>NW_028262290.1:14086250-14726562 GCF_047370975.1 Nipponia nippon | reverse complement strand
GGACCACAGGGTGGCAGAGTGATTAAAACATGTCTACTGGAAACAGTTTATTGCACAGATGAAAACAGACGGGAGTTAGGTGACCCAGCGTAGCTGCTGGTGGTGATTATCCCAGTGGAGCTGAGCGATGCCATCGGTTTGCCACGTTTCTGACGTCTCGCAGCAATGGTGGCATAATTGCCATGTGCCGTGCCTGCCGGCTGTGCCCCCGAGAGGCCTGTCAGCCCGAGGAGCAGCTTCGCTGGCGGGTGTTCCTCCGCCGCGGGATGTCTCTGTGTGCCGCACAGCCTCACCTAACGACAGGATGTAATGTGGTTAAGGATGGAGACAATGCCGAAACCTCTGCTTTGTAGACTGCTGCTTGACAAAGACTGTTTTTCTTTATTAAAAACCTCATCAGTCGTAAGGGAGTATGATTCTGTATCTCATGGCAGCAGCTGTTTGGCATCCTGTCAAACTGTTTGCATCTGTTCCTGCCACCAGAACCACATATCCACAGATACATGCGCACTGCAGGCTTGCACCCACCACCCACCCCAAACCCTGGCTGAGGTGCTCACGCTAGGGCACAGAAGAGCCAGATCGCCTAAGGCAGAGTGTGCTTCATCACGGGCAGTGTGGAAAGAGCAACAGTCAACAGAAACTCGGGCTGAGAAGCAGGAATAGATAGCAAAGGACTAGTAAGGAACAGCGTCTTAGGCTGAATCTCAGCTCTGAGGTGTTGCCTCCCAAAGGAGGAAAAAAAAAAGTGCCTGAGCATTCAGGGCTGGTTGCAGTGCAGAGTCAAAACGTCAGTTCAAGCCACAGCGGTTTAAGCAAACCTTTTTGATCTTGCAGCCAGACATCCGAGTACGTTAACAGATAGAGCTGGGGGACAGCTTAAGAAGCTGGCTTTTGCCACTTAGCTAGTAGGTGTTGTCTTCACACTTGAGATGTGGGTTAGAAAGCAGTTCCTTTTCAGCTCTTAGTCACCCTTCTCAACTGACTCACACCTCCCAGCCCGTGCACCAAGGTGGATACTACAAAAGCCCTGGACTACAACCTGGGCTAAACGTTCGATGTAGACACAGCTCAGGCTGAATGGGTTCATAACTGCTATCAGTTAAATGCAGAATGAAATAAAGAGAAAACAAACCAAAAAAGAACTACTGGAAATACATATGAAATCTTCAAAGATTAAGGTTTCAGCCAGTTTTACAGGTGCTTTTTGACAGGTAAATATTTTTGTGATGCTCAAAATTAGAAATTATTGCAAAGCTACTGAATATATGAAATAAGAGGAATTAGAAAATATTCCATGTGTAATAGATAAGTAGAGGGACTCGAGTGTCTAGAACAACTGGCATCACTGGCATTGGGTGGTGCAAAATGCTGGTTTAGCAGACCATGCTGTCAACCTCAGTTATTGGGTCTACTGGTCTGATGTGAATTTATGATCTTTTATCTTATTGAAGCTGTTTGTTTCCGTAAAATATTTAACTGTTCACCAGGAGCAAGCACTAAAACATGTACCCATCTCTTGGTCGTGCTTTAGCCGTCAGTCTGCACAGGAATCTTGCTGTCTCTGTCTGGCCCAGTGAGTGTTTGAACATTTAATACAAAATGGAAAAGCTGAGTAAGGACAGGTTTAGAAAGCCCCTCTCAGATTGTCTCTGCATATCTCAGGATCAAAATGCCTTTTTTTCTGCACTTCAGGTCACTATTATAACAATTACCAGGTCAGTGACGCAAGAAATGTAAGAATCTAAACAGATATGAGTCTCACTCTAGTGCTGAAATGTCGGACCGATTGTAATAAATTCCTCCTGTTATCTCACCATGGTGGCTTCTGCAGGAACTTGGATATTATAATAGAAAAAGAGAAGTTTAAAACATACCATTTTTTTTTTTCTGAAAACTTACTAACTTTTCCTGTGGTTTATCACAAGACTAAAATTAGCTTGGCCAGATGCATTCAGCCTGTTGAATCACACAAGCACTGATTCTTCTGACCGGTTCCTAGCAGACAACTTAAATTGTTCGAACTTAAGGCAGCAAATGAGCAGCAATGAATGTAATCTGTGCACTGCCAAGAATGGGAAACACTATTGTACGTAGCCTGAAAAGAGGAGGGGAGACTGGACAATACCTGGTAGTTCCTCTGGTTCCCCTTGCCAGGCCCCTACTGCTAAGGAAGTGAACCAGTTGAAACACAAAGACAAGTGAGCTCTCTTTGCAAATAAGCATGGGAATATAGAAAAAAACCAAACACTAATTTGTCGTGTCACAAGACCTACTTAAATGAAAGGCCAACTTAAAAGCCAAAAATCTATTTTGTACTTGTCTTCCTCAGTAAGAGAAGGACCAAGTATTTTTAAATTTGATGTTTACATAATGCTGGCTCTTATACAAAAGGTGTTCAGAAAAACAAAACTGTTACCTCATCGAACAGCTCACCTGCTAATGCCTTTTCTCCCTCAAGTGTTTCACCATCTTTTGCATGAGGGGATCAATGCCTTAATGATTTGTCTGTCATTTTCCTGTTTAAAAAGCTCTAGCCAGCACAGCAAGGGAAAGACAACCTTACGCGAGACTCAGGAACGATGCTGCAGGAGAAATGAAAAGTACACACATGAATATTGGTAATTTTTTCATGTGAACGCCTCATGCTAAAATAAGCTTGCAGAAAAATAATTAGTGAAACTAAAGAATTGATTTATCAAATCTCAGGTTTATTTATGAAGTCAAAATGTAGGCCGCTGATGCAATATTCTTTAAAGCAGTGAAAGCAATGTTCTTATTTCACTATGTAAACATTTAGCGTTTCACCACTTGGGCATTTACTCTGTGAGATAAGAAAGTTTATACAAATTAGTCGAATGTTTTCTAAAACCAGTACTCTAATACAATGTCCCTATTCATGCATGATGTTCCAAGGCATGACCTTGAGGGTTCAAATGTGTCTCCCAATACCTTACTGCATGCCAGAGAGCCTCCAGCGTCATCAGAAGTCACTGGAAGACACTTGAGCTTCCCCTCATGCCTGCGGTACCAACTCTGTACATTAAAAGCAAACAAGCTACAAACATGTTATTTTATGTACCTCATTGCTGCCTTTTGGCTGAAACGAGACCCTTTGGGGGTATGTTAATTAACCGGTTTTGGGTGACAGCAGGCTTGGAGTGACCGATACCCAATTCCCTCCTCTTAGGCACACTGTAACTGAAAGAAATGTCAGTGTGAGCATGTGGAACAAATTACAAATGGGATATCAGTGTGCAAAGGCAAACATGGCCATGTATAATCATTAAATAATTCAGTACAGGAAATTGCACTGGCCTGCGTTTTCCAAGTTGCAAGACTATGCAAGGAAAGATATGCATTTCAGGCTGCAGTTCCACAAGCACCCCGAGTCAAGCCGATAGCTTGTCGCTGCCCAAAAAGAGCTTCTTCCCCCCTTTTCTCTCCCTCTTCCTCCTCTTTTGTTCCTGCTCCAAGCTGCCCAGGCCCACTGCACCTCGGTGCCAGCTCTGGCGCTCGTTGGACCCTACAGCCATCTGCACAGCTCTGCTCACTGGCCCAAAAGAAACTCTCCACTTTCTGGTAGTCTTCTGCCTGCTTAGTGAATTGAATTGCAGCAAGCAGAGGTCCTAAAAGTGGGAAAACTCGCATAAGACACATTGCAGATTGTGCTGTCGGAGCCGAGAAGAACGGTGTATCCCCTTTTAGCAGCGGTGAACAGCTGAATCAGCCAAAGCCAGGTGATGGAGCCGAGGGCTTACCCAGAAATGGTCTGCAATGTACAATAACAGTCTCTTGAAATTGTCTTTCCTTCAATCATGTGATAAAGTGCTTGATAAAAATTGCTGTGTAAATTCTTTGCCCTGAAGATAAGGTCAGATGAGATGGTTGTTTCAATTCCCTTTTTGTTTCCAGCTCTGTGAATCTGTACTTTGTATGTTTGCAGTATGAGTGGAATTAGAGGGTGTTTGCAAGTATTCAGATTACGTGCATGTCTTCCAAATTTAC
This sequence comes from Nipponia nippon, assembly GCF_047370975.1. Lineage (NCBI taxonomy): Eukaryota > Metazoa > Chordata > Aves > Pelecaniformes > Threskiornithidae > Nipponia > Nipponia nippon. The sequence continues at coordinate 14,722,554 of NW_028262290.1, read as the reverse complement.
AGCAAGCAAGCTCAAGCTACAGTGTTCACAGTCCTAAGGTGTCCTCTTTCCCTGGCCCATTCCACGAATGAAATGAAGGCAGATTCTGTTTTTTTCCCTTTGCCATGCATGGATCTCTAGTGCTCTTTGAGACCTGCGAAGGTGCTCATTACAACAGCTATACTGGGTTGAAACAATTTCTAGAACAGAGAATTTCCTGAGCTGGATGTGGCTGCTGTCTGCTTAGACTGTAGATTTCTTTTCCAAGTACTTGTCCTTTTTTTCCTTGATTCTGAGTCCATTCTTTTACATCCAGAGCCTCCTTTGGTAATAAATAGCGCAAGGCTACTATGGGCCATGCAAAGAATCACCTCCTTCCCGTTGTCTGCAGCCTGGTTACTAACAGATTCACTTGACTCCGTCTTAGTTCTTCTCTTGGTTCTGAAACCGTCACCTTGGTCCTGAATCGATGACAATATTGCAGACACTTAAGCACATGCAATTTCCATGCATGCAGAGTATGTGCGGGCAGAAATAAAGGCAATGAGTAGGCAATCAAGGTATATCTTAATTGCATGTGTTTCTAAATGAAAACCATGGTTGGACCACTGCAGAAGATGCCTCCGGGACTTTTTTTAAAAAAGGCTGGAGGTTTTTTCCCCCATCAAAAATGTTGACAAACAGTGCTCATGACCTTGCACTTTACTTGCCATTGCCAAGACTAAATGCTGAGAGAAGTGCTCCTGTGCCCTCGCAGGAATTCTGCATCCGCGGTCCCCTGCAGACAACGAGGTGGGGTGGGCAGGGGACCGATGTCTGAAAACAACCCCCGGGTAGCAGGTGAGCAGAAATCAGGACGGTGCGAGAGCAGCAGCGGGTTTGAGGGTGAAGATCCGGAGCGGTGGCTCCCTCTCTGCCCCCCGGCCCCGCGTCGCAGAGGACACCGGCCAGGGCACCCGGGCGGGCGGCAGCAGCGCCCACCCCGCCCGCCAGCCCGGCGCCCACCCGAGCCTTCCCCTGCCCGCAGCCCCGTCCTGCCGCCCCCCGCGGCGAAGGGAGGCGGCGGGGACCTTGCACCCGCGGGAGGGGAGTCCCGGGCGGGGAGTCCCGGGCACGGAGCCCGGCGCTCCCCCGTGCGCGGCCGCCTTCTGCCCCCTTCCCCGCCCCGGGGCCGGCGGCGAGGGGAGCGGCGGAACCGCGGCCCCTTCCCGCGGGGGCAGGCAGCGCCGACCCTGCCGTGTGACAGCCGGGGGGGGACGCTGCTGCCTCGGCTGCGGCGGCGGCTGCAGGCATGTGTTTCTCCGCCTGCCTGTGACACAATAACACGGGAAGCGGCGGGGGGGGGGGGGGGGGGGGGGGATGCGGGCCTGCCGAGGGGAGAAGTGCCCTGCCCCGCTCAGGTGAGCCGAGGCGGCGGGGGGAGGCTGCCGCTGCCCGCCCCTGCCTCCCGGTGCCAAGCTCTGCAGCCGCCGGGGCCGGGCGGGAGGCGGCCGCGGAGCTGCCGGGGGAGGCGGCGGGTCCCCGGTCCCCCCTCACCCGCGGTGCCGTGCCCGCAGGCCGGCGGCGATGGAGGAGGGCATGAGCAGCATGCAGCAGAAAGCGGCGGAGCTGGAGCACATGGCCGAGGTCCTGCTCACCGGCGAGCAGCTCCGGTAAGCGGTGCCTGCCCCCGAGCCTTGCCGGGGACGCGTAGCCGGGGGTCCGCAGCAGCTCCCCTGAAAGCGGGAGGGGGGGTCTGCGGGGCGGAGGGCGAGGGTCTCTCCCCTCGGGCTTTCCCTTGCACCGGAGCACCTGCCCTGCTTCCAGCGCGTCCCCGGGCTCCGGCCCCGCTTTCCGCAGCGAGGAGGAGGAGGAGGAGGAGGGGAGATGGCAGCCGGCGCTGCGAGCCCGGGGAGGTAAGCGACCCCCTCGGGGCTCTTCTGCCCTGGGCACCTTTGCTGCCCTGCGTGGGATAGGAGGCGTCCGGGGGAAAGGCTGCTGGATCCCTAAAGGGATCAGGCGATGCAGAAGGAGAGTTGCATCTTTACAGATGAAAAAAAAAAACAAACCCAAACAAACCTTGAGCAATAGCGTTTCAGCACTCCAGCGAGGAATCAGCAGAGCGCAGGGAGCCGCTCCTGCACCAGCCCGGTGTGCGCTCGGCTCCCGCAGCGGTGCGGGCGGTCACCCCGCAGAGGTGCTCCTTGTCCTGAGGGCTTGGGTTTGCTCTGCATCAGCTGGTCCCAGCAGATGGAAGGGGATCCCCGCTGTCAGCGCCAGTGGTAATTAACAGTGCGGTGTGACTGGAGTTGTGTGCAGCGCAGAAATCGTTAACAAAAATGCCTGACTCACTCAGTTAATTTTTAATTTCTGTGATGTATTTAGTGTGCCATCTGTACCCGTACACTACAGAGGAGGAAAAGAAATTTTAAGGCTTTCGTTTTGTTGATGGAACATCTTGGAATTCAGGAAGAAAAATCCTATCATTATTATGTGTTATATGTATAACTAGAATGAGATTGTGAAAAGATTTTCCCAGTAGTTTTTGCTTGAATTTTCTTTGAACTTTTTGCTCAAATGCCAGACAAACACTGAAAAATGGTAGAAATGTTGCTTGATTTGGGAGGTGCCGTCATTGCTGCTAGTGCAGACACTGACACTGTTACTGGTCGCGTTCACATGGTGAGCACCATTGACACCTTGTGATGCACACCAGTGATATCCATGTTTGGGGATTAAACGTTGCTTTGATGGTCTGGCTCCGGTACGCACCGGTGTCTGCTCCAAGCTTGAGATTCCTCCTCAAAGTAGCCTGAAGTGACACCTAGGGTGACAGGGCGCACTGGCATGCATGTTCTGCATGGTGGACTTAGTGCTGAGTTGTTCATCCAAGTCCCTGATAAGAATCCTGCTGTTCCTAATTTATCTCACTAGAAGTTGAAGATTCAAGGCTCATACAAAATTCTATTAAAATCACGTTAAGTCTTCCTGTGTACCTCATAGTTAAATATAAAAGCACAAGCTCTGCAACCTTTCCCTAAGGAGAAGATGGAGGAAACTTTAACAAATCTGGCTCCTAGAATCAGCTCACTAGTCTCACAATCAAGGATGACATTTGTCCTCTCATTTATTAAGGTAATGAAACACGATGCTATTTTTGGGCAGGGTGATCTACAGATACAAAAGAATTATTCCCCATCCCGTGAAGTTACCTATGGGCATTCCTTTGCAAATCTGTAGGAAGTGGCCTAGATCTCCTTGGACTGTGGTTTCATGAACAGCCCAGCCTGCACGATGTCTAGCTACTGCTGAGCGGGGAGATCGGCTCTCCCCAACCCTGTTCCTCCTCCCCACTCCCACTATGTAATCCCATCCACCCCCTCGTGCCTGCTCCTCTACTTCTCGCACTTCTCTGGAGCAGATCCAACGTGGCGATCCGGCGGGTAGGTTAGTTTTCTGATCTGCTGACTGCCAGAACCCACAGAAGATAAGTGGTGGGAACGTGGAGCCAGGAGCAAGAAGAGGAGGTAGTGGAGAAGTGAGATTTCCCATTTTGGCAGCAGGGAGCTGTTGGGTCAGCTGGAGCTGTCTTGTGAAACTGCACCCAAAATTGTCTCTTTTCCCCCAGTTATTTGTTCTGTTTCTCTGTCAGGATACTCTATGCAAAGGGTTAGTTTTCTTCAGTTTTCTGGACAATAAAAGCCACAAAATATGTGATAGAAAACTGGCTGGTAGACAAGTTTTAGCCAACCCTGCGTTTAAAGTTTCCCTTTTCCTGTCCAAGATCAATGTATAATTGTTAAGGCTAAATGAAAACGTGGAGGGTTTTCAGGATCAAAGACAGGCTATCTCAGCAGCCTTTGGGGCAGGCGAACAGATGATAGAGAAGGAGCACACACATGCACTCAAGGAACCGTACTGTACTCTATTCTTAGTGATGCTTACAGATGCAAGCTGAGCCCTCGGCGGGAGTGATGCAGTCGGACAGGTGACGACGTGTGGATCTGGGTGAAAGTGCATCTCAGCAAGTGTTGCATACTGCGAGATGAACACATAACTTCGGAGTAAAAGTGTAAAATGAAACTGTGAGCATGGTGTTGCTTGCACAGAACCAACCAAATGTAGGTATTTAAAGCACTCTTGTACTAGACTAAACAGCACGTGTGTCTAAACTCAGATACTTATGAGAGCTGCTTGATTTAAATTCCTTACGAAGTTCCTGTTGCCCGTCTCGCCTCAGCCTCACGTGTTGCCACGTAGCCCCCGTTCCTGTGGCCTGTTTGCTGCACATCCCTCCCTCTCTGGCAGGGGCCTCCTCATGCAGTGAGGGCTGAAGTCATCTGAGCAGTGCCTTGGTGAGCCTGGCTTTGCGCCCTGGCGGTGCCGGCGGTGGGGATGGAAGCCCTGTGCCCCCTTCCCAGGCAGGTGCACGCTGGCTAGAGGAGGGAAAGGAGGAGGCCAAAGAGTTTTTTGCTCCTCCTTGTTGCTGTGTCTCAGTTGCTTGTGGTCCGTGTTTCTCCTTTGCGAGGTGTGTGCTGTGTCTGCTGGCACCCGGGGAGCCGGCTGCTGGCACATGCTGGTGCTGGGCTTGCACCCACCGGCTTCGGTCATGAGCAGTTTGTGGGAGATGAGGCCATGATGTAAATCCTGGTCCAGAGGTGGGGTGATTTATGGAAAAAGAAACAGGACCTTGAGCTATATTTTAGCTAACATGGTAAATTTTTACATCCAGCAGTGTCCTCTGACTCTAACCCCAGTAACTGGCTGAGCGAATACCTAACTAACTCTTACTTTTGGTTAATGGGAACATACTTTTTAAAGTGAGGACTTCTGAAATTTTGCTCTTGATAGGCCTTTTAATTATCAAGCTGACAGCCATGAAACAAAGCAGAAGATCTCAGCAGTGTGGCACTTCAGGACAGACCTTTGGCAGCTTCTCGCTGCCATGCAGAAGACTAGGAAGAGCACAGCAAGAGCTGGGGTGGGCACGATCCAGCTGCGGGCTTTCCAGGCACCGACAGCCCTGCAAGGACAGGCTGCTTGGGCTCTGGCTGCCTGACAGCTCCAACCACCCAAAACCCCAGCTCTTCCCTCTGTTCTGCTGCAGCTTCAGAGACCCTATAGCTGTTTAGTGGTGAGCTCTTTATTTTGAGAATGACTGCAACAGAGCTGCCTTTAAAAGGCTCCACAAGTTACAAGTGATGACTATGGACCTGTCTCCTGTAGAAACTGCGAGCTGTGCTCGGGAGGATCACGGGGCCTTCAGCTCCCTCGGGACTGGGAGAGCCCTTCGCAGCCTCCACCCCGCTACGTCCCTGCCTGCAAACACCTGCCTGGGGCAGCCCCAGGGAAGCGAAGGTCCCTGAGCTCCCTCCATCTTGCTGGGTGTGCCTGAAGGAAGGTGTCACAGCCTTAGTGCTTTGGATAGTCATCGTTGGAAGCCTAATGATGGGGACATATAATGGCACTACCCAAGTCAGTAAGAGTTTTATTGGAAGCAGAGCAATTCCAAGCTCATTTCCCTCCTGGTCGAAGGCAACGGGTTGTGCCCATTTCAGCACTGTTTGGCAGAAGGTTTAAAATATCTCTGTCTGGGTTTGAGCATTAACTTAGAGCTGATCTTGCCTCTGGCAACTAAAAGCAGTTTCAATGGGCATGTTTTGATATACATGCTGGCTGTCTGTCTTACAAGTCAGGGGTGTCTGAAACCTTCCTTGTCTGCTAATTGTTTCTTGATGCCAGATTGTCACTGAAATCTGGTGTCTCTTCCAAGAGATCCTCATTTCTTGCAGAAAATGTGCCTAGTCTTTCAGGGTGTCTTCAGGCTTCAGTTGACCAAAAAATATCAAAAGAGCACTTATTTTTAATTTTTTTTTTTAAATCAGAAATTGCCAGGTGCAGTTCTCTCTAGTAGGTGTGACTTGAATGACATTTAATGTCTCTTCAGACTTTTGGATGCCTCTTTATCACCAGCCTTTACAAGAAGCAACACCTTTTGCGATTCACACTTCTGTTAAATACTTGAGTGAACAATTAGGAAACTTGTTGGTTGAGCCAGTGATTTTGATAGGATAGTTCTTATAATTCAGCATCGTCTTTCTTTCTGCTTAGGGAAATATGAAGCATGTTTCTTAGAGATTTTTCTTTCTTTCAGAAGAGACAAAATGCAAGATATGGTTCAACAGAAATTTGTTTGCCTTTTTATCAGAGTTTGTACGTGAGTTTCATTTACGTGGTAAACAGCTATACATTTTGAAGCTGCAAGAGAAAAGTCAAAACCAGTTTTCACTGGTCTTCCAAAGGTCTCACTTCAGGAAGATTATCCCTTTAAGAAAACTTCTTAATATATTGGAGTGCATAACTTTCAGAGTCATTAACTTCTGAAGGATGATAACAGCTACAGGTCCATAAATATTTTTCTTATTCTGAGCAATAAATAGTCAACCTTTTTCACAGTGGTAGGGTTCAAAAGTTCATTGGCATTCTAAGGTGCAAAGAACCCAGGGCACCGTAACAGTTTCTAGGGAAATTTTCTAGAGAAATGTAATCAAGAGAGCCTTAGCATTAATGTATTTCTATAATATAGAAATATATTAACCATATAGTTACATAATTTATTAAATGCTATCACTACATTTGAATGCATATTAACACTGTAGTGATGCACTACTACAGCTGTGTAAGTTTATACACTGAAAGGAAGGTAAGGATTTAAGATATAGAATTGTCTAGAGGTCAGTTCCGCTCAAGTCAGGTCCTGACTGATCTTCGGATATTAAACAAACGTATAGGCTGTTTTTAGAGACGGAATTCATTAAGATGAGATTTTGTAATCTGCCTAAGCCAATCCAATGTTGTACTTCCACCTCAAGGGATGATGTGTTTTTCTACCGCCTCCACCTTGTTCTTGCAACCTCCTGAGTTCCCCTCCAGTGGTTGCATTTCCCTTAGCCAAGAGCTACTGATTGGGCTCAAAACTAACCCTGAAAAAAATAGTTTTCAGTTGTCTCACTTGAGAAGGCTCTTGTCTGGTGACCTCTTCAGGGCAGATAGGACACAGGAGATTATATCATAGAATCATAGAACCATAGAATACCAGGTTGGAAGGGACCTCAAGGATCATCTGGTCCAACCTTTCTAGCACAATCTAGATGAGATGCGCCAGCACCATGTCCAGCTGAGTCTTAAACGTGTTCAGCGTAGAGGAGTCAACCACTTCCCTGGGGAGATTGTTCCAATGATTGACTGTTCTCATCATTGTGAAAAATTTACCTCTCGTGTCCAATCGGAATCTCCCTGGGAGGAACTTGTACCCGTTACCCCTTGTCCTCACCATGTGACTCCTTGTAAAAAGGGAGTCTCCATCTTCTTTGTAGCTCCCCTTTAAGCACTGGTACATGGTGATGAGATCACCTCTAAGCCTCCTTTTCTCAAGGCTGAACAAACCCAGCTCTCTCAGCCTAGCCTCACATGGCAGGCTTCCCAGACCCTTGATCATCTTGGTGGCCCTTCTCTGGACCCCTCCAGCCTGTCCACATCTTTTTTGTGTAACGGGAACCAGAACTGTACACGGTATTCCAGGGGTGGCCTGACAAGCACTGAGTAGAGTGGGATAATGACTTCTTTATCTCTGATGGTGATGCCCTTTTGGATGCAACCCAGCATCCTATTGGCCTTCTTGGCCGCAGCAGCACACTGTTCACTCGTGTTGAGCTTCCTGCCCACCAGGACCCCCAGGTCCCTTTCCACGGAGCTGCTCTCCGGCCAGGTGGATCCCAGTCTGAGCTGCACTCCTGGATTATGTTTTCCCAGGTGCAAGACCTTACACTTGTCCTTGTTAAACTTCCTAAGGTTCTTGTTAGCCCACTCTTCCAGCCTATCCAGATCTTCCTGCAGGGTGGCTCTCCCTTCCAGAGTGTCTACTTCCCTGCTCTATTTGGTGTCATCTGCAAACTTCATTAGCGTACACTCGATCCCATTATCCAGATGGCTTATGAAGGTATTGAATAGCGTTGGGCCCAATATCGATCCCTGGGGGATCCCACTTGTGACGGGTTGCCAGTTTGAAAAAGAGCCATTTACCCTTTGGGTGCAGCCTGTCAGCCAATTCCTCACCCACTGCACAGACCACTTGTCCAGGCCATAACGCATCAGTTTCTCCAGGAGGAGGCCACGGGGAACCGTACTGAAAGCCTTGGAGAAGTCCAAGTAGACAAATGTCAACTGTTCGCCCCATGTCAGCCGAGCAGGTCACTTTATCATAGAAGGCCACCAGATTTGTCAGGCACGATCATCAGATATCATCCGATCTCTGTGGAACAGAGTGCTCCGGAACTCTCTGTCCAAATAATTTCACTTTCATTGATTTGTTTTCCAAAATCAAGCAACGAAAAAATTGGCAATATCTTCTCTGTGAGGTTCCACCAGAGTAATACACTGAAAGAAAAGGTTTCAAAGTAAAGGTTGGTAAAGGTGCAAAATGAAGTGCTCTGAAATCAAGAAGTTCCCTGCTAACTCTACCCTACCACAACACTTTCAATTATGTATTTTAATTAATATAAATTATTTTAATTTTATAAAAAGCATGTGTTTCTCAAAGGTATATGTTCATTTTTTCTAGAATCTTTGGTACCTGATGCACCTTCTCATGTGTTTCAATCTTGCCCGTTTGTACTAATTTTAATGACATCAATTCCCATATATGTGTATAAAATATATGCATGCATAGATGATACATATATATATGTGTGTGTGTGTATATTTATATGATTCCTGGGCCAGGAATCTCAATTTCTCATGTCCTTCAGTAAAATTTGTGGCTATTCAACATTTCTAGAAACCAAGACGTAAGGCTTTTGTTTGCTCTGTTCTTTCCTTTAACCTATGCCTTTCAATAATTCAGTCATTCCCGTCAGCAGCTTTCCTCAAGCACAACTCAGAGATCAAGTAGTTAACAACGCATGTGCAAATAGCGATCGCTCTCTCGTTGTGTACACAAGAAGGTGGATGTTGTACGAGTGGTTTGTGCTGTATATTTTATGTATTCCATTCCGGGTGGAGTCAATCATTAACTTTTGTCTCAGGCTAGCAGAGATCAGCAGGCAAGCAAAGGATCCTGGATGTGTGTAGCATGTGCAAGAATATTTTTTATTTTACATTAGAGGAGCTGCCTGTGAACAGGTGAAGAAAACTGTTTTGATGATGATGCTCGTGCAGGGAAGGCAGAATTAATGTGCCAAAAGCAATCTAGCTTTGCATTTACTACACGATCCCTGCTCCTGGGGGGGCAGTGGCCATAGGCTGGCACCATGACAGAGAAGTCCTCCTACCACTTGTCATTATTATTTACTATTTGTGTAGCGATAGCGCCTAGGAATTTGAGCTATTTGTCAAGTCCCGGCAGGGGTAGGCACTTTATGCTCTGAAGAAAAATAAAGCCCTTGCAACACAAATCTTGGCTGCAATTGGTAGCGGTTTCTTGCAGCAGTAGTGGGCTCTGACCAGCGAGGGAGGGTCTGTGTGAAGCCGCCAAACTTGGGGAACTGAAGTGGGACTCTGTCGGGATTGGGATTTCTCATTTGGGAGGTCAGACACCAAGCCCAAAAGTGGCATCCGAAAAGCGCAGAGAAAAATACCACCGAAGTGTGGAGATGTGGAGGTGATACTGTGTGTGCCGCGGTGGGTGGGGAGCTCTGGGTACCGTGTTCAGGAAAGGATCTGCTCTTTTCTCTCTCCAAAGTCACATCTGTAGAGTGAGAGACCTGAAGCCACGAGGGAGGTCAACCAGCTTTCACTATGGAATAAATGGACAAGGACTAGGAAGGAATCTCTGCATCTCATTTTAATTGAAGTACTTCTTATATTTGTAGACTCTTGTACTTTCTGAAGTGTAAAACTTGAAGAATTTCAGTGCTTTCTGTGATGTAAAACTTAAGAAAGTGAAGAATAGTGTCACAGCAGCAAACATGAGCCTCTCTGCAGTCTGGACTTCTTCATCCCCATCACTAAGTGTCCAGGCACTGAGTGCTGGCTTGCGTGGTAGCTCTTGGCTTAGGGTCTGCTCTCAGAAACAGACATTCCCTCCTGAGGCTTTGGGCCCTTCTACCTTTCTTGCCACTTATTCTACTTTTTATTTTCGTAACCCTTGTATTGTGGTTGTGTTAACTCTTTTGCCTCTTTCTTCCTGGCAGAGCAGGCTTATGTGAGTCCTTTTGCTAACTGAAAGAGAGTTTTTTCCTGTGTTCAAGGCCAGGGCTGAATACAGTCATCTCCTCAACGTAAGCTTTTGTGAGAAGAGATTAAACTGATGAAGAACTGGCAAAGAGGATGAAAGGCTGGGTAAGACGCAAGAGCTAAGCAGGTTTGGTTCGTGTACCTGGTCCCTGAAGAAAAGCTGCATCGAGGTTCTAAAGGTTAATAAAGGCAGAAACTGCAAAGCTTCAGGTCTCAGCAGAACCACTGGCATTTGTTGAGTGAAGGATCCACTTCACATGTTAGTCATGGGTTGTTTTTTTTTTTTTTCTTAAGCAAGAGCAGGACATATGAATCATATACTTTAAACAATTTTGGTGTATAAACCACTGGAATTAAATCCAGCTTAAACCTGTTGGAACACAGGCTCACAAGGATCCTTAGTTACACTGATTCGACTAAGACTATTATAATAGAATGGAGAGACAGATTTACAAAGGCAGTTTGCCTCCAGTAGCTAGCAGAAGGAAAGCTGAGCAGGGATTTTTAATCAATTTCATGAATATCAAAAACAGTCATGACTTTTAATTTTTAAAATTTTTTTTAACTGTTTGGAGATTTGACCTTTCCCTTGAATCCCACATTTTTCCTGTGGCCTTAAGGAGAAATGACTGTATGGTGAATATGCTTTTGTTCCTTGCAGCAGAAAGAATAAAACTGAACTCAGAGTTAAAGAAAAAGAAAATATTTAAACCTACACTGCCAGGAGAGTGCTATATAGCAGGAGCGGAAATAAAATAATGTGTAATCTTGCTCCTTTATTGTTTGAAAACTCTGAAGCATTGAGTTGCGTGGAAGCATGGAGAAAGGGAAAAGATAACCCACAGACTGTGTCACAGGCTCACTCAGCTCTAGAGAAACTTGTGAAGCCAAAGGAGCCTGCTCAGGCAGTGATCATCAGCAGGCCTGCTTCTGTTACATCTAGTTCTTTGCCTCTCAGCTGGGCTCTTCCTCATGGTACAGCTACACAGGGATCCGGGTATGCCTGGAGCTAGAGAAGTGGAGAGGGGCTAATAGTTTGGATGGCTAAAACTTCGAGCTGGTACTGCCACTGAAAGCAATGGTCCTCTCTATTGTACACACACTGACATAGGGGTTTCTGCCTCCTGGTTCCCTCCTCTGTGCTTCCCCTTCTCTGGACTGGCTTAAGCATCTCTGGACCATCACCATAAGGTGACCTGCACTGGAGAAGTGATCAGCAGGGCTTTTGGATGATTGCTATTTCAGTTGGGTCAGTTTTACAAACCAATTTACCGCATGACCACATAAAAGCTTTCTCTGAAGAAGTACTGCGGGTGAAATGGGTACTGGCTTACCCCATGTCACTGAACTGCAGTTTAAGGCTGTGGTTTCCTGATCGAGCGGCTCTAACTGCAGGCTGCTACTGCCCTGCTCTTATTGCTTCCCTTGCACTTTGCACTGGTGTTCGTCTGGGATCAGAAGTTCAGGGAGCTAAAGCAGCTGAAGCCAAATAAGAAAAAATTAACTTTCTAAACAGGCTCAGCATGAGGTCAGACCAGTGCCAGCGCTGGGGTGAGGGAGCCGGCAGAAATGCATGGTCAGGGATGGAGAGAGGGACCGGTGGCAGCAGCCACTGCTGGGTTTGCTTGACCACCCCCTCAGCGCTTAATCTGCATAAATTCAACTTGGGTCAAACATTTGCTGGATTCTCATTAAAAAATTTCAGACTCCAGTAGAGGACAGACTATAAAAATATTTTTGAGTTTAAATGCCCAATGCACATGTTGGTACCAGATAGGAACAGAAACTATGTTTGCCATTTGCCTAGATGATTTCTCTTTCAAGGCTTTTACCTTTACTTGGGCACTCTTGTCAGGGTATTGTGCATGAACAGAGACAAATATTGACACTTCATATGTTTTGAAATTTGTACTATGTAATTTATATGACCAGCACATCACAGTGCTCCCAATGTGACAGCACAACTTCAGAATGCAACCCCGTACCTTAATGATCAGCCCTATAATTTTACAGTCTTCATAGTTTGGCTCTTAACAGTGCCTCAATGCAGTACATGCATCAGATCTCAAAGGTGCATTTACAAGTAATTAAAAAATATGCCTGATTGGGCTTGCTAATTCAGAGCAAATATAGAAGTTGGTTTTCACATAGCAAGGCCATAATTCTCCATTTCCTTGCAATTGCGTGGGTGATTACATGGGCTACCACAGCTGTGTCACAGGGATTTGCAGGCAGATGAGAGTTTTCTGGTTTCTGTGCAGAACCAGGGGACTGCAGGTCATGCCGTGGGTTTTACAGCAGCGTTGAGCCGATGTGTCTAGCTGCTGCTGCAGAAAAGAGCCACCCAGCTCCTCTGGACCAGGGCTCCTGCTGCTTGGCCTAGTGTACCTGCGGTGGTGTGTGTCTGGCCCCATGATGAGCAGTCTGGGGAGCTCAGCCAGGTTACTGTCGTGTCAAACTAGCACCGATGACAGTGCAAGGGATAAGGTCAGCTGGCCTTAGGGTCAGGAGATGAGGAGCTCCACAGACCCCCCCTTTTACTGGGGGACCCCACAGTGAGGTTGGCTTCTCATGGAGTCAAGCCCTGATGTTAAAGTACAGCTGTGCCAGTCCAGGAGCCCCTTCTCGCCCCTTTCATCCGTTCTTCCCCTGCCCAACCCCTGTTTAGATGTCAAATTTTTGATAGAGATCGTAGCAGTGCTGGACAGGATTTGGGGGACTACATCCAGACAGCTCTGTGGCTGTTTGGGTGAGGGTGCCTCATGTATATTAAGACACCAAGCACAAAGATGCTCGCTTGAAGATTTAAAACCAAATGGCAAAACTGGAACTAAATGCCTGGTCAGAGCAAAAGCCAACACCACCTGGGAGACACTGATAGCAAAGGTGGGAGCCTGAAAGTGAAGATAAAAGCATGGTAATACTGTGTTTGATGTGACAGGAGAGGAGGAGGTGGTGGAAGGAATCGGGGAGATGGGCAACGTTGTTGAGATCAAGAGCTGTGGGAACTGTCTTTCCAAGAGCATTCCAGCTAGATAAGAGCCAGACAAGACAATGTTTGTCAAGAACAGTGCATAGAAGAAGCCTTGAGGTGTTAAATAATAGAGAAGGAGAACTTGGAACAGAACTTGAACTTTCTGGAGGAGAGGTATAGCTGTCCTGGAGGGGCATTGCACAAGGAATCTGCGGAGACCAAAGTTCTGCTGATAAGCAGCACTAACACTACCATATTTATCCTTTATGGAGCTTTTATAATCTACTCACTTTGGGAAGATTCTCCCACCCCCCAGTAGCACAGCTGCCATCTAGCAGTGGCCTTTGACTTGGAGTTGTGGAGGTTTATGTGGGTTTGTTTCATTGCTTCTCACACTACGGGCCATGGCCAAAACGGGTATATTGCCATGATGTTTGCATTAGTGTTCAGCTGAACTGTTGTACAATCTGCTGGCTCTGTGTTTGCACCACTTTCCTGGGTATACGGCCAAATGAGTTTATAGGCGGGAGTTAAAAAGAAGGTTCGTATGTTGTATCTGTTGCGCTTCACATTGTACTCGTGTCTTCAAAGCGTTGGGGCTGCTTGAAGCAAGCCTGTGTATTCCTTCGTGTTTTTGCAAGCCATTCTCAGCTCTGATTTAAGAGACAAACCAAATGCAAGGCATAATTACAATATGGTTTGTAAAAACAATGATTTTTAATTTAATTCCAATGAGTATTGCAGAAGTTGTGAGCGCTTGTCTGAGGAATCAGAGTCCAGCACTTATGCTCATCCTCTTCGGGAGGAGAATCTGACAGCATATAGCCAAAATGTCACTCAAAGTTAGGATTGCAAATAATGGAAATGACTTCTGAAAATATATTAGCTAAGCATTATTTATAGCGCTGATTGCCAGCGGTGGAACAATTTCCTTTCATTTTCTGCAGAAAAGATCCTTCTCTTGATAGTAACACATCCTTTTCTGCAGTAGCATGTAATCGTATAGCTTAGAAATCAGGGTGATATAATAGAAAGCTGTTAATTGTTTCCTGATGCTCAGGATGTAATTAACTTATACTTTCCTCTAGCTGAAATTAATTTATTTTTACTAAGATGTAGAAAGAGTAACTCCTAGCTTAAACTGCTATTTGGCTGCTTGGTCAGTGCAAACAGAGGGAGATTGTGATGTGAAGAAGCTCAAAGTAGCATTACCATGTACAAATCCCAAAAGAGATTGTACAAACACCATTTTGAGAATTATTTGGGGCTAGAAGCTTAAAGACTTGTCTTGGACAATTAAAGTATTGTCAAAACCAATAGCATGTGGACAAACTCAGACCTTTCAAGTCTTTTGGGAAATGGTAGAAATAGATGAGGTTAAATTAATAAGTAGATCTCTGTGACGAGAAAAATGGCTCTGTAATAGGAGCCATTGGTATTATACTGCTGCTTGTCTTATTAGATGAGGCAATGAAAGTAGGTTCTTAAAAGCACACTGAACAAAAGAAATAAACCAAGGTTTATTAAAAGTTTATTATCTTGACCTTAATTTGTGCAAAATCATGAAATTATCTAAAATAGACAGCAAAAAGGTGTCTTCGTACAAGAAATGCATTGACAGACTGGCGCAAGCCCCAGGGAGGTCTGGGTCTCAGGGTGGGGGTGGGCTGGAGCACATGATGTACAAGGAGATGCCGAGGGCTGGGTCTGCTCAGCCTAGAGAAGAGAAGGCTCAGAGGGATCTTACTGCTGGCTGCAGCCACTTAAACGAGAAGGTGTAGGTAAACAGGGAGGGAGTCGTCTCTAAGATGCACAGGGATAGGACAAGAGGCAGTAGGCAAAATTTGCAAGTGAATTTCTAATTAGATGTTTGGAAAGAATTATTCACCGTGAGAGTAAGTGAAAAAATCAGAATAGGGGCCCAGAGAAGCTTGGAAATATTAAAATCTTGCCTGGACACAACCCTGAGCAACTTCTACTAACTGGACATGCTTTCAGTGTAGGTTGGACCGGATAACCTCCAGAGGTCCCTTCCAACCTGAATTACTCTATATTTCAAGAAGGGATAGTGTGATGTCTTCTTTAAACTGTGGTGGCTGATATTATCCACATTTCGTTACTGGCTGGTAACCAGAGATTATTATCCACTTAGTTGCAGTGGTGGGAGGGCTTGTGGGAATACTTCCTAACCTACTGCAGTGCAAAATCAGCTGGGTTAGTTTGTACAACGCATGCAGTGGTTGACAGTACCACTCCTTTCAGATCGTCCAGCTTTTCAAGCAAATTTAAGGATGAGAAATGTATCAATTTCCAAATGAAATGGATAGTTTCCAAGAACTTTTGAAATCTCTCAGTTTCAACTGAGATTTTTATGATGATGTGAAGGTGAGAACCTGGTTCCTTTGACCACACTGTCTTAAGTTAGGGCAGGATTTTACCCCAGATCATGCGAGATTCATGAGACACCAACATTGCAACTCTTCCCACCACCAAGAGAGCTTTTCAAGGTGTCTCTGAGGTTATCTGTAGATCCATTTCTTAAGAACTTGGGGGACAGAAACCAAAGTGCACATACTTAGGACATACTGGTTTTATATCAGTCCTTGAAGAATGAGAATAGAGAAAAGACTGGGGGCAGTGTACGGAGTAATACATGCTGGAAGGCCAGTAGATCACCTCAGTGCCAGAAATCCTGCTGGCTATGTCGTGTTGGCATTACACAAGGAACAGTAATCTCAGGGCAAACCACCTGCTCCTCTGTTCCCACTGCCTGCACGACGATGCAACGAACGAACTGAGCGCTGTCAGATCCTCTCATGCTGTGCACAAAGGGCCCAGTTTGGGAGTTTATTTGTGTGCGGAAATGCCTGGTTTTCCATAGTCCCCCAGCTCCAACTTTGCTTGTGGAAAGTGGATTTTCAGTCCCATGTTGAGGGAAGAAGGTATTGGAACTGTTAACATTTTCTTCCCTTGCAGGGGCACGTCTCACCCGATAATCCATTTGGAAGCTAACGAGATATATTCCCTTGCCTTTACAGACGTGATCAAAGATGTGATTAAATCAGGCATGTGCCCAACCATTATCCCGCCTTTTTGAAAATAATAGTATTTCTTTCAACACACAAAGCAATCAGATTTGTTGCATTCTCTGTATGCCGTTGTGCTTTATCACAATGCTGCAAGGCCTAGATCCTTCAAAAATATTTCATAACAGGGGAAAATCCAATCATTTTAGTTTTCTATAAAGTGGTGGTTTTTCCAAGTGCTATACTTTGGTCCTACTGTAATGAATCAAACAGTGATGGTTCAAAGATAATTGCTTGCCTTCACTTTGTTTGGCTACAGAGGGGCTTAGAGCTGCTCCAAACTAATATATTAAGAACTTCATATGACTTTTTTTTTTTGTTAAATCTGTAAATCAACACCAGCTGAAACAGCATATCCTACATAATTTCACATGAAATATGTTTGTTCTCTGTGTTGATTTCTTTTCTGATGAATATGGAACATCTGAGTTTGTATGAGGCCAGTAATAGCAGTACTCTTGGGAAACACATTACTGGGGCAAAGGAGGAAGAAAAAAGGATTGCGTAAACTGTTTAGGAGAAGCACAATAAACATGCAGAGAAGAATTTATTTAAACATATAGTGGCTAAGGAAAAGTTCCAGTGGACTGGAAATTGTGACATTTTGCTTACAGGCTGAAGACTGTACACAGCATATCCTTTCATGTAAAATATCAGTATTCCACCTCAGAAAAAGATAGAGCTGGGGAAAAAGGCACAGAAAGGTGTTGGTCACTTGATCAACCATTTCATGTGTTCAGTGGCCATGAACCTTTTGCAGTTTCAGCAGTTCATATATGCACAGCCTCCTTACATATGGACTGAAATCTTGTATAGTTCAGCATTCAGAAAACTCACTGTAGTTACGTTCTAATTAAGACCTAATTGGCACTGTTTGTATTGTGCTTTGATAACCAGGGCAAGTAATGGACTAAACCTTGGCATGGTCCTTAGCATGCCTCCACGTATCTGGGTAGCTACAAGAAGAAGTGCCCATGGTCCATGTGCCCAACTGTGGTCATTGACACCATCTGAGGAGCAACCATACCCAGGCTCCTACAGATCCTGCCTTTCTTCAGGACAGGTGACATCAAGGCTCATCTTGAGTAAATGAATTGGGTTTAGGATTAACACACAGCATTGGGCCATTTACAGCGATGATGGGGCGCAGTGTAGGCCCTAACCTCTTACCTCCTGTTATCCTGTTGCCCATCTAAAGCCTATCCCTAGCTGTCTGTGCAACATATGTTTTGGATTTAAGTTCAGGCCTGACCCAGAGTTTGGAGCATGTTGTAAACATAACCATATTGTTGTAATCTAAGTCTACCAGTATTCAGCTGAGGCTGATAGCGTGTGTAAAGCTGATGCCGTTACTTGGCGAATAAGGATCAGGGTGCATGTTCCCAGTTATTAAAGTAGTAAGAAGTCATGGTTTGAATTTATTGTCAACGCACATAAATACCTGTTCACTGAGCTTTCTGCATGTGTGGAGAGAGAATTTTGCCTAGAATGAGAAGTGGCAAACACATGGCCCAGCAATGGGAGGAAGCTGTTCACTAGAGCAGCAGAACTTCTCTGGGCTCCTTATTGATTTATTTATTATTTTAAAGGAAAATTTCCATTTAATCTTAAAAGCAGAGGAAGAATGCTTCTGTAATATTTATCTTTTCAAAGCTCATCTACTTGTGAACATTTAACAAGGCCTAATCAAACAAGACAAGATCCTTGATAGCATCCTGACGGAAGGAACTATTCATGAAGAGTGGTTATGCAGCAGCTGTGTATCTGTTCATGTCATATATCAGATGTAGAAAAATGCTGAGCTGATCCAAAGAAGCCATCTCCAGGCTAGATTTTTGCAAAAGTAAACTCCTTTAAATAGAATTAGTCTTTAACTAGGATTTTTATTAATACGTTCTCCTTGACGATAAAGTTCTTCATTAGCCTGCCAGAATTTAAGCAGTGAGTAACTTTATGCCATTGAGTAATCCCCTTAAATTCATATACCATAATTCTCCATGTTACCTATTTGTATGGCCTAGATAAAGAAAGAGATTTAAAGCAGATAGGACAGTTCTTTATCATTAAAACATTTGTGTCAGAGAGCAATCCTTTCTATGTTTAAAAAATGAATACAGTAGCGTTAAGTTGCAGAATTGTTGAGTAAAATCATTGTTACCATTTGGCATAGATGCATTTGGAACTCATTCTGTGTAGTTTGGGGCAATCAATAGCTTTCTGAGACATTTTTCATTTTCTCTCTGTAGATGGTGATTCATTTATTTTTTTTCATTTGGCACTCACAGTGAAACCTCATTGGATGTTACAGGTTTCTCTTTAAGAAAAACATATATAAATGAGCAGAGTGTTAATTAGGATTACACTGATTTGTTGCCTCCAGCTGTCTGTGAAGGTCATACTGGCTTACATTTTACACTCAGAGCAATGTTTTTCTTAAGCAAACATGACGACTTAAGGGAACTGAAAAAGGCTGTAACGTGAGTCTATTTAAGCTTCTATCCTATTTTGATTTATTTACTTTAATAATTACATACTCTATATTATTTTGAGAAATAAAATAAAATAAAAAAAATCATGTGCCACTATATAAAATTAGACAAATTCCAGGCTTAAAAAGACCAGGGTGACTATGACGGTATAGTCAGGTTCTTCGTGGTAGCTTCACAAGGTCTCAGGTGGGGGGCTGGAGGTTCCTGCAAACGTGGTGATTTGGGTGTCTGCGGGATGAGTGGGTGTTGCATGTGGAGGCAGGAAAGCCAGCTGAGTACAGACATGTAGAGGCTTCACCCAAGGGTCAGATGCAAAGCTGGGACGTGGAGCTGGTAGAAGGATCCTCTGCCATTGCAGCTTCTCCTGGCTTCTACGCTTTGATTTAGCGCAGAAGCAGACCAGACCCTTGGCCTCTATGCATGCTGCTTGCCAACTGATGGGGTTTCCTCACAGCAGATCCCCAGCTGTTTTTCGACACAGTTGTATGTCACAAAGGTTGTAGGATTTCCCTCAGACGTTGGGGGAAAACTTGCCACTAGTTTGGTATACAATATTGACAGGCCAGTTAGTTATCCTTCCAATCAGCCACATAAGGACTATTGTATGCTTGCACAGTAAAAATGAGAAACAAGTAATACCCTGTTGCAAAAGCAAAGAAGCATGCTCACAGATACCGAAGTCTCTCGTCATACAGCTCCTGTGCTTTGGCAAGCACATGAAAAATGTCTGTATATCTGCATACCCACTTCTAATAAAAGCCTTAATATAAACTGCAAATGTCTTAATATAGGCAGTACTTGAACTTTTCTTTTTTGCAGCTGACATGAAACAAGACTTTAGAAAGGTTGTGAGTCCTGGTCTAGTGCATTCAAAGGCCAGCCTCTGATATTCTTCCTCCCTGTAGTATTCCCAAGGTTGTTCATAGATATCAGTGTAAATCATGTAATTATAAAACACGGGACTGGAAGGTCTTCTGCAGAATATTATAGCACATAATCCTTTCGTATATTTATTATAGTTCTCTAAAAGTTATTTAAGTTCTTGCCTCAAGTAACAGTTAGAAAATTTTGCTCCAAAACTTCCTCTTAATTTTTACCTGAGGATCCCTCAGCATCACTTAAATAGCTTTTCTTGCACTCTGCTTTTAACTCACCTGGAAGATTATAGACAACAATTCTGTTTCTCTCCCTTTTTGTTTAGATGAGGCTAGACTCCCAAGCTAGTATCTTTTTCTTTCTGCTCATGAGACTGGCTCATCATTTCTCATACCAGCATAGCACTGCTTCATTGCGTCTCTTTGAGCTGCTTGTTCTTGAATGAGGATGGCATGAACCATACACAAGAGTTAGATGATGTCCTGTAGTATCATATACAATGACATGAACAACTGGATTTCCCATCATTTCTGGAAACATCTCAGTTAGTACAACCTAGGATTGCCTTTGGTTTTTGTATCATCTCAGCCTGTTGATAGCCTGTAGTCAGTGCAAGTTTAGCTACTGCATATTCAGCTATTTCTTACTCTCTGTTGCTTTCTGCCTCCAAGTTCTCAGTTTTCAGCAGAGCGTTTTGTTGTTAGTGCACAGCCTTGCATTTTGTAGTCTTACCTGTTCCTCCATTTCTATTTTTGCACTGTGAAGGTCATCCACTAACAATTTAATCACCTCTAGGTGATCCAGTCAAATGGATCATTACTTTCAGTGTTTAAAAATTTGCATCAGTTCCAGTTTTATTTTATAGGTTAGTGGTCAACCACTGGATTTCAATAGAATTCTGGAAGACAGTGGAAAGAACTCCCCTGAATCGTGTCTTCTGTCAGTGTAATATCCTGCATATTGCAGTATTGTCAGCCATAGGAGGTAAAAAAAAGCATGAATCAGTGCCAAAATATGGTATGATTATTTTTTTATTTAAGGAAATTCAATACAGAGTGCCTTTTCTAGTCAGTATTTTTTCACTTAATGCTTTCACAGCTTCCTTCAAAATAAAGCCCAGTAATGCGGTTATACTAAACATTAAAAAAAGGAAGCTACTCATTTAGAATAGGAAGAGATAAACAAAGTGTGATGGTTTTAACACAACATACTGTGTATTGAAAGAGTATTGCATCTATACTCATTTTAAGATGAACCTACGTATTTGTTGGAAGTAAGTAAAAAGTCTCAAATCATAGCCTCAATATAAAATTGGGTTTGTTAACAATAGTACTTAGCATTGAGTATTTTATTAGTCATTTTATTACCTGTCAGGTACTGGCTATTTGTGCTTAATGATGCTTATGATTACGCAGCACAGTAATTGGTTAAGAGTTTTGTTGGTTAAGAGATGGAAAACAATTGCTAAAAGCAATTGAGATATTACTGCAGTATGACGTATTATTAATGATGAAGGCAGAAAATTTTTTTTCTTGCTGTCAGCAGGGTTGCCAAGGACCGCTGGAAGGAATGGAAACAGTTGGTACCCCTCTGAGGAGCATAAAATATCAGGGAGAAGATCTGCAGGTCTGTGGTGCTCAGGCTGAGAGCAGCCATGCCGGGAAGGACTTTGAGATCAGGGGTTACCCAAAGCCATAAAATGTCTCAGCAAAACTGTGTCACTCATTGACAGGGTGGGAGAAATATCACAGCTGCACCTGAGATAAGGCACTTGGCTAATTTCAGTGCTTCCGTGGATTTCTTGGGTTCCCTCGGGCAGATAACGACACCTTTTACTGTTTGCAGTGCAAGCCTGTTCAGTACTGCGGTGCTTTCTGGGTGTTACGGATCTGCTCTTCCCCAGATGCGCTGGGAGATGGGTGGGTGGAAGGACCTCTTGGTTTCTCAGGAGGTCTGAAACTTGCTGCACGCAGTGCAAGAGGGTAGCAAGGTCATACTCAGCTTTTCCCTGCGCGTAAGTGTAAAAGAGATGTCAACCTTGGTGCATAAAGGACGTCAGCCAGTATCTTTTTTTGGCTCCGCTGCCCCCTTGGGATACAACATGCATCCAAGAGAGTGGTTGTCACACAGCAAGGCTTTCTGGCACCCGCAGCCCCTTGTGTCCTTGCTGCAGCCCCTCTTCTTGACTCCGGTGGTGCAGACCTGCAGTCCATCATCCTATTCCCCAGTTCCCACTCTGTCTCTCCAGGTTCCTGAATGGCAGTGCTGGCAGGAATAGCTGTAGCAGTAGGGCTTGGGCTGTTTGACCCGTATTTGCCCAGTTTAGCATTTCAAAGGAACATTCACTTCTCCCAGCCATGTTACTGAGGGCTGTGTTCCCTGATACAAATTTAGTTGATTTTCCCTGGCCTCCCAGGACACCTACACTGCTCCTTCCTCAGTTTTCTATCTGTAAAATACTTCCTTTATTGAGAGCGATTTTCAGCCTAAGTCCATGAGAGCTGGTGGGCCTTTGGCTACTGTGTTAATCCAGTCAAGGGATGTCTGTAACAACAGTTGTCCTATGGTTTCTGGTCTGCACTTTGAAATTTCAGTGGTTTATGGTAGAAGTCTTCAGTTTAGATTTGGGAAGACATCACCAAGAAAATGAGTCCCCACAGTATTTACTGATTTAGTAAGCCTAAGAATATCCTTGCAATGGAGACATAGAAAAATAATGTGAATAAAACCTAGTTGATGGACACAAGCAAAGAGGGCTTGTTTTTCAGTGAAAAGTACCGCAGTTCTTTTGGGGATCCACAAAGTAGTATTACATAGACCTTGACCTGCATGCATTTGTCCCATGTGTGCATCCCAGCTCATCCATACATGAGTGAGAAGCACGATGATATTGGACTTCCTTATAGAGAACTGTGAGTTCCTGAGTTCTGACAGCTTCAGCCCAGAACACAGGCAGCCGGAGCGAGACAGGCAGACTTCCACTTTCCTTATGACTAGGGGCAGGTGAAATAATAACTTGCCTCAATTTTGTGTTTTCATCTTTGTAAAACCCAGTTTTATGCTTTGCAGCAAGACAGAAGCTCTCAAGGTTCAAGTGCACAGGCAGTTGGAAGTATTATTCATGTTTGTACGCATTTTGATTAAAAGTGAAAGGAGAGTGAAATGGCTTGGCAGGCAGGGAGATTAGCCACGTCACGGCTTCATGTGGACACGAGGAGAAAGTGTCATTAGATATCTAACCTTGCAAGATACCGAGTTTTCCTGCTTCTTGAAAAAGGGAGGTGGACAAATATTGTTCTGATTTGGTGATGCTGTTAGACTAGCCTCACACGTGGGTGTATCACAGCCCAAAGAGAAAAGTGGAGGGGAGTCAGCAGTCCACTGAACACCTTCCTTTCCCTTACAGGGTCAAACCCAAGCAAAATGGCAACATAAACATTCCAATGCTTGATATAAAAGTTATCTAAAGATCATATTCACATTCAGTGTTTTACCAGATCGACAAAGTTATGCTGTGTTGTTTTAAATAAAGACCAGATACAGGCTCAGATTATACACCTTTGAGGTTTAAAAATCCAAACTTTGGTTTTGCAAGTGGTCTCTAGTTTTATGACAGATCGATACAAACACACAGATCTGATTTTCTCTGCAGTCTAGAGTGCTCACAAGGGAGGCTGTGGGTCTGAATTTCTGGCATGAATTTGTGGGCTGAAGGAGTGTCTCCAAGAGACATCATTTTCGATTTCATCCTAGACCCTGAGCCATGCCTGTGTCTGTTCCCTTGAGCTTGCTTTGACCCCTGCCAGTGTTAGGAAGGTGTTACGAGTACTGGGGATGTCCCTGTGCACGCTTGGTTGCAGGCTCGGTGACCTTATTACTTTCTGAATTTATAAAAAAGGATTTCATAAAAGAGGCAGCCCCAATGTTTTACTTAAAGCCACAGGGGCACTGGTGAACCACCACTTCATTGGAAGCTTTAGGCTTTCCTCTGCAGTGCACCGAGAGATGGGTTATCTGAAATGTCTCTGTCTGGCTCTGTGTTCTGTCATCTCCTCATGTTGACTACATGGTTGTGGGCAAAAACGTGGAGATAAACAACACAGTGATGAGAACTGATATCAGGAGCTACTCTGAAGACACCCTCTCTAACCCTATTTCAGATGGTAGCATTCCTTCCCTGCCACAGCTACCAATACAGAAATATCTTCATCCTATTTCCAGTATGACCCCATGTTTTAAAGGGTATTTTAGCTCCTGTGAATATCAAGTAACAGAACTAAGTGATTGCAGAGCTGAAGCATAAATAGAAAGAGGAACAGGCAGCAGCAAACCGCTGACACTTCAGCTGAGACTTGGCAAGCCCGGCTGGAAACGCTTGTCCCAGCAATACACATCGCATTTGCAAAGTACCTTCATGTTCGCCCCTGTGTACAAAGTTTATATCGTCACTGACCTATTTTATTTTTTTGCTGACAATGCAAAGGCAAAAGTTTAGCATAAAGGACATTTCATGTAGTTCTGTATTTTCCTGGGTGCGTGTATATACACAAACGCTGCCATATGGTCACTTGTTTTGCAATGAATTGGGTCTGCAGCTGATCTGTGAGTTTTAACTTTCGGTGGGAATTATGCTTCTAAGCCACTGAGGCACTTTGGTAGATGCTATCTTTTAGTAAGATGTCTGTCTATCATGCTGTAGAGGGGTCGTACGCTTATGTTCAGAAAACAGCCAAACTTTATGACCTCTAGGAGGATACAAAGCTGTTCTGTTTCCAACAGAAAAGGGCAATTCTACCTGCCAGTGGAGCACCTATGATATCCCTTGAGAAGAGGTGTGGAAAACCCATGCTCTTTAGCCACCATGAATTGTCCTCATCTTTGGCAAGATATTTTTTTCTGTTCATATATTTTTGTTGCAAAGGACATTGTGTCTTGCTTTACTTGGAAATAAGTAAATCCTTCTTTGACAGAAGTTCCAAATATATGCAACTTGTGAATGAATTTGAAGATGGCAGAAACCACCTGCAATGCTTTTCCCCTCTGCATAGCACTGTTAATTTTCAAGGGATCTAATATGGTTTTGTTGAGAGTTTACCTTAAGGTGATACAAAACTGGAGTAGTTCAATGCATGCTGACTGGCAGTGCTCAAGCTGGGATAGTCACTGAAACCAAGGGTATATGCTAAAGCGAGGTGTAACGCAGCAGTAACCCGTGCGCATGCTGGAACTCATTAGTGGTGGCTGAGCACTCTGGGGCAGGACATGCTTCGTGCCATGACTAATTACATCATCAGTGTATATTGTTCGGTAATTAGTAAATTCTGCTAAGAATCTCCATTTTAAATGGTCTCTTCACTGCCGTTTTGTTCTTCCCTTAAAAAAAAAGTCGTTCTATAATGATGTATTCTCTGATATATATGATATATATGCATATATATAACATATATGATATATGTAATGATCTATGATATATACAAATATATCAAACATATAATACAAATGATATATATTGTTTGTATATATATTTGCATATTCATATATATACAAATATGTATGCACATATATATATGCACACATATATCATATATATATGTATGCATATGTGTGTGTGTGTATGAGCGCTTCAGGAAGGTAACTCAGTAGTTAAAAGAGGTGAATGAGTGGAGCACAACATGAAAGTCTTCATACCATGTCATCTGTCGAGTGTCAGGAACCAACCTGTTCCCTGCACATTTTTACTGAGCCTTGCTAGGATAAACATAGGGACTATATAGGATGTACTACAGAATAGTAAATGAATTATTCAGAAAATTACCAAGAAGAGCAGGAGGCTTTTTGTCTTTTCATGCATAGAAATCAGGACTTGATGGTGTTCTGTAAGATCTACGTTAGCCAAGCACAAACTACTAGACTTAATAGAGGGAAATAGCTGGGTGAGATATTTGGACTGTGGTCCAGTTAGTGACATCATTGCCATCTTCAGCCAGCATGCTGGCCTTTTCTGGGGCTTAAAGGAAAGCTAGACTCTTGTGCAGGCACTGCCTTTGCAAAATCTTTACCCATTGGTTCAGAAAAAGATGCAGGAAACTTCAAAACACGTAATTTCCCTGGTGGAAAACAAAATGCAAGTTTCATATAGCTGCGAGAGCAATTTCTCCCCAAGTTAGTGCCTGATTCTTCTTTTCTAGGCCAAGGTTTTGATTTTTCCATTATCGTGACTTTTCTGACAGTTGGCAAAGAAAATGCCTAATGGTCTCTCAACACATAACATTGTTCCTGATTGAATGCATTTACTGCAAAACAGGAGCAGAGTGTTCCAGGTTAGCCCAGTCCATGCTACGCAGGGGGAAGGCACTTCTATTTGGAGCTAGAGTCCCTACATGTTGTTAATTAGGAGCAACTCTTGTTTAGACAAGCCCCCAAGAAAACTGTTCTGGCATGCATGCACGCAAATACAGACCGTCTTTATTTGTTGTAAGCATGAATAGGAGCCATGGATATCAATTTGTAAATACTAAAGCGTTGCATATGCCTGTTACAGTTCACAGGCAATTGCTCAAATGCTTTAGTTCTCATGTTGTTTTCTGCAGGTAGGGGAGACTGTGGCCCCAAGTGCCAAATCTGGCAGGTAATCTTGAATAATATATGGAATTACATATGGATGATGTACTGGTGTACACAAGACTGTTTTCTGGTGTTAAGCTATTAAGTCGTAGAAAGCGGGACAACTTTTGAAAGGCTTGTTGAATCAAAGTGTCCCCCATCACCCCTTGTTGTTTGCCCTCTCTCTTCTCCCCCTTCTCCCCTCAAACTGGTCAGGCTTTGTCAGTGAGCTAATTCTCCTAAGCAGCTCTTGAGAAAAACTTCTTCTAGCAAGAGAAATGTGACTGGTGTCAAGTTAGGTCTTTTTCAGTCATCTCTCAGACTAGCTGACGAAAAATGATTAGCATTACTTAAAGGGAGAACATCAAGGTCTTTTGGTGAGAAGCCTGTTTCCCAATGCCGAAGGATAAAGGATTTACCACTTCACTTGAGCGTTGGTTCCAGTGTATAATTGCATTCACAGCTACATTTTCTTCCTTTTTATCCCATTTGATTTGGCTCCTGATAAATATCTCTGAACACAGACACATTTTGAGAATTCCTGCCTAAACTTTTGATTTGCATACTGCAATAGATGCTTAATAACTTTACCTGAGGCATTGATATTTGTAGTTTACACTAGGTACAATTTCAATTTATTGAGCTACTTCTCCTCCATACAGTTTGATTTTTAGCAGGTTTGTAGAGGTGAGGGAGCCCTGACAGAGAGAACAGTATACACCACCAGGGAGAAAATCTGAATTTCTTTATTCCAAATAAATTAGCCTGGACATAATTCAGTATGGATATAGTTGCTATAGACTGCAGAAAAAGTTCCCACTTCCATTTGGAAATTGTGGATAAATTTGGTTTTTCAGGTTTCTTGAGGCTTTTGTGGTCATGCTCTGTTTGACTTAATGATTTCGTAACCTCTTAGCAAATTTGGATCCACTTTAGCATGTGGGTGGAGATAATTAAGATAATTAAATTTCTATGAGTTTTATGAATATAGGCAAAAAAGTATATAGAAAGACCCTATAAATGCTCTGAGTGAGGAAGAAGGATGCAGTGGGAACCCGTGTCTTCTGACATGACAGAGAACTTGAAATGTTTATAAGCCCACCAACTGCAGGAAAGCCTTCTGTCAGCATTTAAAGCATAAATACTCATTTCTGGGGCTCTTGGCTACTGGCTTGGTTGTGGAATGCCAGACCAGTCCCGGCACACTCCTACACGACGTTTGGACAAAGAATTTTGTAGAAGGGAGTTTCCCTCTTGTATCAGATGAACTCCATCCATGTAGACTTACACTGATAACTGAAAGCTGGGTTGAGCTGTCTGCGTATGTATTATACGCCCTTTCCCTAGTTTTGTTCTTGCAGATTTTTGTGTGATGTAAGACTGGATGAACATTAACAGAACCTGGAATATATTTTAAATTTAAAGCTCCATCAGACATACCAACAATTGCATGTTCTATAATTAAAACTGTGTAGGCTTTTCTTTCTAAGTATGGCAACAGCTGTTAGAGCACATCTGGAAAATATGCTTTAAGCAAAGGTATTTTAGCTCAGAGAAGTTCACAATGCATGCGGTATTTACCAGCACTTCTTTCCAGAATACTAATCTGATTTATCAGTATTTTTAATGTAAAATCTTCATTTTTTATGATATTTGCAAAGCTGGTTTTGAATTCATATCAAAGATTGGCTGTTCCAGTGTAGTTCAAGGCTAAATGCTGCAAAACAAAACCATTGCTTTGCTACTATTTTTAGGTAGAAGCCTACGTAAGCCTTGTCTAATGCCCTAATAATATTTTCTTCACTGATTTCAGCAAAATATTTTCCCTTTCTTTGATACTAAAGAGAAGTAATTGTTTCATACTGGAATTACATTGAGAGGAAAATTGGTTGGACTCCTGCTCTGTGCTTCTTGACGCTCATGTTAATGCCTTTCTGTGCTATCATCCTCGCTAGAAAATAGAGATAGTTGTGCCCCCTACAATTATTATAGCATTACTCAGAACTTCTTTGAAGTCAGTGAGAGGTAGGATCCTGGCCACTTGGAAATGAACAGCAATATTTCTGTTTGTGATAGGAGCCCAAGTGTTGTGGTTTTTATGCTTCCTTCAGAACTGTTGCATAGACAGTTCTCATTTATTTGGAGTAGGAGGCAACTTTTGTATGCTAGATAACATTGTGCTGGAACAGCTTTGCACCTGAATTTTGAATCATAAAGGCTATGCTTGTTGTGCAGCTGGAGGCAAAATGCAGTTACCCAACGAAGGAAGAAACTAGAGCTAAAAAAATGAATGAGATGAACAAAAAAAAAATAATCTACGGCAGTGATACCACAATGTAAAAGAGTAACATGGAATGTATTAGTGGTAATGTGGGAAGATTAATTCCAAATTATTGACAGTTTAATTGACCTACAGGAAGTATTTTAATGGGCTTAGTATGCTGTGCTGGTCTTCGTTATTTAATCTTTTCCACTGGGCAGAAAACCAGTTTTTCCAAATATGGGGTTTAAATTTGTAACAAATGGTTGCTGTGGATTGCCTGGTGGTCAGACGCCACTGCCGAAGGTGTGACTGAGTCTCTTCCTCTTCCGTCCAACACCTGCAAAGCCCATCCCGTGAGCAGGGCTTGGGTGCCTCTGCTCCACTCTTGCCCCAATCTTGCTAGTTATAGAGGCTGTTTGCAAATAATATTCACAAGGTGATTTGACCCCCAGGCTCCGACTGCATGAAGAAAAGGTCATTAAAGATCGGCGTCACCACCTCAAGACATACCCCAACTGCTTTGTTGCCAAAGAGTTGATCGATTGGCTGATTGACCATAAAGAGGCCTCCGACCGGGAGACAGCAATTAAACTGGTGCAGAAATTATTGGATCACAGCATTATCCACCATGGTAAGTGTGATATCAGCTGCTAAAAAGTTATAGGCTAAATTTTATTGACTGCTGTGAAGCAAAGGGAAATCCCACTCCTGCTCTTCAACCAAGTATAGGACAGGTAGGATCCTTTCCCTGCCACAAAGGGAGCATCTCCCTTGAACTGTGCTGCTGCTTCTCTGCCTGCAGAACAGCCCCAGATGGATCCTGTCCCCTCTCTCCCCTCTGCCCTCACCTCCCTGCTCCCCAGAGCACAGTTTTCCAGCTGAAAAACCCATCTGAAAAATCAGCCGGCAAAAAAAGATCATTTTTCTCACGTGGATTAGTTCTCTGGCCCTGGCCCTCACACCAGCTGCACAAACATTAGTGCTGGTACAGCTGCAAGAAAGTTAGTGGTCCGACTGTGCCCTGATTAATTGTCTCCTAAACTTGTTGTCTATTTGAGATCTGTTCCTTTCAGCTTCTTGAATAACAGTTTATGCTGTTAAAAGGAGACTTCCAATTCAGTGGTAGCATTTAGTTGCCTTTTAGTGCACAAAAAGGCTAGGAAGCACATGAACAAAGAACATCCAAGGCCTTGATTTCAAGTGTATAGTATTACCCATTTTGAAAAGGCAAAATGTACCATTTGTTTCTTTTTTAAGAGAAAGCAGAGCAACTACGAACAGACGAATGTTGACTTTATGCAGGGGTCACTGTATGTGCAGCAATACTGCCGCTATCTGCAATGCATTAACAACATCTTAATTAAAGGAAGAAATGCACATATTGAATGAATGCCACTTCTACAGCTTCTGCTCAGCTATTAAATTAAAATTCTGGGTTGTTATGGAAACTGGGACTCACGGTAGATAGTTAAAGAATAAAGTAATTATAGGGTATTCAAATCTGGCTGCTTAATCCTCTATTGAGAAAATGTCAGTGAAGAGTTGCATGGATGCCTGAGTGACTTAATTTAATTGAGCAATAGATGTTTTATTGCTGAATGCTTGTTTAAAGCTTTAACAACCTTCAGATGTTTTCTACCTCAGGATCCAATTGCACGCTGTAACTTCCATACAAATTTTATATATGTGTGTGTATATATTACACATAGAGCAGGTGTTTCTTAAAAAAATTCGCATATTGCACTCAAATTTAATAAATTTGCTTATGAAGTGAGCTAGGGCAAATTCGGAGAAGTTCAGCCAGGTTCTGCAGGATGCTCAGAGCATCCTTTCAACTCCCGTGTCCAGTGAAAGGGGTACCAGTTCCTGCTCCTCTGGGGCAGAAGGTGAGCCCATGTGTGTGGGCTGACAACTCTGCTAGGAGCAGCTTGGTTGGGCTGTCTTTCCCGTTAATTTATGTCCTTGCTGGACCTCTGTTCTGCATTTACAGGAGCCCATCGTCAGCTTCTCTCTTATAAACCTTATTTAGCATTTTGCATTGTGCTCCTGCTGTACCTGCCATTTGCTAGGTGGCATGGCAGAGCAATTGAGACAATTTTAAGAGGGCAGAAGGCTCTGATTTTAACTGTTCCTGCAGCGAGTCTCAACTTTCCTACAGCATCACTCAACTGATACAAGTAACTTCAAGAAGGTTGCCAGTCCTTAAATTATTCGGTGTTCTACACTGGTGGCCTTTTAAACAAATAAGCTAACAGACTGTTTTCGTCAAAAGGTTTTCTGGGTATATAGCAGATGGTTGCTTTTTTGCTCTTTATGTTTGCAGTAATACTCACAAAACTGATGAACACCTATCCCCCTCACCTAGAAATTTCATTGCCTATCTGAAAGTTTTCTCCAGCCTTTCATCATTTATTAGAACTGAATAAAGTTGTATGCTCAGAAATACGGGGGGTTAGGCTCCATGCGTGCTTGCTTTGAAGTTCAGCAGCGATACCTGCTAAATGGATGCTGAACTCCTTAACATCCCTGTGATTTTTTTTTTATTTTACCTTTCAGTCTGTGATGAGCATAAGGAATTCAAGGACGCCAAACTGTTCTACCGCTTCAGAAAAGACGACGGGACGTTTCCGCTGGACAATGAGGTGAAGGTCTTCATGAGAGGACAAAGACTCTATGAGAAGTATGTTGCATTCAGTACCCATAATGTGTTGCTAATAGGACGACCGGAAGCAAACGATACTTCTTAATCTATTTTTGAATAGTCAGAGTCCTTCAAATCATGCAGGAATGGGTCTGGGTAATCCCGTGACTTTATTTGGTAACCTTTCTGTCTCCCATTTCCCTTTCGCTTTTCTACCATGTTCACTTGTAGCACTTTATTTAAAATGAAATTGCTTTTTCTTATGTTCCGGGTTGTAAATACATCCTATATGAGAACCCAATGTGAATTTAAGCCCTTGAACTCTATTCTGTAAAAATAATTACTAATGGATGATTTGTCATGTAAAATTGTAATCACAAGACCTAAACCTTTGGTACATCAACATGTACTGAACAAGTGGCTACATATCTGTTGAGACTCCATATCTTATCTATTTTAAATAATAGGTGAAATTAATCTTCAGTGTTCCAGTCTGCAAAGCTTCTACATCAGAAAGGTTATATTAAGTGTAGTTTCAAAAAAATCCCAGCCAAGAACATTTAATTAAGATTTGAAACAGATGATTATGCTGAGATACTGAATATCCCACTGGATTACTTCCATCAAATAACGAGGCAGCTTAACCATACTTCCCAATCTATAATTAATGACATTTTTATTGAGGATGTAGAGATTGTGACGCGGTACTTTCAAGCAGAGTGAATAAAAAGCATGTTGGCATGTGCTACAAACTAATGGAAAAGTTGTTATATGTTATTTACCAAAAAGCTTGAAGTATTGCTGCAGACTGAATCCCCCCCACTCGCCTGCATGGTTAGAGCAGAAGCATGAAGCAGCCAGGAGAGACGCTGTGTCTTCTGGCTGGAGTAATTTTGTTTCCCTCTTAGAATAAAGCACTCAGGACAATCCCAAGTTTAAAAGCTGATGATAAATACTGTTTTCAGGGTTAGAAGGCTCTGAAGGTCAGTTTGGTGAAAAAAGCATTAAACTGAAATATAAACCAAGAATTGTAAATGCCACCTCTTTTGTTGCACCGATCATATAAAATTCCCTGAGACTCAGTGACTCTGACTATTTGAAGTAAAAAAAAAAAAAAAAGTATAATACACAAGAAAATACACCACTGGAAAAAATCCTTCACTGGATGCACTGGGACAGATGAATTGAATCACTCACCTCCAAAATCTCCTGTGCCTTATTAAGCATAGTGTTTGCTCCTTTAGACTCTGTAACACGCAGTGCCTCCAAGCCTGGCCCATGCTATGAAAAGCCAATTGGTGTGTCTACGGTAGCAAACCTTTTTTTCTATTTGTTTTCTATATTTCTATTTCAGTTCTTCTGTGAGCAAAATCATTTTTTGTTGGTGAGGCTGATAACAGTCCTCTGCATGAAAGGAGCCATGGGGGGAAGAACTCTGTTCTGCCAGTGTCTGCTTCCATCCCCATTTCTCTGTGTGAAGGACTGTCTCCAAACCAGTATCTAGTGTCCAGTTTGTCCAACATTATACCAGCAGAAAATTTTTCATAACAGTATGGATTGTTCCCATCTTGGAAAAGGAGTTAATGCCAAAAGCAGCACCTATATCTAAATATAACTGCATCCTCATGAGGTGGTTGCTCCTAGGCAACGTATGTAAAGGGTTCACAAACTTTAAAAACTAGCCCTGAATGCTAAATATAGTATAGTTTAAAAATACATGGCATTTCGAAACGCGTCTGTGACAGTCAAAGCTAGTCAAAATTCTCCATGGATCATTGGAAATATTTCATACTCATGGGAGATAAGAATGCGTACCTGGGCTATCTGGGCTTCCCTTTGTTTATTGTAGCAAATCCAGTGTGCAGAGCACTCAGATTTTGTTGGGTCCCTTGTCCATGCATGCTTATCAGCAACACCTTCACAGTTTCATTGGATGCATTTTAAACTCAAAATCTAATACTGAAAGTCAGACTACTACAGAAAGAGTTCTGCAGTGAAATGTCTGTATGTGTAATGTATCTGTTGTATCAGTTTGCTTATAGTTTTGAGAAAGAAAACATTAATTCAGTGCAATTAAAATAGTTATTAAATGGCAACAACTGGAGAAAAGTATTCATGCACAGACGTAAAGTCACCAGCATATTCGAATTGTTTATCAAAATGCCTGAAGGCTTAATTTAAAAAAAAATCACAACTACGCCAAAGGAAATCTATCTGAATCCAACATATTTTGAAAATCTGTGTCTAATTTTGTAGGTGTTGCTGATCTTCACTAGGCTTTGCTAGTTTGAGATAGACATTATAATACTATTTCCTGCTCTTCTCCACCCACTGCATTAGGGCTGGAGTACCGTTACGTTCAGGAGCCAGGGGTAGTTTGTGCTTGCCAAAAATTGCAGACGTTATCCAACATCGGTCCACGCAGATTGGTACCCTCAACGGGTAAACCGAGCAAAATGCTTTAGGAGGATCAGTAGGCTGTTGCACAGGCAGAGGAATGGATGCGTTAGGCAGGTTCCCTGCATTCAGACATCTGTTTCGGGTAAATGGCCGGTGCTCTGCCCTGGGTGGGACACAGGAACATTCGGTCTGTCCCCATGGTGAGGAGCTCCCTTTCCCTGTCTCCTTTCTGTGTGACCACAAAGCTTCTTGTACCCTGGATTCTCTTCTCTTGTGGCATTACCTCCTTCACCTACTGTGGACAGCTTCGGTGGCTGTACTTGTGCCTTTAGAAGATTTAAAATCAGTCTCTGACTGTATTCTCCCGTCATTTGCACTAAAAAATCATAAATCAGCTCAGATTCCCTGCACATCATTGCAAACTTTGGTAATCCTTTCTGTGAACATGCTTTGAGTTTCGAGTTTATAACTAGAGATGAAACCTACTGGTTTTCCTACAGCTTTGTCTGAAAATTGTTGAATAGTTTATTAGGTCCAAAGATGGTATCGGTTTTCATACTCTACAGGACTGACCAAACAGATCGAATGAGATAAACATGTTCTGTTGAACAAAGCCCTCCCTGCAAATCTTAAACAAATCCAGCACAGACCTTTCATAGCTTTAAAAAAAAAAAAATCAAGTTGTGCAGGCACCCTATTTTTATGATGTTTGTAATTCTCAGTAGGTTTTGGTCAGGCACACAGGATTGTTGTGTTTCTGGTGCAGTCGGGCTTAGGAGCTGTAAGTCATCTCATGATGTTGACTTCAACTGAGATTTTTCAACCAGATTTCACAGTGAAAGAAGGCAGATTTATGGTTTTAATTTCAGGAAATCATTCAGATAATTTTGAGACTGCATTCTTTAAATCACTTTCATTTTAACTCATCAGTGGTTAATTCAAATTTGTCCTCTGGTGCAGTTATTTAGATAAAACAAGG
Organism: Nipponia nippon; assembly: GCF_047370975.1. NCBI lineage: Eukaryota > Metazoa > Chordata > Aves > Pelecaniformes > Threskiornithidae > Nipponia > Nipponia nippon. Next base: position 14,688,052 of record NW_028262290.1, on the reverse strand, counting down.
TTAAAGTGTTCTTTTGCATTTCAGTGTTTGGCTAAATACATTCCCTTAATGCAGGATAACACCAGTATTAGCAAATAATATGTTTTGACATGAATGGCCTCATGTTTTTTTGAAACAAGGAGAAAACAGAAGAGAGGGAGGCAGTTTCCAATTCTGGCTAATGAAAGGCCAGGTTTTTGGCTGATGTAAATTGGTACAGCTTTGTTGACAGCCGTGGAGTTACAGTGATTTACTTCAGTTAACGATATAAGTCTATGGATTGCTGTTTCTGGGTTTGTTAAACTGTTGATTTGTCGTGTCTGTTTGTTCACAAGTCCAAATCCTTTGCAGTGCTATTCTGGGCACACGCAGAAGGGTGTGAAATGTCAAGCTGAGTGTTTTTCCACTTGATATTTTTCCAAATTTCTTTTGTGTCTCTGTAAAAATCTAACGATTAGCATCTCTTTTCAAGGACCTCTCTATCTGCAACTTCAATGAGCTGGTCAACTAATTATAGACTCATCAAAGAACAATTAACACAATCCTAAGGATTTTTTATTTGGTGCCTGCAGAGCCTGGGTAACCAATTCTAGGTAACCATGCAGCAGATGGTACAAAAAGACACGAGCTTTGGGTTTGCTGTTTTTCTGGGGGGAAAAAGCCTGGTGAACGAGACACATTTAAAGATGGTCCCTTGGAGCTCTGTCTGTATTAGATGTGGTTAGTGTGGGACAAAATGTTGCCTTGCATGCAGATGCTTGTAAATCAAAACATGAAAAAGAATAAAGTCTTTGCAAGAGTTCTGGAGTTAATACCTTGTCCCCTGTGGCACATATTCTTGCTTTTGGCCTCATCCCTGACTTCAGCTAATTTTGACTTTCTTAGCTCTTACTCAGAGGTGCTGGCAATGATGCACCAACATCTAAACGAGCAGTTCATTCTGTCTGCCACTAAGATACAGCTGTGGTTGAGCAGCCTTTGCCTGGTTTGATGATCTGCTGCCTGGTGGTCAGATCCAGTCAGTTCAGGCTTCCAGTTAGCTCTCGTTAAAGTCAAGGGAATAAATCTTTCAGGTGAAACAACAGGGGCTGGATCCTGTCAAACCTCTTCATTATAATTTCAAATGAAACTTCTCTCTGTGTTCTTATGGCACAGATTTTTCTGATGCCTCCCAAAGGAGGTGAAGTTATATTCCATGAACTCCGGACATGCTGGCAGTTTAAGAAGGAGATGGCCCATGTATGGATTTACATGAAATTCAAATTTTTGATCAGAAGGGCAAAGATTAAGCACTTCCAGAATATTCCTGTTGTAGTTCAGTTGTGCCCTTAATTTCAAAATAGTTAGTGAAGGGAGGGGACTTACTTATTAGTCTTACATGGAAAAAATAGCCATGCCATTCTTGAGCTGTTATTCTGAGCGCCTTACCACTAGTCCTATTATTAGCCTATAATAAATAAAATAATTATGAAGAAAAAAGAAATTAGTAAATAAGGAGGCTATGGTGCTCAGTCTCCCAACAAAACAAAAGAAAAGGGATTCTGTATTAAAAGGGAGCGATTCTTGTTTCTTCTTTCAAACTGTCTTCTTTTTCAAACTTGTCAACCTTTTGCATTAACAAAATAGTGAGGCTTTTTTCGTTTTTTTTAATACTGTGTCATTTGCATAGGTTACTTGAATGGAGAAGAATTTTATTAGTATCTTTAAGCTAGGTACATGCCAATTGCTAGGAGATTTAGAGACACCTCAGGATGTTCCTCTGAACTCTGGTGTTACACAGAGCCAGCTGAGGCACAGATGTTCAAATGTGTTCAGGTGTGTAACTCACTGTTTGCAGCTGCATCGCTAAGTGTTGGACGCTAAATATTTATCAACCACCCAAACCACAGAACTACATTTTTTTCTTCCTCTTGAATTTTTCTGCAGCTGGTTTAGAGCTTATGGGGAGAATTTTCAAAACCATCTAAATGACTTTGGGAAATGTGAAACTGAAAAGCCTTGTTTTCTTTTAGGGAAAAAAACAAGAAAGCATTAACGTCACACAGGGATATAAAGCCTAAATTTCTTGACTAAACAGTTAAAATTCACATCCTAAATTTAGATTGATAGCTTGAGGAAAGATTTAGTAAGTCAGTGAAAGGTTCACATATGCTTGCTTAGTATCGGTGAGATTTGCCAGAATGGATCTGGAGTTGCTTTTCTGAAGAACCGTTTTCCCTAGCAGTATTTTTCCGCACCAATTTTTTCCCCCCATACCAGGCTGATGAGTTCTGAAAATACCCTTCTGCAAGCCAGGGAAGAGGAAGGAGTCAAGTACGAACGGACCTTCGTGGCATCGGAGTTCATTGACTGGCTCATCCAGGAAGGAGAGGCCACGACACGGACTGAAGCAGAGCAGCTCGGCCGCAGACTTTTGGAGCATGGGATTATACAGCACGGTGAGAAATTTACTACCAGGTAACAAAAGCTACACTTTTGTAGCACTTTCTTCAGGTCAAATCATGTGGAGAGGCTCTTGTCTTCTTAGTCATAATATGTCCAAGTTCTAAATAATTTCAGATAGGAGTCTAGGTAACTTTATTTAAAAAAATGGTGGCTTTTTCAAAAGCTCCTTGTACGAGCTCTGAAAATTCTGCCTCAAATGCACAGTACAGCTAGAATTCGGGATTGTATAACAACAACATGAGGGTGTGGATGAAAATCAATGCTCCTGCACTTGTGGTAATTAACTTGTAGAACTTGTTATCAACAATATGTATAATTGAGGTAAATAATAACTTTGTAAGGCTCACGTAGGGATTAGAGCCACAAATAAGCTAAATTCTCTATGTAGAATAAAAATGACAGGTTCTGTGTATCTTCCTACTTGAGGACAGGAGCAGAGCACAATCTGATGCCAGAAGAGCAGCTTTCCCTCTTGATCATGTTGCAGAGTTGTTCTAGTATGTTTGGGCAAGAAGGAGGGTATCGCTTTCAGCTGAAGTGTTATTATATTTGTCATGGTGGTGTAACTTCTTTGAGGCTGGAATCAAATATTTCATCATGGTCCAGCACAACGTGTCTGGCAGATGCACCTTCGCCAAGAAGCTCCGTCTGTTAAGGGTGGAAAAGACAGAGTTTTCTCTCCGTACTGCCCCGAGGGTGAAGTGAACACGCCTGGCACTAAAACCCATTTTACATGTTGTCATCATCTACTCTCAGTGCAAGTTGCCCTTCTGTGACCAGGCGTTTTCCACCGTAAACGCGTTGCAGTGCCTCTGGGAGTGATGAATGGGTGCCAGGAGATGACAGAACAGGCTGGCAGAAGCTGTTAGCTACGTTGCTTAATGCACAACAGGGAAGTAATCAGATCCCGGTGATCCGAATGTTGTCACATCAACACTAATTCTGACGGAGAACAAACAATTCACAATATTAACAGGTTGTTAATATACAAGGTGCTAGATTGACTAGGTTGCTTGTTGCTTTGTGAGAAAATCTAGTTTTAAGGCGTAGAGGAAAATGGGGGTGTAAAAGTGACCTGCACAGTTCCTTCATGGTTGTAATCATGCTCATGTTATCTTTAGCTTCCCATTACTAGGAGCTACTCCTGAATGTTTACAGTAATCAGCTTCCAGTTCTATAATTACCCCTGCACTTCCTATGATTTATAGGGTGCCAACTGCTTGGAGCTTGATGGGCAGGGAAGGTATGCCACCCCTCCTCTTTACAGCAGCAATGATTTCATTCCTATTTTTACCCAAGCATTTTCTGTGTATTATATACAAGGTAAACTTTCCTTAAAAAAAAAAAAAAAAAAAAAAAGAAAGAAAAAGACAGGAGTGAGATTTACTCTGTTATTGGTGTTTTTGCAGAGGAAATAAAGTCAGGACTTGACATATGGTGCAAAGCTGGATTTACTTTGCTATTGAAATCTTTGCAGAGCTCAGAAAGTCAGGATGTGGCTTTTATTGCAGACCAAGCATTGTTTCATTCACTAAGGCAAATCCTCAGCACTGCACCTTGGCAGGGAAATAATTTTGCTCCCCTTAAGCCAGGTTTCTGGGGGCATTCCTGAGCGAGGCTGGCGCTGCTCACCTTCATGGATTGCCCTGGCCAGTTTTGCAGATTTATCCCCTGCCCATCCTCTTCTAGCAGCCAAGAGCACATGCAAAGCGCCCTGTTAGAAAGAGATTTGAAACTCATGAAGTGACCGCGGACGGGGCGCTGGGAGTTGGTTGACTGCTGAGGAAGAGGCCTTCTCACGCCAAGATACCGTCATCTTCCTCACTCGGCTTTTATTGGGGCAAAGGTAAGTCAGTGGGGATTTCACACTGACTTGATGGGGAAGCTGGAAGTAAAATAAAACTGAATGATGTCCTTGAGATTTATCTGTACGAGTGGATGTGCTTTGTGCACGCTCCTAAACAGGAGATTTCATTCTCCTCTGGATTTCACTGAAACAATTTGTCTAGATAGTGTTAGGGATATTGATGAAAGTACTAGCAGAACTAACACAGAGCTGGTGTGGGGTTCACCTTAGCAAGTGGATACAACCTGTGCATTTGGAAGCTTTATGTAATGCTGGCTTCCTCTAAGAAGGGAGCTTGAAATGAGAACTCCCAGTACAGAACTGGGGATATAAACTGTAAAATGGCAGGAGTGGCATTCTCTTTTTTCTCCCCGTCTCGCTGAATTCTAGGTCCAATTACCAAAAAAAAAAAAAAGGTGTTTTTCTACCTCCTAGTACAGTAAATTAATTTCGCCATACTATGCTGCCTTTGTTTTGTATCTCATCATCAGTACCAAAATGTTACTTGACACTAATTGGCATCCTTGTTGGCAGAACCAGCAGAAAGACTCTCGACTGTGCAGGAGTGGGGAATAAAACATTTTCCTGCCCTAAAGGCAATCTTTTGCTAGGAATATTGTTTGATATCCACAACATGGAATAAAATAAAGCTTGCTCTACTATTCTTATGAAGTATTTATTACCTTGCCTAATGCAATAGAAAGTAATAGAAATAGTTGCATCAAGTTGCCAATCTCAGTAGTAATTTTCCAGCCACAACTGCATTGTGCAATTTATTTTTCCTGATGCTGACTTTCATTTCATGTCAATTACTGAGAGAAGCTGTATTCTGCAGCTGAGGGACTGTACTCAAAACAGCTTCCTGTCACATTTGTCTGCACTTTAATTGCTCAGACACAAACCAGGTTTCACACAGGAAACAAACACTGATGCTCATTTTAAAAACGAAAACAGCGGTTTAAGAGGAATTGTATAAATGCTCTAAAAACATCAAATGTTTCAGCTTAAAAATAATCTTCCTGAGCTCTTTGGGCATATATAAGTATACATATTTCCCCTGCCATACATGAAAATGAAACGTGCTTAAGTGCTGAATTGCTTCCTTCCAAAATCCCACTGGCGCGTATAAACTGTAACCCACAAACCACCATTTTCACAAATAGGAGCCAGATGTCCTTTCCTATGAACTGGTACCCCTAGGTACTATGGAATAAAAAAAAATATAAGTAGCAGGGTATTATGCTATAAGTAGCAGGGTATTATGCACTGTACATTTCTTGAAGGCTTGTGCTGGCAGTGTAATTGCCAGTAGTTATTCTGCACTTGTGAAAACTGATGGTCTTCGCCAGAATATAGGAATAAAGATTGTGCGAAGAACGATAAGCACGGTGATGCACATTCAATAAGGGCAGGGACAAAAGGCGCGCGGAACACAATTCTCAGCTGTAGAAAAGCCCATTTCGAGTACAGTGAGGCATGTAGAGCTTTGTAATATTAACAGATAAGACCTTCTTCCAGGAGACTGAATCTTTCCTAGTTCTTCTTCGTACGGAAATGGTGAGACAGATTAGCTACTGTGGTCAAAATTCACGTGCAGCAAGAGAAGAAGGAAGTTCTCTGCCAGCTCCAGGGTAGATCAGACTGAAGCAAGGATGGGCTGGGGGGAAGGCAGAGGAGAGCATGAACATCCATGCACAGTCACAGCCCTTGCTCAGCTGGAAAACAGAGATACTGAGATGTCCAAGGAGGAAAGAGGGTATCCACAGAGCTCTTTCCGGCATCATTTTTTGGTTCATACTTGGTTATGGCACTTGCTGCAGCACTTACCCTGCGCCTGCAGCCCCAGCAGCAGAGCACCACTGACGTGACAGGCTAAGTCCTCCTGTCCTCCTCTGAGGACTCGTTGGGTATGGAGGCTGGGGGGATGGCGAAACATCTGCCTGCCTCGCAGAAAGGTTTAAGGTCTGGAATTGCACGTGATAAATACTTTCCATTTTAAAATCTGGTTAATACTGTTAAGAGGAACCTATGCCTTCTTAAGATAGCACCTGCACTTTGCAAGATGAATATTTGCATTTCCTTTGTGGCAGTGACCAAACCATAGCACATTTAGAAATACTTTTCAACATCTTGTGGAGTGTAAACACGTAGCGATTGCCCTGCACTGCCGACAGTACGGCGTGTGCCGCTCTCCCGCTCGAGCCCGCAAGAAGTCCAGGTCTGAGCCGCAGCACTCGTCTTCCCGTGCCAGATGACATTCTCTCTCTTTTGCCGTTGCTGTTTTTCCAAGCTGCTGCTTACCTTGAAGAGCATGCGCCGGGTGTTATTTCATCTCTGACACACAGGATCTGACATCCCTCCAGCACCTTCCCCAGGCAGCGACTGCAGCACGGTTCAGCACGAAGCGGTTTGCATGGCTCTCCACTCCAGGGGAGCGGGATGCAGATTCCCAGCCTTAGACCAGCAAAGGAACATGTGCGGTGGGTTTGGGAAGGCCATAGACTTTGCTTTCCTGAATGAATGAGGGGTGGAAACATCTCTTGTGGAGATGACTAGTTAGCAGGTATCTTCTTTGAAACATTTTATCAGTGCTAGGATTTTATAATAATAGTAAATATGTGGTAACCTGTCTTAGGCATAAGAGTCTTCTGTCCCCAGCCCCCTTTAGAATAGCTTCCAGCTTTAAAAAGTTTTGTTGAGTTAATTGCACTTGGCCAGACCTGGTGTGTTCAAGGCACACATGTGTTCTTCTGGCTTAGCCCAGAGGCAGGTGCTGACCACCTCTCAAAGGGTTAATCTTTTATCAGCAAAACTCCACTGTGCAAATTACTTTCAGAGATGAAAACAAACATTTTATAGTGACTTAGTGAGAACAGTAAATATTGACATACGCTATCTCCCTGTCTCTGCAGAAAAGTCTTAAAACATGTATTTAATTTTCCCTATTCTTTGCAAGGACTCTGTACCTTTATACAGCAAAATTTCCTTTAACAAGATGATCAGTGCATTTAGTTTCAAGCGTCAAGATACATGATGCAGTTGTAAATTTGTTATAATTGTGGAGTAGATTAAATATCTAAGAAAGTATTATTTCTTTTGCTTTTGTTGAAAAGCTTTTCCTCTCTCATCTAAAATTTCTGTAAAGTGTAAAGTATGTGTTGCTACATTTACTTTAGATGCCCAGTTGCTTATGATTAGCTGACATTTCTTATTTTGTAAGTGAAAACTTGCCATATATGCGAAATATACACTTTTTCCTTAATTTGAGATTTCTCTTTGGAACCCCTTTTCTTGGAAATATCAACCACAGGTAGCAGGTTATAAGTGCCATTGAAGCGTTCCATAAATCTTTGACTTAAATGGTCATACGTTTTCTCCTCCAAAATTAACGCATAGATGTTTTATATAATTTTTCTAGTTGGTTAACACCTGGATCACATCAGCTGTTGGATATATCCAAGCATTCATTGTGTATACTCCATGCTAAAAATTATAAAACATCACATTTTTACAGGTGGCGCTTTGATTTATCTCAGTAAAACACAAACCTTCAGTTAGTCTTTGAAGTCCTGCAACACAGCTTTGTTTTTATTATAAGCCCGGTTCCCCCTGAGACGATGCCATGCAGAGGCACTCAGTTGTTTATTTGTGTGGGAGTTCTTCCCCGACAGTTCGCACACATAGGGACGGTAACCTCACCCACAGTAATTCGACTGCTTATGCTAAATCTGGAGACCACTTTGCATATTTTTCATGGTTTTGCCCTGGTAGGAAAGTCGGAGAAGAAGAACTTCGTATGTAATTGTATAATCTTCCAGCTCCTATTCTGCTGGCTTCTCATTGTGCTCTTCTTGCAGTTGTCTTTATGTAAAGCAGGAATGGGTTTGGTTTTTGAAAGAGCCACACGCTCTATGCATTATGTAAATAACACATGAAGACTTCTTCTCATATTAACTCCCAAATTCTATTTTTCTGACAGAGAATGGGTTTCAGTTTTTAACAGCTGCAACAGAAAAAAGATACCCAGATGGGCCTTTTCATCTTCTGCTTCCCTTGCCACAGACTGTACTTTCCATACTTTATTTGGAAGCAAAGAAAAGCAGTTGGCTATGTTCTGTAAACTTGCTAAATTAAAGACGATAAATCCTCATATACAAACTGAAAAGACTGCTGAAATGAGTGTGATTCAACACTGGCTTTTCATGCTAGAGTAAGTCGTGTGTATTTGAAAATAGACTGCACATAGATGGCAAACCTACTGGAAAGACAAAATGTATATAGGAACACTTATCTGCATACCTATTTTAAGACAGCTGAAATAAAATGTTAATGCACTGAGCAGAACATACCACTTTAATAAGAGCAGGATACTCTCTATTTCAGTTCCCAAGGAACTTTTGACAGTTGTCTATCGTAAGCTTTAAAGGCAGTATAAAAGTTGTCTAGACTTTTTTTGTACTACATGAATATACCACAGTTCATTGAAACAGCTCAGGAGACATGGTTCTCTAATTATACCACAGCTTTTTTTCTGGAACTACTTACAGGTCCAGGATCTACTTCTGGACACGCTTACTGGCTTCACCCTTAGCTACAATGAGCTGGAACAGCTCTCTGGACGTTGTATTTCAGTGCCAGCATCTGCCCTGCAGTTTTATACGAGAGGGTCGGTGGAAATGAGAGCAGGTCAAGCTTAGATCCATTGTCCATTCAAAGCGAATTCCTTGTAATCCAAATGAGAAAACAATACCGTTCAGTACAGCTGCACTGCCAGGAGTTTAACATGCTGGTTGAGTACATTCACAGGTGGGCTTACCTACAGTCTGCGTAGCATATATACATTCATAAAAGGTGGAGATGCAAGCGTCATGTTTATATGGTGCAGGGAATCGAAGACTCAAGACCTTGTGCTCGCTGAACATCTGTAGTCTCTCGTCCTTGATTTGAGGGAGCTCCAAGCAGGTGGAATTCATCAATGTGTAAAAGGAAACTAATCTGAATAGGTGCCATTATTAAAATGCATTTGCAGATGCCAGATTAGCTTTAGAAAAACAGGAAGGCTTTGAGAGGAGTGGAAAAGCATTGTCCAATGCAGAAGAAAGTGTTGGTTATTCTCCTCCGGCCGCACGTGCGTCGGTGCAAGGCAGGGGTGGCAGAGGGAGGGGGCAGGAGTGGGGGGGCCGTGTGGCAGAGGTGGGCAGCGTGGGGCCAGCTGAAAGCCCAGCAGCCGCGCTGTGCGGGTCTCAGCTGCTGGTCGGTGTTTTCCAAGCTCTTGGGCTCACCCCCGCTCTGTGCAAGCCAAAGTGGACAGACACGCTTCCACTGCTTCTCTGGCAAGGGACTGAAACCCAGCTGGCAAAAGGCCTGAGGCACAGAGGAGAGGGGCTCAGCAAGCTGTGTGCTGTCCACGGAGAGAGGCATTTTTTTAAGGAACCATTATTTTACAGTGTTGATTTATTTCCTTCCCTTTTAAATACTGGTTCTGCTTAGGAGACAGGACCGAGGAAGCAAAAAGACACAGGGCTGGAGCCAGACCCTTCCCAGGGCACGCTTTGGGAGCTGGCGGGAGCCGTGCTCTCCTTCAGGTAAACCAGCAGCCCCCCGGACCGCTCCCTGCAGCCCGCCAACGTGTGTCTCATCATCCTGCATACGTCAGCAACTTTGGGGCAATGTCCTGCCACTTCAGAGGTGAAAACCGTTATGGTCATCTGTGCCTTGCTATATGAAGGCACAGACCATTGCAGCCGGTAATGTGAAGGTCCAGAATGATCTCCTGCAGCTTCGAACTGCGTTTAACGTCATTTTAATGGAGGAAACTACCTCAGTAAAAAGATAAAGTATACTTGCGAATAGACTGGGGCTGCTGCCTCATGCAGTGGAAGGCTTGGAAATGTGTTGTGCACCACTGGAAAGAGTTCAGTGCTGCTTTTGTCTTTAAGTGAGGAAAGACATGTGTGCTAGTTCTGGCTGAAATATCAGCGCTGAAAACTCCATATACTCTGCAAATGCTTTTATAACCTCTTCCTCTTAACCCTAGCCCAAGCACACACTCACACAAACAAACAAGCGCACACTTCAACATGTCCTCTGCTCTCTTGAGAAAAGCTGCTCCTCCGCCTCCTCGGGGAACTTTGATCTCTTTCCCACCGCTCCCTCCACACGGAGCAGCCGTTCCCCGGCTCCAGCCACGGGCTCGCTTGGTGACAGCGTCGTGTTTCTGGGGATGTGACGAGCAGCTGGAGTGCATCGCTGGATGTGGCCTACTGGGAACCGCAGCTTTCGGCTGGTAGAAAGCATTAATCACCGCGGTGGAGATGTACGCAGATTATCAGAGTGAAAAATCGTGGGGAACTGAAGTTGTGGGATGGATTTGGGGAAAAAGCCAGTTATGAAAATGGCCTGATTTTTAAGGCATGAGTCACACCATTTATTAAAATAGGCTTTTGTACTTTCTGAAGCCTCCTCAGTTCTATGAAATCAATGTAAAGCTAATATTCCTATCTCTGCTGTGCATCAGCCTCCTTGCAAAAGAAGAAATGAAAAGGCTGCTTGAGCCCCGTGCAGATCCCAGGATTTTATGATGTCAGAATCAGAAGCTGAAAGAAGATTTGCATGGACGTTGCAATTTATGTTTTATGTATCTGGACAGAAACTGTGAAGCAGCCAGGCACAGGAACCACTAAAGCTGCAACATTAGGTGCTCCCACTCAGAGAAATGCCAAAATAAATAATCTGTTTTTTCTCTTCTTAACAGCAGTGTAAATGGGCACTAACCATCTAAAATCCTTGTCGATGACGTTTGCAAACTCTGGGGATAGATCAGACAGTAAACAAATAATTGAACTTTATTAATTAAATGGTCATTACCCAAAGAGAGGTGTGTTTTTGTATAACTAATGGTATAACTAGAAAGCAATACATCTAGGAAATGAGAATACAGGCTCCGCTCGTTGGTGTGAAGCAATGCTGTGCAGGGAAAGGAGGATGTACAGGGCACAAATTGTTCCCAGCTTATGCTTTTCCTGCAGTACGATTGTATTAACTGTTACTGTGAGCCTGAGATGTACAAAAAGGAGGACAGCAAGTAACAGAAGGGGCATGAGGTTGTAACTGTGAGCATGCAATTCTGATAGCCGGATTTTAGGAAGGATAAAGAAAGTCTGAAGAGACCTCAAGGAGGGCTAAAAAATGAGTATTTAAGGGGTGTTATTTATTCAGCTGGTCAAAGATATGTTTGAGAGTTGGTTTCATCACGTCACAGACTTCTTTACAAAGATTTCTGACCAAGTCTGATGTAACTTTCTGTTGAAGGTGTGACAAAGTCCAGGGGTTAGCAGCTAAAGTTAAACAAATTCAGCCTTGAGTTAAATCTTTATTGCCTGGCAGGGAAAGTAACTGAAGGCTTGAACAGCTTGCAAGGGGAAGAGTAAAGTGGTCATTGCAGGCTGCTTTAAAGTAAGATTAAACTATAGTTTTGTGAGATTAAAAGATAGTTTTTTAATTCTGATTCTGGGAGAAATTTTGTGGCCTGTGTATGTGGGAGATTAGATTGGCGGGTTGTAACTGTACCTCCAAAGTCTGACATCGATGACTGTGAATTACTGTTGGTGCCTTTCCCTCCAGGACCACAAATGCTCTTGTGCACTTTTATGATTTTGGAGGTTGCAAGTCACCATACATTTTCTTTACTCTCTTTGGTACAGTTTCCTTCTGTTTTGTAAGGTGCACACTGTAACATGAACATGTTGCCACATGAGCGCTGGTGAATTAAGTTGGAATGAAAAACCCATGAAGTCACCCCACCTTGCTCTTTACATTACCCTCATCATGTACAAATACAGGTCCTGATCCTCGTCAGCCATGGCCTGGCAATGTAAGACAAACTGAAATGGGTGTCAGTTTGCTTTTCCATGCTGCGTTATGAAGGGCAATGAACTAATTCAGGAGTAGTTAAGTCAATCCTTATCCGGAGGCAACTTCCAGGAGAGGGACAGATACCTGGGGCAGGAGCCTTGTTGGGCACCACGAGTTTATCATCTGCTGCTGCCTCTGAGTCAACACTCCACGTTAGCTCGAGGTAACAGCCTCTAAATTACCTTTAAAGAAATCCCTCCTGAGCAAGTCTGGGCAGTCCTCTCAGCATTCTGCAATCAGCTTGGAAAAGTTTTTCACTCCCACTTTTCTCTGCTGATTGCAGCAAAACACAGACTGTTAAAGCGGCTGAGCTGAGCACCCATGCCTGCGCTGGGACCTCTCCCCTGCATGTACCAAGCATAACAAAAACAACCTTCTGTGTGTGCTCTGCATCCGACATACGCATAGCAGGGATTTATCAAGGACAGAGGCATGCGTAGCTCCTCCTGGTTAATGCTGAAAGGCAGCCACTGCACCTGAGGAGAGCTTCAGAGCCAGCCTGCACCCGTGTCTGCTTCCCCCTCTTCAACCTCTTCCTTCTGAGCCATGGTGTGGAAATCCCTTTTTTCCACAGCATGCCAGATACACTCACCCTTAGGCAGAGTCCCGGCATGGACACTTCATCCCAAATCACAAATATGTCAGAAAGTTGATGATTGAAAAAAAAAAGCCCCATGGGGCACACCAATAATTTTGGTGAGATATTTTATTTGATGATGTATGTACAAGGAGGCCGTTTGAACTAACTACTCCTGTTTATTTTTGGAACTTCTCCTTAAACGTACATACATATTCCCTTTCAGTTAAGGAATATGCAAAAAGTTACATGGTGCTACAAATACGTTATTTGCTCAGACTGAGGGTGCGCGCTGTTATTCTAATACTTTTGTATGAAATGTGACCTATCAGTAGAAATGAGGAATTAAATTATGAAAATCAATGAGCGCTCTAGATTCTGTGCTAATACTACTTGCCATAAACATTCTGGCTACAAACCCTTTGTTATATAAATCATATACAAATATTCTACAGCATACAGTCATTGGTCTTACCTTTTCCACTTGTATTCATTTATTGTATAGAAATTCACCCCTCCATGGACTAAAATAATTACAGCAGGGATGAATTACTTCAATGTAAGACCTAAACTTCACTATTTTAAGTATATAATGCTACAATATTTCAGTCAAAAAAAGTATTGTGAGTCTAAAATATGTTCAGTATTTTGGCATTAAAAAGTTTATATTCTGTAGTTTCATGGTCAATGATTATTTTAGAATTTCAGAGTGCTTTACAATATCTGCAGCATGAGTGCGTGTTGATCTCTGATTATCATAATTTCTGAAGACTGGCAGAGCACTTCAGTTAATGACACAAACAGAACAGAGTAGTTTTACTTAAGAAATGTAGTGCCATAATATTTAACTTGCATCAGAAACCATACTGATATTTCTTATACGGCAAACGGTTGGCAACAGTAATTCTACTTCCAAGGGAGTATTTGTGGTGCCCTCTTTCACTTAACATTGTGAATCCCAGTAGTGTGCTGCCTAAGTAGAGCTTCTCTTTTTAAGTTTCAGGGAACTCTTTAAGATGTCATGAAACAGAAAAGGAAGTTTTTATATTTGCATCAGGTTATTCTAATAACATGGTAGGATATTGCTAGATATTGCTACTTTTACTTAATGTGTCAGTGGTCTGAAAATGAGACGGGTAGCTGTGAACACCTACGTATTAACTCTGCCTCTGATAGCAAATCCTTTTGTGGATGTGGGCAAGTCTCCAAATCTCTCCTCCTCTATTTCCATTTTTCAAAAATAGTGATCGTTAGTAAGTCTTGTTTAATACTATTGCATACTGTATGTGTCCAAAATGATGAGCACAGCATGTGCCTGCAGTAATTAACATGTCAGAACTCAGTAACGAATTGCTTGCAATGCTAAATTTGACTTAGCAAAGCCATTTTGCTCATGGAGGATGCATACAGCTGATTTCAGGAAACAACAGGTTCAGAACCAAAATGAAGCGGAGAAAAGCCAAGTGGCGCTGGCTCTTCCGAAGCTCTTCAGCAGAACCAGGCAATCTAGGTAATGGGGGTCTTTTGTGTAGATGGTACTTGAAACATTGAAGTTTGGCTGACTGGCGTGACCTTTCTGCTTTATTCATGAAAAAAGGTAGAGTTTCAAGAGTTTTCTTAGAGTTTTTTCAAAACTCTAAGAAATGTCCTACAGCCTCTGCCACGCTGCAGGCCTCTGGGGCAGACAGTCTCCATGGCAGCGTGGGCAGAAGCATGTGCAGTTCAGAAAGCTGCTGTGTCCTGATTCTTCTTGTGTTCCAAAGGCAAAAGTCCGTTTGTACAGGCAGTGTCCCTTCACTGACAGTGGTCCAGGCAGGCAAGAGACGTGCTTCTTTGCAAGACGGACATATGGTCTGACCCCATATGGCAGTTTCTGTATCCATATGGAGGGCTGTGCCCTGAGGACCATGGCTAGGACTGGTGTCTTCTTTATTGTCTGGATGACTTGACATCCCTGGCATGAATATTCTCTCTGAGACCACCAGCTGCTGGAGAAGGTGACTGGGCTTTTTCCTCTTTGAGGCTATTCCTTCAGCTTACAAGCATCAAATGACATATTGCAAGTTCATGTCTAAATACAGCCTTTTTTTGCAAGGCTACCATATATGTGGTGTACTTCCATGGGGCTCATGGAGAGCAGACTGAGACACGTGGAGGTGTTAAGAAGGGATGCGAGCAAGAAAGAGTGTGTTGGGGATGAGGACGAAGGGAGAGGGGGCCAGCAGGGCTCCAGGCTCTGGATCTGGTGTAGCACCTTGGGCTCTGCTGCTTTTGGACCCCACGTGCTGGGCAGAGCTAAGAGCAAAGCAAAAGTTCGGTGTCTGTGGTAGGAGGTTGAGGCCAAATGAAGCACAAGACTTGGCTGATGTCTTGAGTGCATATCTATGTTGTTGTTTACACTTTACATATAAATATGTATAACTCACCAGTTGTTATGATCCAATATTGGAAGAAATGCAATTTATAAACTAGGTAAATCCGGAATCTAGATCCTTCTTGGAAAAGGTCAACTGTGGGAAATCTTTTCTGTGGAATATGATCACAGGAGCTAGGTGAAGAGGGAGAAAACGGAGCCAAAACATCCACTGCAGCTATTTAAGACGCTGCAGTACAAATGCAGGGAGTACTCCAGAGGGCTTTTCTGCGATCAAGCCCTGAAGGAGTCAGAGCACTTTCAGGACTCGTCCAACGGCTGCTTTTTTCATCGCTATTAAGATGCAGCATCAGTGGCAGTGAACACACAGAGGTTACGGTGATGCTGCAGTCTGCGGGTAGGCTCGGTGCTCTTGCTCTGACTTCAGCAACCTGGGATTTGCTCTCAGTGTCAAAACAGGTTGTAATTAAGACTTCTGTTCATTATGTAAGAAATGATTTTTGGCCGGGTGCCTGTTCCCAAACCTTGCGTATCCGCGCGAAGGGGAGGAAGTGGCCTGCAGGAAGCGTCTGGGACACGGTGTCTGTGGTGAACACGACAGAGGAAACACACAGGTCTTGATTCGCTGCTGCCCTGTAGCTCCGAGGGAGGTAATCAGCCAGAGCTCCCAGGGGCTGCCCTAGACGGGTGAATTTACAAAGACCTTGATGTGAGGAGCTAAGTCTGGTCTGTAGTGACCGGCAGCACCACACAGCATGCAGAGGGAGCATGCGTGGAGATGGACCGTTATGCAACCTGTCACGGAAAGATAAAGTACTTCCATTTCCACTTGACAATAAAGAGTGCTTGTCATTAATCAAGGTACTGTAAAAGATTCCTCTCAGCAACGACCACTAAAGTCCCTACTTTGTTATTGACACTATAAAAGTGTGTATATTGAAGCTACCCACGTGAAGCTGACCACCTTCCTCCTTTTTCTGAGTCTGCAGAGGGGAGGGCGCCGGGTGTTGCTTCCTTACACCAAGGTGTGCAGTGCACACAGTGCAAATACGTGTACTCTGATTTCAGTCCTACCAGGCATAGACTTTCTATCCATTTCTTTTTCCAGTGTCCAACAAGCACCATTTTATGGACAGCAACTTGCTTTACCAGTGCAGAATGAATTTCCGCCGGCGGCGGCGATTAATGGAGCTCCTCACTGAGAAATCTCGCTTGATGCCAGAAAGTCATGACAGCCCGTTTTGCCTGCGCAAGCAGAACCATGACAACAGAAAACACACCAGTTTTCTCTCAGGTGACTCATCAACTATACTGCTGTCTGTAGGGCGACTCCATGGGATGTTAAACAGCCCTTTTTGGCCAAGGGCTTTTGGTGTTTATCTGAAAAAACCAGGGCAGGGTATCATGTATCCCTGTTCATGGGATTGTCCATTCACTTGATTTACCAAATCTTTAGCTCCCTGGGGTGGTTTTGCACCTGTATCAATAGCATGTCAGATGCTGATCAAAAATCAGTGTCCATGAACAAACAGAACTTGTTAAAATCCCTCCAAGCAAAGTTATTAGTTATATATTCTATGTGGAGTTTTCATGAAGAGTAAAAGTGAGGGGAAAGGATCCTGCAGCATTTGCTGTACAGCAAGATCTAGCAAGAACTGAAAGAATAAATGGGAAGTAGAAGGAAAAATGGAAGAAATTATTTCCCTATATTGAAATGCCCCCTAGAAGACACTGCAATGGGAGCGGTTCACCCATCGTGTTAGCTACAGTATACATGAGTATATCATACTCATGCAGTGACTCTTCTAACTGTGTAAAACACAGTAACCCCTTCCCAGTGTTGTCAGCGAAAGCATGGCTTTTTGCTATTGCTTTAAAGAAACCAAGGAAATGGGTTTAATAATTGATACTGGTTCCCTTTCTCTCTGTATTTTCTCTCTGTTTGTAGTGAGTCCCACCAAGGAGATAAAGATCGTGTCGGCAGTACGGAGGAGCAGCATGAGTAGTTGTGGCAGCAGCGGGTACTTCAGCAGTAGCCCAACGCTCAGCAGCAGTCCCCCCGTGCTCTGCAACCCCAAATCTGGTGAGCACCAGCATTGCTTACGATGCACAGGAGACAGGTCGCAGACATCTGTTGGGGGAGAAGGTGACGTGAAGAATGCCTAGCATCGTGTCCAAGTTCATCTTTTCAAGGAGAGATTAAAAGTTGACAGCGTCACAGGTTTTATAGGCCAGAGGGGACTATTATCATCCCCTAGCCTGAAGTCCTGCTGAACATGCGCCAGACGTCTGCCTCCAATAATCTCTGCATCAAGCCCATAATTGTAGTTCGAGCTGCAGTTTATCTCTTAGGAGGACATGCAGTCAGAGACCCAGATTTGCCTCTTCATTGCCAAGCTCTGAACCGATTCAAATCTCCTCCTAGAGACATTCCTTTGGTGCAAGTCAGAGGAGAGTTTAACTATCTGGTGGCCACTCGAGTTGCTATGAAATAACACAACTCAGAAAACAGCAGCCTCTCAAAAAAGAGGCAGCATTGTTTCAGCCTGTCAGGGATCATTTCAACATTTTCATTTGTTTTGGTCTTACACTGGTCTGTTTAGGAAGGTAAAAGTAGTGTTGAAACTTATTTTCCTTTTGAAAGGATTTCCTATCCCACGCCGGAAGGTTAAACACAGCCATTCTTCCACAGTTCACTTAAACTTGTTTCTTACTGTACATCTGGGAAGGGGAAAAGAGACCAGGATAGATATTGTTTCAACCTCCGTGTTTTTCTTAGAAACAACGCTGAATTTCAAAGCAGGGTCCCTGCTGCCGTTTGTGCTCCTTATTATTTCAAATGTACCAGGTCTCTGCCGACAGTGTGGGGAGCATTGTGCAACAGGGGAAGGCTTGAGTGGATACGTGTAAGTTTTGCTTTCAAAGGCATGCTGGCGTTTGAAATGATTACTAGAGAGTGCCTCAAGCACTGTATGAATCCTGTTCAAAACATTGACAGTTTACTCTGGAGATGAGTGAGCTAAAGTGCATTTCGTTCCTGCTGTGCAGACTGGCCATCAGAAAGAAAGGCATAGTTATGGGGACATTTTCTTTCTTTCTCCTTTTAGCACATTTCCTTCCCTCTCCTTAGGCTCTGCTGGGAATTCAGTATGAGGTTCGGAATGAAAATAGTGTGAAGGACTCAGTACATCATTAATTACATCCTGGAAAATTTTCTGGGACAGATAAAGCAGCATTCATGCACTGTCCATAAATATGTGTGTTATCTGAAGTATGCCAACTATGCCATTCATTTATGATTCTGATTATATACAAAGTGGCAATCCGTGAGTAGTGAGAACAAGTTTATTTTAATGCAGCTGATTACACAGCACTGGAAGAAAAAGGATAGGCTGATGTTGCCCTTGCATAAATTCTTAATTTAGTCCCTTAGGACTGGTTTTCAAACTCTGAATAGCTTTAACAGACTCATATTTGAAAGAAGACAGCACCAGACTTATAAACAGTCTTATTTTTAAGAATCATACAATTACAGGCAATGTAGGGTAATTTCTCCTGTAGCGCAAGTACAGATCCACACGTCATCTCACAGAGGTTAACATAAGGCTTTCAGATGTAAACGTTATGGAGGAATTCTTAATCCTCTGCTGGACTATAAAGTGATTTTTTTCACAAATAGTTTCCGGCTATCCAGAACCAGAGCATGTCGCTGAACTGCGTGCTAATAAACGCAAGGCAGAGGCGTATTGTCAGATGAGTTCTCTTGCAGGCAAACACCTAAAGAAAACCCAGGTCATGACTTACCAGTCATGTAGAAAAACAATCATCAAACAAAAAAATATTTCTGGAGGTATAATGAAGGGAGGCACGCAAGGGAGTCCTGCGTGGATGATTACCTGATTCTGACTTGTCGAATGAGCATAATCATTCAGGTTTTTTACGTTGACCAGGCATGCTCTGCAAAGTGTAATGCTGGCTAAATGACAGTTTGTCAAAATCCATGGGAAAGAAAAAAAAAGCATAGGTTTGTATGCTAGAATTCTCCCTACTCCCATGAATGTCATTAAGAAACTCATGAACATCTTCAAATAGCATCTGTGGGAAATTTTATCATCCACCTGTGACTGAAAAGGCAGACATCATCAAAATTATTTATCACTAAAAGAAAAGCAGCCGTAATTTTAGAGGTGAAGCAGGCAATATGGTGAACAACATATATCTTCCCATTGTCCTCCATCTTGTGAAGCATTTATAGACAGATGAAAACTGGTATGCAGAATGGTATCGATTTGGTTTGGCAGAACTTCACATTTACTTTGTTCAGGGGAAAATTACCCCATTACATAGCAAGGCAGTGAGGAATCGCTTGCAGAAACTCACTGGTATTTTCTTTCATGTAAAATCCCAGCCAGCTATAGATTACATAGGCTGTCCCTGGATAAGATGGGGTTACATGTCTGTGCCTACAATTGCAGGAATCTCTTTGTTGGGATATTTCCTGACTCAAGCAGAATTTTCTTATTACTTAATTCTGTGATTCAAACCCATCTCAGATGAAATAGCAGAGAGTACCCAACATGCACAGAGCGAGCCGGGAAGAAAAGCTGCTCCAGGCCAGGAAGATCGGTCACTCGTTTCAACACTGGACACAGGAACAGCCACCTCTGATGTTTGTGATAGTGTTTAGTGGATCTTGATTGCAGACAACAAAGTCTGTTGGCTAAATGCCCTGATTTTCCAAAGATTTCATCATTTGTACTCACAGTTATTCTGCTGTATTTTCCTTGTCTCTTTTACTGCTTTCAAGCAAATCTGCAAGAACGGAAAGAGTGTATGGGAAGTGGGACCAAAAAGATGTTGTATCCCAACACTGTATCTTATTTATTAGGAAAAACTCTAGAGGAAGGCTTATATTGAATATTCATTTATGTACCTCCACAGTATTAAAGAGACCTGTGACTGCTGATGAGCTCTTGATGCCTGGAGCCCCATATGTAAGAAAAACTTTTACGGTATGTCTCAAGTATTTTTCTTTATTTTCTGCATGTTGTATGCATAAAGTAATCCAAACAGACATTTTCTGATGGGATAATTAGAGCTTATTTGCATTTGCTAAGGTTTGTACTTTAAAATCCCAAACTCTGTTATCAGTACTTCCACACATTTCAGGTCTGATTCTGCACTTGTTTATCCTGTCTTTATGCCAATGTAGTACTGCTGACTTAAATGGAGTGTAAAATTACATAAAGCCAATAACATTTGTTTTATACAAAGTCATCTAGACTTTGTGCTCCTGGTAATACTTGCAGTGCAGGAGTGGATTTCCTACCCAAACTGAAGTCTTCTCCTTAGGTCTTTCTGGACTATGATGGGCAGAAATTTTGATTCATATTCACTATTAGAGAAAGCCTTTCTGCAAAGACATTTTTGAACCTAGTCATTGGAAGCATTGCTTTTTACAGCCTTCTAGTTCAATAAAAAAAGTTTGTTAAGAGCAAGAGGAATCATTTGGATAGAGCCTTTCCCATGAGTGATATAGCAGCCTGTACACGTCCTTTACTATGTCTTGGAAGTATAGAGCTGTTGAAATTATGTCTTGAACCATTTAGGTGTTACCCCCTTGAATTTCACCAAGCTGCCCGAAGGTGATCACGTCCTTTTCTCTTTCCAGATTGTCGGCGACGCAGTGGGCTGGGGCTTTGTGGTGCGGGGGAGCAAGCCCTGCCACATCCAGGCTGTGGACCCCAGCGGGCCGGCAGCCGCGGCTGGGATGAAGGTGCGTCTTCAAAATGGGATGATTTACCAGGGGTATTTGTGCTGCTCAGTGAAAGTCTTGGGCTGCCTGTACTTGGGGAGGGAGAGGTGCTTTTGTTTCCAGGGTTGAGGATCATTGTCTCAGTTTCAGGCATTTGTACACAGTGAGTTCTGCTGCCTTTCACCCCTTTTTTCCTTCTGTCTTTGAGATTCTTCAAGTCCCTTTTTCACATGAAACTCATTTATCCTCATTTATCAAGTTGCTTTCTTGATCTTTTCCCTTTTTTGGGTATTTTTTTTTTGGTTGGTTGGTTGGCTAGTTTTGGTGATTGGGGTTTTTTTGTGGGTTTTGGGGGAGGTGTTGTTATTTTCACCTTTTTCCAACTCTGCACAATTTTAGCCTCCCTCCTCTTGACTTTGCAATTTGTGTGGTTGTTGGTATGCAGCTTCTGGACTTTGCCTATAGTCATAGAAGTCATAGAATTGTTTAGGTTGGAAAAGACCTTTAAGATCATTGAGTCCAACCATTAACCTAACACTGCCAAATCTGCCAAAGAGAACTTGGAAGGACAAGAGGAAGAGGCAAAGTTGGACATACCTATGCGAAGTGAAGCTAGCATGACCTGTTGTTCACTGTAAAGCAGTTAAGACATTTTGGAAAGAGGAATGTATGATACTTTCGTATTTCATAAAGAGTTTAAATACTTTCATACAAGATTTAAGAATAAATAAATACAAATTCCATGTGAAGGCTTTTGTACTGCTAATGCAGAGCCCATTGACTTACCTGCAGGTTTGGATCACTTTCTGCATGTATCTGTGAATTACTCACTCTCTCGTACAGTGGGAAAAGAAAGCAAAGCATTATGCCAAGTATAGATAAAAGCAAGAAACGGAAACTTAACTGCTACATCTACTCCAGTGTCCAGGCTGGGCCAGACACAAAAATTAGCTGCTCAGTTGATGTCATGTTTTATTGTATGGTAACAACACAGAGGAAGGTTTCAGATGTATTCCACATGCAGCCCAGTTTGCTGCGAATTTTGTCCTGCCTTCTAATTTATTTCCCTTTCCCATCACACTCACCCCAGCTGTCTCTCACACATATTTTCACACACACCAAGCTGGAGGCAACGTGCGCTGCCATGACTCGAGAGGTGAGCGTCCTGCCCATCGCACGGTGCCAGGCCTGCCATGGCACCCTCTTTAGCAAATGTGCTACAGGAGTTTCTTCTCTCTGGCTTCTGGCTTTTTTTCCATGAAACTTGTAAGAATGTACTGTCTTTGAAACATTTACTTATTTCTGAGTACGGGCAGGCAAACCCCTGGGAAGGGGAATGGCAGCTGCCAAACCTGTTGGTGCAGGCAGCACCCTGACACATCCTGCTGGCAAATGGCTTGATTCCTGAGGGAGCTGGAATTTTTTATATGTTTTATACAATACATAAATTCAATATACAGTTACAGTTTTCATATGAAGAGTATCATTTTTGAAAAGTAATCCTGCCTAAAATTTAAAGTACTTAAATGTAAAAATAACGAATTTATTCATGTGTATGTTCTAGATGCTGAACTTTGGAGTTTAGTACTTTACAGCATCTTTTGTTCTCTGAATATAGCAGCTAGCCATAAAGTGGGTCTATTCTGAAACCTGACTTGTAAAAATAACACTGTGGAGTCACATGTATAATCCCAGAGATTTCACTTCTGAACACAGCAGCTTAGGGCTGAATATAGTGGGCCTTTGGTTTGTTTTTACTTTTGGCTTCATGCTGACAGCCCTGCAACTACACACTAGGACATTTCAGTTAAGCTGGGTTCTTCCATATTTCACCTCTGAAACTGGTTTTATGTACCAAATTATGTCCTCGTGTCTTCCATTCATGCTCTCCATGCACTTACGTAATCTGATGGGGTTACAGAGGTTTACCTGAACCATTCAAGACATAAGAATGTAAAATAGTCCACTGTCCTGAGGGGAGCAAGCAGTATTTTACACAATAAAACTGGGATATATTGCACTGAAATTGCACAAAGGACAGATCTGTTTATTTGCAAAGGTGCTATCTTTATATAAAATTGCTTTTCAGAGCAGAATTGCACATAAAACATTATGGCCATATATTAGTGGAGTCCCTGTTTAGACATCAAAATTGGCACTCCGTTTTCAGAAACACTGAATACCTTTAGCCTCTGGTGAAGAAATGCCAGTTTTCTTTGAAAATAAGGGGGTTTGTTGAGGTGTTCCCATGGCAATAGGTATGTAAATTGTAGTGCAGTATTTGAAATTTTAAAAAATCTATGTCACTTAATCCATCTGTTTACAGAACTCTTCAATCTGGCAAATTTAAAGGACTCGTATGGCAGGCTTTAGATGACAGCTCCTTGAAAATAAACCTTCCCCTGTGTGGAAGCTGCGGCACTTTGAAAATAGACTATTGGGCACAGTAACTTCTGGTGGGCTGGTGCAAGAGGCTTTTGTCTGCCAGTGTTGCTCTGAGCACTACACCAAAGAAGTGCTAACAAGGAAAGTTGGCTATGATGAAAAGGGCAAGAATTTGAAGAAGAGCCAAGACTTGGCATTGCAGTTTGTAGAAAAGTTCTTGGCAGTAGCAGCAGGGTTTTTCCTCCTAAGGAGATGTATCCAGTGTAATCGTTTTTGGAAGTGTCTTTATTTGTAAAGCTTGTGATTTTGCATTTATCTCTCTTGGAGAGCACTATATTCCTGTCTTTGCATTACGCTGGACAAATTATTGAGAGAGGACTGCTGCCTACAATCTCATTGTAGGACCTCACTTTGTGCACTTAAAACTCTACCGTGGATTATATAAAGCAGTAAACATTACAGGCTCAATGTACCTGAAGGACTTTGTGGTGTCTTGCTTTCAGTCTGACCTTGGCTGGGTTCCTGGCCTGCTCCAAAGCGCTGTGAACTGGGAGTCTCGGTAGAAATCTCAATGAGCTTGGGATGGAACTCTGACCACACACAGCAGCTGCGTGGTGGGCACGGCTCTGGGTGCTGGGATGCAGGGGTCTCCGTCACCCGTATGCACAGGGCCAATGGCATCCTGGTTTGTATCAGGAATAGCCTGGCCAGCAGGACTAGGGAAGTGATCATCCTCCTGTACTCAGCATTGAAGAGGCCGCACCTCAAATACTGTGTTCAGTTTTGGGCCCCTCACTACAAGAAGGACATGGAGGTGCTGGAGCGTGTCCAGAGAAGGGCAATGAAGCTGGTGAAGGGTCTGGAGCACAAGTCTTATGGGGAGCGGCTGAGGGAACTGGGGTTGTTTAGTCTGGAGAAGAGGAGGCTGAGGGGAGACCTTATTGCTCTCTACAACTACCTGAAAGGAGGTTGTAGCGAGGTGGGGGTCGGTCTCTTCTCCCTAGTAGCAAGTGATAAGACAAGAGGAAGCGGCTTCAAGTTGTGCCAGGAGAGGTTTATGTTGGATATTAGGAAAAACTTCTTCACCAAGAGGGTGGTCAAGCATTGGAACAGGCTGCCCAGGGAAGTGGTTGAGTCTCCATCCCTGGAGGTATTTAAAGGACGGATAGACGTGGTGCTCGAGGACATGGTTTAGTGGTGGACTTGGCAGTGATAGGTTAACGGTTGGACTCGATGATCTTAAGGGTCTTTTCCAACCTATATGATTCTATGATTCTACCTCTGCATGGCAGCACTTGCCATCTCATTATAGAATCATAGAATCATCAAGGTTGGAAAAGACCCTTAAGATCATTGAGTCCAACCGTCAACCTATCACTGCCAAGTCCATCTATACCATATCTTCAAGCACCGTATCTATCCGTTCTTTAAACACCTCCAGGGACATCCTCTTCTGGAGGAGTTTTCAGACAATTTAATTCTGAGAAGATCCCTACTAGCATGGTCTGCCAAAGAGGTCTGAGAGGGTGTAATGGTTTTGGCTTTCATTCTTGGTACCTCTTCTGGGCCTGGTAAATAGGATTATCATTTACAATCCGAGGTTTCAAGTATGAAGCTGAGCAAATAATTTAATACTATCTTGTCAATTAGCTTTATTAAAGTATTTTTAGACCTGGTTTGTTGAAGTGCGGTTGTCTGTGACAGCATTGTGAAGAGCGTGGTTGCTGTAAGCACATTAACAAGTGGGAACTGAAGGCGACGCGAGGCTATGAAAGGAGTCAGTGTTGCAATGCATACTTGTAAGTTATTTGCAGCTCTGTTTTGCTGTCTGCTGTCGTCAGCAGTGGAAGACAGGAACAGCAGGATTTTGATTTAGGTAGCAGGTAGCTTTAATATTCAGTATTGACTGGCTGCAAAATTCAGGTCTCTGCATTTGACACTGCTAAATATTGCCAGTTGTTAGGAAAACTCTTTCCCCCCCTTTTTTCAGTGTTTTATTCTGTAAGTTAATTTCTGTTTTTAGGGTACAAGTATTCTTTGAAAAGTTACACAACTTGACTTCAAACTAGTGACTTAAATTATACATCACGCGGTCTTATTTAGTATGACATCACTGCAGCAGAGTGAGACAAAACGAGCAGACCTAGCTTAGTGTGAGGCTTGTGAAAGAGACAAATTAATCACTCATTTTGCTGATTATCTGTTCTTCCTTTTGGCTGGAGAAATCAGTGCCCAGCTCTAACCCTTGCAGAATGCTAAAGAGTATCTGTCTTTTTAAACTGATTATGAGCAAATTAGTATTTATAGCTGTTACACCTAAGGCCTTTGTATCGTACAAATTGCCAGTGGCCACTAAAGCTTTTCTACCCTATTCTAGTTCTTCTTCATTTCAGTTAGTAGCAGGGAGTTTGGGGGACCACATATGGTCACTGGTACCAACCCCTTCTGTTTTGAGCGCTGCTTAGGGATTACGGTACACAGCCAGGATCACTTCATTGAGGTTCTGCTCTCCTTCTGATCTTTAAAAGCTGGTGCAGGGAGGAGGTCAGCCTCATAAATTTTCTGCCTGTGCCATCGTCTTCTGCATTCACAAATGATTATTTCAGGTCCGTGTTCTCAAGTGATTTCACTAGCAGAATAAGAGCCAAATCTCAAGTGTAACTGAGCAGCCACTGTTTTGTGCAGATTGCTGCCAGGTCCATCGAGGCCATCAAGCCCAGTCTCCCTGCAATCAAGGAACATTGGTACTATCTGATTAGTCCACAGAGTCCAAATACTGCCACAGTCACAAAATATTACAGGCTTGTAACATAAAGGACTGAAAGCTATGCATTATAAGGTGTCAGGTGGGGAGAAAACTAACCCAAAAGCGTGTGATACCAGAGGAATTGCCAATGCCTTCGATTCCTGCAACAGGAAGAAATTTGAACTGTGAAATTCTCAGGAGGTTGAACGTACCCCATGCTGCAGAGAAACGCAAAACCCACTCCATGGTCCTTGCCAGTCTGACCTCAAAACTGGTGATTGCTTAACTGTTTGACAAGCAAGATAAACCAGTCTAAAAATCTTAAAAAAAAATTATTCCCCCAAGAAAAAATATCCCATTTATGGCTGTGGCCAATCTCCAGTGTTTTACAGGATAGTGGGAAAAGTAGAGAAGCTTGGACATTGTTAGTAAGAAACTTATTAACTCCTAAAGGCAGCCTAGTGAGAGCTTGAAGACTGGGATTTATGTTGTATAAATAAGGCACAACGAACATGCCTCCACTTAAGCCTCTCCATGAAGCTTAGGAAAGGGAAGATCCCTCAGTGTTTGGTGCTGGGACTCTAACCTTTCAATGCACTGGGGTGATGCTTCAGTGCTAATTGAAGGTATCTGAAGGGTACTTTCACTATCTCATGTGACTGAGCTTTAAATGAGAAGATGGAGTAGGTTTGGATAAATATTTATACTGTACACTAGCATATGGTGTTGTTGAAGCAGATGCAATTCAGTCTTAGAATTCTTATCTTATACCAACATGTTAGTGATTGTAGAAAAGCATAAATTACACGAGTTACCATCTGTTTTCAATTACAGCATGAAAACACTGAGGCAGGTTGGTATTTTCCTTTAGCTGTGTTATCAGCTCGCTGCTGAATTTGATAATTACATTAGAATGAATTCAGAATGAGTGTATTTGGTAATGTGAACACTCAAAAAAAGTTGCTGACACAGTGCTTTCATAGCTTGTCCATAAATAGAGAAGCAGCAGAGCTAAATGCGCATAGCACTGTGTGCGATGAATGCTGCTACTGTAGGGCTTGAATATAGATGGATATATAAGTTTCAAGCATGTCTCCGTAAATGAGTGCCTCATTTTCTGATAGTATTTAATTATAAACTATAACATAAAGGTCCATTCTCCCCCATAGAAATGTGGAAGCTGTTTTCAAGCACCTATGGCATTAGAGAAATCTAATTTTAATAAATCAGATTTGATATTTTACCATAAAATCAACTCTGGTTTTGCAAAACCAAAGAAAATTCAAACAAGTTGTAGCTCTGTCTTTCACTTTATGCAGCTGTAACCAGAACCTCAGATTTTATGTGCTGCTACCCATCACAGAGATTGGAGAGAGTGAGCTGAGAAGAGTAGCTGTTAGCCTTGAACATCTCGTAAGTCATGCTCAAGAAGAGTGGTTGTCACATTAGGACGTGTTAAGAGCATAGTAAGAACATAATGGTCAACAGTGTGGATGCTATTTTTTTTTCATTTGATCTTTAGTAGTAGAAATCTTTCTAAAAGACTGAAGAAAAAATTAGTAAGGCAGCTGTGTTAGTCAGTAGCATGATGATTCAATAGAAGTTGGAAGAGATCAAATATTTGTGAATGTGAAAATACTAATTTCTGCCATTGACATGAAAAATGGATTAGTGGCTGGTTGTCCTTGACAACTGTTTAACAGCATGTATAGCAGTCACCGTATTTTCCCGATCAATGCATGAATCTGTGCCTGGGTGTTTCTACTCTGTACCTGCCTCCTCTTTTTGGTCTGTGGTCATCATTTGCTCAAGGAATTTGCTGGTGAGCTGTGGTGATGCCTCTGTAACTGTCCCAAAGTTTCCAGTGGGTGTGTTTAATTAACCTCAATGAGTAGTTCCCATTTTTTTTACAGTGAGTCCTGTTACCACTTTTCAGTAGGTTGGACCTACACTAAAACCCTGGTAGTCTAACTATACTGGGATTATTGCCATCGAAATTATGATAGTAACATAGTTCTGTGAGTGCTGGGCAGCAGGCTCCATCACACCCATCTCCTCTTGTCTGAGAGTTTTGTGAATTCAGCTCTCTCACCAACTAGGGACTTTTCTTACTGAAGGAAAACATGATTTTGGGAGGGGCATTGTGTGTCACTGCCAAAACTTTGGTTGCCAAAAGGAGACAAAGTTTGGCAAATCACTCCTTTGCTTTCATTACAGAATACTACTAGTGCAACAACAGAGTCCTTATGGCCTTGATCATCCTTTGCATTAGCACAGTGTCTCTAGGTTGATGGAAATCATGAAATGTTTTCTCAGCAGTCCCCCTTTCCCTTTCGTCATTGGGAATCCCAGTGCAGCACTGGATGAGCTGCAAATCTCTTCTGCCCCTTTGCTGCACCAGCTACTCAGTCTGCTTTATTCCTCTTCCGTGGTGGAAGCCCTGTCATTGTTGGACCTCTCTGGGTGACAGGAGACTATCTTAGAGACACTGTACCACTGGCCTGCTGGTGGAACCTGCCCCGTGGTGGCCACATGGAAGACAATTTGGATTTGGATTCTCTTCTTTACCCTGTCACAGACTCTGTGCAACTATGCTGACTGTTTTCGTACCAGAATACATAGATATTCTTGTAAAGTACTGTGGGATTAGACAGATGGAAAATGCCAACAAATCTGACATAATAAAAAATTTTGATGAGTAGATCCATTTTCATACCAGTACAAATTAATAAAACTCCAGGTTTGTAAAGTTTCCTTGTGTTTCCTGGGGCTGTGGTTCACAGTGTATGGTTTCGGTTTCCCATTCTCAGAGCAACACGTAGATTCAAATTTACAGGCTGGACCTACCGACTCCTGCGCAGCAATGTTATGTTGGCACAGGCTCTGCTGAGATTCAAAATTCAGTCTGTACAACTGTTCTCTTGCTAAGCCACCCTCCTCCTCCTGACGAGGAATTTGTGTTTGCATCAACTCCAGATACTTTCTTTGCGACATACCACCCTGACATCCCTGCCCAGGTTGTAACTGTTGGGGGTGAGTAGAGGCTTTCTACTTCCAATGCCACTGTATTCCAGTCTCTGCTAGTCTTTACCAAAATTCTCCTCTGTTTTGCTCTGTTTTCCACTAACAAGCCATTAGACTCTAAGTATGACATTCTGGTTCTTTTAAAGCCATGATAAAGCTCTATTGGTCTTCAGACATGTCAAAATTTCATCCTACATTCCTACTTTTTTTGGTGGGTCTCCATTTCTCTGCTTGTTTCCTTGGTTTGCCTTGCTTCTTTCCCCACAGAACTGTTTAAGGATCAGTTTGTTTTGAAGGCATCTCTTCCGAGGCCCCAGTACTTCTGTTGAAGTTGTTTTGGATGGTTAAGTGAACTCCACCCTTGTGCAGATGTCTCTGAGTGCACAGTCACCACCAAGGAGACGGGTTGCAGGACTGCACTCGCTTCGATGGACCGTGGGCTTCTGTTCTTCTGAGTCAGTGGACATAAAATCACCTAAAAAAATCAGCCAGCTTTATATTGGACTAGAGACTAGGTGTTTGCTGTGGCTATCAGGGACTGTTATATGACAAAGAAATCAAAACTCTGCGTGTAAAGAGTCACCCCCCTGAAGGATAGAAAATATGGGAAAGACCCATTCCCGTGCAGATGGGCAGCGCAATGCTCAAACATCACTCCAGCAGGGTGTAAACCGCAAACTACACACACAAAATACAACAGAGAAAAAATCTTTTTATGATTTTCAGTCCTGTTTTTGAACAACAGGACCCATGTTAGTCACTATGGAAAAAGGAATTAAGGTAGCAGGAATTCCTGTGTAAAATATAAAAGGAGTAGGTTTAGCTTTTTGAGCATAAATTTCACCTTTAATAGTGAACTTCCTTTTTTTCCCCCCTAAACTTATAGGACACAGGTTTAGCAAGGTTTTACTTGCTTATCCTAAACCTGAATTTTGGCCTGCAGAACAGTACTACATGTCCAGTAACTCTGTGTGATTTTTTCTAAAGACTCTTTTAACAGAGAGAGTTTTACTGGGCAATAAAATGGCTTTTTTTTTTTCTTTACAACAACTGAAACCTTATGCAAATGCAGAAAGTTTCATAATACCTCAGAGCTCTTTCTTCTGCATTTACAGCAGTGTAGTTGACATTAGAATTGAACTTGTTTGTAGGCCCATCACCTAAAATGCTGTTGGGCAACAAGTGACCTACTGTGCTTGTGTCTGTACATTGGCTCCTTCTCATCAACAGCAAATACAAATCAGAAAAAAAAATTGTCTGCAGGCTTGTACTTGGACATCAGTGTGTTTTTTTAAATTTAGTCACATTATTTTAATAAAAAGTAGGTTTAAAAATCCTTTTTGGGTAAGTGGTGTTTTATGGCAGGATAATCCAGATATCCGAACACCCTGCATTTATGAAAGTGTTTTCTTGATTGTTTCTGAAGTCTTACAGCTGTAGCCATTCAGAAAGAGAGAAAGCAGTCTTGGTTTCAGCTGCACTGTAA
Organism: Nipponia nippon; assembly: GCF_047370975.1. Taxonomy (NCBI): domain Eukaryota; kingdom Metazoa; phylum Chordata; class Aves; order Pelecaniformes; family Threskiornithidae; genus Nipponia; species Nipponia nippon. The sequence continues at coordinate 14,657,521 of NW_028262290.1, read as the reverse complement.
AACAGGGCTGTGCTTGTGTTTTGATACAGCTTCCAAATTCCAGCATGGTCTATAGCCCATTGAACGGCGAGATTTAGTGCCAGCCAGAACAGCTGGGACCTTACCCTTGCTTGAGCTTTCTTAGGCTATTGCAGGTCACTCTTAGGTAGTCCAGACTCTCTAAAGAGAGGACTGTAATCTGAAAAACTTATCCCACTGCTGGATTGCTGCAGAATGGCTGAAACCTTAAAAAGAATATCCTAAGTGTCTATAAAAAAGGCATAAAATTAGAGGCCAGTACAGCAAAATGCTGGCATTTTGAATTGCTTTTACTCTCAATTGAGGATGAAAAACATTTTGTATTATTAGGTTTAGTTGCAGTATCCATTTCACTTGAAGCCTTGAAGGGTTCCTCAGATGCTGTTGGGTTTACAGCATCGTGGCTATCGCGGGTCTCTGCCCCGAGCGCTTCGGGGATGCTGCTGCTCCCCGGCTGCCTACCTTACAGACCCTTCCCCGCACTTCTCCCTGTCTTTTCTTGTTGCTGCTCAAGACACAAGCTGGCTTCCTTTCATGATATAAGTGAATGATTCGGCAAACATGTTGCATTAAAGCCAAGGCTCTGTTTGGCTACTCAAACACATGGAAAAACAATTGCACTTTTGTCTGTGCAAACAGAGAGCAGCTGTTTGTCTCAAATGGCGCAGACCATTCCTGCTCATTACGGTCTTGGTAACGGAGGGTGCTGAGGGTGCCCTGCATGGATCTGACTGCCCTTGTAACGCCCTTGTTTGGGCTGGTTTGGGCACTATTTTTAACTAATATGGGCCCTAAACAAACTGCATTTAGTTAGTTTATATTTGACCTTGTAAGTAAAGTGATATATAGTTTTTAAGTTCTTTATTCATTATGTGTGTTTTTCTTTTAGCAACTCTAGTTTAGGTATAGATATACCAGAAAAAAAAAAGAACACTGAAAGGCCAACCCAAGCATAAAAAGAAGTTATTTTTAAGTGAAGACTCCCATGTTCTGTCTGCTACTGATGCAGTGTTTCACCCAGAGCCACCTTTAGCCATTCGAGTTATTTAACATTTTCATTTTGTAGTAGGTATCAAATTGCAGTATACAATAAAAGTGCTTATAAAGTTAAGCATGCAGTCACTGGTTTGCTTTCCTGACATGGCCCAGCCCAGCTCGGCTTTACCTGTGGGTATTTCTCACTGGGACTCAGATTAAGTCAGTCATTTTACACACCAATTCCCAATTAGGGCCATGAAAAGCAGTGACCTATATTTCCCTATTCCCTATTTATGGAAGGTTTGCATTTCAGGGTATTAGGTCCTTACTGTTATTTTGCATTTCAGGGTATTAGGTCCTTACTGTTATTACCCTCCAGGTATCTACAGATAGCTTTAATTTACCTACGTGAGTATTTCCCGGTTGCTGTATCAGCATTTGTCTGGCTGCTCAGTCAATCCGCTGGGGAAACTCTGCCGCTGCAGAGCCGAGACTTGCGTGCAGACCGAAAGCCGCCCACCCCAAAAGAAGACTTGTTCTCATGGCTATTAGGTCAGCTCTTCTCCCCCTCTAATTTGTCCACTCTGTTTGTGGGGTTTGCGCAGCAATGGTTTCATTCTATTCCTGGTGAAAAAGAGAGACTGAAATTCCCATTGATTCTCATCAGTGGGGAGGGAGGGGGAGACTATCTGAATCAATGATGAGGCCCTTTGAGAATATATGACTTTATTTTATATTATGTGACTTATTACATTATAAGATATATTTTATTTCATTACATGTATTTATTGATTTTTTATATTATGTAGTTTTTATATTATGTTCTTTAATTTCTGGTTTTTTTTCAGTTAGAGACCCGTGAGTTTGGAATACTATAAAAAATTCAGCTCCTTTTAAAAAAAAAAAAAAAAAAAAGTATGTAACAAATGTATGCAATGAAAGTATGTAATGAAGCCTTGCTCAGGCAAACCAACCGCGTACCAGACCACAGCCACAGATCAAGATGGAGAGCCAGAATTACACACTTACATTTGTAATTCTGTAAATGGAGTTGGTTTTCTCTGGTATGCATCGTACCGTGCTCTGCTGGGACGCAGCTTCTAGCCCGCTGATGGGACAGCGAGCCAGCTTAACACCGGTGTAAACATTGAACAAGAAATGCATCCCTCTAGAGAGAAAATCCTGTGTTTATGCAAGACCTGGATACTTGCCTACTCCCACACCACCCACTCTACAGCCAGTTACACATTTGCTAGAGGTATTTACAGAGCTGAACGCACAGCTGCAATTTATTCTGTTTCATCCAGTAACCTCAATTATGTAGAAAAGGACATTGCATGATTTTTTAACCTTCCGGTGACATGCAGTAGGTTTTGAATTGTTAGATTCCAGCTTTGATTTACTAATCCTAGCAAGATTGCATGAATTCTTTAAAAAAAAAAAAAAAAAATCTAACTAGAAACATAACTTTTAGGACCTCTGATTTTCATCTCTTTTCCTCATTCCAGCGTGACAATGTAAAGCTTAGCAGAGTGGGAGCAAATACTTCAGTGCTGCCTGTGTTTGCTTTTATTTAGAAGGTTAGTCTTGTGTCTTAGGCTCTTCTGTGGCAGCACGATCAGCATCTCTGTGGCCTGGGCTCTTTGCTGAGCACGAGGATTCCTCTGCTTTATGGCTATGGGTTACCTATTAAAGCAGAAGAGCCCCTGTATCAGCGTAAGTGCAGGTTGTGAGTGTAAGGGTCTAAAAGAAGAAGTCGAGCCCTGTGCCCTCTTTCCTCCACCAAGTGTTGTTCTCTCGCCTCAGATTTCTCTGCACTTGTTCCTTCTACCCTAACATCCATCTTGCCATTGATTTCACTGGGACTTTAAGTTATCTGAAAACTTAAGCTGCAGTTTACTGATCTCAGTGTAAGGTGCTGCCAGAAAGGTTGATCCTATCTTCACCTCCTTTTCATCTCCCTCTTTGCCTCCAACCAGATACGTATCTATTCCCTTCTTCCTCCAAGCATGTCAGGCACATCAGGGAACTTATTTTGCCTGGAGACAAGTCCTTTCATTTATTTATTTTTGCTGGCACAAGATGAAAAGGGAGCGGTGCCTGGCTTTGGCGCATTGCTCCCCAGAGCCAGTGCAAAGGGACAGGAGCAGCTCTTGGGAGTGCAGGCACCAAGCCCTGCGACGAACCCTCCTCCCCTTTGGAAGCGGTTTGATGTCTGGATCCACAGAGTCCTTGGCAATTCAGGCTGAGCGTATCCCTTTCTGCCGGCAGAGAGGGTTGTGGGGTCCCAGATCAGGTTACTGCTCCAGCTTTTAATAAACAAACCTTTTTCCCACCTTTCTTTTTGAAAAGTAAGATTCGTTCTTTGCACCCTAAGGAGAGGGAAACCTCGTTCCCTGGTGTTGTCACTGAGGGTTTTGTGTACAAACCCGTGGCGTGGTGTGTGAGGCAGAAGGTGATGATGTGGTAATGAGCTCGGAAGATTTATTCAGGAGATCTAACAACCAGCAGGGCAAACCTGTGTGGTTACCCGCTTGTAAATAGCTCCTTTTTAAATGGTAACTGCAATAAAAAGCAGAAACAGCGTAATTTTTTGTTCCTCTGTGACACAGTAACAGTCTTAGATAGGAGTAAGGGTTTACTTTCACTCATTTCTCAAGTCCTTCATATTTCATATTTCAATTAGACTTAATGATGCCTTGATTTCCATCTGTTTGCTTGAGAGCACAGCGGTGCTCGGGAGGCGGGAATGGGAGCCGCGTTCCCAGCATCCCCAGAGGAGCAAGGGGAATGTGTGTGGGGGAAATCCCATTGGAAGCATAACTCTTCTTTTAAAATGCTGGAAGCTTGGCTGTCCCCTTCCTCCTTGCTGAAGGCTGGAAGGCTGTGTTTCAGATGTTACGTTCTTGTAGCACCTGAGCCTTCTCCAAATTTTGCTGAAATCTGTCAGCAAGACAAGAAAAGCCAAAGCAGATATATCGCCTTTTTAAACAAGTGATGGCAAAGAATATCTTTCCTTTTTTTGCTTTGCTTTCTCCTTCTCAGTTTCAGCAGTTCAGTAACCTTCACAGGTGAGAGCTGTGGCCATACCACAGGAATCAACCAGTAAGTTTTCTATCTTAGAACTGGCCCAGAGTTCTAAAAAGTATCTATAGAAGAGCTTGATTTTTTGGGTGTTCTGCTTCAGACATCTCCAGGTCACTGGCAATTGCAAAATGTTAATCCTTCAGCCCCAATTCGCATGAGCACCTGTAAGGAAGGGTTCTTACTGACAGCATGGCCTGATATTGAATAGAAATGAGGATCTCACAGGTCTCTCATGCAGATTACACATAAAAAAATAGATGGTTTTGCTAACCACATGTGAAGAACCTTTCCTCCAGAAGATCGCAGTGAGTTTCAGAATACCATAATGAAATGATTATAAGCTTGAGCTACTCAAACTGGCCAGCTGATCCTTGTCCCTGTAGGATTAGTAGGACATAAAAAAAGCATTTATTTATAATTATTGTAACAGAAATGTAAGCAGGCTGCTTCTGTAATGGATTTCATTTTAATTGTCATTAGCAAGAAGAAAAGCAAAACCACTAACATTGGACTATTCTTTTCTTTTTGAAATAGTTATATTGTCAATTCTGGTATCATTTTTATTCTGTAAAATTGTCAAAATACACTTTTCTTTAGACAGCTCTGAAAGAAGTTATACTTAGAAGCTTTTATTTTAGTTCTTAGGAAAATTGCAGAAGAACTTTCCAGGGTTGAAAATAACTCCTACATTTGCCTGAATTCATCCTTTCTATTTGATGCTAATAAGGTTTTAAAAAAAAGACCAAAAAGAAACCAATACATTTTTCCATGTATTTTGAGAATGGCTTGTCTTAAAGTAAAAATTATCTGTGTGACTTTGGCATCACATCAGATGATAAGAAGAAATAATAGTCAAGAGAGCGTGTCCTAAATTATCCGATGTACAAATTACTAACAGAGCAAAGGGTTAAATGCAGTCTGTCTCATGGTGGATGATTGAGCCAGCCCTGATTTGCACACAGCTCTCCCGACAACTGCGTGTTTCTGTGCGATGTGCTGATAACTTTTGAAGTCCCTTGGTTTCAAAGGGATCTGCTTTGCAGCAGGATGTGGCCCTGGTTTGAGCTGCCAGCTGCTAGAAATCTGTTTCAGATCTGTGCAGAGTCCAGGGGTGAAATCCTGGCTGCTCCGCAGCAAAAGATGAGTGTAAGGGTGGATTTCACTCTCTCTCTCCATTGCTTTGTAAGATTTTCCTTCATGCAGTTGCCACATGCACAGTAATATTCGCACCTTCAATGGAAATGAATTGGTGGCAATGTTTTCAGCATCTTCTTACACTAACAGCTGATGCCAGAGCAGCTATCAGTGTCAAACAGCCTGTGAAAACCTTGACGTTTGGTTGACCTTGGTGCTGTTGGAGGAGAAAACTCAAGTGTACTGGTAGAGACTTTGTGCTTTGCAGTCTTAGACCCTGAATGGTCGCATTACTGCTCAGGTAGCTGGGTAAAATATCAGTACTGCTGAAAAACAGTATTTTTGCCACTATCTTTAATGTGTCATTGCATAATCTAGCTTCGTATTCAAGAATTTCAAGCCTACATTGTGTTTGGCAGCATTGACTTCTTTGGTACCTATTCAATCTGTATTTGTAATAGTGTTTATACTCTCTTTCTTAAAGAGAAGTTAGCAAAAAAAAAAAAAAGCAGAGTAGATTCCAGACACTGATCCTGACACCGAAATGTGAATGATAAATCCATTGAGAATTAGAGCCTTAACCCACTGAGATGGGGCGCACGCGTTTGCTGCTGTGGAGAAGGGCAGGCCTGCAGCCACCCCAGCCACGCTGCCTCCTGCATGCTGGTGCCGGCATTTGTGTTCCTCTTCATCTCACGCTTTTTTTAAAATGTATGCCAAAATAAAGTGACTGGGTAATCATGGTCTTACTCTACTGTTTTGAAATACATTATCTGTTGACTCTGCGTAGCTGTTTTACTTGCTTTGTGAGCAATGGTGAATGGTTGCGCTCACTGCATCTGTAAATTTAAATGCTTTTTTAGGGCTGTCTCAAAGAACTTTGCAATCATCACTTAAGCCAAATTCTGCCGTGGGAATTTCCAGCTCTTTGTGATCTTTCACAGCACCCTTCTAAAAAGTGTGCCTAGAAAAAGAAAGGAAATTTTTAAAGGATTTTTTTTATATATATTAAATTGAAAAAAGTCCGAGAAGCAAGACCTGGCTCCACAAGGACAAGTGACTAAAGCCTACAGTGCAAAAAGCGTCTGAATATCTGAGGATCCAGGCTAACTGCCTATGCTCAAATATTATTCCTGCAGCATTCATAAACATTAAGGTCATCCTGAGGCAGAATGCTAAGTAAGAATTAGTGACAGATATGCAATATTTTTATTCAATAATTGGCTTTAAGGCAGTTGTGCAATTCCACGCCCATGCCTGCAGCCGGTCTCTGACATCCCTCGCAAGCATCCTGCAGTCATCCTCACCGCAGCTCCCGATCGGCACGCGCTCAGCCGCCCGGCCCCGGTGCAGGCAGCCCCCTGCGAGGGAGCGGGGCTTTGGCTTGGCCGGCGGCCAGTTCTCCTGGCAGGAAAATCCGGGTGTGTGGATGTACACCTCCAGGGCAGCTTGGCAAGACCAAGGCAGGGCTGGCAGCGAAAGCTTGCCGTAGAGGAAAGAGCAATAACCAGTGAGGGGGAGGAAGGGTTGTACAGCTCCAAGAACAGCACAATCCTGATATTGGCCATTAAACCTTATGGTAAGTAATTATAATTCCTCTTCTCGCCATCTTCAGTTTGATGCTACATGGCATGACAAATCTTTGCTAACTTCTTTAAGCGATAGGTTCCCAGATCCTTTCTGTTCAAATATAAGTCCAAAGTTGAAGTTTTCCTTTTCCTGGGAACACCTGGATTTGGTTAAATCTTCTGTATGTGCCAGTGAAAGCCCGCAGAAAGACGGAGGTGCCTTTTCTGCTATCCCTGCTTCTGTGAGCTGCTGTATGCTAGGGTGGGAAATTAAACTACTTAACAATAAATGTTTATTACAGTAACATTTAAATATTTGAAATTAATTAAGGGAGTCTTTTCATTTCAGCGTTACTTTATTTAACTGTTATTGTTTCTGTGGTTTTTAGATCGCCACATCCTGACCAACAAAATGGTTGGAATTTATTCTGGGCATTGTCATTTCTTGAAGTCTGAGGGATAAAAATGGATGCTTATCTCCTGTGAAGCTCCTTGGAGAGCTATGAGGAAATGAGCAATAAAAGGCTCTTTGAGGCTCTTTTAACTTTAGTTTATTATCTATTATAGTTACTGATGCGTGGAAACCAACAGAGAAATTTTACATGTTTATAGTTACAAAGCCCTTAACAGCTGTATCTATGAGCTGAGCACTTACAGCTTTTTGAAATGTGTTTTTATAAATGTAACATTAAATTGTCAGGATTTTGTAAACCAGTCTCCTTAAGCAAAATTCCTGAAATAATAACATGTGGGTTGATGCACTCAGTCAGGGCTGGTTTGTGGCTACTCATTTGCTCTCACTCCTTTTGTAACTAACTCCACCAAGAGAGCAACGCACGATGTTGGCTTGTTTGGGGCAGGGTTGATGATGGCCAAACTGCATGAAGCAGTGCTGCGTTTCGTTTCCCCTTCCTGGACGCTGCTCTGGATGGAAAACTGGGCTGGGGAGAGCAAAACAGGGTGAGTTGAGGGCACTCAGCGCACTGAAGGGCCCAGGACTGTGAAAACCTCTCTCCCCTCATCACGACTGGAGGACGCAGTGAATGGCTCCACATTTCTTTATCCCTGAGGGAGCCGGGTCTGGAATTTGCAGAGACTCAGCCCTTGGGGGCACTGGCCAAGCAATGGCCATGGAGAAAGCTTTCTGCCCCCAGGGTGACTGGCTCTTTATTATCATATCCTGTTCCTCACAGGTCTTTTCATGTAATTTTAGGACAGAAGTACTCCATTCTGTGCCTTGTTCTCCTCTCTACATTTCTCTTCTCATCTGGCTCGGGTGGACTTTTTGCATCTAATCCTACCCACTGGAAATGGTGAAACTAATAAGCCATTTGGATCCAGTGCAAAGGCCGGCACACAGGGGACTGCTCTCAGCCTGTACGCATTGCTGATTAATAACACTGCCAAGGGCATACATTAAAACAAACAGATCGAGAACGCAGACGTGTCAACTCTTGTCTTTTGCGTAAGAAATTCACTCTTTGGCATCCAGATTGCTGTTCACTGCTGCGGTGCCTGTGCCATCCGCATTTACACCATTGCAGCCCTGGTACGAGTGGCTGGCCGCTCTGGAAAGTCTGTTCTTCTGCCAGGGACGTTCCCCGGAGGCCCCTGAATGCCCCTGATGTGATCCAGCATGCAGATTTATCCATCACACACTTGCATGCCTATCCCTGGCCAAACACGAGTCCCATGCACTGGGATTCCAGTAACTCAAGAGGTCTGAGAATATGCAGCAGTAAAACAAGGGTCAGCCATTCAACTTCCAAAAATTGCATTAAGCCAGAAGAGACAATGTTATTTCTGCAGGTCTGTTTTAAATCAACCCAAATATTATTCTGGAGCCAGAGCTATAATTCAGTAAAACTTGATACAATCTTGGAAAGCCATAGAAAGCATTAGGAAATACCACTGGGAGTTGAGAGACCTATAGATACTGCAAAAATCTGCATTTTAAACTAAATAGACCTGCCTTTTAAATACTAATCAAAGCACACTGCAGAGGATGATGGGTTACCTTTTCAACCAAAATCCTTAAAATTCAGAAGGTTTTGTCTGCATGTAAAAGCTGAGCTGTTTTCCTAATGCTACTTGCAGCTGAAATATAGCATATGAATGTATAGGAAAGATACATCCGTACTGCTATGGAAGTTGGCTAAGTGGTATTGCTGATTGCCATACTTTGGTGATCGTTTAAGCTACTGGTAAGGCTGATGTCCAGGATCTTCAGCTGTGCAGAGGAGTTTGAAGCGGTAAGGTGCAAGAGAGGGGTCTGCCCTCCCTTCAGGGGCTGCTGCTGCCGCTGTTTCTGCGCAGAGGCTCTAAGGAGCAAAGATTAAAACCATCGGTTGCATTTTTGACGAAATGTTACATTTTTGGATTGGCTTTGCTTCCTCTTTGCTTTCCTTAAATGGAACATCGATAGCTACAGTCTGTACATTTTGCACAAATATGAATTGAGTTTCACCACACGTTTTACTTGAGAAGGAAGGTAGCTGATGCACAAAAGTTAAATGACTTGGCTTGTGAGAAAATCTGTTTTAGAGCTAGCAGTGGAAGACACCAGAGCTGTTTCCCACCTCTTCTGCATACATTTCTGTGTTGTGTTTCTGCCTAAATAGGAAAGGTAAAAATATAAAATGAAGCGTGAAAATTTCTAGTGATACTCACTTCCTAGCTTCTTTCATACAGACTCAAGATCACTTATGAGTAAGACAGCCTTCTGGTGAATGTATTGTTTTCACTGAAACATCAGGATGATATTATTGTTGCTTTAGGCTCCATACTTTTATCATTAAAAGCACAGATCTAGACACTACACATTTTTGGCCTTTTTACCAAATACTGTAATATTATGATTAGATACAGAGAAGGCTTAATGTTTTTGAGGAATCAGTATTGTTATATTTCTTTCCCTCGTCAGTTTTTCACAATGTTGATGTGACTTTTTCTCTGGTTAACTCTTTTAAGATATGCAGTGGCGTTAGTCAGAATATTTCCATCAAGACTTTTTGGACAGAAAATGGCCTCTGATGATACAAGACTTCGAATTTGTTATGGCTTTTAAAAACAAAATAGTAGCATATTTGAAATTAATTAATGAGCCATACTTGCTGAAGAAAACCAAAAACTGTTCACATGAAAAGTAAAAAAAACCCTCAATCTGTGTAGGAGTATCTCCTGGAAATGGCAGTGACGTTTTTATCTGTCCTAGTACTGACTTCAACTTCCATGATATTATTTCCTAGAATTTGGATCCTTTGGGTTCATGTTGTACCAGTGGAGGTTCTGGCACTGAATCTAGTGAAGTCATCATCCAGACATTGCCCTGAGCCGGGAAACATGATGTGTATTTTTACTGTGACTACCAAGAGCTGTCTAAAATGGTTTCTATGGAAGTGTTTAAGACTGACTAAGGATAACAGACTTTTTGCAATGGCCGGAGCTGTCTTGTCCCATGTTATTTGCAAAGCACCACTGATATCAGAAAATATCATTGTTATAAGAGAAATGTCATTGTTATGAGAAAAATTATTGATGTAGGACTTCATATTTCCACAGATTTGAAAGTTGAAGTGATATTTCAAAAAAAATTATGGAAAATTAACTTACCGGATTAATTCTAAGAAATGTGTTTTTCTTAAGAGTGCTGAATGAGATGGTATGAAGAGTTCTGGAGGTTTTGCATGCCCAGGAGTTGATAGTACATCTGTGTAAATAACCTTACCAAAAAAAGTCTAATGCGTAACTTTCTCTGCTTGCCTTTCTCCTCAGGTTTGCCAATTTGTCGTGTCTGTCAATGGCCTCAACGTTCTCCATGTGGATTACAGGACAGTGAGCAACCTCATCCTGACCGGCCCTCGAACGATTGTAATGGAAGTGATGGAAGAAATAGAGTCCTGAGAAGGAAAAAAACTCTTACTGGACATTTTTAGGAGGGAAATATTGATGACAGTTGGAGCGGCATGACACAAGGAGGCAGAACGTTGCTGTGTCCAAATAGATGATTTTGCTTTTAGGGGAGGGGGGCTCTCTTTCATTTAACAATAATAGCACTGGTGATTATGCTAAGAAGTGAACAATAGATACCAGCATATTTTCACTAAGGACTTTTCTTTGCCTGACGGAGACAAGGTTAAGACCTTTAGGTTGTCTGTCCAGCCATGTCTGCATCAGTCAGAATGGTTTCCTACCTAAGAGGCCGTGCAGACTTCCTCACAGTCCACCACTGGATCAAAGCACTTCAGGAGATGAAAGAACCAAATACTGTGGGGTCAGGATGTCACAGATGGTTTGCATGACATATTTACGTTGGTAAACATCCTCCTGGTGTCCAGCTTTGTCCCAGGAGCATGTGCTGCTGCAGTTGCTCTCTCCTTGGGCCGAGGGAGAGCTGACTAAATGCTGGCTTGATTGCAATCAAACACAAATGAACTGCAAATGCATGAAAAACAGTGTTCTGGTATGAATGTTTGGGTTTGACCGAATACATGGATTATTCTAGAAAGAAAAATATAAGAACATGCAAATGGAAAAGCATGCGGTACTTTCGTAAAATCTGGCCTTTGAAAATTTGTTTAGATGCCTATGCACTGGTTTAGGTGCTCAAGTATAAAATCTTGATTTTTTTCCTTTTCTGTAAAGGAAAGGTGTCTTAGTCTTGTCGTTTGTCACTTTGGAGAAATCTTGGACACCTTTATTCCTAGAAGAAGAATATTTGGCAGGTTGAAGTGGGAAATGCACAGTATTTTAGCATTAGCAATGATACATCCAGATCCTCCAGTAGAGAAAGTACACTTCAAATTGAAGCAATGTACTTGAATGTACATTAAGCTTATTAGCACTTTCCAATCATCAAATGTTTTGCAAACTACAGACTTGCCACATGAGTTGCATTTGACACTATTACTAATAAAACATTGTATTTAACTGACTCTTACTCTTTTTCAAACAATAGGATTTCTTCGTTGATAAATTCATGAAACATCTTTTTTAAAAATGTATATACAAATGCCATATTCTGCTGAGTTAGGTGACTCCTCAGCTTGATGGTAATTGGACTGCATGGGTTTTCTTTGATCTTTGAACTGAATACATACATCCTTGTCCACAAAATTATAAATATATATTGCAGACTTTCTCTGCTGTCTAAATTTTACAATTAAAGCTTGACTTTCTATGTGAGCATACCACAAATCCTTCAATTACAGGGTGGGGAAAGTGTTTTTTCCTCAAATAATTTTGAAATATGTTTTATATTAAAAATTGTTCTCACTAAATACATTGCTCTTGCAGTATGTTTTTCACTCCCTCGAACACTTTTACATCAGAGATACAGCAAGTCTTCAAAATCACATATGCCTGCAGCTTTTTAGGTAGAAGTCCATGTGCTTTTTGTTTCTGATATAGTATATCTGTAGTTGATTTTTCACCATGAAAACTTTGCATATTCCACTAGCGTGGAGCAGTGCAGGGATGTATAAAACTGCAACCACTAACTTGATACTAACCAGGCACCAAAGTGTTTGGAAGATTCTTCCAAAGTGTCATTTAGTATGACAGTTGTTTATCCCTATCGTACCCCCAAAAATTTTGGTACACATATATAACCCATAGCAGATTATATTCTAGAGTCCATCTAAAATAAATAGTTCAGCACATGATGTTATATGAGATTGCAACAACTGTCAATGGTATCCAGTAAGAACGGCTGGAAAAAATCCTGTTTTCCCAGAAATGTGTCAGTATGCTACAGGTTTTTGATTTTGTGAATCCAGGAACGCTTCCCCAAATATTTCTGTTTTCTTTTCTTTTTTTTTTGCCTGGGTTGTTTTGCTGGTTTGGTTGGCTTGTACCGCTTTAAAATATAAATTCTACATGTTAGGCTAGGTTAAATATTAAAATGTGAAGGATTTTCTTAGCAAAATGCTAATGATTCTCTCTAGTGCCATCGTGGATTCTTCTGTCTTACATCTCTTGCCTTAGTTAATATTCTGCTACAAGTTCCCCGTAGCTTACAGATAATTAAGAAACTGGGTCAGAATTTAGCTTAATAATGCATTACAGAGTGCACTTTAGACTTGAGCAAAAAGAGTGGGGATGGGGGCAGGGAGAAATCTGTGCATATCATTATGTTACAGATTGGAGATGGCATTTTCATTTGCAAGATATATTAGTCTCTATCACAATTTGAGCACCATTACTTGCCTGCTGTTTAATGGGGATTTCCATATTGTGTTCTCAACTTGATTGGCAATCCAGAATTTAATTAATTCTTTCCCTCTTCAATGTGACAAAGGTATTCAAATTATGTCTGCAGTGAAATTTTGTATTTTGAAAAAAAGGATGCAAAGTTAACAATTAAGCTATGAAATGTATCATTTCCAATTAAATTGCAGTTTGTCTGCACGTAGTGATGCATACCCTCCAGACATCCCATAGGAGCCAGTGTCAAACTCTCCTGCACTTCAGAGGGCACAGAATTTTGAATGTAATAGAGCACCTTGCTTCCTGCAAAGTACTGGGGGAAATGTAAGATTATTCACAGAAGTGAGGCATTTCAAGAGATGCATGAATATCACAGTGTGGACTGAAGCAAGAAATGAAAAAAACCCTGGCATCAGCAGTAATAACTTCATTAAAAAGACAGGCATTTTTGTAAGACTTACTCTCTTACGTGATCACATTTTTGGTTACTATAGATCTTGTGAGATCCTCTAATACATCTTTATGCCTTAATAACACAGATTAGTGCCACTCCTCTGCATATGTACATTTGCAAGTCATTTATAGAATATCTTCAAGCAATATAATAGTTAATTAAATTCAAGTAGCAGTTAAGCTAATTGGAGTATTAATTCAATGCCATATTTCTCCTATTTTCCTTCTGTCATATTTCCTACATGATACATAATTTTGATTACTTTTATCAAGGACAGATACCACGTGTATACTATTGAACCCAACTGGTTCCACAGCTAGTCCCGTGGAAGGCATTTCACTCATGAAATAATGCAATAATCCATTCCAAGTCTATCAGAATTTGATTGTCTGCATTTCAGGTCTCTATAGAAGCTGAAAATAAAATTGTCAGCATCAAAAAGACATAGTGGTGTCATAGCAGCATCTGCAATACCAGTGGGTCTGTCCTACTACCCTCTTCTATGAGATTAGCTTCAGGAAGGGGTTTGGGAGGAAAAAGTCATGCAGGAGGAATGTTTGGCTCAATATTTTCTTCCTTTTCTGGCTATATCCTCACTAATAACTACAGAGTGCTAGGGATGTGTCAAACACTGTCCCACAGTTGCTGGTTTAATGGTCAGCGTGTCCCCTTAGCATGGTCTCGACCTCTGAGAAAATTGCCCAAGTGTAGTTCAGAGAATAACATGAGGCTAGAATTCGGGCATAGGGGTGCAGGCTGTCTTGTGCCACTTGGCCTTAGGACCAGAGAACGGTGCCTGTGCTGATCTGATGTACTGACATAGATGTAGCCGAAGAGAGTAGTCTCAGGATTAGGAAGAAGAAGCAGGAGTGACTGACTTATTTCTTCATCTGCGCTGACAGCTATGATGCACGGAGGTTTCCTTTTCCCTGTGGGTGGAGACAGAATGATCAGATTATGGGGTAATGCTCTAATAATTTCAGATAACATCGGGAATTAAATACTAATTTTTAATGTTAATTTTGCTAAATAAGAATTATTCTAATTTTAGAGACAGGAAAAACTGAGGCAATATGGTTTGCAAAAATGCTTGCCTAATGCAAGACAGACTGAGAAATCAATTGTTGCAATTATGAGTATTTTCTTCCCAGTGTATAATTAGAACTAGACCGCTTGTATAAGTGAAAAAACATGTGTATGTCACATGTATAAGTAAAGCTAGACCACGCCACTCTTCAAACAAAGTGAGAGAACTTCTAACCTTTTGCAATAAAATTACCATTAAAGCTTTCCATGAAACACACTTTAAAAATTTGTCTTTCTTTATCTGGTGAGTGATGTGGCTTATATTTTTCACTTCCATGTGTTATCTATAAAAACAGAAATAGTAACTGCCAATGTAATAATTCCTTTTGTATTCACACAGTGCAGATAAAAATATCATTGATGCTCCAGAGAAGCTGAGTGATTTTAAATCATTAGATTTCTATACAAACTTGTACATAAATAAATATTTACACGTTCATTTTTAAACTGAGCCATTAATGCAAGAGATAATCTGTCAAAGAATGTCCCAGGACTCAATGATACAATGAATTTATACTATAAAGACAGTGTTTCACATATAGATACTTAGTCTTTATACGTGCAATTCCTCAGGAAAATTTAGAAATATTCAGAAGGGAATAGCTATAACTGTCAAACTGAATGTCCTCTAGAAAAATGGCTGTAGTTGTGCAGTTAGATATCCTTTTTCATATTGTCCACGGGAGCCGTGAATTTCCAGTACTGTTGAAACTCAAGTTGCATAAGCACACACTGAAAATTAAATGCTTTGCTTCGAGAGCACACATTTGAAGCAGGGACTGTATGCTAGGTAGCACAAATCATTGTAGTGCCTTTTGTATAAAAATGCTGCCATACACACATAGCTTTCCCATCCTGTGCCACCAATTTGCAGGTGATTCAAGCCATAGGAAATTCTCTTCTTTTTACATGCAACTTCTTGCTTCTGTTCCTAAGGTGCTTCTACCCAGAGACTTTTACAAAATGGTCTCTCGATTATTTTATGGGCACAGCTAGTGGCATGCAGGCCACTTCAAAGATGCGTTTACCTTGTGCCTGGGCAGTTGAACTCTGCTGGGAAATGCCCCTGCTGCTGCTGCTGCTGCATGCACCCAAGCAGGCCAAGCTGGGGAACACTGGTCTAGAGGACAGCCCGTGCCCACCGGACTGTTTAGCCTCTACCAGTGATTTATGGACATATTTCATTTTCTTTCCTATTCTTCTACTCCTTTTGCCACATAGTTAACAAGGGTCCTACTTTCTGCTTCCAGCTTAAAAATTGATTCTTGAAGGTCTTGATGGCCCTGCTTTCTTTGTCATTGTTATTAGTCTGGTTTTGAGTGGCTCTTCATCACGATCATCATCACTAGCTTTTCATAAATTAGCAGTGCTTATTTATCAAGCCTGATATTTCAGGCAAACGGGTGAACTGGCTGCTGCTTTACTATCAAATGATAACTAACAGAAACAAAGCCTTGAGGTAAGAGAGCAGTATAAGACAAAGTTACTGTAATGATGGAATAAAATTCATTTGAGGTGTAAAATACCACCACACCTACTCTTAACAAAGCTTCATATAGTTGATAACACTATGGGCCATAGCTTTCATGGACTTTCTCAGATTATGGAGAGAAAAGATGAGAGACCTCCAAAGAGTGTTGTTTTCCTCCTGTCCTCTGGAGGAGCTACCACAGCCCCTCTGCTCCTTCCCTCCATCACGTCCCGGCTGGAGCACAGCCTCAGCCGTAGTGGGCCTTACAATCACATAAACTCATGTCTTCGCTGCAAACTGTAAATGGCTGCAGAATTTAATCATTAGGATTTATGTTTTCCTCTTCAGGTTTTAGAGCTTCTTGTATCAAACAGAATTTTTTTTTTCTTCCTCTATTCTACGCTTTTCCCATTAGGAAATGCTCCTTTTTCCCCCCGTCAGGTTTGCCGTGGAACTTGTGATGAACAGAAATCATACTTTCCTCTTTGTACCCAAGTATAACTCAGGGAATACTAGTTTTTATCTGCACTTCTCAGGCAAACATCCACTGGGTCTCCCTGGGAAAGTTTTACCTGAGCAAAACCTAAAATATGATGCCTATTACTAGATTGTAGCTGGAAAATACATAGCATGTACAAACCATTAGTTTTTGCAAAAAAAAAAAAAAATCAAGTTAGCTTGTTTTAAAATTCTTGTTGAGGGTTTTAAATTAGGAGCAGAATGAGTGTTGAACCCATAAGCATCCATCAGGCAGGTGCCGTGATTGGGTGCAGTATGGAGAGGTTCTGTCCCGTTGTGTTTCTTAGCAGCAGCCCAGAGAAGAAAAATATTGTAGTTTTATGACTAAATATCCAATTTACATTCTTAACCCTGTTTTCTCAATAAGAACAAAGTTGTAATTAATACTTTTGCATTTAAGAACATTCAAGCATAAAATGCACTCGATAAGAATATAGCAAAGATATGTTTGTGAAATATTTCAGTTTCAAATGTAACAAGCTACCCAAACAAAACATTTCCTTTAAAGAAAAAATTCTAATTTACATTGTGAAGTAATTAAAACTTTTTTTTCATATCTTCAGTTTCTAAAATCTTTATAAAATATCGACATATACGTGCAAACACTGCATGTATCGACTAAAAAGAAATACACATGCAGCTAAGCAGGCTTGACTGAACGACTGCTTTGTCAATGGAGTCCAGCAATGGGGCTAAACTGAGGTCTAAAGGTTTATTAGCAAAAGCTGAATTAAGCATGAGGTTGAACAAAGCCTGGGAAATATTAAGTGATTCCACTCGGAAGAAATGCTCAGTAGTTTGTAGGATCAGGAATCCATTTAATTTCTGTTCTCAAAGTGCCCTAACAGCCTTGCTTTACCTGCAAAGTATTTCTAGAAACAAGACAAGATTTTCTTAAAACTCATTTAAATATTGCAGACGGAACCGGCTAGCTTTTACGGGTTAACTTGGAAAGGATGAAACATGAAAGTATTTAAGATCTTAATGTTACACTTTCCTGTTGCCTGTTTTGTTTTATAAGCGTTGTCGGCTCAGCTGCTTTTTGAAGATAACTTACTGCACCCTTTTGTTTGTTGCTGCAGTTTGGGATGTGTGTGTGCTTTGTTTCTTTTGCCAGAATCAACAAGATGCAAATCATCGATTACAAAATATGCTTAAAAGAAGCATTTACAAAAATGTGCTGAGTTACCCTCTTAAATGTTCAATTTCATGATAAAATATGTATTACACTTTTAAAAATTTTGTTTCATTATGCAGTATACA
This sequence comes from Nipponia nippon, assembly GCF_047370975.1. Classification (NCBI taxonomy): domain Eukaryota; kingdom Metazoa; phylum Chordata; class Aves; order Pelecaniformes; family Threskiornithidae; genus Nipponia; species Nipponia nippon. Next base: position 14,639,736 of record NW_028262290.1, on the reverse strand, counting down.
TGTATCTGCATGATTGTGGTGTTGTTTATTCTCCGAAGAGATTATTTTCTGAGGGTTATTAATTCACCTTCCTTATAGCAGCAGCAGTATTCCATTCCAGAGACCATTTAAATATAAATCCCCCTGACTTCATCTCCTACATAGTCACAGAAAAAAAATCTTTTCTTCTGATTCAGTTGGAAATTGTATTTGGAAGATGAAGGCACGAAGACATTTACCTTAACTCTGGCTGATCACTGTTTCTTTTGCAAAAAACAGACAATGCTGCCTTAAAGTGCAGAGCTTCAGGAAGCCACGCAATACAGAAATAAAAATTTTATAATTAAGGTCGAATTGTCCACATTTCAAAGGCTCTTTGATGATACCCTTTTCCAGCAGTTGTCATGATTAACTCCTAACAATGGGCTTGTAATTGCAAAGATGACCTTTGGCACGTGGGCTAACGTAGTGCCCTTTCCCCGATCTGCAGATAATCTGAAAAAGCATCACAGCAGGGTGATGGCATCTCCTTCTACTTATCTAATTGGAATCTGAACTCAGAAACCAGGGGCTTGCTTCTGTCGCATACACGTAAATGCTGAGTGCCATCAAAGGTGCTTTAGGGTATTTGAGACATTCTTATGGGATGGAGAGGACCTATGGGGAAGCCCGTGCCCCTTGAAAGCACACCTAGAGACTAAAAGTCCCAGAGGATGTCTTAAATACTGTAGGACACTTCAAATGGCACTAGACACCTATGTGTGAACAACTGAATGACATCCCTAATAATATGCCCACTTAATATCAGCTAATTCAACTGTCTTACAGCTAGTAATTTTATTGGAGTTACCCAGCTGTATATTTAATTAGCGCTGTTGATGGGAAAGAACTTCCTGGCTCTCCAGCCAGTTCTCTGCGAAGTCGTTGCACGATTGTGTCATGCAGAACTGACTGTGATGATGTGCTATTATTAAATGTCCCGAGAAATGCGTCTCCCTTTCCTTTCCTCTTATGCTTTTTGTCAAGATGCAAAGTGGCCTCTCAGCCGAGGACAGCTTTGTTTCTGAATTGTCTGTCACCAGTCAAGGGGACCAGAGCCATTTGTCAGTTGAGCTGTAATCTGTATGTATAGATGATCGTACATAATTACTCTCTGCATGTTCTAGCAGACTCTTCCTGCTTTTTGGGTGTTATTGTCCTGAAAAGTACTAATTTCACCCAAGGAGTCACAGCAAGGCAGCAACCTGCTCCCATTAGGGAAATGAGATCAGAAGAAGGAGTAGCAGCTACTGCAGCCACAGCAGGTGAGAACAGAGGCAGCAGCAGCTCAGTATTTCCACTTAAATCTGAGTTTTATTCCACTGCTTGGAATATGACAGGTATCGTAACTCTCAGGTGTCCTGAAGTATTTATATACCTCCCATACGCTTCAGTGATGGCTCTCGCTACTATGGCCTTTGCACCACAGTCAGTCATCACAGTACAGACATCTCAGTACAATGGTAGCTTCTGCTCACCCCCTGTAGCAGAAGGGGGACTGAGGCAGTGTCCAAAACCAAATGAGGAATTCAAAGTGAAATTTATAGAGAATTTAGGTGTTGACATTAAAAAAAAGTCCATCAAAAATACCTGTTAACCCACACAGGTGTTTAGAGGGCCAACAGTATTGAAGATCTCACCAGTAGTTACCTAACGTGCTGTGACTGTATGCCTTACTAGCTGGCTCATACACCTTCATGTTCAATAGGTTTTACAACTGCCAGCACATCCTCAAGCCCCCCACTCCCACATCCACCATTCTCCAAGTGTCACCAGACGAGTTCCTAGATCCACAGCAGAGAAGGTAAAACCCACACAGGCAACCAGGATAACTAAAGTCATCCAGGAAGCCTGTGGAGAAGCAGAGCTGAAATTTGCTCTCTCAAGACCTTGGCCATTTTGCTGCCTGCTGGACAACCCTTCTACTCCACAGACTTCAGGGGGCAAGCAAGGCACACACCCTCTAACGCAGAAAGACAGCAGTCCCCTGTATTGACTGCAACCCATGGGCTCCATGGCTGTAGAAAAATATTACCCTTTATGTATGTGGTGGGCTGACCCTGCCTGGATGCCAGGTGCCCACCAAAGCTGCTCTATCACTCCCTTCCTCAGCTGGACAGGGGAGAGAATATATAACGAAAGGCTCCTGTGTCGAGATAAGGGCAGGGAGATCATAGAATAGAATCATAGAATCACAGAATGCTTTGGGATGGAAGGGACCTTTAAAGGCCATCTCGTCCATCCCCCCTGCCATGGGCAGAGACATCTACAACTCGATCAGGTTGCTCAGAGCCCCGTCCAACCTCACCTTGAATATATCCAGGGATGGGGCATCTACCACCACTCTGGGCAACCTGTGCCAGTGTCTCACCACCCTCATTGTAAAAAATTTCTTCCTTATATCTAGTGTGAATCTACCCTCTTTTAGTTTAGTTTAAAACCATTACCCCTTGTCCTATCGCAACAGGCCCTGCTAAAAACTCTGTCCCCATCTTTATTATAAACCCCCTTTAAGTACTTGCAATAAGGTCTCTCCAGAGCCTTCTCTTCTCCAGGCTGAACAACCCCAGCTCTTTCAGTCTTTCTTCACAGGAGAGGTGTTCCATCTCTCTGATCATTTTTGTGGCCCTCCTCTGGACCCGCTCCAACAGGTCCATGTCTTTCCTGTGCTGAGGGCCCCAGAGCTGAATGCAGTATTCCAGGGGGGGGTCTCACCAGAGCAGAGCAGAGGGGCAGAATCACCTCCCTCAACCTGCTGGCCACACTGCTTTTGATGCAGCCCAGGATACGGCTGGCCTTCTGGGCTGCAAGAGCACATTGCCGGCTCATGTCCAGCTTTTCGTCTATCAGTATCCCCAAGTCCTTCTTGGCAGGGCTGCGCTCAATCCCTTCATCCCCCAGCCTGTACTGATACCGGGGATTGCCCCGACCCAGGTGCAGGACCTTGCACTTGTCCTTGTTGAACCTCATGAGGTTCACACAGGCCCACCTCTCCAGCCTGTCCAGGTCCCTCTGGATGGCATCCCATCCCTCAGGTGTGTCAACTGCACTGCTCAGCTTGGTGTCATCTGCAAACTTGCTGAGGGTGCACTTGATCCCGCTGTCTATTTCATTGAAGATATTGAACAGGACTGGCCCCAGTACGGACCCCTGAGGGACACCACTCATCACTGTTCTCCATCTGGACATTGAGCCATTGTCCACTACCCTCTGGATGTGACCATCCAGCCAATCACTCCAGCCATCCAGATCACTCAGCAATTACCATCACAGGCAAAACAGACTCGACTTGGGGAAAATTCATTTAATTTATTACCAATAAAATCAGAGTAGGATAACGAGAAATAAAACCTAAATCTTAAACCACCTTCCCCCTACCCCTCCCTTCTTCCCGGGCTCAACTTCACTCCTGATTTTCTCTGCCTCCTCCCCACCAGCGGCACAGGGGGACGGGGAATGGGGGTTGCGGTCAGTTCATCCCACACTGTCTCTGCCGCTCCTTCCTCCCCAGGGGGAGGACTCCTCACACTCTTCCCCTGCTCCAGCCTGGGGTCCCTCCCATGGCAGACAGTCCTCCATGAACTTCTCCAACGTGAATCCTTCCCATGGGCTGCAGTTCTTCATGAACTGCTCCAGCGTGGGTCCCTTCCACGGGGTACAGTCCTTCAGGAACAGACTGCTCCAGCGTGGGTCCCCCGTGGGGTCACAAGTCCTGCCAGCAAACCTGCTCCAGCCTGGGCTCCTCTCTCCATGGGGCCACAGGTCCTGCCAGGGGCCTGCTCCAGTGTGGGCTTCCCATGGGGTCACAGCCTCCTTCGGGCACCCCCCTGCTCTGGTGTGGGGTCCTCCATGGGCTGCAGGTGGATATCTGCTCCACCGTGGACCTCCACGGGCTGCCTCACCATGGTCTTCCCCAGGGGCTGCAGGGGAATCTCTGCTCCTCCTCTCAACCTTTCCGAGGGAGAGGCTCCCTCTGCAGCAAGCCTCAGCGCCAAACTCCGCAGGCTGCCAGCTGAGCTTGCTGAGGGCTGGATCGGGCCCTGGTCCCCAGGCGTGTGGGAGGATGTGGAGGCCAAACGGCATGCCGCCTTGCGCAACCGGCCCCGCGCCGTGCGGCGAGAGCCATGTTTACCCAAGCAAAGCCACAAAAACAGCCTGTGGGTCGTAGAGAAGCCAGTGGTACAAAACACCCTCAATAGCACATTCAGTTCAGGGCTTGATTTGTCCGGCACATTCCTGCCTGTCGCTGAAAAGCAAGCATCGGGAAGCCCACAGGCTTTTCAAAGGAATAATGTCATAGCTGAATAATGAGTATTGCTACAGATTATATAGCATGTTTAGTAAAATAACATAAGTGGGAATTTGTCAGTAAATATAACAGGTTAACATCCTTTGAACTACAACTGTAATATGTGGGGTTTGCTCATGTAAAAAGACTGAATTATGAAGAGTTCAGATGTTTAATTTTACCTCCATCAATGATTCTAATTTTATTACTGACATTAATCACATCTAGAAAGACATATAAATCTTACACGGTCGCTAGGCAAGTGAAGAAAATTAATAGTAGTTTAACAAATAATGTTGAATATTCTTTGAGAACGCAGTTAGGCAAATAACAATAGTGAATATAAGTATTTATGATGAGCTTCTGTTTTATTTACCCACTCGAAAATCAGGAATAATTCCATTAACTGTACAAAAATGATGCTTGACTATAAGAGTAGAAGCAAAATCACAGTCTGACCTTTTAGTGGCAGGTTGATTTTAACAGCAGAAAGATAAAAGACGACTCACATTTAGGAAATTATTTTGTAAATCTGAACTGGACTTGCCCACCAAATGCAGCCCTGGTTTAATATGTGATATAACCCAATGTGAGAAGCATGGATTTGGCTATGATGATTCTCAAAATCACTCTCGGGAAAAAAAAAACAACAAAAAAAGAGAGCAGATGCTCATTGTGACTACTGCCAATACAGAACTATGCTGTTCCACTGATATACAAGGTGGCTGTTCAGCATCACCAAGTCTTGTTCAGGCACTTATTTTAACAGGCTACTTTAAGCGTGACACACTAGGCTCTCACCTAATCCTGTGAACCCAGAAATAAATCACGGCACTACAGTCTTGTGGTGTTCATCTGTTTGTTCCTCTGTTCAGAAAATTTTATCTACCATGAAATATTTTATAAGTTTTATGAGGAAAATAAAATAATAAAAAGGCCATGGGTGGAATTTTTTTTAAAAGATAAAATATATAAAGAATGTAGCACACTGGAGAAACAAAGCTGTTCTTCACTTTCTCCCGTTCTTTCTTTTTTTCTTTAGAGTGCAGGCAATAACTACCCAAGTTTTTATGACTATCAGCAGATATAACGCAAAGAAAATGAACTTCAGACTGTAAAGAAGGGCAGAAACGTGATTTTAGGAAATGTACCTTTATGCTTAACAGTTGATGTCAGTAACAAAATGCATCATTACTGCCTGTTCCTCTTTTACAGATACAGTACGGAAGCAGGTAATGGACAGCCATCCGGATGGCTCCGCATGCCCTGGTGGAGAACTGCTCAGGGCGAGCCACTCCATGTGAGGGCAGAGCCTGAAGCTTACTGAATTTCAAAGGTGCTTATAGCTCTCTTTGAAATAAGTTGATCCTGTCCTGCCTCTTCCCTCCCAATGAGTTTCGCTCTTGATTTTAAGGGATACAGTCAAATCCCAATCAAGTTGCTTTTATCATCACATAGATTCAAGTCCTCATTGTACACTCCTGAAGTTTGCATGCCTTGGGTCCTGTGAAGAATTACTTTACTGAGGAAGGCTCATTGCCCCCAACCCCCCCTCTCCTCCTCTTCAGCTTCCCAGGTAGGCTTTCCAGGCTGGCAGTCTGAACAATGATGGAGAGCAGGGAAGATGGGAGGGGGAGCTTTCCAAAGATTGTCAGTCAAAGTCTGACTTCCCCATGGAGGGTTACCTGTGCTATATGTGAGACAGGGAGGCAAGTTAGTCCTTCGGCTGGCATCGGGAAAAAAGAATTGAACAGGATAGAACAGGAACATGATCCATCGTGATTTAATTCATCTGCTGTCTAATTGTCTGTATTCTCAGTCTCTTACACAGGCCAATATTAGCTCTAACGAACCAGCATATGCAGAAGCAATACGAACATACAGTTTGTTACTACACGGATTCACATGCTCGCTTCTCAGTGCAAAAGCATTCAGAGCTTCCAGATTTTACGGACTGATTCTCCAAGTCAAACCTTGCTAACATTTGAAGGGACAGACTGGCTGACATCCCAAACAGCAGTAACTCCTTTCCATGTGCTGAATCATTGTTGTTATTATTATTATTATCAACATTCTGAAATGCCCTGTGGCCTAAAGCAGATGTTTTGGCTATTCTTCCAAGACTGCAAACCTTGGGACAGAGATTGTGCTTGTGCTAGATAGTGAAGAACATCTACTGTTCCACCAGTGCCTCTGAAGACTGCGCTGTCAGAAACATTGCGGTCTTCAAGGCTTTATTTTCCTCAGGGCCCTGTTGTAATCTGACTTACCTTAAGCACTGTGCCGATTTAAACAGGCCCTGGACAAGCTTTTTTTCTGTGAAGCGTAAGATAAAGAACCTTATTGCGGCCAGTGCCAATATTACAAGAACATTTAAACTAGCATTTATGAAAGATGCCACCAGTAAATTAAAGATTACAACAGGGCCCAAACAGTGATAATCTAAAGGAAAAAGCAAAAAAAGAGATGACATGCAGATTACAGTACTTTGTCAAAAAGCCCGAGATGAAAAGTCAGTCACTACAGTTAAATGAACAAATACTGGAAAACGGAGTAGCATCATGGATGGAGTGTTGCTGAGCGTCCTATTTTTACCTGGGTTTTGTGAAGAACATGGATTGAGGTGTTGTTCAGTGCAAGATCCAGATGCTGCAAAAACTTGCACAACTGCATAAAATACAGTCTCCGAGTGTTGAGAGTGGCGGGGGGAAGCTAACCCAAAAGCTTTAGAGATGCTATCTGCTTTTTGTGGTTGTAGACTACTGCCTCTCCTTTTTACAGCTTTTACACTCTTTGTCACAATACCCTATAAATCTTTAAGTCATCAGATCAATCGCTTTGGAGCATAATTACTGCCGGCTATTTGTTTAAAGCTAGTATATACACTTGCTTTCCTCCTGTGTAATTTCCTGTTATTTTTGACTTTATATTTAAGGCACTTAAGTCATGTTCAGTGGGAAGTGTCCGAGCACTTCCTGGGTGCACATGCGACACAGAGAGCTAGCTCTGCGACGCACGCAGAGCAGAACCAAAACTTTGCCTCCTCCTTCTCTTTATCCTAACAATTCTTGCCAAATCTTGAGACAGCAAATGGCCGTCTCAGTCTTAGGGACAGCTCACTGACAACAGTCACACATACTCTCGCAGTGTAGGTACCGCCCTACGACTTTAGCAGTAATTCTGAGCAGCACTGCAGTCCATCCCGTGGTAGCACCTTCTTCTCCGTAGAGGAGCTCTATATGAGTTGGCTTTGGCTGAGTGGAACCCTTCTGCACGGAAGCTGAGTAATGCAGGTCTTTACAGCTGATCATTTCTCAGCTCTTACAATGCAGATCAAAGCAGGGGACTATTAAAGTGGGGGGGGTTAGCAGACACAGTACTTGAATTTGGATACACTGAACCTGGAAAGGCAGCGGTTTGTTAACACACAAGAGATTTTTGTCCAAGACTGCCCCCCTCTGTTATTGCTTCACAACTGGAAAAAATGTTTAAAATTGCTGTAAATTCTTCTTCTCGTACCTGATAAAGTGAGATTTCCAGTATACTGATTTTTAGTATTGATATTTATTGGAAAAATTAACAGACAGTTATTTCAGCTGCTTAAATGCCCCTGAAATATAAAAATGGAAGGCATACTGAATTTCTTCAGTGAGTATTTGAGTTGGGGGTAATTTTATTGAGCTGTTTGCAACAAATAAAATATTCATATTTCTCTTGGCTTTCTCCATTCACATTTTATATAAAATTACTCAGAAACACAGGCTACAATTTTTCACAATAATAGCTTTTTCTTTGGCAAATACGAATCACAGTACCATTTATCTTTTGTAAAATTTCTGCTAAGGTCAATTCAGTATTTTATTTGGGGAAAGCTAACTTTATATGTTTAACATATGCTTAAATAAATATTGGAAAACTTTTAGTCTGTTATTGAAAGTTTCAATTGTAATGCTTAAAAATGTGTAGGGGAACAAAGCACCCATCTCTGAATCTCATCCTCCACTTCAAATCCCTTAAAACAAAAGCAGCAAAGAGAACAAGGCTGTTTAAAACTGAGCAAAGGAAACAGTTTAGATGAATAAAATTTGTGAGCAATATAAACTGCTCTTAAAGGAGAGTTTTGTTCAGGTGTTCATTCAGTGGCAAAAAAACCCTCGTGTGTTGTAATGCAATATTATTCTAGCATACAACTCTCATTATTTTTCAGTCTGATGAACAGACATGCTTTTCTAAAAATTAGAAAAACTAAAAATTCATAGTTTTGCATTAATCGACAAGCTGGAAAAATCAATCATTGGACAGTATTTAACAAATCTTGCTCCTCTTGTCAAGAATTTTACTGTCATGGACACGTGTACTAGAAAAGTGCTTAAAGTAGATGGAGGCAGACCAGAGCTGTGTAATTATAGCATTCAAGATTATATAGGGGAGGAGCTCAGACAAGAAGCTCAGTATGAGACAAACAAGAAGCTCTGCTGCTTTTAGGTAATAGCTTAAGATACATGGAAAGGAATTCTTCCTTGTTCCAGACTTCTCTTGTATTCGTTACTCAAGGTATGTATTACAGAGACCACCACAGTATTGCTTCCAGCTCTTACAGGGTTTAAATATTCATTTCAGCCTGGATTTCATTCTGAAGAAAATTACTTCTGGCACAGCCAGCCAGAATCTGTTGGTCTTCTGTTTATTCAGTAAAAAACGGGGGGAACCCTTCCCTCACTGCATTATATTGTACCATTGGTGGGCTGCAACTTAATCTGCACCGCAGCGCAATCCAGTGAAGAAGTCTGTGCTCACTTTTGCCAGCCTAATGCCATATTTGTGCCCACCTATTTCCAGCTGCTGGTAGATCTAAACATCATAAAGTCTGGTCTTTCCTCTTTCCTGAGGTCGCCCCTGCCTCCGTGCTAGCAGCCGCACAGGATTTGCCCATCAATTGCAGCGCTCTCTCGGGCCGGCTGATGAAGTCTCAGCATGCCGTCTGGGAGCAAGAGGGAACAGTGATTACGGATTTTGCATTTTGACTGCAATGTTGTTTATCTTAACTTCAGTAACGCTTTCTCCCATAACTTCCTCATAGACACACTGATGAAGCATGGGCTAGGTAAGTGGACAGTGACAGGAATTGAAAACTGGCTGAATTGCTGGGCTCAAGGGGTTGTGATCAGCAGCATGAAGTCCAACGGGAGGTCAGTCACTAGCGATGTACCCCAGGGGTTGATCGGAGCCAATACTGTTTAACCTCTTCATTAATGAACTGGTCGATGGTGGAGAGTGCACCTTGAAAAAGTTTGCAGATGGTAAAAAAACAGGAGGAGTGGTTGATACACCAGAGGGTTGTGCTACCATTCAGAGTGTCCTCAGCAGGCTGGAGAAATGGCGAAACAGGAACCTCATGAAGTTCAGCAAAGGGAAGTGCAAGGTCCAGCCCTTGGACCCCAGGCACCAGTACACACTGGTGGCTGACTGGCTGGAAAGCAGCTTTGCAGAAAAGGCCCTGGGGGTCCTGGTGGACAAGCTGACCATGAGCCAGCAATGTGCCCCTGCAGCAAAGATGGCCAACAGCCTCCCAGCCTGCATAGGGAAGAGCATTGCCAGCAGGCTGAGGGAGGTGATCCTTCCCCTCTACTCCGCCCTGGTGAGGCCCCATCTGGATGCTGGGTCAAGTGCTGGACTCCTCAGTACAAGAGAGACATGAACTCATTGGAGTGAGTCCAGTGAAGGGCCATGAAGATGATTAAGGGCCTGGAGTGTCTTTCATAAAGAGGAGAGGCTGAGAGAGCTGGGACTGTTCAGCCTAGGAAAGAGAAGGCTCAAGGTCATCTTATCCATATGGACAAATACCTGACGGGAGGGAATGAAGAAGAGGGAGCCAGACTCTTCTCATGGGTGCCAAGCAACAGGGTGAAAGGAAATGGACACAAATAGAAACACAAGAAATTCCTTCTGAACACAAGAAAATGTTGGGTGCTTGTTGTTTTTTGTTACTGTGAAGGTGGTCAAACACTGGAGTAGGTTGGCCAGAGAGGTTGTGTAGTCTCCATTCTTGGAGATACTCATAACTCAACTTGACATGGCCCTGGCCAACCTGCTCTAGCTGACCCTCCTTGAATAGGGGGGGTGTGGACTACATGATCTCCAGAGGTGCCTTCCAAGCTCAGTGATTCTGTGATCCTGTGTAATGCTCATGGGTCCAGAACATTGTCCAGCAGGAGACCAGGAAACTCCTCCTGCTCCTCGCAGCCTGAGGGAGAATGAGCACACATGAGCCCTCCCCGTCCAGTGAGGTAAGGTGGGCTCCTACCGTGTGAGCACATATGCACATCAGAGAGGATAACGTCACTTCTCTGGTGGACTGCCTTTTCACTGCAGCTGTGAGGAGGCTGTGGGTACAGGAATTAGCAGCTGGGTCTCCAGTTTCTCAGCAGGCTGAACTCAGCCTCCCTGATGCTCAAGGAGTGTAACGTGTGGCTGAACTCCCTCCCTAAATGGATCTGGATAAGCTACACTTGTCAGAGGCTAAGAGGGAGCTTAGCTCCTGGCCGTGTCTCCAGGCTTGTACAGCTACGTCTGTTCCTCAGCATTGGCCAGAAAAGGGCTCAGCAACTGGCTCAGTTGTTGAAGTGTAAACCCAGGATAGATGAATCTCACCTCACAAATCTGAAGGGATCTAATTTGACTGCAGAATGAAAACCTAACTTTATGAAACACTAAACTTGTTATTCTTCCCATTACCTTTTGGAACCCTCATACTGAGAGATGAACAGAAAAATACATGACTGAGAAATATTTATATTTTTCCATCTCCTTATGCTCCCTTTGCCCAGTTTTTCTCCCTTTCCTGCATGTTTAGAGGAGCAGGACCAACCCTAAACATGAACAGTTACACTTCAGTGGCCATGGCATCAATCTGGCTTCCTATGTACCCCTTTCACTTACCTCATTACGTGTAATAAACTTCAGATGAATAAACCTAGCAGCTCACTAAAGTGCTGACAGCACTGAAATCTTCTAAAACCTATCAAGGAAATGAAAATGACTCATCAGACATGCCAACCGATAACAAAGCAAAGCTGGACTACTCTGGCAGTTCCTGCCTAAAAATAGAGCTGTAAAAAGCCACATTTGTGGGGCTGATAACAGAGAAACAGCTGTAGCACAAAGAAAGTCACTAGAAAAAAATATTTCACAAAAAATAGCTACCATTTTCAGAAGTCATTTCACTGCATATTCATATCACAAAATAACTGTGAAATTGTTTTAACTACTGAAGACAAGAAACTTTAAAAAGCAAGCATGGCTAATATGTTAAAGATGGTGTATCACAATTGCATTTTTAATTGAAATATTTTTTCTGTATTTTTAATTTGGGAAGAACATAGTCCTAAGTCCTTCTCCAATCTCTCAGCACATGACTTCATAAATCACTTAATTATCGCAAGTGTTGACAGACTGATCTTGGCAAAGAGCACTGTATGTACCATCATATTTAACAAGAATTACAAAATTTAAAGCAAAAGTCAGTTAGCTTGAACTTTTGGACAACATGAGCTCTTCTTTGTAATTATGCAAGGAGATCTACTGTGCTTTCCAGAGGAAGCTGAATAAAGCTCAATGGTAGCAGGCACGATTCACTCTAAAATGTGGACAAATAGTGTAAAAATAGCATTGTAAGTCAGGAAAATAAATTGATATTAATAAAATCAGCTGAGTTACCTTTGAAAGCATATACTTTGCATAAACTTAAAATATTAGTTTCAGAATCTATTTATCGGTCAGTGGGATCCTCAAGACTTTTTACTGTGAGTCCCAGTACTCTGACTAGATGCAGCCACAGGATGGTGCTCGTGGACTTTGCATACTATATTATCATTTCGGGGGGGGGAGAGAGAGAGAGGGAGCCAGACTCTCCCTTTGGCAGGCTGTTCCTTGTCCTGCCCTGAAATACATGAGCCAGCAAGCAGTCATGGATTAGGCTGATTTATCTCTCTACATTTACTGAGTCTTCAAGGGCATTGCAAATAGACCTATCCATTTGCTTCCTTGTCTTCTGGACATTATTGTTTAGCTAAATACATAAATTAGGTACCTGAAAAGGTATAAAATGTATCACATTTAGCATCGATAAGCTGAGCATCTTACTGCTTCAGAGGAATTGTCAGTCTTGCAAGCTACTCTCTTCTTGAGCGGTACGAAGTGTTGGCCATTGCACACAGCTGGCAGTACCGTAGAATAACTGCAGAGGACAGGATCTCCCAGATTCCTAGAGCTGGGAGAAGCTTTTTAGATCTAGGAATGCTTTTTAACCTTTGCTGCAGAAAACAACTGGACTTAAAGAGTTCCTCTAAAGCTCAAACGCTTCTGCAGTTTCAGTGGAAAGATATCTGTGCACTGTGACTTTGGACAAGAGTCTGCAGGACTGGGAATCCCACTCAGCAAAAGCAGGTCCCGCTTTACAGAGTTTAGTCACAGTCATCCCCCTGAGACTTGCTGCCTTCCCCTTCCCTAGAAAGGGCTCCTACTTACACTGAGAAAGGGATGCACATCTCTGTTTCACCTACGCCTGTTGCTCCTTAACTGCGGTCCTTCAGTGATTTCATTCGTAATTTTATACAGATGACCAGACACGTTGTAATGAATATTTTCATTCACCTCTTAAATTCTTGGGACTTACAAACTTGACGAGTAGCAGCCTTAATTGTAAACTCAGTCGGGAATACCATAGGGTAACTCATACTTCTATATGAGTCTAGATTCCGCAATTTCATGTCCCCATTGCAGCGTCTATGCATATGGCAAAAATGTACATACGTACCACGATGCTTTTAATCAAGGTTTATACTAAGCCAGACAAGTGCTGGAACACTTTAATATAAATATTTCCCCGATGAATCATTAATCCACACATCGCAATACCCGGCACCGGCGGATACTTGCATTCCAAGCCGTACTGCGGAGTAGGCACCTTCTAAATCACTTAAAACGAAGTGAACGAGGAATTTCGGGGAGAGGAAAATGAGTTAAAAGGTAGCAAAACCAGGAGAAAGAGGAGACCGAGCAGCACGGCACCTGCGGAGCCCCGGCCCTGCCTCCCCGCGCACCTGGCCGCGCCCCCGCCGCCGAGGTCGGGCTCGGGGGCGGAGGGCTGGCTCTCAGGCACCGCTCATGCCTCTTTTTTTTTTTTTCCCCCCTTCTTTCCACCTTCTGCTCTATAATTGCCCGCCTCCTTTTGCTACCCTTTCGCCTTATCAGATGCGGCGCGGCGAGGGGAAGAGCGGCCAGAGGGGAGGGAAGCGCCTCTCCCGCAGCCCCGCGTGAAAACCAGCGGCCGCAGCCCCGCCGGCGGCTCCGCCGCTGATGCCCGCGCAGGTCGGTGTGAGCTCCGCTGCGTCTCCCCCGGGGCTGGGGCCCGGCGGGAGGGGGGCTGGCGGGCTCCGGGGGGTTAAAGCCCGCGGGGCTCAGGGGCCGCAGCGGGAGCGCTTTCCCCCACCTGCCCCGGCACCCCCGCGGCGGCCGGAGCGGAGCCCCGGAGGGGGAGCGGGAGGAGGAGATGGAGGGGTGGGAAGGGACGAGCTTGAGGCGGGGAGGGGGAGCCCCTCAGAAACTCTCGCAAGCGCTTTACTTTTTAAAAGAATCATAATTAAAAAATAACCAGTCACGCTTTTAAACGGAGGGTCTGGCTGCCGCCCGCGTCCCCCCGCGGGTGCATCCTCCCTCCCGCGGCGCGCCGAGGCGGATCGCTTCGCCCCGGCTCCTGACGCCCGGCGCCGGCAGGGTGTTACCTCAGCGGGTGGTTGCCCGGGCAGGCGAGCCCGCTGCCGGCGGCGGGGGGTTCCCGGCGGGCGGCCCCTGGGTCTCACAGGGCCTGTTCCTCCCCTCAGCGCGGCGGAGGCAACGAACTCCCCGCCGTCCCTTTCTTAACTTGGGGCGGGAACTGGCTTTCAAACGGGAGGCCGGTGGGTGCTGGGGTCGGGGAGCGCCCCGAAGAGGAGCCGGGGGGTCAGGCGCGGCGCCGGGCTTGTGAGACGCGGCCCGTCCGGCCAGGCTGGAGCCGCGTTGCGGGGGCTGCGGCGAGGCGCGAACGAACCTGCCTCCGCCTCGCCGCCGGCCCCCTCTGCCGCCTTCCCGCCTTTCCCGTGTGGGGGCGGCGGCCGTGGCGGCGGGCCCGGCGGCTCCCTCGAGGCCGCGGCGGAGCCGGGGCAGGTCGCACTCTGCCTTTCGCCCAGCGGGACGCCGACCCGCGGAACGCGTGCCTGTCCCCAGGCCGCGGGTGGACGCGGGGTCACGCCGCTCCATAACGAGGCGCCGCGACCGGAGAAATAAACCCCGGGCTGCCATTCAGGAGGGCAGCGCTGACCTGCCCGCCTTGGGGAAGGGTGCCAGGGCTGTGCCGCGGCGGCTCTGCCTCCTCGCCTGGGCTGGGCGCGCCTCCGCGGCCAGGGCGGTACGGAGCACACGGCTGTGTGTCGCGTTTCCCCCGGCCGGGGGGTCTCAAAGGCAGGTTGTTCCCTCGGGAGACGGTGCCCTGTCGGCAGGCCGGGGCAGACCCCCCTCCCCGGGCAGGCGGGCGGCCTGGAGCCCACCCGGGCGAGGAGCCGTGAGCCCACAGGGAGCGGGGCTCACCTCATGGGCAGGGCTCTTGGCTTGGGAGAGTTTGGTCTCTGCTGCCAGGGCTGTTCCGTCAGATTGTTGGTTTACCAAATAGCTAACAAAAGGTGAAATATATAAAAAGCAGGAGGAATAGGATATTTTTTTTTATTCCCAGATGATATCAGCCACAAGGTGGCTGCAGGCTGGTGGTTGGCTTTCCTAGTTACGTGAAACTTGAACTGCGGGCCCTTGCAGGGGTGAGCTTGTGCCTAGTTTATCCAGCGCCAGTTGTATGTATCCCAATAAATCTTATTTCTCTGTGCGATGGCTTTTCTCTAAAAGCAGCAGTAGAAAGTGTTTCTACACAGGGTTCCTGTCAGTTAGGATTTATAGCCCTTATTTGGGAGGAGGGTTTATATCAAATCTAGCAGATGGGGAATTGAGCCACCACTGTGAGTGAATATTTTAACGTCTGGGTTATTACATGCAAAGAAATCTGCGTGTTGTCAGTGGTGACTGTATTGAAGAATGAGTTGTATGCTGTTCTTTGAAGAGTCTACACTTACTTGGTTGTATTCCTGAGTGAGGGGAGAGGCACTGATACCCATTGCGAGATACACAAGGGATGTATTTCAGACTGTTGAAGACATAACTCTCTTCGTTCTTCTTATTGCCTGTCATTAGGCAACTGTCTGCTGACTGTGCTGACTCGTCTGGATCCAGTCCTTGGGTGTCTGACTCTTTGTGTTCGTGTAGTAGGAAGCCTGGGCACTTTGCTCGGGTTTCTGAATTCCATCTGGAGGACGTGTCCTAAGAACCGGGCATAGCAATACCGAAGTTGCTGGTGCATGTCTTTGTTATTGGATCTAGCTATTTGCCTCTGTCTTGAGAGATTTGTACTGTAAGAGATGGATTAAAATATATATTTAAGTAGTGTGAAATTTGTTGATAATTTGGCTAAAGCTTAGGTAACCTCCTGTGGATGGAATTGACAACGGTTAAGCCCCCTATATATTTCCAGGTGGCAGAGCAAGCATTCATAACTGGGATTTGCAACAGTAGACCTACCAAGTCCTGGGATAACTATAGCAAATTGTAAATACTTGAAGAGAGAAGGAGATGTAGGTCTTATCCTCTTATCTGTTTAATAATGTTTGAGGTACTTCAGCCTACCTTTTATATTAGACAGTGGTTGAACCACTTGCTTTATGCCTTCCTCAGAAGACAATGAAAACATGAAAGCAAATTCAGTGATGGTAGGTAGGGAATATTAGAGAAAATGACACAGGAGGTAAATGGGAGGGACCTGCAACACAGAAATACATAAAGCAAAATTCACCAGAGTAAACCTTCAAATGCTGACCCTTTGTGGACAGCAAGAGACCTGTTATTAATTATCTTAATTTAATTCTCCCATAAAATACTAACAGGAGAGGGCGGCAAAAATTCTTCTTCTTCCTGGCCCAGAAAATTAACTACAACTAGTGCAGTAAAGTTGAGTGGTAGATAAACAGTTATAAGCACCATGTTATGAGCGTGTTGATGTGTCTTGAGAGGTGCTTCTATATATGTCGAATAACTGTGCTGGAAAGTGTTAAAGGCCAGGTTCAGGCAATGAAATTTGTACTGTTCTTAACCTTGCTTCTGTGGGCAGATAAATTACCCCTTCTGGAACTTGTTCTTTGGCACAAGAATTGCTTCCTGTAACCCAGCTAGTTCGCCTAGGACTACCTTGAGTGTTCATACAGTGCTGCACTCTAAAGTGTTGATGTTTCTAACTGATTAAGTTAGAGTAAATATTTTTGACCATGGTGTTACCTACAAATAGAATTAGTGCTTACTCAGCTGATACCCTGTATGCCTTCTGAGCTGTGTCTGCTTTAGTCAGTGTAAGTGCTAGGTAGTGCAACAGGGAACACAGAATAAGTTGAATAAGACAGAAAGAGGAAAAATAGAGTAGGCTGTAGAGGTCAGTGAGAAGAAGACTTGTTTTTCCTCAGAACAAAGTTCTGCCTTTTTTTGACAACTGATGTGCAAAATTGCTCAGTTGAACTGATCAATGATTATTTCACTGGGGTTATTGAGTACACGCATTTGCTATTTTATGGTAGGCTTGCAGGGCCATTCTCATCTCTTTTTATTACAGAATCCTGAAATACATAATTTAACATCGCTTTCTGGATATAAAGTAGATAACAGTTTTAGTATCTTGATAAGGTGCTTACAACACTGGATTGTATAGGGATACTCATTTTACCTTGTTATGCGTAGCAAACTGTACTTCCAATACTCATGTATGCTTAGCAAAGAATATCAGTTTTCTCTTTACATGGGCTGAATTTTCAGAACTGTTAGGTGGCCCAAATGGGCTTCTTTGTCCCTTTCAGCTAAAATATGCTTTGGTTATAAAACCGCTGTCAGGATGAAATCTTGGCTCCGCTGATGTCTGTGGCAAATTCCTAATTTTTTTTAATGGAATCCAGATTTTGCTTACACTTTTCATTAAAGTGGATGCCTTATCTTTGCAGGTTTAATAAGTCTTTTTGTTCTATGTGTTTTCAGACCTGCTGATACTGTGCATATTGAGGGGAAGATGATGTTTTGTCGGTATGAGATACAGAGCTGTTTCTTCTTGGCTTTTTTAGCTGTCACCACTTTCTTCATCAGTAATGCCCAGGGCCAAGGTGAGTCATAAATAAGAAGATGCAGCTTTTCACTCTGATGTGCAGAAATAGGCTTTATTATTCCAAATGCAAGTGTTATTTCCCTCTTAGTAGGATGTGGATCCAGTACTACTGAAATGAAGCAGGAGTTTTGCTGCTGATCTCGGGGAGGAGGGAGTAGAATTATGTGTTCATGTGTGCTCCTTGAAGCTAGTATCTCAAATAGCATGAATCTTTTTGCTAATTCAGGTGTCTCAAAATGAGTTATATGGAGCATTTTTTTTTTTTTTACTCTTATTTATGTGTGAGTACTGATCAGAGATTGCTGTAGCTGTCCTCTACATAATCAAGTAAGTTTGACGGGCCAGCTATGATGCTAAGCTTGTATGGAATATATGTTTTTTTTTTTTTTTTTTCTTTGTTGGAACAGTAGCTATTGTAACACTTACATCATACACTATTGCACAGGACTGTTAAATGTCACAGACTACTTCTGCAGCTTTTTTTAAAATCTCCTTTGTGGGTATTAAAAGATACTGCTGAGATTGTTAGGCTTAAATACTTGTTGGATTGTACTGACAGTGGTTTGACTTCTAGAGGAAAGTTATCTTATTTCTTGAGGAAGAAGGTAGGAAGAATGCCAATGAGTTTTTGTGACTTCTAAAGATGTTTCTCTCAACTTTTATGTAATCCCTTTCATATGAGAGTGCATAGGCATAACTGGGAACAGAATTTGATCCTGGGTCTCTTCTAAAGTGTCTTGTATAATGCATTATTCATGAGCACATTCAGAGAATAGCAGCAATCTGAGGCTTTCCAAGTTCTGATAAATGCAAGTAGCAGTGCTGTCCAGTCTGCGTGGCACTCAAGTGCTGGGGAAGCATACCATCTTGGATGTTTGGGAATCTGGGAGTGTTTTACAAGCCTCTCCTAGAACTTAGGGACACGTGTAAGCAGTAATATTTAATGTGGGCAATGTGAGGTGAATGAAGAAATAGATGTTCCCAATGTTCAACACATCAATTCTGGTCAGAAATGAGGTCCAGAATGTTTGTGACTTAATGAGCCAATAAAGCAAAGCATATGTTTAGTCCTCTCTGTGTGTATTTCAGTCCTAATACATATGGTTAAGATTTGCAAAACAGGATTGGGGATTGAGATCCATCTCCAGAAAGTTTTGCAAAATTCCTTGAGCTTGGAAAACCATATTCTCCCCCCAGCTCTTTTTCTTTTTTTTTAAACGTTAATTTAATCGGTTATACGTAAGGGAGAAAACTCTCAAACTATTAATACAATGAAATGAAGGTCAGAGAGAGTTTTTTCCACAATCATCACACCAGCAGAAGCTAGAGTTGGTGTACTTGATGAATAAAGAACAATACTTCCCTTGTTCTTATACTCTTTCAGCAAGCATCAGCTGGTGAATGCTGTGAGCAGTGATACTAAGCTAAGTGGATTATTGCCTTGGCCCAAAATGACTGTTATGTTATTGAATGAGGTGATATGAAGTCTCTATTCCACATTCACAGAATAAAAATATCTCTTGCTATACTTAAAGTAATAAGATGTTTCTCAAATCCTTTCTTTTCTCAAGGTTGCCACCCCTTGCAGTAAACTCTTCATGCAGCTGGCTAACTATTTACAATTTAATACAGCACTAACAGTATGTTTGTCTGTTTTAAGAAAATATACATTTTGCCAAGGTGTAGGAGTAGCTGGTATTAGTTCCAGCTTGTGTTTCCTTCCTTTGGCAAAGATGCTCAGGTAAAGGTGCGTAATGTGACTTCTTGGAAAGGAGAATATGTTTGGGAGACTGAAGTCAACATGCCTGAAGCTACAACTTATTCCTTCAACTGAGGAGTTATCTGCGTTGAGCTACATGGCTTTATCTCATTTATTGCCTGATTGCCTTATAAACCACATAGTGCCATTCAGTTTTTACTCAACTCAATTAGTCTTTCATCACTGCTATTTATTCCTCATTCAGCATAATGTCACTTAAACAACAGCATCAAAAAAATCCAGCTTTGGCCTACTTATGTTCTTATATAGTACACAACAATAGTGCTGGGCAAGAAAAATACTTCGGAGTTTTCCATTTATTCATAAAGTAACTTGCTTTAAGAATTTTCCTTCTGTATTTAAAAAT
The DNA here is from genome assembly GCF_047370975.1 of Nipponia nippon. Taxonomy (NCBI): domain Eukaryota; kingdom Metazoa; phylum Chordata; class Aves; order Pelecaniformes; family Threskiornithidae; genus Nipponia; species Nipponia nippon. Next base: position 14,620,028 of record NW_028262290.1, on the reverse strand, counting down.
GGAAACTTTTCTTTGTGTAGCAATAATTTCCATGTGTTACTAATGTAATTGCTAAGTAATTGCAGTGCATGTTAACTTGTTCAATTCTTATGACAAAAGTAAATTGGAAGCCACAAGGTTTAGTTAGTGTCCAGTCCTAGACTATTGGATGTCTTAGAGCTGCACATATGCAATTTATGGTATTTTTCCTTTCCATTAAGATACTGAATAGTTCAAAACACTCTTTCCCTGGTTGTCCACAACAGTCGTGTTTGGAGTGCTAATATATCTGGCAGCAGAAAGCAAAGCCATGAACTTGTCTGTAGTTTTCTTTTGGGTGACTGCTCTAATGTTGCTGACGGCCATTCACTTTTGCCTTCTCGTAAAACCAGTTAACAAGCTCTAGCTACTGATTTTTATCAGTTAACTGACTCAGCTTGGATTAATTTTTTTCCCTTTCTGCAAGAAGTGAGATTTTGTTCCACAGACAATAAAGGTCCAAAGAAATAAAGATATCCTCTTCAGGTTGGTGAATGTGTAGTAATTCCCATCAATATTTTGTTGTCTGTTCAAGTGTTAGACTTTTAACTTCCTTAGCTATATGTACTCTTCTATGCCAGCATGTTAGTCTTTGCACAACTAAGACACAGTTGAGTATCTGTCTGGTGAATAATTCTTTTCTTCCTTATGGTTAATTGCTGTGTGGGAATGTCCATTCCCCTGCACTGCCACCTTTGATGCAAAAAGTGCCCAGTGAAAATTGACTAGTTATGTAAAGACTATTCTGGCACAACGTTTCTAGTCTTTCACATTGTAACTCCGTAGTAAACAGAAAAACTTCTGGTGATTGTGTCCTTCTTTGCTTGTAAGATCTGTGATTGTTCTTTAGGGGCTCCCAAAATTTACCTGGTTTGGTGATGGCTAATAGTAATTAGGCCAGAACTATGCTTCTTTGTTAGAAGGTGCTTTCATAAACTGTTAAGTTGGAAGTAGGACAGAAAGGAATGACAGGGGAAGGAAGGAGATGGCAGAGAAAATGAACTCTGAAATTCTAAGACATGATTTTTTTTTTTGTGTGAATCCTTGGTGTTACTTTGTTGCTCTCTGCTCTGCCTCTTAATCCCCATACAAATTTACCACTTAATCCTGGTAAAATGTGCAGCATTTTTACACTTGGATATTGTCATTGTTCAAAAGTTTATTTGTTATTCCTTAGACGAAATAAATAATAAAAGGAATTTAATATTTTGAAAACTTCTAGGTATGATTTGTTACTCTTGGTTCATTCAGCCCCAATTATTGTGATTTATGTATAGCTCAAAGACAGAATGAATCTTGAGAATGAATTAAAAGCTGTAATCCATAACTACAGTCTGCTTGGCTTTCAAAACTTTTTGCCATAGTCTCTGTAATTTTATTACAATTATAGCATGCTGAATGTTCTTGCAGAAACCTGCCCAGCAAAACATTTTGCAGTACAAGGGCCAAATTTTCAAAGAACTGATTTTGTATTTGCAGCGATTCCTGCGCACACTCTTGCTTGCAGCCTCTCTTTCTCTAAGCTTCAGGGAGGTGACAGGTGGTCTGAAGGCGAGGTCTGACACGATTGCGCCCAGCAACTGGGGAAATGCACTGTTTGGGTGTAAGCCCAGTGCTGTGAATCGGAACAGTTTCGAGTGTCTGGAACTGGTGTGCTACCTGCTGTTTCTGTCCCCTTGCCTCTCTTCTTGAGCTTGTTCTCTGAAGTCTTTGAGAAGGTGGAGGTTCTTGGTGCTTATGTACTCTCTTTTCTGTGTTCTGGTGTTAAGTTCCTCAAGGCAGAGAACTGCAGAACCTGCCTTTGGTCTGGCAAAACTGTCCCTTATGGATTGAGAGGCTGGATGCAAGGGAATACATCTCTTGTATTAAACCTCCAGATTTTTACTTCTAAGATCCAAAAGGTTTTTAATGGTAGATGACATGAAAAAAACCACCACCCCAAATTTCAAAAAAACTACAGCCTGCCTCTTTGCTTTTTCTTTCTTCCCCTAAGCTTTTGGAAAAAGAAGCACGTAGGAAAAAGTAATCAGTTCAGGACAAGTCTTTGGCTGCTGCTAGTGCCAGAGCTGCATTGACTGTAGCAGGTCAAATGGAGAGGCCAGAGACTGTTGGCTAGCACATTCTGCCTGTTGACTCAGATGCTCCGTATGCTGTAATCCTTAAATCTCAGAAATATCATGAGAACCATTGGTTTATTTTATCTAGTGGACCACCAAACTGTGGGCATGAGCCTAGCCAATTAAGAGCTGTCTTGGGCCCTGGGGAAAAGAAATTACCTCTTCCCCCCTTCAGATAATTTCTGTTATTTCTTAGACTTACTAACAGAAACCTTAAGGGTGATAGTGGCAGAGACACCAAGGGTTTGGAAAACGAAGGAGGAAGTTCAGGGGGCTGTGGAGGTAGTGCGAAGAGGAGGGTAAGGTTGATGGAGAAGTTTAAGCTTTTCTGGCCCTTTCTATTGTTCAGCCTCTGGGTAGCTTCCCTGGCTGCCTTTCCTTCTAATCAGTTAGTTCTGTGAGCCAAACTCTATTCAAATATATAAAGACTTCCCCCTTATTGACAGCCTTGGATACCACAGGCTGCACAACTAGCAGCTCTGCTTCAATTGCTTGCTGTGAAGGAGGGATGTGGCTCCCTGAAGCAGAGCAGAAATGCTATGCAGAGCGTTGTCCAACATCAGTGGAGCTTGCCTGAGCAGAGGGATGCAAAGTTGTGAAAAACTAGTTTATGCGCATAGACACAAATTTGCTGATATTGCAGCAACAGTGCAGGGTGGATTTTCCATTCGTTCCTCTCTGTATTGCTTCACTATCACCTCTTTCTCAATCATTTCATGCTTTTATTCATTTCACCTGCTGATTCCATTTGAAACCTAGGTGATGGCACAATATAAACAGAATCCAGATTTGCTTACCATCCAGATTGCCCCTGTCTAAATCTTGACTAGCCTGTGCATGCCTGCTAGTCTTGATGAGACTGAAGCAGTACTTGCAGCTGGGCAAGTCTGTGTGCTGCTTAGGCCAGTTTTGCAAATTGGGCAGCTGAAGTTCCCTCTGCCTTGTGCATGCCTGTCTTTCCTCTTGGTTATTGTGTCTTCAGAAGCTTTGAAAATTTGGCCCTGAGTGACCTTAAGTGTGGGGAAACACCCACAGTAATGCGAGGTAAAGGAGGCTAGGGAATGCATATTGTTAGTGTAAGCAAGGAGAGCAATTTTAATTCCCATATATTAACAAAGAGCATTTTTATTACCAGCTTTGCCTGCTAAACTAGAGTCTTAACATCTAACACTGTTTGTCTTTCTGTCCTCTGCTGTTAGATTGTTAGTTTGTTTTTATAAAGAGATAAATAAAAGGTATGTCTGAGGGAAGTAGTGCACCTGGGGATGTCATTTTACAAACTAATAAACTGATGTATGTGACATTTTGAATAACTTGCATCCTTTACCATTAAAATTTTGTGTTGTCTTCCTATATGTGTTTATTTTTGTTTAAAATTGGTGGTTGCTTTTTATTTGAATTTAAAACTGTTGTTTTCTTTCCCCACTTGCAGTGTCCCCACCAACAAGACTAAGATATAATGTAGTCAGTCCTGACAGTGTACAGATCTCTTGGAAAGCCCCCAAAGGGCAATTTACTGGATATAAGCTTCTTGTCACTCCAAGTTCAGGTAAAACAAAAGTCTGTATGTTCTCTTTTTAAGGTGAAAGGACTGTCTTCCTAATGCTGAACAGCTTTTCAGAAGCTAATGCATCCTTCAGGACTAAGGAACTGAGCTAGCTGAGGATAATGGAGTATTGGCTGGTCAACAGAAGAGAGAAATCCATCTCACCAGAGGGTGGTCATAGGCACAGAATATGGGAATTGAATGCTTAAGATAGTAGAAGTGGGGGGATGCTAGTTATGCTTCCTATGTAGTCCTTGGGAATTGTCACTGATCATCTGTCTTTACCTTTCTTCCAGTGGGGTGTAAGGAAATCTTTGAAGTGTTCAAGGGAGAGCATAGGAACCCTATTTCAGTCAAAGCTGTGAGGTGTATCTCCCTGGGCCTTCTCCCTTAGTGAGGTCCCCAGAAAAGACCAAAAAGATTTTAGACCAAACTTTAAAAACAAAACAAACCAAACCTTTCAAAATTTTTTTGAATGAAAACTTGAAATGTAAAGATAGGCAACAAAGTGGCTATATCAGGCTACCTGTGTAGAGGTACTAATTCTGTACACATTTAAATTTAGATATAGATACACTTAACATACAGCTAAAAACCATATTTGTACATATTTGTATAGATCGTTATTTATATATATATGCATAGAAATGTTCAATATTTTTATTTATACATGAGAATTTCCTTGCCCAAAGGAAGTGGGCAAAGAGGGTATTCAGAGATGATGTGGGTACAATGGGGTCAGAACTGGCAGCCAATCACAGAGCAGTGTGAAAGCCTGTGGGTATGATGTTACCAAACTTGACAGCTTTTTGTCAAATGTTTCTTTTTTTTCTTAATTAATAGCTTTGCTGGACACCGTGGCTGTTCCATGAGGCCCAGAATCAAAGGCTCATTGATTGATCTTAGAGTGTTTCTATTTAAGAAAACTGCTCTGTGTCTTTGGTCAGGCTGCCTGACTTCTTGCTTTTCTGGGGTGCCCTCTGGCCTGGCTGTGTGGATAGTCCCAAGAGTGGGAACACTTGGGTCATTGTAGAGCTTGAGATAGTCTTAAGTCATTACATTTACTGTGCTATAAGAAAAGCAAACAAAGTGATGTATTTGTGGGTTTTTTGTCATTTCTCTTACAGGTGGAAAAACCAATCAATTAATTCTTCAAAACACTGCGACCAAAGCAATTATTCAAGGTCTTATTCCAGATCAAAACTATGCCCTTCAGATCATTGCATTCAGTGAAGATGAGGAGAGTAAGCCAGCACAAGGCCAGTTCAGAAGTATGTGTCTTTTTATGCCTGACATGCAGAATTTATCAGATATTTAATGTAATTTATGAAATTGTAACAAAGTCTGACACAAAGGGGGACAATAGAAAAACAGTTTCTTTGTGGTGAGAGACTAATCGGAGCCACAGATTTCAACTGGTACATATACAGCTGGAGGCCTGAATTGATCCAGTTGCTCTTGCACAGGGGATCCTTGCTTTGGGCTATCTTTGTTTCCATTGGTTTGGAACCCCTTTCTTCCCCATTCCGTTATGAAATTAGCCAGTATCTCATGGAAAAGAATCTTCAGTGAGCGGAAACAAGAAAGGAAGTGCTATATTCTGATACTTAAAAAATTTCCTTCCCTTTGTCCAACTTTTTATTAAAACATTCTTCTAGCTATGCCAACTGGCAACTAGTTGCTAGTTCAATGATACTATGAAAGGCTAAATTCTTACTGGTCTTCAGCTGTCAAATACATTTACAAATTATGCTTAAGACTTTATCTGACCTATACATACTCTTAATGTCTGTATAATGGTGATATATATGTCTTAGCTGATTTGTCTTGATCTGCATCTTAAACAGTTCAGTTAAATATAATCAGTGGAGATTTGGTCAATAAAGACAAAAATGTGACAGTCTGGGAGTACAGTTGAAAGCGTACTGAATTCCCTTGACACTGAAAATTTCTCACTGTCATTGCAAAACCCCCTTTCTCTTAGAACCAGCGCAAGATAAAATATGCTGACTGCTTGATGTGGTGTGTGTCGAAGCCTTTCTAGCTTTTCGTCGCTGCAACTGTGTGTTTACTACTTTAAGTTCTATCCTGGTTAGGAAACCCACAAAACCACACATTACTTTATCATTAAAGAGCAGCTCACAGAAAGCTACAACAACTTCTATAATATTAGGTGTGGCTGCTTTTTAAACTACCTCTATTCTTCAGGAAAAGTAGAGCTGGCAACTTGATTTAAGAATATGGGGGTTATGTTCTGTTTAGTATACTCTTTCTTTGCTGCGGGTGAAAACATGTAGTACTTAATGAGACTGGAGTTTCATTTGACAACATGATGCCTTGCATGAGTAAAACCAGATACAGCATGTATACAAATCCTTCTTTTTTGCTATCCTGTATTCTATGTTTTATTCCCCTTCTCTGACAAGTGGTCACTAATTCTTGAGATGAAAAAAGGTCAAACATATACAAAGCTTTGAGAATATCCTCTAGTTTAGTGCATTGGAAGTATGTTTTTAATGCTGCTGAGTTGTAACTGATGTGCAAAGAATTCTCAAGCTTACAATAAGGTTTTATTGTTAAAAGAGTATTCCTCTCTATATAGCCAGGTATGCTTTCTTATTATAGTGCTGCTTGTAAGTTATTGTACATAGTACGTAATTAACAAAGATAACTGGGGAATTTTTTCCTTTTAAAATGCAGCTGTAAAAGCATGCACTAGATAAGTTGTTCGTCTGTGTAAATATGTGAGTAAAACTGGTGTCTTCTTGTCTGTTCTTTCTGTGTGGTTGGAATTTTGACAGTTAGAAACGGCTTTCCCAAATCCAGAAATCTCTGTCAGGATGTGACCAACTTGTCTCCTTTGAGCATTTTCAGACTGTTTCTCTGGAGACTCGCTGCTCAACAGCACTAGCATTAGAGGAGGCCATCAAGGAGCTCCTTAGCCTTTTCTCAAAGGAATGTTCTTAGAAGGCTAAGCAATGGCATCCTTTTTGACTAGTATAATTCTGGTAATTTCACCTCTTTTGTTTTAGCTGGAGACTTGTTTAGGTAAGGATTAAACCTAGACTTCTGAGTAAGACCTGGTGTCATCGTGGTTTTATCTGTAACCCAGCTAATAGCTTTTACCAAGGTAGATCTTGGTTGACTCCTCAGCAAGCTTGTGGACCTGAATTTGCTTCTGAATCAGTGCCACAACCGTTTGCTAAAGGTAGAGGTGATATACAGGTACACATGCTGTGTTAGTAAGAAGAGGAGTCAAAACTTCAGTTATTTTTTCACCAGGTTTCCTACCTCTATAACTGGAGTGCGAGGGCTGTAGGCTCTGCAGAGGGTTATCGCACTGAGAAGGTCACACTTAGATGTTTGACAATGGCTTGTTGTCTTCCTAAGACCTTAGGATGGTCTTGTGATTGTATTTTGAATTGAAAGTTAGAGCCCTCTTGGCTATTACAGATATTCCATATACACTATTAGGTAAATTACTGAAATCCATTTGACTTTGGTTCCACTTCTGCAAAACAGAATACTTGTCTATTTTATATCATATGTTTCAAGGGACAGATAACTTTCTTTCACCCTCTCAGTGTTTTTTGAACGATTAGCACAGAGAGACTCTGATCCTGGCTAAGACTCAGTGCCTGCTTGGATGATCCAACTCTACATAAACTAAAGATTTTAATTGGAGTAGAATTTTCTTTTCTATGAAAGATATTCTCTGTTTCATTCTTTTAAGCTGTTCCTGGCCACTGTAGACAGCTGGGGCGTTGACACCAATTAGCATTCAAAGGAAATTATGAAAGGATTTTTTTTTTTCCTAATATGTGACTTTAGCAATGATTTTGCCAGAATCTTTCAGACTATGAGTAGAGTGGTACTGGCTACTAATGTAATATTAGGAATTGCTAATCAAGCTGGGTTCTGTTTGGCTGTTATGAGAGATTTGGGACATAATAAGGGAGGTATTCCACCCACTTGTGGGACAGGAAACTGTTGAAGTATGAGCTTTGGAGCAACTTTGCTCTCATGGGACTATTTGGTGCCCTGAACACAGATTTGGGCATGGGATCTAAGCTGATTCTTTAAAAAGGATAATGTAACAGCTGGCTTATGTGCTTTTGTGTTGAATGACTTAGAGTGGAACTCTGCAATGCTGGACTTTCACCAGCTAGCTTTGCCAATTTTCTGGACTATATTTCCAGTGCTGGATCTTGTCAGCGTGGGCTTAGGTGCTGATGTCACTGTATTTGGACTCTCCTATGTGAGGAGAGTCACTCTTGAGAACTTTAATGATGATAGGATGGGGAAAGATTCATAAAAAGAATAAACCCAGAGGGAGGAAGGGGAAAACCCAGTAAGCATACCTATGCTAACCATACATATGTTACCTAAGCATATCACAAGATGTTGCGTGCGACTTCTTTATCTGGAAGAAGAAAACTACATGCTTCTGACTGTGCTGTTTCTAGTTTGACTGATTATTTTTTTTCCCTCCTTACTTTTCAGTTAAAGATATAGAGAGAAGAAAAGAAACAAGTAAATCCAAGGTGAAGGATCCAGAAAAAACAAATGCGAGTAAACCAGCTCCAGAAGGTCAGATCATAACACGTGACTTCTGTGATATGCTGAAAATAATTAATTTTTTTATTGAACTTGGTCATTGTATAGATTTTCTTTAAGTCAGTACTTTAAATCTGGTTCCCACGGTTAAGTTAAACAGAAGGGGAAAAAAAAAAATCAGTATTCTCAGGAATATTGGAGAGTTGCTTCAACAGAGGTACTGCTTTTAGTTCTGTGGTTTTGCTTTCCCACTTCATACAGTAAGCACTAGAATCATAGAATGATTAAGGTTGGGAAAGACCTTTAGGTTAACGGTTGGACTTGACGATCCTAACACTGCTAAGTCCACCACTAATCCATGTCCCTAAGGACCACATCTACATGTCTTTTAAATACCTTCAGGGATGGAGACTCAGCCACTTCCCTGGGCAGCCTGTGCCTGTGCCTGGTGAAGTCAGTCCCTTTTGGTGAAGAAGTTTTTCCTAATATCCAACCTAAATCTCCCCTGGCGCAACTTGAGGCCGCTTCCTCTTGTCTTATCACTTGCTACTAGGGAGAAGAGACCGACCCCCACCTTGCTACAGCCTCCTTTCAGGTAGTTGTAGAGAGCAATAAGGTCTCCCCTCAGCCTCCTCTTCTCCAAACTAAACAACCCCAGCTCCCTCAGCCGCTCCTCATAAGACTTGTGCTCCAGACCCTTCACCAGCTTTGTTGCCCTTCTCTGGACACTCTCCAGCACCTTGATGTCCTTCTTGTAGTGAGGGGCCCAAAACTGAACACAGGATTTGAAGTGCGGCCTCACCAGTGCCGAGTACAGGGGCACTATCACCTCCCTGGTCCTTCTGGCCACACTATTCCTGATACAGGTCAGGATTCCGTTGGCCCTCTTGGCCACCTGAGCACACTGCTGGCTCGTGTTCAGCTGGCTGTCAACCAGCACCCCCAGGTCCTTTTCTGCCAGACAGCTCTCCAGCCACTCTTCCCCAAGCCTGTAGCGTTGCATGAGGTTGTTGTGACCCAAGTGCAGGACTCGGCACTGAGCCTTGTTGAATCTCATACAGTTGGCCTCGGCCCAATGGTCCCGCCTGTCCAAAATAATAAACTACATACCAGCATGAATAGCACAAAAGCAGTCTTTGAACCTGCATTAAAAAATCATGTTGCCTGTACTTCCCCACTGGGTGAACTTTGAGTAGGGAAAGAATTGAGCGTGCATGTGTGTGTGTACATAATAACTTCGTATCATCTTGGCTGCAAGACAGACTTGCAGTATTAATTGCCACCTAAGGTCAAATTGGTATTATTGTATAATTAGACATGTGATAACTTGATAACTCTGTCCTAATGTAGGTCATATATATGAAAACATTTGAAATATTTTGAGGGACAAAAAAGGAGTTCATTTTGTCTGGTTGCAAGGAGCCAGTCTTCTGGTGAAATGTGGTATTGCTTGTCATGAGAAGCTTGTCTAGTATGGACAGTAAAATCTATTTCAAGCTTAATATAGAACTCTATTTCCTGATATTCTGAAATTCAAATAGCATCTTCTTTATGAAGTAACCCCAACAGTAATTATTCCCTTCGTGGTTATTTATGATGTACAGAACAAGCACAGACGAGAACAGCTTGATATGACCTTAAATAGTTCCTCTGCAAATAAATCAGATAGTTTCAAGAATCCCATTTCTCCCGTCCCTTTTAGCTCTGTCTCCTACTAATGCAAGTATCAAAGACCTCACCCAAAGCTCCTTGAAACCCATGCAAATTTTTCTCACTTCAGTGGGTTTTTCTTCTTACTATACATACTTGTGCCATGTTGTATTTATTAACACTATGCAAGTTTGTTTCCATACAGCATTTCTCAAGCCAAAGCACCTTTGAATTCATCACATTGGGTACACTGGGGGAAGTGTTAGCTAGTATTGACAACACTTAAAGAAGCAAGTTGTACCTGCTAGTGCCTGATGGGGTAGTGGATAGGTGAACTTTATTTCATGTCTAGAGGAAGACTGAGTTGGAAGAAATGAGAGAACTAAAGAAGGAAAATGTGATTTGTTTTCTTAATGAAGGACAAGTGATAAAAGTTGAAGGAGGGAAAACTGGGCCTGTAATAGGAAAATGTTGATTAAATGCAGACAGAGGAAAGTGTCTGCCAGACTGTGGGAGAGGATTTATGCTTTTTCATGGAGTAGGGGCAAAAATACAGTTGGCAAGAGGACATTGGATCTGCACTCTCTCCCTTTTTAGGCTTCTTGTTTACTTGTAAAGGCTTTAGCTCAATTGCTTTCTCCCTCCTGCACAACTTTTTACTCATCTAAACTTCTTCAGTTGTATCAGGGCAGTTTGTATCAGGGCAAAATACACTTCCATCCAGCACTTGTGGAAAGCTATTGCCTTACACTTAACTGTAGCAGGTCTTACTAGAAAACTGGGGTATATATTTGAAAGAAAGGCAAAACTTACAAAGTTCTTGATCAGCAAAACTGACCAAAAAGAAAAAAACATTATGCTAATTTTTATGAATTCTTGATTTTGTTTAGCCCTATTCCCAACCCAGCTATATTTTAATGTAAAGTAATAGACTTTTTTTCCTACTGTCTAGCTATTGCATATTTCTTCCCTTTGCGCAGTATAATGATTATTCAAAGTAATGGAGATTCCAACTGAATGACTTCAGTGGGAGTAGGGTGAGAGTCCAAGCAAAAACGTTGTGCAGAAATAACAGCATCAGCAAAAAATGCGTAGCTGGGATAGAAGTGAATTCAGAACTGATACACAAAGAGTAATGGTATCAAAACTTTCCTAGTTTAATATATAAAGACCGTTCCACCTCAAATTGAAATTGGATCAAAAAGAATAAGGAAGAGTCTGTGAAAGAAATGGGTTAAAGAAATAAGGGCAAAATTTTATGGCAAAACCATGAAGAATAACTTGATCCTCTGCAGGTGTTTGACAGGAGGTGATTTGAGTATGACCAAATTAATTCAGGCCAGCAGTTAATTGGTTTCATAACAATTTAGTATATGGCTAAATTTGATGGATTTAGTAGCAACCCTGATACATTCTGTGGCTGTGTTATATCCTTGATCAAGTTGGTAAGACCTTAGGAGTTAACAGTACAAAAGAAATTATTAGATAGTATAATCTCTTATCTGAAAACAAGAACAATCTTTGCTCACAAAATAAATTGAAAACAATCATTGGCCAGATTGGTATTGTCAGTGGTTGTGGCTTCTGCTCTTGTCTTGACTGAAAGAATAGCAAAAGCCTGTTTCACCATTTCTGCAAGTATGAGAATCAAGTTTAGATGTAAGGAGGTGCCTTCTGTGAATGTTTGCCCCACGTGTTACAGAAGGATGTTTATATACCAAGAAACTAGAGTGTCTTTGCAAGCCTTAGGAAGGCAAAGGTCATCAGTTGTTCTCCTGCGTATGGAGAATTGCCTGGCAGAATTCTCCAGTGTGAATATTAGGACAGGTTTGGCATTTAGTAGGCCAGAAAATCCAAAATCAATGTTCTGGGACAAAAATGATAAAGCACGGCAATACACTTGTCAATGTGTGTGAAAAAGCATGTGGACTCTGTCAATAATGCAAGGTCCAGTTTGTGCATTATAACAATTCATGTATCCTGCTGATTTTCCTGAAAGGCACAAAAGGCACATAATCACTGAAATTTGTTGTTTATAAATACTTAGCTAATATACTTTCTTCAGGGTCACCTAATAAAATCTAGAAATTTGACTTTCAATGTCAGTGGGACAAAGATTTCACCATAAGCCTTCTACTCATAGCTACCAGCTCTTCACTAAGAAATACAAGAGGGATATCTATATTAATGATTCCAGATGGTGTCAAAGCTTCTCACTCTTATTTTCGTCTGTGGTTTGGAGGACTGATTCTGCAGTGCTGTCTGCTATTTGATTACCAAGTGTCTGAGGCTCTAGTGCTGGCAGGTGTGGATGCTTTCTCCTAAACTCCCAAATCTACCTTTTTCTTCTGTCCTTAAATTAGATGATTGTATTTGAGTTTTGCTCTGTCTTTGTGGAACTCTCAGTGGCTTGTGTGGCTTGCTAGTAATTTTTCCAGCAGCTTCACTAACCTAGATTAAAATTTTCCATCTATTGTGTCCTGCCCATTCAAGTAGTTTGAAAAGATTTACTCCTTTCTTTCCTGCTCTAAATACTACTCTCTTATCTCAAACAAACCTCCAGTGTATATCCAATAATGTCATTGTGCCAAATTAATTCAAGTTTAATGTCTAGCACTCATCCATCAAATGTTCACTTTATATTTGATTTCCAGAAACCTCCTCTAGTTCTTCTGCACAACCACTTTCAAGTCTTGAATCTTCTTTCTATACTTTTCAGAACCTGTCAGTTTTCAGCTTAGTGATTCATCACTGCTGTGCACGCTTGTATTAATAATGTCAGAAGCCTTTTCTCTTTCACTCTGTTGAGATAAAGCTCACAGACTCAGCTTCTTTCAGCACACACTGATATTTGAGTACTTGTACCCTGGCGCTTCTCCAGCTCCCTCATGTACAAAGCTCCTTTCTGTACAGCGACGGGGGTTAATACATTCTGTGCCTTCTCAGATGTTTTACAGTTTCTCAGAGTGCTTCTACAAGTGATTCTCTAATCAGATCCCTTTGGGGAGGGGAGAATGACAGTGTTTTGACTATATCCTGTGGCAAATACGTGACTATATCCTTTCTCTGTGTGCCTGAAATGTTTTCAGCCACCCATTTCAATAAAAACAACAAAACACTGAGGGCCAGTTTTATTTTCTTGCTTGTGGACTTTATTTTGGGTTTTTTTAGTTGAGAGGTGTGGTGCCTTCGCCTAAGCTAGCAGCCAAACTCCCACCTAGCTGCTTGCTCACTCCCCTCCCAGCAGGACAGGAGAAAAAAGAGGAAGAACAGGAATGAAAAAGCTCATGGGTTGAGATAAAGACAGGGAGACTGCTTACCAATTACTATGGTAGGCAAACAGAGTCAAAGTTATTGCCAATTAAAATAATTAAAAAAAAAATGCTAATGCGGGTAGTAGGAAACAAGACAAACATTAAAACAACAGCTTTCCTCCGTGCTTTTCCAGGCTCAACTTGACCTCCTCCCTCCTCCCAGACTCCTCTCTTCCTCCCTTGTTATCACTGCAAGTTACACTCGGTCCAAGTCCCTTCAGAGAGGAAGCAAGTGGTGCAGAAGGGGTGTTGAGGGGTTCTGATCAGGACATGGTGGTTTCTCTCTGCCATTCCTTTCTTCTCACACCTTTCTTGTCCTCCACAGACTGCAGGGAATATCTGCTTCACCATGAAGCACCTCCTCCTCTGACCTTGGGGGGGTCTCTCTGCTGTTTCTCGCTTTTTTTTTTTTTTTTCCTTTTCCCTTCCTCCTCTCTCTGCCTGCCATTTTCTGCCCTTTCTTAAATATGTTTTCCCAGAGGTGCCACCAGCTGTGCACAGGCACAGGGTGGCCCCTGGCCTCTTCTCGAAAAGGCCACGCCTGCTGCCAAACCTGGGCACAGACACCTAATACAAGAGATGCTCTTATTAATGCTCTACTAGAGTAAAGCGTTTACACAGTCTTAAACCTGTCCTGTTCAGAAATTCCTGTATGCAAATCTCAAATCGTGATGATTTAGGACAGCATAGAGCATGCATGGACCAGATTTCTCTTCTGAATCAAGTTTTTGCACGGTAAGCCTTCTACAGACTGTAGGCTATTAAAGCGATGAGAAATAAGCTCCCCTAAAAGATTGTGATTTATGTATGATGCAATTTAACAGTTACTTTCTCATCGTAAAGTACATGTAATATAGTCATATAGTAAGTATGACTTGTTAGGGAGGTCAGAGATCTTCACTGCACAGCACAGAACATGCTGGTTAGTTCAACCTTCTCAAATGAAAATTGCATTTCATCCCTGGACCAAGTCAATTAGGGGCAGGTGTGGTTATTTTACCAATTCCTATGAAAATCTAGTGATGTGTGGCCTAGTTAAAAAGCCTGGGAGAACTGCAGCTTTTTAAATCCCTTAGATGCTTCTTTCTGATGGAGTCACCTTTAGCACACGCCAGGAACCAAACTGGCAGAACATTAGCCAAGCTGTCTGGGCTGCTGTGGGGCCAGCTGCATAACTTGAGAAAAGGGGTATTGCCCCTCAGTTCTGTGGCCAAACAGAGTATACAGGAGGAAGCTCTAGCATAAATCAACTGACAATAAAAGCTAGATCTGAGTTTCTCATTGTGGAAGACTGAGACCAGCAGGGAGAAGTTAAGGAAAAAAGATTTATAGCTAATCTGTTGGGTCATGGGTATAGAAAGGACAGCTTGGGAATGGAAAATTAGACATTGGGTGAGTAAAAAATAATGCAGAAATCATAGTGGGCCTCGGAGAGAGATAGGAAAAAAACTGCAGCAGCTCTTTTTAATGAGCTGTGTAATGCCATACCTTGTCTGCCACAAAGTATAACAAAGGTGCAGATGCCAGGTTATATTATCTGTGTGTAGGTAATATAATGTGAACTAATGTTAAAAACATTGAATAGTGACTTCATGTGTTTTGATTGATATTCCTGCATTTGTATATTAATTTAAGTATAAAAGTTTTTGAGGAAGAGGTAAAAATGATCTGTAAGGATAAGCAAGTATTTCCTTTGAAAGGATTTAATATTATTATTAGTGACCTTTACTAGTGACCGTTAGTGAATTTAATATTATTAGTGATATTATCATTATTATTATGCATACAGATATATGTAAATACAAGTTATAAATATCACGGAGAATGGCTGGTCACTCAGAGTTCTTGCTGACACATGCTGGTCCCACTCTCCTCTTTGTTTTCTTTACTACTCAGTGCTGCACAGAGAAAAGATTTTGGTTGTATTGTACTAAATTTCAAGTTTTTAGTACTTTCAGAGTTCAGTATCATAAAGTCTCCTAGAAAGACACCTGAAACCATCTTTCATGTGATAATTACTTGCTAAGTATTAATAGGAGTAAGTATGCCTGCAGTTTCTTTCAGGTGAATGTGCTCTGCCGGTGCTCTGAATCATGGAGAAACAATATCTCTCTGGTGCTGGATCTTTTGTAGTTTTTCTTGTGAACATAACTTTTAGCTTCTTGGTCCATGTCTAGAAAACGGGTGGAGTTCTCAGCTGCCTGCGAAATCTGTGAAGATGTATCCAAAGTTACTCTGTTTTGCAGTGAGATGGTTTTTCATTTTTTTTGTCTTCCCAACGTATTTTACATTATTAGTGATATTATTATTTACATTATTTCTACAATCTTTCAACGTAAATGTTTCGGAATGATTTTTTTTCCATAATACTTTTTCTTCCAGTGCTATGCACACTATCAGATAATGCAAAAGGCATATCATTCCTCAAAATGACATGGTATACGTATCTGAGGTTTCTGTTTTAACAGCTCTTGCAGTGAGGTCATATCAGTCTTCGGATACTGATAGAAATGAGAGGTATAATAAACTTGAACAATACACTGATTTGCTTTCTTCTTGCAATACTGCTACCACCTTTGATGCAAATAAGCTTTGACATGCACTCTGTAGCAGTTGAGTGCACTGTTTAGGCAGAGTAGGAAAAAATCCACAGAGAGGTATATTAAGATACTATTCAGCAGAAGAAACTAATTATCTAATTTATTAACTTGTCTGTTTAGTTAATGTCAGATGCTTCAGTAAGTATTACTAGACAGTATGAAATGAGTGCTATGAGGTATTTGACTAAGCCACAGGAATGAATACCTTCTGAACTTCTGCTCCGTTGGACGTGTTTCATAGTTTTACTCACTTCATCCTGGCTAATGGAACTGCAAATGTTGATTTCAGTCATGACATTTTTCTATTTTTTTATTACTGAACTCCTAGGCTATGGAACTCATCAACTATGTCTTTATGCAACCTATAATTGGCCTTACTAACTTCCCTCAGTTTTCTGGAGTGCACTTTAGGTCTTGTATTGTGAGCAAGCAGAAGAAAGAGATGGTAACTATGTTGTGTGAGCATTTTTCCTCAGTGCCATTCTGTTCTTCCTAAGCCGTCCTTGTCTTCCCAGCCGTTGCACATTAATCTGCTTCTGCAATCTGAGGGTAAAAGCAAAGTTTATTGGAAAGTACTTGACTCTTCCACTGTCGATATGATTTCTCTTTTGTCTTGTGTTGAGGATCACTGAATGGTGTAGCCCTGTAGAAGCAGGCAGGGTGGCCCTAGCTCCATGCCCCCAGATCCAACCAGTAGCAAGACTGAGCATGTAGTCCCAATAGGTGTGGGGTGATCAAGCAAAAGGCTTGGCCAAAGAAGTACTAACCAGCCACCTGTGTAGATGTTACTAGCCCCCTTTGTCTTTCTGTTTTCCCATGCTTGTTCCTCCCCAAACTACCTTGATCCCTCCCTTTCGTTGCCTTTTGTTCCTACCCTAAACATATCATACTAAATCTTGTACAATCCCCAGATACTCTTTCTCATAAGTGTCATTACCCCCTAAGCAGTAACCCCCACCAGTCTGAACCATGAATAGACCATGTTATGAAGGAAGTACAAGTTATAAAAATCTGAGTGCAAGTTATAAATATGTGTTGCTGATCTTGGAAGATACCAGCAAGATGAGACCCCTGTAATTAATGTTTAGTTTCTGGGTCTGTGCTGTACTTAAACAAGAGGCAAACACCAACCTACTTGGCCTGAGGCTGCATAATAGGTAAAGCACAAGGTCACCAGGGGGGTATCTTGTGACTTTTGATAATTCCATGATTAGTATTTGCTGATCGGTGGGGTTTTTTTAATTAAAGTTTCTGCTTACCTTTTTTTTTCCTTCCAATGCAGTGCAGTATAATATCAAAGGGTTGCTTGAACTAGATGCCACCAAGTTTGCTACAAAACTGATAGCAGTGCAGCTATATTGTCCAGTACAGCACTCTCCCTGGTGAATGCGCTAGCATGCTCAGAACTAGCTAGCTCAAGGACTTCTACCTTGTCCTCCATTACAAAGTGTAGACATAACCCTGGCCATTAGTCTTTAGCATCAGTTTCTTAGATGCTGCAGAATAGGGACAGATGCCTTTCCTACTTTGGAGATATGATAAGTTCTTTAAACATTGTGGAGTACTTCAGTATGATAGGGTTCATTTTTGGACATGTGTAAGTTAAAGTCTGCATCAAAAAATATAGTGAAGTTTAGAACTAGTGATTGCATTTGTCTAAATGGTAGGCTACTGTCTACATTTCCCTAAAAGATGTATATGCATCCTACTGAGACTTGAACGTTTTATCTTTGCAGTGTCTGTAGGGGGTATGTGGATGCATTACCTTGTCATGCATGAAACAGGATGCACATTTTAGTAGTCTTTACCAAAAATCCTTTCTTTTCAGAGCTATGTGGCATGCAGTGACATGCAGTCCTTTGACCTGATTGTGAATAGCTCTTGTGTGTGTGGTGTATACCTGCCTGTTCTAGCATTTGCTAATCAATTAAAGATAATATGAACATAAAAATGCATCTATTATCTATGCTTCTTTGGGCAGTGGCCTCAGATGCCCATGCCTCCCTTGAGAAGACTGGGGAATGCTTGGACCATGCTGCAGCATTCTGACAAGATTTTGGACCACCACAAAGCTTTGGCAGCATTTATAATTGTGCTCCCCTCACCACTCTGTTCTGACCACTCTGAAGCTGCTTAGCCCAGGAATAATTTTATAGACCTATTTTGGTTTCAGACTCTGTCACTTTGGCTTTGGACTCATTTGGCTTTGTTCTGCCCAACCTTAGCCCAAGCAGAGGATCCATGATGCATCCTATCTCAGCTTTCACTAGTGAAAGCCGCACCTGACCATCTGATCTTTGCCAATAGGACTCTCAGTTAAATGTCTGCATCCAGTCTCGTTTCACTGCTGGTCAGATCACCATCCTGATGTGGTGCTAAAAGATCTCTGCTCTGGACTTTACTTAGAACCTGCCTAGCAATGCTGTTAGCAGGCCCCCCTCCATGCTAGGTTGGTGGATCATGGCTTTTTTTGACAGTGACTGCTTTTTAACTTGTGCCATGCGAGTGATGGCTTTCCATTTGTCTTCTGTGTGACTCCTCATGGACATCTTCTTCTTTCTCAACTTCAGGTGATGCAAATATCTGTTTAAGAGCAGGAGATGAAGTAAACTTGTCAGAATATACCATTGCTTTCTTTGACATATGAATTCAGGATACCCCATCCAAGCCATATTGGTTTCTGTGCTTCTCAGAAGGTAGAATCTGATGAGAGGCATCCATTAAGTTTCCAAGCCGGTCTATAAACCTGTGAGCCACCATGCAGAGCTTTGTACATTAGAAATTCCTTGTTAGTCACTGGAGGACTTACAGGAGGACTCTGTTGCAAGGAAACTCTTGGGTAAACTCCCCTTTAGTGTCCGGAAAGTTTAGCTGATTGTGCTGTGGATGATCAATGCTTGTTCCAGGAGTTCATCAGATGAATTCCTCTGGAGGACATAGCTAAGCTTTTGTATCCTTCGACTACTACTTGCAACTTGGATTTCCTTTTGCAATGGCAATACTTTTATGGACTGGCCAGGATCCTTTGGCAAACTCCTGCTTCCTGCCTCCCACGACTGGAAAACCTGATAGGAAGTATCAGCACTGACATGGACAGAATTCTTAAATGCTTTTCCTTTGCCATCATTTTGGTAGTTGCTTTGGAGAAAACCAAATTTGGAGATTGCAGCATTTACAATTGCCATCTGGCCGAACTAAATAGCCGTTAGTTTACTTGCAAGTGTGTTGAAATCATCTGAATAAGAGAGAAATATGTTCTTGAGAGAAAGCAAGCTTGAAACTGAAGGCCCAGAAGTGGCCATGAAGGCTGGAATTGGGAAGGGGTTCACTTTGAGCAGTGTGCTTTGATCCTGACAGAAGGAATCCCTGACTGAAGTGAGATCAGGGAAGGCAGAGCAACAGAGAGAAAGAGAGAGAGATTGGGGAGGGAGGAAGAGCAACAGAGAGAAAGAGAGAGAGATTGGGGAGGGAGGAGTTGATCTTCACGTAAGAAGGGTCTCATATATATTTTGTAACAACTGCCTTGTCTGTTTTGGCTATCTGTAAAATTGTGAATACTTTTATTTACCTTAGCCTAGTTTGAGATTGAGTATTAACACGGAGGTTGCTGGATACCTTTTTCAATTTGTGTATGCCAGACAAACTCCTGCTTTGTTCAGAAAACAAAAAGCTTGGCATTAGAAATTACGGCCAGTCTCCATTCCTACCCAGGGATTCCACTTATCTCCTGGCTCCTCCTTTCTGTAGGAGGAACTGCTTTTCTTCCATCTGTCAGTAAGTTAACATCATATAAATGGTCGTGGTTGTGCATTACCTCTCGTGCAGTGTTCCAGGCCAGGCAGAAGCTGGAGATTGGACAGACTGCCTTTCTGTTATCCACAGTCTCCCTCCTTGTCTCTCTTTAGGAACTCTCCTTGAATGCATCTGCTTCATTGAAAAGTAGACACAGGTTTGACAACAGATATCTAGAGAATCTGTAGCGCGGGGGGGGGGGACGGGGAGGGGAAGCTTTATAGGTCTCTTTCTACTCTCTCAGAGAAGAAAAAGAGACTTAGCCCATCTTGGACCTAAATGTAAGTTTCAGTTTTGTCATAAAATGATCCAGCTTCTAATATCAGAACTACTCAGGTTCGTAACCCTTGAGTTACAAGATGCTTATCCTCAGGTTCATAACTGTCGTGGTTTAACCCCAGCTGGCAACTAAGCCCCACGTAGCTGCTTGTTCACTCCCCCCCAGTGGGATGGGGGAGAGAATCGGAACACTAAAAGTGAGAAAACTCATGGAGCGAGACAAAGACAGTTTAGTAGGTAAAGCAAAAGCCGCAGGCGCAAGCAAAGCAAAACAAGGAATTCATTCACTACTCCCCATCTGCAGGCAGGTGTTCAGCCATCTCCAGGAAAGCAGGGTTCCATGACTTGGGAAGACAAATGCCATAACTCTGAACGTGTGTGTCCCCCCCCGCCTTCCTTCTTCTTCCCCCAGCTTTATATACTGAGCATGATGTCATATGGTATGCAATAGCCCTTTGGCCTCTCTGGGTCACCTGTCCCAGCTGTGCTCCCTCCCAATTTCTTGTGCACTTGGCAGAGCATGGGAAGCTGAAAAGTCCTTGACTAGTATAAACACTACTTAGTAACAGCTAAAATATCAGTGTGTTATCAACATTATTCTCATCCTAAATCCAAAACACAGCACTAGACCAGCTACTAGGAAGAAAATCAACTCTATCCCAGCCGAAACCAGGACAATAACCCTTGAGTTATAAGATGTTTGTCCTCATATCTCTGCACAGTAAATACGTATAATGCTTGGTGAGTCTGAACCGTTACCAACTGAAACCCTCCTGTCTGGGCTCTTTTTTTCTTTGGTGGCTTTCCCTAAGGCACTGACCTTTTTTTGTACAATCTATTCTTAGTTGAAGTGGGAGACTGCTATTCACATTCTTGAATGACTGATTAATAGAAGCTCAGCTGAATGAATGGTCTTTCATTCTCTTCAGACTGCTTTTCATCTCTTCAAGTCATTAGCTCTTGAGCATCCATCCAATCCACAGTGTGCTGGCGCGGCTGGATTCTGCTGGCAGCAAGAGGCTGTTACCTTAAGTCAGATTCAGGGTCTGTGTTGACATGTTTCATTATTGAAATACTTTCATTACTACCATGCTGAGACACTCCTTAACAGTTTTTCATCATCTGGCAACATGAATTCTCATAATTTGAAGTCTGTAGGCTTGCTCATGCCTATGTATATTCTAGGTAAATATCTCTGCATATTATGAGTGATGGTTGTCTGTGATATGAGACGCTATCTAGTCTTTGAAACTGAAGTTATGCAGTAACAAGTTGAAACTCCGGGCAGTTGTTAAAATTTGCGTGGCAGCCTTGAAGGGAGAGTCAAAAAAGCTTTGGTGATGTGATAGCTGACTGCATCAGCACCCTCTCCTGCATGAATAAACACTGAAATGCAAGACCAAGACCTTCTCGTAAGAAAGCTACGATCGTGAAGGACTGGTGCATTCATCAGCAAACTCGTCTGTCATGGGTTTGTATTTCGGTTGTATTGAACACCCTGATGAACAAGCTGCATTGCTTTGTGCTCTGGACAACAAAAAGGGAGATTAAGGTTAACTTTTTGTTATCTCTTTTTAGGGACTGTGATCCTTAAGATGGCCTTGTCTTGAATGCAGCCAGAAGGTGCTGAATCTTTTCTTTTGAGCTGTCTGCTGTTCCCTTTCAAGGCTGTTCCTTACGCTTTAAGAGGCGGGGAGCCTTGTTTCAGTGTCTGTCTCATTCATCTGATACTAACGCTGTTGATCAACATTAAGCAGGAGCTTGTAGCAAGGAGAGAGGATTTCAGGGTCTTTTCCACCCTCACTGCGTAATCTGAGGGTCTTTTTGTTCTTTCTGGACCTGTTGATGCAGGACTCTGATTCTGGGCTGTCTCGTGGTCAGCACCCTTTGCCTGGTGCCCTGTGTGCTGAGTAAGCCTTGGCGTTGCAACTGAGCTATGCCCCTTGGTTAAAAAGGTGATGGTTAGTAGCTGAAACAGAACTTACTTACTTGGCTGAGTGGTCCATGTTTTCCACCTCAAAGGTGTTCTCGCCTGTCTGGTTAGCTGTACTGATTGTACTAGTCTGTCTGCAGGTAACGAGGGAGTCCTGTTTCCTTATCTGACTGCTGGCTTTCGTGTGTGTGTCTTTGGCTCATAAAGTGTTTGGCTCTTTATTCCCCAGTAAGTGGAGGGGTGGTATTCTTGTACTAGGCTCGCCTGGAATCCTTAAGGGAGCTTCTCTGGAGCACCAGCTTGATGCTTGAGCATATTTAGTTTCCTTGTATGCAGGAAAGTTAGCAGAATTAGGGCTGCATAGTGGTGCAGACAGCTGTTTCAGAAGTAAATGTTAGTCTCAGCAGGGTCTTTACTTGGGTTTGGTTTGTTTATGTAGTTAAAAATGTGTGGTAAAACTTCTGGTGTTTTGCACTGAACTTACTAGTAAGTATGATAGAGGAAGGAAAAATGTAAATTGTGAGCACAGGGATGGTCGCTCATTCAGAAAGACTAAGTTGGCTGTGGCCTGTGAAATACCACTCATATCTCATCTCTCCTCTCCCCACCCTCAAGACCTTTCAAATTCAACATCCAAATTCAGCTCAATACCTAGGGGGGAGGGAGGTGGTGTCAAACTGCGGCAGATGTTTCTGCCTTAAGAG
This sequence comes from Nipponia nippon, assembly GCF_047370975.1. Classification (NCBI taxonomy): domain Eukaryota; kingdom Metazoa; phylum Chordata; class Aves; order Pelecaniformes; family Threskiornithidae; genus Nipponia; species Nipponia nippon. Next base: position 14,597,518 of record NW_028262290.1, on the reverse strand, counting down.
CTTCATAATGTTTAGTGGGTTTTTTTGTTCTCTAAGAAGTAGTAATAAAGCATCAGTTGCAAGCAATAATGATGTATCTGTTAGAGGCTGGTTGAGATACTTTTATGACTTTGATGGGGCAGTTCTGTTTAGCTGTACCTTAAAAAAAGAAAATGACACTCAGAAGCTCGTGCTTTGTGTCAACAGAATCACAGGTCCTTTGCCAGCCTTGCGACTGTATTTTATTAATCTGAGAATAGGAAACAGATGGCAGGAGGGAAACCCTAAAACTGATCTAATAGAATGTAGTTATGCAACACTTAGTATTTATTGGAAAAAATTGAGCATGAACAACTGAAAAATTATTTATTGAATATTGAATAATTATTTATTGAATATTGAAAATTTTTTCATTGGGAAAAAATGAAAAAATCCTCTGTTGAGCTCCATAGGACTATTCTAATAAATTTCTATATGGTTGCCCTCACTCTGCTTTTCAGGCATCAGGGTGGTTTAACTGTATGTGTGCATATTGAAGTACATGGTTTTAGTTAAGCGCCAGCAGTTTCATTTTGATTATGGCTATTGTAAATTGCTAAGTAGCTACTGGCCAATCTAAAAATAAACCCAGATGTCTAAGCATAGTCTGTAGCTTCTGACAGGACTCTCCTTTGGTTTTGACAGCTGCCATAACAGTTGTGTACTTTGGGTAGCAGCCAATAATTTGTCTAGATTAATTAAAATAATTGCCTTTTCCTCACTGTAAATTTTAAATTCACTCTTGCAGATTTAGAATTTGCCATTGTTTCTGGAAGACGTTTTAAAAAATATCATATACAATGTAATCATTGGAGTCCTATTACTTGCTATGCAGATCTTTTCTGTAAAATCAGATTAATATTTTTCTCATATATGTGTAAATTAAAGATTAAAAAAAATGCCTTCCTCTGTAGAGTGAAATTGTTAAGAAAATCCCTGTACTCCAGTCTTTAGGATAAGGTTCTACATTAGATTTTTGGTTTTATTTCTTAAAAATGCAGTTGGATTTGGAGATAAGACTTGTCATTTTGTTTTAAAGCCTTTGAAACACTATGAAGAAAAGTAGCTATAAATGGCATTGAATGATATTCAGTAAATTATTTTGAGATTTATTATTCGTACTTCTGTAGTTTAGAAATTTAACTATCCACCATACATGATAGTGCATAACTGATGTGCCTATATGCATTGTTTATCTGTCTAGCTGGATGGTACGGTAAGTGCAAGATCAAAGAAATAATAAGTGAATGGAAGAGACTGGAATCTTGGACAGAAAGAAATGTTGCAGGCTCGAAGACATCCATCGGTGTAATCTGCCTGAGGGGAAAAATATGCAACATGGCTATTTAGTAATTTGTTTATGGTAGGGAATAATTACTTTAGTGGATGAGAGAAATTCGAAAGTCTGTGAACTAGAGGAAAAGAAAATCAAAGGTTATCTTAAATGCTCACTTAGGAAAAGATACCTGTGGTGTGTTTATTGCTGCTTAGTCCACTGATCAGGACTTCAATACAGTGCACTGGCAGAGACTTTTGGGGTTCTTTGGTTAAATACTCATTGAGATGTAACCAACCAACCACAGAATCAAATCCTCCGAGGAAGATTTTTTGTTTTAATATTTGTCTGCTTTTGCTTAATAGCACATATTTTAAGAGATCGGGAACTAAATATGTGGAAACTAATTATGGTAATCCTGTTGCCAGGGTCTCTTTGCATTGGGTGACGAACTATCAACTACATGGCTCTGGGGGCAATGGTCAAGGACATGGGGGTTCAGGTGGCCTTCTCCTTGATCCCACTTATGAGGGGAAAGGGCCTGAGGAGGACTGGGCAGATCCTATAGGTCAACAACTGGTTTTGCAGCTGCTGTTGGCAACAGGGTTTAGGTTTCTGTGATGATGGGACCCTCTTTGAGGCTCGGTAGCTGCTTGGAAGAGATGTGATCTATCTGACTAAGTGAGGCAAAACCCTCTTTGCTAACAGGCTGGGCAGCCTGATGAGAAGAGCTTTAATATAGGTGTGATGTGGGAGAGAGATGAGAACCTACAGTCACGTGCGGACTGGGATGATGGGAAAGAGCATCCCCTCAGCAAGTTTGCAGATGATAGAGTACACATTGGAAGGAGTAAAGAAGGCAGAGCCAGACTCTTCACAGTGGTGTCCAGTCAAAGGACAAGAGGCAGTGGACACAAACGGAAATAACTGTAAATTCCGTTTAATCAAAGAAAGCGCTTTGTTTTTACTGTGAAGATGGCCAAACGCTGGAGCAGGTTACTCAGGTTGTGCAGTCTCCGTCCTTGGAGACTCTTTAACTTGACTGGACATGGCCCGAAGCAATCTGCTGTAGTTGCCCCTGCTTTGAGCAGGGCAGTTTGATGGGACAGTCTCACGAGGTCCCTTCCTACCTGCGCTACCCTGTGATTCTGGGAGTCAGAGATTTTTCAGAATAGGGTGTTCACTCAGACATCTCTGCTGATTAGACAACGGATGAATTGTTACATTTGATTTGAGAGGGCCTGAATTTCATCCCACACTTCTGTGGATTGACACATGACATCCAAAATCAGTGATGCTTCTGAAGATTACTGCATATTTATATTTATACAAGCATATACATTGGTTATATTATGGTAACATCATTTCAAGAAATGCTTGAAGGTAAAATAGGGACTTGAATCTGAAAGTCTTCTGCACTGTCACTGTACTGCACTGTCTTTTTTTTTTTCTGGCCACAGTGGCCGCAGCATCTTATGTACCTGGATCTGTAATGCTGGGCTCTAATCTAACAGTGTTGTAGCAGTTTGCTTCAACTGATTTTTAATTAGTTCTGTGTTACTGACTTTCATAGATACACAGCTTGTTCTCTCAGGCAGGCTCTTTTCTGTTAACTTTACCTGTTGTGTTAAAACTGTAACTTAGTTACAAGCTCAGGCACAGACCAGCTCTTTATCATAGTTAGAGGGATTTATACATACAGCTTAATTAATGTTGAGGATTTCTGAGTGCCGATTTTGTCTGCAGCCCCCGATTAACTGCCTTCTAGATGGCCGGAGAAAACTGTCTCAGGGATTTCATACTTCACTAAAGCAAAGGGAAAAATAACTCTCTTAAATCCTGGTGTATTTGTTACATAGGAATGGTGGATAAATATGACCATATTAATAAAAAATTATAGTCCTCTGCCTTGAAAAGTCATTTAGACTTTGAGACAGCTGTTTCATTTAAAACATTCATGCACTCAGGTGCAGAACTGAGAGCAAGGAGAAGTAGAGAATTATCACTGTAATCTGCAGAAGGGTTTCTTAGGTTTCATGTACTTTACAGGAGGGTTGTGGACCATCTTCAGTGTAAATCATTATGGCTAAATGGACACAGTATCTTGCCATGTTGAACTTCAGTTTCAGGAAAGATTTCAGCAGTGTGCTTTGTTCTGTGTTGACATGTTGCCTGTTGGAAGAGAAATTAAAAGAAATGTTTTGAACTCTCAGTTGAAATGCAGGGGGATTTTTAAACATATTTTTCTATCTAGGTACACAGACCAAGAGAGTTTAGTGTTGCTGTTCGGGAAGCTGCTGCAGAGATCAGGTGCTTCAGTGCTATCAATCAGCAATGGTCTGCCAGAAAACATCAGCACTTTCTTTCATGGTTACCCTTTATATTTATTCTGTCTCTCAAGTAAATTAAAAAGTTAAGATGTAGGAAGAAAGTTCTAGAACTTTTTCTAAGCTAGTGATTGCTTACTGCAGAAGTACAATTATCAATGAGCGTGTACGGAAAGGTGCATAGAAAATGGCTGTATGCTTCCTTCTCGCACGCTTAAGAATTATCACTAGTATATGTAGGCAATTAATATATTTTATTAGCTACTGCTTTAATTGGTTTTGTGGCTTTAAATTCAAAAGGTATGCTTTAAATAATAACATTTATTTATTGCTGTGTACTTTTTGAAAGAAGCAAAATTATTGAACTACAGCATTCACAGTCAAATGTGACATGATTAGACGCAACAGGTTCAGTAAATCTTAATATTCCAACTCCCCCAAATAAAAAATTTGTAGGCCTGCCAGCTGGGCTATATTAGTTTCCTGGAACAGAACAAGGTGCATGGGAAAGGGCTGGCTGCTTTGTTTTGTTTTGTTTTGTTTTTTTCTAGGGAGCAGGGACAAACTTCTAACCTCTTTGGGCTGCTCTTTCAACCTAATGATGTTCCAACATTTGAGTCCTTCAAATTCAAGCTATGGTTGGATCTAGTTCAAAGAAAAGCAGTTATGTTGTATGCATTTGTCTGGTTCGTAGCCTGACATATGGCATGTGTTAAACTGAGGTCTAAGAGCAATGATGATATCACCAGCACAGTGCAATAATATCAATGTCAGAAGTGTGGACTAGTGAGTTGCTGAATTTTGGAGCTGAACACTGCCTCACGTCCTTGTATTTTTTTAACCCTTTTTTTTAAAAGAAGTGACATTTTGCTGATGTAGATTTATATTGCCCTTGTCCTCAGTGGTGCTTCTGCTCGACTGTGGTGCTGTCAGTCACTGTGGAGGACTGACTTTTCTCTGTCATCTGTGCTTTATTCACACGGTATTTTTCAATCACTTCTGTCATCAAGCTTCTTGCCTTTTGTGCTTTGTTACCCCATGAACGAGTCTTCCATTCATACTGTATTATTACTGACCTCTACTTGAACTTTCTTCCTCTCCTTCCACATATATTATTCGACTTTTCCACTGTGACAGGGAGTAAGAAAGGAAACGACATATTGCAGACTCAGAAAGAATTATGGTCTTAACTTCTTCTAGCAGAAGTGGTGTGTGTTTTGGCTCTTGACAATGAGAACAGAGTTTCATACCAAGGAGAGGCAAAATATCAAATGTGTTTCTGCAAAATGTATCATAACTGCATGCAAATTGAACTGGTTCTTCTAAGGCATTGAGTCCTCCCGTGTGGCAGTGCCTGTATTTGCTGCTTCTCCCTTTGCCTTTCAAAGAAATTTCAGAGTAGTAGTATTAACGCCAAGAGTCAAACAGTCACTACTCTAGTCTAAAAATCATAGTTTTGTATTTGTCTCTAAGTAAGGCTTGCAGTTTTTTTGGTCAAACTTCTATTTTTTAACATTGCTCACTTGCTCGCTGAATGCATGTGTGAAAGAATAGCAACAAGTTGAAAATGCAGCCTCGGAGAGGTGGTCAGTGTTTACAGAAGCTTGTAGACCCTGCTTTGTTCTCCGCATCCCCTGTACTGCCAGAGCCCCTCCCAGTCCTCACTCTGCACTCCATTCCCTTCAACAGGACGTCTCAGGGGTCACATTTTGCAGGCTCCAATAACTCTTCCTCTGCCCCAGAAAGTTCTAGCTGGATCTTTTTTTCAACGTTGCCATCATTGGCTTCACTCTCAGCCAAACTCTGACATGGGTCTTGATAGTGCTATAGCACTTGCATATTGGAATGGCAAGCCAATGCGTCACCTTTAATGTCTGGGGCCTTGAGGGATCAAAGGCAGGAAACTTCATTTGGTAGATGCAAAATTCCTTCAATGCTGGTTATTCTTTGCAAGATTTCCCTGAAACAAAGGAGCTGAAATTCTTGATGGTGATATGACTGTTGGGAACACTGAAGCAGGTTTTCTGCAAATACCTTGTCCTAATACATTGCTGGTAGCCTTTAGTTGTATGCTGGTGTCTTTGGAGGTGAAATTTTGAGCCTATGCCTTCATTTGTGGCATGCAAAAATGAGCAGACCAGGCCCCTTCCTCCTCAGTTAGCTTCCTGGCAGAGTGGCAAGTTCCTTTTGTCAAATAATGCTAGGAAGATTGTTAATTTGTTATAGAAAGTCCATTAATTTTTTTGCTTTCTCCCCATCAGACTCCTCCACCCATTCTAGGTGGATGCGCTGAAGTAAGTTACTGGTGTAAAATACATAAGCTCTTTTTCTGACTTTAGGATGTTTGCAACTCTGTCATTTTCTCTAACCTAAAAATCGCAGGCTCTGTTGTTTGTTGTGGAATGCAGCCCTTGAAGTAGAATAATGGTATCTACATAACGTTAGGAAACATTATACAAAATTAGGTAACTGGTCTCCTCCCTACTCTCCTGGTCTTGAAACTGGTGAGTATTGTATAACTCAGGGGAGGGCTGTACCTTCTCTCTCACTACTGTTTTCTTGATAACTGAATAAAAGGGAAATATGCACAACTCGATCACGGTATTGTAGGGGGCTAAAACACTGAGTTTTGGAAGACTTTTTTATATGGAATTATATGCTCCTTTAAGAAATGTTTTTGAGAAAATTGCCTGTTAAAGTTACGTTTAGATAGCTGAAATGTTCAAAATTATCCTCAAACCCTATAGGAATTCATGACCATGTATGGTTGTATGGAAAGATTATTGAAAAAGATATTTGCTAGAACTGGTAATGGAAACTGGCTGATCTCTGTGGGGTGTGTAAATTGTTTGCTACACACTGTGTCTTTTAGACTAACTTTATAAACTAGGATGATATGGTGTTTGTATTCCTATCAGGTTTTAAAGATTTCTGTACAGGATGTTATTCTGTTTAATATCTCACTGTTGTTTATTCCGTTTTAGGGAACTTTCTACAATTCTATTAAGTACAACAAGGAGAAAGCCTAAGCAAATAGTGCGTGTACAGAAGTAACAAAACCTAAATGTTTTATGCAGAAAAGATTCAACACGTATCTCCTATCTACGAAGAACGAATCAAATTTTCACATTCTGTGCCATTGCAGTACAATCTTGGATCAAACCACACATGCTATTTTAACAAAAAAATAATTGAATGATACTATTTGCACTGATCTGATGATGTGGAAATAAAATATTGAAAGGAATGCCGTTATTGTTTTCTTTATTCTTCAGGTTTTGCTGCACTGAATGGATTTACTAAAACCAATAGAAGGTTTTATTCACAAAGCCATCGCTACAGGATTACAGAAACCTTATAGGCAAAACTTGTTGATATGAAATGAGTAAGACCTGGGGTACTAACTGGGTTTCATAGTAAGCATAAGATTTTAGAAGTAGAGAAGGGAAATAACAGCCATGCAAATCCTGTTATCCTCATTGGGCTATATGATTAAACTGCTGGGATCATACTGAAAAGGTACATCTGTGCTACAGTACAGCTGCTTGGCTGTGAATCAGGGGTCCAGTTCTATCATTCTTACTGGTGTTGAGTAGCGTTTTACTTTGCCAGTAGTTCTTTTGAAGCTTAAGCAGCTAATCGTGGCCAGTGTCAGACTGGCACAACTGAACTGCGTGCTAATGGAGGACAAATACTGAGAGTAACGCAGGCTGATGAACAGGAAGTTCATTTGGCAAAGATATTTAAAACATGAATTTTGCCATGACCGGTAAGTTCCTATTAAATCACAAAACAGATTCCAGTCCCGCTGAAATCAAGGGAAGTTTTCCTGTTGACTTCAGTGACATAAAGATTTGGACCTCCTTTGGATTTATCTTCCAATTTAAGATCATTTTTCTGATGCTTACTAAATGTTCCCTAGTGTTTATACATTAAAATATGTTGCCAATTCAAATAGCGTTGTCTTGTACTGTAAAAATTAAAATAAAATATTTGTTTTGGCATCTTTGTTAGTGGAATTTTTGTCATGTGTTTAGAACTTATTCTACCCTGCTAGCTGCACGTAGGAAATGTTCCCTGCTCTTCTAAAAACATTTTTAGTACACGTTTAAGACATTAACCGTAACTTTATGGATTGGGTTTCTTGCTCAGTGGATTTACACTACAGTATGAATCTAGCTCTTAATTAAACAATTAATTAACCAATTGTTTGAAGGCCTTCTGCACATCAGATTGTTTTTGCCTGTGAGACTACAATTTTGTCTTTAATGAAAAGATTGTCATTAATAACACGGTGTTAAAGTTTTAAGTTACTAACTGTGTGGTTTATTCCCTCTCTGTAACAGGAAAGCTGCTTGTGAGCTAATGCAAACACCTTTTTGATTATTTCTTACTGAATTACTTCTTTTATTTGCTGAGCATCTCTGCTCAAGATCAGTTCATTTCTAACAATGTACTTGGTGATTCCTGTCAGTACCACCGTAGGTGTTAGTATTGTTTGTTAACTAATTTATGTAGTGGATCCTGAAAAAATTGATGGTAAAGTTGGGCTGCAGCTTACTTCACTAATCTGCAGGGTTTTTCTACTGTGTTCAGGGACATGATTTTCATCCCTAAGTGGTTTGTGATGATGATACCTTTTCTACTAATATGCTTTGCTTTGACTTTCCTACTTCCATCCCTATTCTATAGTCAATCTGGTGGGGAGTTTGCTATTGTTGTACTTCAAACATAAGCTCTTGTTTGGTATATCTGTGTAACATCACTCATTTGTTTTCCCTCCCTACAATATGGATCCACTATTTCAGCAGCCTTACTTTTACAGGCGTGCAGCCACTTCTGTGGGATGTGCCGATTCTTTCTGAGGTTATGGAAACCTCTTCTTTTCTCTTACTTCCCTTCCTGTCATTTTCTCAAACTGAATGTGGCACTTGTGTTTAGGCTTCTCAATTTCTTAAGGATCTGTATCCCTAAAAACCTTGTTGGCTTATCTTGCAATTTGGGTCTGATCTCTACTCCCATTTCTTCTGACTTCCCCATTGGTTAGCTAAACCGGAGAGACTACTGGTGTGCAGCTCTGCTAATTCGCATCAGGTCTTTTCTGTTGCTTTTTAAATGCTCTTTTATTTTTGTGTACTTTTCCATATATCTGTAAGAGTAAATCTTCATGTGGTGCTAGTTCTCATAGAGATTGTGCATTTGAATCTGAGGTCTTTGCATTTTACCTTTGCTGTTTTGAGTGCCTCCTACTTAGGTTTAATACAGCATATTCAATTGACCTTCAGTTTTACTCTAGTCTCCCAGGGTGAGATTCACTTCTAACTTTAGAAGTCTACAATGGCAGCTAAAGAAGTTTTTCTACTGAGTTGTTGAGATGTATAGAAACACCTGCTTTTCTATGTTGACAATAAAAGGGGTCACGATAACTCTTTTGGATGTCTGCATCTCTAGGTAGCTCTGTCTGCGTTGTCTACACCTAAGGTTAAGTGTCATGAACTGTATACTGTGTATGTATATTCTTGAGAATGAAAACGAACTGCTGGTTTGATTGTGTTATACGACAGTTAATTTTTTCTTTCTGAAGGTTTGTATTTTTAGAAGCAGCATTTCTTTTTCATGGGTCTCCCAACAGTAATTTTGAACAGCTTAATGAAAGAACTGAAGTAGATAATGGCCAAACTGTTCTATTACTGAATTTAGAACAAATACGTTTAGTGATTTTGCTTATTTCTCACTTTGCCCATGGAAGAAAGCTTTAAGTATTAAGCTTAGTGGGAGGAGGAAGGTATAAATTGGTTGAGTTACAAATTTATTGTTGAATTAACAATATTGTTTTCATTTTAATGATTTACAGGAAGCCTGTTTACCTGTAAAACTCCAGCAATTGCAGATATTGTGATACTGGTAGATGGTTCTTGGAGTATTGGCAGATTCAATTTCAGACTTGTTCGACTGTTCCTGGAAAATCTGGTTTCTGCTTTCAATGTGGGATCTGAGAAAACAAGAGTAGGTAAGGTGCCGTATTTTTTCTTAATATTTCTGTAGGAATGTAAAAATTTTATGATTTCAGGATAGTTAACAGCTTAATGCTACTTATTTGTGCAAGATTCATCCTCACCTGGAACTAGAACTTCTATCATAAGAAAGTAATGCTGCTGGAGTGTTTGTAGTATTAATTCCTGACAGTTTACTGTGATACTCAGCTTAAGTAAACTCTAATGCAATGTCAGTGGAAAAGAAAAAACAGTGGAAACAGTGTTACTGAGTTCAGTCAGCATTAGATCAAACCCTTGCAGTTTAATTTTCAGAAGAAGAACGCCAGTGGATGGCTTTTATCATGGTTTAAACTGGCTCAAATGTTATATTTCTGTTCTGCTACTTGTATTTTAGTCTGTTCAAAAGCATATTAAATAAAATTGTTCTTTGTCAAAAAACAAGTTCTTGGAATCTTACTAAACTCGTGTACTCCTCCTCATTTACTTTCCTTAACACTTGTAAGAAAGGCTTTGAAAATACATTGAGGAGTTGCCACTAAGAACAACTTTATACTGTCTTTTTGCCATCAAGCAATGCAGTTTTTCTAGTATGGTAGCAAAGCTACTTGTGGTAAGCTTACTGTGGTAAGCTGTTGGTAACCAAGTACATAAAACATGGACACTTGAAAAAAAATGCTTTATTGTCTAATAGATTACCTTAAATTCTGGTTCTTTAGGTCTTGCACAGTACAGCGGTGATCCCCGAATTGAATGGCATTTGAATGCCTATGGCACAAAAGATGCTGTTTTGGATGCAGTCCGTAATCTACCGTATAAGGGAGGGAATACATTAACAGGTACAGTGTATGTTTTAGCTTTTGCCTTTTATTAAAGAACATATTCTGCTGTACAGATTAAGAAGTGTTAGTGTTTATTATGAAGGGTAGAAAGGATAGGGTTTTTGCAGTGTGCTAATAGCTTTATCCAATGTTAGTGAAGTCTTTTCTGAAGTGCTTGTCTCATTGGCTTCACTGGGGATCTTTCTGGTCAGGACAGGGTCTCATAAAACAAAGTGTACATGAACTCTCAGTGCTGGAAGTAAAATCTTTTACCTGCTAGGAAGAAAATGCAAAATCCATTCATAATGTTCATGCACAGAGTTTATTCTGGGGAAGGAAAGAATGTTGTTTTAATATCTGACAACTGGCAATAGTAACTTTTCAAATGGTCACCTGGGGCTTTTAGATTTCCATTGACCTTTTAGTAGTTAGAGCACTGAAGCCTCAGAAGACACTTATTGATGGATAAAGGGGGGATGCCTGTCAACCTTGGAAAAATACAGTCTCTGAATACAACTGCAGTATCATCAAAGCAGCAGTTAGTAATATTTGCTTTCTTGCCAGGAGAATGATATATCCAAAGACCCAGACATGGCTTTAAGTAAATTGCTGCCTTCCTTTTGGGTTTTTTTTTTGTTTTCTTTTTGGCATAGAGGGAAGGGCAGAAAGACTGTGAAAGATTCTCCTTCTCTTCTGCAACAGCTTTTACTTTGGTAGAAGGAGTGATTGGTGTGGGACAAAGGACAGAATGACTCAAGTATGATTCCAGGAATGAGATTACTGTGAGGTAGCAAGTAGTAAATTATCATTATTATTTTATATGGATGTTAGAAGAAGGTGAGTTAGGAACCTTTGCTGTGGGGGACTTAAGAGAGTTTTCAGATGGGTTCTCATTGTGACATATACGTTTGTCCTGAAGAGTTGTTGTTCTTCCTTCACTTTAAATAATTAGCAGTTTTAAAATCAGATTCTCCCTCAGCTTTATTTAAGCTTTTTTTTTTCCCAGCTTCTAAAGTGGAAAGAACAAACAAACAAATTAAAGTCAGATTGTATGTAGTATGGGGATTTACTAAGCTATCCAGAGCATGTGCTTTCATATCAGCAAGGCAGGTAGAAGGAGAGGGGACTTCCTATTCTAAGTCTGTAGAATAAGAAAGAAAAGATGATGTGTGCACAGGAAGATCAATTTAGGTTTCCATAGCTGGTTTAAAATACATTGATTGATCAAAAGGCTGCTAAAGATTAATGTCACCTTCTCTGTGGTTCAGGTTGCTTGTTGGAATCTAACCTTTCAGTAAATAAATTCGTCTTTTATACTTACTGCTCATTAAAAGTTTTCTCAGGATTTTTAAACTGAGTGGAAAGACAAGCACTGTGATATTAGCAAAATTAATGGACATTTTTCCCTCTTAAAGTCTTTTAAAATGTTTCCCTCTTCAGGTCTTGCCTTAACTTACATTTTGGAAAACAGCTTTAAGCCTGAAGCAGGTGCAAGACCTGGAGTATCTAAAATCGGTATACTGATCACTGATGGGAAGTCCCAAGATGATGTTATCCCTCCTGCTAAAAACCTACGAGATGCTGGCATTGAGCTGTTTGCTATTGGTGTGTATTCTGCCATATCCATATATTGCGTCCCATTATACTCTGGTGTATTTGTATCTGTTGCCCTCTATATTAAGGAAGTGCTCTTTTCTGTCTGTATCAGTAAGTAGCATCATTAATTTAAATCTTCTTTAATATGTTCTCCAATTCATTGCTGCTATAACTGGAATTTAGCAGTATACATGGATGCTACTTTATCAGGAGACAGCTGAAAAAATGGAGTTATGCTGGCAGAAAATAATGTCTTGAAGTAACATCTTAACGACAGAGCAATCTGTAGTTGCTCATTAAAACAAATAGAAAGAATTGGATTTTAGTGATTTTATCAATCCCTGCACATACAAGATTTTTGTTCTTTTTATTGCAAATGTTTTCTTTGTTTTTCTTTCCAATGAAAGGTGTAAAGAATGCAGATATAAATGAACTCAAAGAGATTGCCTCTGAACCTGACAGCACACACGTCTACAACGTTGCAGACTTTAACTTCATGCATACCATTGTTGAAGGTCTTACCAGAACAGTGTGCTCACGAGTAGAGGAACAGGAAAAGGAAATCAAAGGTGAATAAGAAACAAGATCTAATGGTACCTTAATATGAACTTAGAGCTACAAATCCTATTGCAAATACCTGCAGTTCTAAGCTGGCTTCTGGCACTTGACTTATGCTGTATATTCTTTTGCTCACAAGAAAGTACATTGTCAGGGAAGTTATCTTTCTAGGTATGTTTTATTCTTGCTTTGGTATCTTTGATCTTTTGCTCTCTGTCTTTGATAGTGGTAAATATTGTGGTATTTGGTAGTACCAAAAATACAAAAATGTACATTCGTTCTGCTGTAACTATTTCCAAGTGGTGGGTAAGGAAAAATTTTTAAAAATACACAGGTTTGGGGATGAATTACTTTAACAGCTGCACATGGAATTGTTATGTTTGTGCTGTGATTTCCATCTCCTAACTTACTGTTTTCATTGTCTCATAAGTTTTCAAAATTTTCAACTATTAAGGTTGTTTTGTCCCTTTCCGATGATGGAATTTTTTTTTCTCTTTCTTATTTAATACACAAAAAATATATTTCAGAGCATAAGAAAAGATGGCGGTGAAGAAAATTGTTCGTATATAAAAAAGCCTTCTCTGACTACAATATTTTTTTTCTTTTCTGAACAAAAGAAATGGCTATGAAAAAACATTGCAATTTGTCAGAGAAACAGTCCTACCTGAGGAAATTCTTTCTGAAAGGCTTCAGCGGATTTTGTTTGTATTGCTTTGTTTGTGATTCTGTAACATCACAGAAATGCTGAGTGAATTTTCAATAAGCTTGTAATATATATCAGTAAGGCTGTCTCTACACATATTTCTACCTGTACAATGAAAAACTGTGTATTAGTAAGGCCTCATTCCATTTTTTTCCTCTTTTATTCACTTGGAAACTGGAAGAAATACAGAATATTAGCTGTGTCTTTGGGGGGGGGGGGGGGCGGGAGTAAGCAGTCAATTGGGAAATTGAGAGGGAGAGGATGGAAAAACCATAAAGATGAGACATCTTTGTGGAAAGGAATGATTGCCAGAGAAGATGACCATTCACTACATCTCTTCAATCTGCTGACAGGCAGCATATCAGTTTCCAACCTCCAGAGGAGCACAGGAGATCACAGCTGTAGATGTACTTGCATGTTGTTTTTCATGACTGGGAGGAAGGCAACCTGAAAAAAAAAAAAACAAAAAAAACCAAAAAACCAAACAAACCAGAAAGAAAGGGCTTGAAAGAGTGGTAGGAGGAAGGACAGGGAAGGCTTAGTTTTGTATTTTTGTCTCTTTTGTAGAAAGGTTTATGAAAGAACAGGGAAGCTTAGTCCCAGTGAAAACTCCATGTGCAGTACTCATTATTAGTTCTTTGTTTCCATTGAAAATGACCTAAATAAATGTGGAGTAGCCAATTATTTGATTTTCTGATAAGGAGCGATCTTCGGAGCTTCAGCAAATACAACAAACCAAATAATTATTTTGCAGAGGGGAATAAAAAAACTGTGTTGTCTCTAACCTAGGAACAATTGTTGCTTCACTTGGGGCTCCTTCGGATTTGGTCACATCTGAGGTAACAGCTAGAGGATTCCGGGTTAGCTGGACCCATGCACCAGGCGAAGTGGAAAAATACAGGGTTGTGTACTATCCCACTCGAGGAGGACAACCAGAAGAGGTAATAGGAAGAAAAGCTTCCCAGAAATTTTTAATACAATGGCAAGAACTAACCAGACAGAAAATCCATGATCTTATTTAAATCTACCCTGAAATTCCCTATGTGGGCTCAGAAGCCCACTACAGAAAGGAGATATGGTCACGTTGGATGGTGGTGAAGGTTAGGTAGTAGCCAGGCTGCTTTTCTGACACATAATTTAAGGTAAATGTGCTATAACAATGAGCACTTTTGGGGGGTGGGGTGAACTGTCTGCATTTTTGCTTACACATATGGTTACTTGAACCAATTCTATAGACTTCCCCTGCACCATTCTGTTTACAAGAACAGAAGAGGTAGGAGCTGATGGGAAGCCTGATTTTCAGTTCTAAGGAAAAATAATTCATAAAAGGAAGATGACACAGCTGTATATTTTGGGACGTCTAAAACTGGTCATTGAAAATTTGAAGAGAGGTGTTTATTTGAATAGGATTTAGGCATTTTAGAGACAGGAAAAAATGCAGTAGAACAAGCTTTTGACTTCAGCTGACAACTTACAAAATTGAAGGGAAAGGCAGAAGAGCAAAAGGATTTAACTAAGGATATATTTTATTTCTTTTTGTACTAGGAGCTTGTTTAGCATGGGTATGTATTAATGTCAATTTGAAGTATTGTGTGTGTACATATGTAGTACTAAAGGAATATTTATGATGATGTAGTAATTATATCAAAAAGTGCCCAATATACACTCTTAAACTGTATTCCATACACTTTATTTATCTAAGCAATTCCTTTGTTCTAAATGGCTACTTACATCAGCTAAACATTTTGATTATGTATGTGGTTGCTGTTCTTTTTTCAGGTGCCTTACTGTACATAAAGGTAGCAAAAGCAAATTTGATTTATGAATTGAACTTTAGTACATTGGTTCCTAGATGCCAGAGTAAAAATGGGCTGAAAGAAGGATTGATTGATTTGATGGTAGTATAGTTAGTTTGCTTTATGTGTATTTAGTTGAATTTTCTTCTAAACAGGTTGTGGTAGATGGAAGCTTATCAACAGCAGTTCTGAAAAACCTGATGTCTTTAACTGAATACCAGATAGCTGTATTTGCTATATACTCAAATGCTGCTAGTGAGGGCCTCCGTGGAACTGAAACTACACGTAAGTATCCTTATCTTGTTTGTTATGGATTTGACTGTCTGCATTTAATCAGACTGTGTAAGCACTAGTCTTTGTGAAAAAGAAATGCAGAAGGGAGTCTTTTTCAATTTAGCTTCTTTTAATGCATTTGCCTTAAATTAATTTCTGTTTGAATTAATTCTGGGCTAAGCTCCTAAGTCCAAATGCTCTGTGGATATTTAAACACTGAGAAAGGTTTTATCTCTGGGCTGAACTTTGAAGTTGGTTTATTGAACCCTAAATTAGAACATTCCTACACTTTGGGTGTGAAGTTAAGCTTTATAAATTAGGTTTGTGGCTGAAGATGATCTCATGAGTGCAGGATTAGGTGGGACCAGAAATACCGGCACGTAATTCCCACTAGGGCCAAAGATTTCAAGGTAACTTCTGTAAGTTCCTGTCTTAATGATTCAGTTATTTTCTGTCTGTAAAATGATGACTTGGGATATTGTTAGAAAGACTACGTTTATGGTTTTGGGTTCTATAATGAAAACTATGCTAGTACCTGAGATAATGTGCTGCTATTGATCATATCAATTTTATGCATTTTTATACAAAATACAGTTACTTTTTTAGTAAATATGACAGATATTAGGAATGGAGGTAAAGAGTAATTTTTTAGTTCAAACTAGGAACCAGGAAGTCAATATGTGATATATCAGTAGCTGATATCTGCTGGAAGAACAACAGAGCAGGGCTCAAGCAATCTAGATTTCTACAGTGCTTTGACAACAGCTTCCTGATGCAAGTGATTGAGGAGCCAGCAAGAGAAGGTGCTGTGCTGTAGCTGATACTTAAAACCAAGGAAGAACTGATGAGGGAGTTCAAAGTCACAGGTAGCCTTGGCTGCAGTGACCATGAGGTGGTGGAATTCAGGATTCTAAGAGGAGGGAGGAGTGCAAAAAGCAGGACCAGAACTCTGGATTTCAGGATAGCAGTCTTCAGTCTCTTCAGAGACGTGCTTGGAAGAATCCCAAGGGATATGGCCCTGGAGAGAAGAGGGATCCAGAAGAGCAGCTTGATACGCAAAGATCACATCCTACAAGCTCAAGAAAGGTCCATACTGACAAGTAGGCAATCAAGCAAAGGTGACAGGAGGCTGACATGGATAAGCAAGGAACTCCTAACAGAACTCAGACATAAAAAGGAAGTGTATAAGAGATGGAAGAAGAGGCAGATGACCTAGGAGAAACATAGAATTCCTGTCTGATCTTGGAGGGGTAAGTTTAGGAAAGCCAAGGCCAACCTGGAGCTGAGTCTGACAAAGGATGTGAAGAGCAACAAGAACAGATTCTACAAGTGCCTAAACAGTAAAAGAAAGAGTGAGGAAAACATGGGCCCGCTCCTGAATGGGACAGGGGACCTGGTGACAAAGTGGAAAACACTGAGGTACTCAATGCCTTCTTTGACTCAGCCTTTACTGGTTAAAATGGCGTTCAGAAATCCCAGGCTGCTGACATCGCTGGGAGAGTCTGGAGAAAGGAAGACTTACCCTCATTTGAGGAGCACCAGTATAGGGAGCTCTTAAGCAAACTGGACACACAGAGGTCCGTGGAACAGGATGGGCTGTGCCTGTGAGTGCTGAGGGAGCTGGCTTATGTCACTGTGAGGACAGTCTCGATTATCCTTGATAGGTCATGATGACTGCGAGAAGTTCCTGAACACTGGAAGAAAGCAAACGTCAGTCCTTTGTGAAGCAGGATCTGGGGAACTACAGGCAGGTTCATTGTCACCTCAATCCCTGGGAAGGTGATAGAGCAACTAATCCTTGAAACCTTTTTCTAAACACATGAAGGACAAGGAGGTGATTTGAATTAGTCAGCATGGATATATGAAGGGGAAAACATGTTTGACCTCATGCAGTTCAACAAAGGGAAGTGCAGAGTCCTGCCCCTGGGGAGAAATACCCCATGTGTCAGTACACACTGGGGGTGACCATCTGGAAGGCAGCTCTGCGGAGAAGGACGTGGGGGTCTTGATAAACAGCAAGCTGACTGTGAACCAGGAATGGTTCCTTTCTCCTGGATTGCATTAGAAAAGGATTGCCAGCAGGTTGAGGGAGGTGGTTCTTGCCCTCTGCTCAGCACTGATGAGACCACACCTGGATGCTTGGTCAACTGCTGGGCTCCCCAGTACAAGAGACATGTGGACTTACTGGAGTGAGTCCAGTGAAAGGCCACAAAGATGATTAAGGGCTTGGAGCATCTTTCGTAAGAGGGGAGGCTGAGACAGCTATGGCCGTTCAGCCTGGAGGAGAGAGGGCTCAGGGTGATCTTATCGATGTGTAAAAATCCCTGATGGGAGGAAATAAAAAAGAGGGAGCCAGACCCTTCTCAGTGGTGCCCACTGACAGGACAAGAGTCAATGGACACAAATTAAAAACCCATGAAATTAAATCTGAACAGAAGAAGGCACAATTTTATCGTGATGGTGGTCAAACACGGGAGTAGGTTGTCCACAGAGGTTGTGGAGTCTGCATCTCTGGAGATATTTAAAACCCAGCTGGACATGGTTCTGAGTAACCTGCTCTAGCTGACCCTGACTGAACAGCAAAGTTGGTTCGACTAGATGATTTCAAGAGGTGCCTTTCATCCTCAATGCTTCTTTGATTCTGTGTCAGTGCTAATCTTCCCAATCTGAAAAGAATATAATATATCATATAAATTTATTTGAGACTTCTGTTTTAGTCTCAGTCTCCCAAAATGTCATCTCCAGCCATGTTATACCCCATAACAGGGTGTTAGGACCTGTTTAATTTCTTGAGGCAGAAAGAACAGAGTCACATACTGAGCCAACAGGATTGTTTCATATTACACCTGGTATTCCTTTGAAGTCACCTAGTCAAGTTCTGACAGAGCCCTGCCCTGCTGGCTTTCTGAGATCTGATCAGATCGCACCCCAAGGTCATGCAGCATCAAGCATTTTATCCGGCTGTCTTTGATAGTGTCTTGGAAGTAGTAGTCTGACATGTGCAAGTATTAATCACTCCACATGATAAAATACCTGCAGTTTGAAAGTATTTTTTACTATCCTAATGGCGAACTATGGAAAATTGTAGTTTGCATTCCTGCCTTTGGGTGAGATACTGACAGATTAAAATAGCCACCAATCTCATTTGTTCATATAGAACACTGAAAATAGCTTACAGGTATGTGAAATCTAAATAGACACATTCAATATGCATAACATACAGAAAATTAGAAAGATTTCTGATTTAATAGTTACTTCTAACTTGGAATAAATATGAAATGCATTCACATTTTAATTTGCTGCAAATATATTTTTACCTGTTTTAGTTTATTCCAGTTGTTTTTTAGTAGGCTTAATTTATCCCTATGTTACCAGAGTATTAGGATACTCTGGTAACTGTCCAAGATGCAAGATGCAAATCAGCGTTATCTCCTGGATATTTATATTTGAGATTCTGAGCTCTTCAGTTGAAAATTCCAGTAGAAAGCACCACTGGTTTAATTGCTAGTCACCTCTTTGTTAATTATTATTTATATTGCCAGGATATCTAGGAGTTCCTGTTGAGAGTTAAAATACGAGTCATAAGTTAGACTCAGAGGATACTTTTGCTGTAGATTTTTAGAATCAAAATAAGGAAAAGGACAGGTAATGGATACTCTCTCTGTGATCCTGGGGCAGTTTGAATAGGAATGAGACAATGTGGTAGAAAGTGCCTTCAGAATATCTTAACACGTAGTTTCTTTCTGTAGGGATCAGAGGTCTGAGTGGACATCTGAGGGAGGGGACTGAAGTACATTTGAAATTGTTTATGGGTAGTTTCTCCCTTTAATTAGAGGAAGCATGGAAATTCATGGGAATGTAAGTCAACAAATCAACAAGGGTTTAAATAGGATGGAGGTAGGCTGTGAAACGTTTGGAAGTGAAGATAGATGGGTAACCTGGAAGTGGAAACCTAAAGGGAGGCCTGGGTTGCAGTTTTGCCCATGTTTACAGACCTGAACAGCAGACTGAGTGAACAGCCTCAATGAGCAAGAAAGGACGAGGCTGGCATGTTTTTATGTGGGAAGTTAAGAGCTCTGTTAGAGCTCATTGAACATAATGTGATAGATATACTGATCCTTGGAGATGGCAGCTAGACAGGCTGCAATTTTTGTTTGGACAAGGAAAGTAGAGAAGCTCTGTGAATTGTTAGCATTGTCATTAGAATTGGTTGCTGAATCTGTGTTTGCAGATCAGATTCTTCAGAAACATCCAAAGCAGAGCTTTGTAGAGGCTTAACAGTCTCTCTGAGTTCCTAATAGGAAAGGTTTGATATCAGTTACTAATTGCCTTCTGTTTTTTTCAGACTCTTAGAGTCATTTTAGGGACTATTCTCAGTGTAGGAGTTCCAAAGGAGCAGCCAAAATTCCCTTACATCTCTCCAGTGACTGGATATTTTGGTGGGATCCGTCAGTGATGTAGCAGCAGTGGAGAGGCCTTGGGATGTTATTCTCTGAGAGGAAGAAAGTGAGGACAATCAGAGAAGTGCAAAATGCTACTCTAAGGAGTTACAGAAATACAAAGAAATATTCAGGAACCCAGATTCATAGAATCATAGAATCGTTAAGGTTGGAAAAGACCCTTAAGATCATCGAGTCCAACCGTCAACCTAGCACGGTCAAGTCCACCACTAAACCATGTCCTCGAGCACCACGTCTATCCGTCCTTTAAATACCTCCAGGGATGGAGACTCAACCACTTCCCTGGGCAGCCTTTTCCAATGCTTGACCACCCTTTCAGTGAAGAAGCTTTTCCTAATATCTAACCTAAACTTCCCCTGGCGCAGCTTGAGGCCATTTCCTCTTGTCCTATCACTTATTACGAGGGAGAAGAGGCCGACCCCCACCTCGCTACAACCTCCTGTCAGGTAGTTGTAGAGAGCAATAAGGTCTCCCCTCAGCCTCCTCTTCTCCAGACTAAACAACCCCAGCTCCCTCAGCCGCTCCCCATAAGACTTGTGCTCCAGACCCTTCACCAGCTTCGTTGCCCTTCTCTGGACACGCTCCAGCACCTCCATGTCCTTCTTGTAGTGAGGGGCCCAAAACTGAACACAGGATTTGAGGTGCGGCCTCACCAGTGCCGAGTACAGGGGCACTATCACCGCCCTGGTCCTGCTGGCCACACTATTCCTGGCACAAGCCAGGATGCCATTGGCCCTCTTGGCCACCTGAGCACACTGCTGGCTCATGTTCAGCCGGCTGTTGACCAACACCCCCAGGTCCTTTTCTGCCAGGCAGCTCTCCAACCGCTCCTCCCCCAGCCTGTAGCATTGCATGGGGTTGTTGTGACCCAAGTGCAGGACCCAGCACTGAGCCTTGTTGAACCTCATAGAGTTGGCCCCGCCCCAACGATCCAGCCTGTCCAGGTCCCTCTGCAGGGCCTTCCTACCCTCCAGCAGATCGACACCTCCACCCAACCTGGCACCATCTGCAAACCCACCAAGGGTGCACTCGATCCCCTCATCCACATCATCAATGAAGATGTTGAACAGGACCGGCCCCAACACTGAGCCCTGGGGAACACCACTCGTGACCGGCCGCCAACTGGATTTGACTCCATTTACCACCACTTGGATGGCTTGGCCGTCCAGCCAGTTTTTAACCCAGCGCAGAGTGCACCCATCCAAGCCGTGATAGGTGCTATGTTCTGGTATCAGTGCCTTAAATTCACAAGTAAACCTCCTAATAATGTTTGAATTTCACTCGGCCTGCTTTAGTTGTACTCACCAGATTAGCATTTGCCATGATTTGCAATGGATGATCTTGCCTACATTTGCATAATCCCACTGACATAGGCCTAGGAGCCAATTTGCACAGTCCAGGCCTTAAACACACAACAGTTTGTAGTCAAAATATTTTGACGTGCACAACACGCTCATTCAGGGTTTCCTCCAGGGTGTCCTACCTCATGGCTGTCTCTCCCATGCTCTCGCTTGGGAGCTATTGCCAGAAAGAGCCACGTCTGGGGACTACTGCTTGTTCTTGGTAGCAACCGTACCCATTCTTCGATAGCGAGTGGTCATCCTCCTGCAGATTAGGGAGAAGGAAGGGTGAGACCTGAACAGAGTGATTTGGTGCTTAAAGAGCAGAAATCCTCCCACTTGAAATGTTCAAAGCCATTTAGGACAAAGAGCTGAAATGCTTTGTACGGGATAACCCTGCCCTGGCGTTAGAATCGGTTAGGTGATCATTTCCCTGCTTCTCTAATTCTGCGCTCTTTTATGTACTAATCAGTTCTTCGTAGTTGTGGCATACAGACAGCACTTCCATGCCTGGAGGTAGCTATATTCCTTTGTGTTTCCTGGGGTAAAATAAACTGTTTGAAAAACAGCTGGTTGTTCAAGTGAGACAACTGAAGTGTCTGTCTCTTGTTCCACTGTAGTTGCCTTGCCAATGGCATCGGATCTGCAATTGTATGATGTGTCACAGAGCAGCATGAGAGCGAAGTGGAATGGAGTAGCGGGTGCCACAGGCTACATGATCCTGTATGCTCCCCTCACGGAAGGACTGGCAGCGGACGAGAAAGAGGTGATGTATTGAGCTTTCATTTGAATAGCAGTTATTCAAAAAATAAATCTTTTAAAGAATAAACTAGTACATGGCCTTTAACCTCCCACTTGATCAGCAAACACCTTTTTTTTTCCATGACTGCCTCAAGTATTGTATGTGTTACAGACTATGAATAAAGTGCAAGTACCAGTTAATTATTTTTATATGTCATTGCCATAAAAATGCAACAATTTCAGCTGTATTAAAGTGACTCTTTTGAAATGATATATGAGATGATACTGTGTCATCATATAAAACTAACACTCAGGAAGAAAAAATAGAGTAAAACTAAGATATTTTCTAAGTGTATTATCAGAAGAATATGAAGTTTAGCCTTTGTTCTCAT
This sequence comes from Nipponia nippon, assembly GCF_047370975.1. NCBI lineage: Eukaryota > Metazoa > Chordata > Aves > Pelecaniformes > Threskiornithidae > Nipponia > Nipponia nippon. The sequence goes on along the minus strand of NW_028262290.1, from coordinate 14,575,224 downwards.
CAGGACCTTTAAAGTAAATAAAATTTGCAGATGTGATATTTATTGGTTTTCTTTTAGTTCTGTTCAACTTTTATTTTTAAATTTTAAAAGAAAAGTGATTTTTAGAAGGTATTTTTAGAAGGAAAAGAAGGTGGGACAAGGTAAAATCCAGTCTTCTGTCACTAAAATAGTAAAAACAGTAGACTTTTCTAAAGTTGCTAGCATAGTTCCAATGGAACTTCCGGTCTGGGATTTAAAAGTTTTGAGGCTCAAGTTTCTATATGTATAATTAAGATTATGCACAACATCTCTGTTCAAGCAAGCACATTAAAAAGCATGCAGGGGCATGCGAACTTGTGGAGAGTGTAGGAAGCTACTGAAAGCTCTCATAGACTTGTGCTCTCTGCTAAATGAGTGTCTGTCAGCACATAATTCTGTTAAAAATGGGGCCTCCCTGAAACCTAGCTGATTCGGGAGGACTGAGCTTTACCCTGAAGAAAGACTTTTTTTCAATACATAAGTCAGTCCATGTTCATGTGGCTCTAAGTGAAGAGGTGGAGAAGGAAAACGATACACACCTTAAATAACAAATCTGAACGTCAGTGTGCACGGAAATCAATTTCTCCTATGAAATTTCAGTCCTGTGACCAAAGACGAAATAAGGTGTAGCTGGGAATGAAAAGATCTAGTAGCTGCACATTCTAGAGAGGTCTATTTTGTCATTGCTAATGTGACTAGTTACTTTTAAAGTCCTCTTACCTGTATGTTGGCTTTTGGCTTTTTGACAATTTTGTTCTTTTGATTATTGTGCAAAATCCCAAAATCTTGGGCCAAACACTGCAGGCACAGTATCAGACAAATGCTCGGCAGAGCATTTGGTCACATATCTAATTTCAAGTATGTAAATAGTATTCTTTCCCATTGTGAGCTAATTCGGAAATAATGTGTCTTTTTTTATTCGTGGTGTTTTTAGATAAAAATTGGGGAGGCCTCAACAGATCTTGAGCTGGATGGACTATTGCCAAACACAGAATATACAGTCACAGTTTATGCCATGTTTGGAGAAGAAGCTAGTGATCCCCTTACAGGACAAGAAACTACATGTAGGTAGCACATATCTATATTCACTTCAGTGTTAATAAAACTTCAGAATAGTCTTTGCACATATTAGAGCACACATCTAATTTTAAAATCTGATTTGAATAGTCCGTAGGGCAAGATCTTAACTGTACTTGATTCTCAGTGCGAATTCTTAATTTATAGAGGCTGAGGATGTGAGTTTCTACAAAACTGCTTGTTTTTGGAATAGAATTGTGAACTCTTCTCTCTTGTTGGTAGTGGTGCTATCAATATCCCTGGTGATCTTGGTGGAATCACTGACAGTTTTCTGAACTTGAATGAAGGTCACCACGTAGAACTAAATTGAGACTGCTCTGTTTAGCCTCCTGTAGCCAGAGAACCAGGTGTGTGTGGGAGCCTGCTCAGATGCAGAAGTTCATTCCTCTGGCTCAGTAGTAGTACAGACAGAAAAGAAGCAAAGAGAAGGTTTCTGTCCAACCCCTGCTGCCTAACATCTGGTAAACGAAGGGTTGGAACGCGCCTGTGCACTCATGATAGATGGTGTGTTTTTAATAAGCAGCAAGAGTTTTGCCAGCTAAATTCTGTCCTCTGCTAACTGTACACAGCACTGAATGTCAGCTCTCTAAATAGCCTCGCCTCAGCATTTGGAAGACAAAGGAATTGAAAATAAGTGATTGTGCTGCTGGGATATATCTGGGACTGTATTCAGTGACATCTCTATTGCTCCCAGCAGTGGAGTGATTGCTTCCTCTTGTTTTGTGCTCCTGGCGCGAGTAAGCCAGTGTGCAAGTGACTTACATTTAATAGGTGAGAGAAGTTCAGGCATGCGAGTGCTAAGAAAAAGGAGGGCCAGACCAATTGCTTGTAAGGTCAGCAAGTAATGGTGGAAGAAGCTCTAGGAATGCTGTTTGAACTGGCTCATCTCTGAGAGGACAGTTGTAGACAGACAAGCACCAATAGCAAACTACTGCAATCTGGGCATGTTTGTGGACTTGAAATGAGAGTAGGAGATTCTTAACACTTGGAGAATCAAATCTTTGGCTCTTTGTCCCTCTGTCCCTTTCTCCCTCTCTTTGTCTCTTACTCCTTCTCCGCCCCCCCTCAGCTTTTGGTCGATATCTGCCCAATATCTGGTTTTCATTTATCCTAAACAGTAGTTTATGTAGCTTATGACTGTGCCAGCTTGAATTCACTTCACGTCGTATGATCTTGGAGGCTGCACAGCTCTAAACCTGGCTAACACATTGGATGGAAGATCACATGCAAATTCCAGATACATTGGCACAAGCTGAGGATTCATGACTGCAGTGTTTGATCACAGAAGCTAGTAACATATGTTAGTCAGCCCATCATCACTGCTGTTACCAGACCAGAATAAAAAAAAAAACCCACCTAACTACCCTGCAACCTTCATTTATTTTTAGGGTGACTCAATGCAACCAACTCTGACTGGTCTTTAGCACTGTAATATGAAAGAAGATTGATTCCAACCTTCCATATGCAGCTATTCAAATAAGCCCTCTTCTAACAGGCTTTGATTGATCAGGCAGTGGGGCAGTCTGGGAGGAAAGCAAGCTCTTGATGAGCACACCTGTCCCACATGGTCAGTGTTCAATGGTACTGTCTTCCCTGTCCTGATTCAGATTTAAGCTACTTTTTTTTTTTTTTTCAGTGTGATTATTTCTGGCTTCCAACTAATGAATAGGCTACCTCATATTTTTTTTCCTGGAGCATATATCTGCCTGGAGAGTGATCTGCCTATTTTGCAGTAGTATTATGTGTAGTATCTGGTATTCTGTATTTAGTAAATAATATTATTCTACACACTGTATTGTCTCAGTTGCTGTAGCAAAACCTTTCTCTGTGCCAAACAGAGGCATGATCAGCAAGCTCATTCTGTGGTGGGGTTTCTTTTTGGGGCCAGGATTTATCCAAGACTCACTGTAAATGTCACGTAACTCTGGCAGCAGGACTGCCTGTCTGGTTGAGAGCAACGTTGTCAGGAGGTTGGTTCCGAAAGGAAAGAGCTGAGACTGAAGCATTTTGTGGTATGGCCTGGATGGTGAAATGAAGTGCATTCCACGACTGACAGAAAATAGAAGGGAAAGCCAGCACGTGATAGACTTCACTAGACTCTGAGGAACATATTGAGTGCCAGAAAGTGTGGCAAACCCATCTAATACAATTCCAATATGTTCCTGTCTTCTCTTTCCTCATAGCCAAGTTAACTTGACTGTTCCTAAGCTGGTTAGGTGTTTGCTTGCAGATTCTGAGTCAATAAATGGCCCGACTAAAGATCCCACATAATATAAGGGGGTTTTTATCTTTTGCTTTTTCCCATGTGCTCTTGTGTGAGGGAGGCAGCTTCTGAAGTGCTGATATTTATCCGTCCACATGGATTGGTGATGAGTGTGTGTGTGAAGGCAGGATGCATAGAGAAAGGTTTCACAATTCAGAGGAAATTAGCAGATGTTGGGCTAATGCAGAACTTACTGCTGCGAGTAACAGACAGCACAAATTGCTTTCTCTGGCGTGAAAGAAAAGCGGATACAGTCTGAGACTCTCTCTTGCACGACCTCGTTTTCCTTCAGCTCATGACAGTCAAGGAATATATAGTATATAAATATGGCTTTAACTGCAGTTGCTGTTAGGAAACAGCTTCTTTGTGTAATAAAAGAGGAAAGGTTAAGCAGAGGTGAAAAAAAATAGCATCTTTGGAGATCTTCTGAGCTAGTATGCTTTTGGACAAACTTACCCTTATGTCAGGGACTTTCAGGATTCAGAATGTTTTTTTGCCAAAATACTACTGTCATGAAATATTTTGCTGGGATAGTCATAGAAAACAAATGCATATAGGATAAAGATCTAGTTGAATTAAATTACTTTACAAATACAAACACAAATTTATTGCAAGTATTGTGTAGGTTAGATCTTGCTATGATATCTGCTATGAACAATAATGTAATTTCTTTCTTTTTCAGTATTAGTTGAGGTGTACTTAGCAAGACTGAAAGTTCTGTTTCAGCAAACAGCTGAGCCACTTTACCTGCCTTTTAGTACTTGTGTAGCTCTATTGATCTAGGTCTTTTAATATAAATATTGGTGATATAACTTTTTGAATGGAAAATGTGCTGTTTATTTTCAAGACATGAAAAAATTCACAGCTAAAACCTGGAATCACTGTCATGATTTTCTCTCTTTCCTTTTCAAGTGCCTCTAAGTCCACCAGTGAACTTGAAATTTTCTGATGTTGGACACAGTAGTGCAAAGCTAACATGGGATCCTGCTTCCAAAAATGTAAATGGCTATCGCATCATGTATGTTAAAACAGATGGAACAGAAACCAATGAGGTAAATTATTAGCATCTCCCTTCCCTTAACCAACCTCAGACCTCCCTGAGGAAGAGGTTACGTGCTGCCGCACATAAACTGAAGGAAACTACTCAAGTGAACAATGGTTTGTAGGTGCAGGTTCTTGACTAAATGTATGATATGGAAATATTTATTCTCGATTCAGTCCAGATAACAGGTCTTTCAATACATCGTACATCATGGACTCAAGCTCATTCAACAAGACTATCTGAAGGCTTTGCCACATTTTCTTAACATTTATTGCTTTAATTATATATTGAATACTTGTTTCCTAGAAACAGGATTTGGCTTGAACAGAATGATGAGATGATACCAAGATGTTCTAACTTAGACTCTTGCATTTAGTAATTCATTTATGCAATATTTAGTTATGCCTTGTTACTAAAGGTGCTTTATAATAGCTTTTAGCAGCATGAATTCTGTGATAGCATGAAAAATGCGACGGAATTATATGAAATAGAAATCTGAAAAAATACAGAAAAAGTTTTAAAAAAATAATTGCAGTAAATAGGTCCAATTATTAAAACAGGCCAGATGCCTTATAAAATAAGTTGTCATGGATAACTTAGGGCTTCAAAAAAGTCTTTAATTGTAGTAATGTGTAATTATGTTTCTTCTGGGACATATCTGGCCTTTCATCCATACAAGATGGAATATCTGTATTAAACCCAAAGAAACTGTCCCTGAATTTAGAAAAGAGCATACCCATGCAATGTTTTGTGTCTTTTCTTTCTGCTAGGTCTTGTAAAATTTAAATTAGAAATTACTTGACCTCTTCATGTTGATTACCCTTAATATAGACAATGTGTCTCTCTGTACTCATCACAATGGTATTTGAACATCTCAGGCTTGTGGTAATATACTTTATAGTGCGAGTGAATTGTTCAGCAGGTTTTTATCTACCTCTTAACTTTTCCTTTATGTCTGTTTAAAGAGCAGGTGGCACTTTTTTGTTTGCTTTGCATCAGTAGCATTTCCCCTGTGGTGCTGAGCTAACATGACACTGAACAGTTGGACTGATAAACTGTCAGTTTATACAGCTTTGAGTTTTATATCCCTACAAAGTCATGTTAACCGCAGCCTGGGTAGAGACCAGATGAAATTGTCATCTTTTCTCTTGACAAATGTTAAACATAATGGTTAATGCAATGATTATCCATGATAAGGGGCTGGATTCAATAGCCCAAAAAGTGGCTTCCCCTTCTGGGTTCCTGACCATGCAGTGCCAGTATGTTAGCTAGTGAATTAGGCTTACTAAGGTTGAATTCTCCTTTTCTCTAGCTTCTCATAAACAAAATTTTCCTTTTCTCTAGTTTGTCTATGTTAATTGATTTTGTCAGCTTTTATGGCCCTGAATTAATACTTGTTCATGGTTTCAGAGATTTTCTCTACTAATTACATGACATTCTCTTTCTCTATCATTATTGCCCAGCAGAATGTCAGACACTGATAAAGTATATGATCAATATCTATTGCAAATTATTCTTTCTCTAGGTGGAAGTTGGTCGTGTTTCAACCCATACTCTAAAAAGTCTGACATCCCTTACAGAGTATACTGTTGCTATTTTCTCCCTGTATGATGAAGGACAATCTGAGCCACTTACTGGCAGCTTTACCACAAGTAAGTATTGCTGAACTTTTGAAGGCTTTCCAAGAAGAATTTTTATACTCTCTTACTTTACTGGAAAGTAAGACCAGTAACAGCAAGTGTCTCTGGTTGTGAATTCAGATATGTGGAATGCTTTCTGTTATTTTCATTGCAGTTTTCGGCTTCTTTGCTCCCTTATTATGGAGCCAATTGCATCCTTACTCATGGGAGTGATCTCTTGACATCATGAAAACATCTGTGTGAATAAGGTTCATTTCTTAAGTCTTTCCACAATCAGCCTTTTTAAAGCATCTTTTATTCCAATTAGCTAGTAAAGCATTTGTCTCCCCAGCTTTCTGAAGCATCATTCAGTATGATGGCTTTTGTCTCTCCAGCTGAAGTGTGATGAGTTTTGAATCATACATCTAACCAGTGAACTATCTAGGCAATAAAGGGTAGAACCTTATATACATACAAAGAAACGGGAACACCAAAAGGAGAAAATATAAGACATTTAAGGCTCCTGTAGGTCCGTTTAGCACAGTTACAGTTTCTGTAACTGTAGTTCTCCATTAAACAAATGGCTGATGACACTTAGTAATGCTTTCAACATAACAATGGGAAGAGAAGGACTTTGAGGGAGGAAAGAGAAACATGAGGTAGAAGAGGAAGGAGAAAATGCATGTATGGAACAAGAGGTTGATAATTACATGCAAACTGCAAATGGAAATGCACAATGAGTCTCTGGAAGGAGAAGAGACTGGGACTTGGCTTTGAGGCAGAGGATAAGAAAAAAGGATGGTGCACAGAGCTCTGAGCAAAGGAGAGGGAGTGAGGGTTGCATGGAGTTCCTTCAGTGGAGAGAGGACAAGGAGGCTTGTCCAGTTAGAATAGATAAAGAGCATGTATTGTGCATATTCCCCTCCCCCAACTACAAAACCACTTCCCTAAGTACAAATAAGTGTGCAAAGAATCTGTAGTGCCTTTGTTATCTACCTCCCATGTTATACTTTTTGTAACAAACTCCAAGTAAAATGGTACATGCTTGACGTTGCCATCTATGCAAGTCTCAGTGAATAATTTACTCTCACTTTTCTTTTGCATAATATTTTGCAGAAAGAGTTCCAGCTCCCCAGCATTTGGAAATCGATGAAGCATCGACAGATAGTTTTAGGGTCAGCTGGAAGCCCACCTCCTCAGATATTGCTTTTTACAGATTGGCATGGATTCCTTTGGATGGGGGGGAATCTGAGGAGGTGAGTTGCTTTGACTTTCTGAGAGTGTGAAACGGAAGAGAGAATTCCATTCTTCATAGGATACCTATGCTGCAACTTTTGCCAATTAAATATGGCCAACTGACTTACAGAAAAATCTGCCTCATTGCAAAACTCTCTAAACCAAAATCAAATGCATATTGCAGTTTGTTTTTGAAGAGGAAGTGAGGAAAGAAGAGATCTTTTGTGGATAATGAACCTAATATATAATGTGCCGACTGCCATAGAACTAGCATTGCTCTTTGATGCTACTTCAGTTTTTAGAAGTTCATGTTCTGCACTTTGCTGTGAAGATGATGACGGTAGCTGAGCCAGAGCAGCGATATCCTCACATAAAGCTCCACATTTGTGTAATGTGCTGGCCACAGTAAAATTGCCTGTGAAGCCTTAGATGTAATGTTACAAAAGGAAAATTTTACACATAGTTAATTTATTAGATTGTTCCTTTATTCCTCTTTACAGTTCTTTCTCTTTTTCCCCCTCATGCTGTACTTTTTGCTCTAGGCCCTTGTGCGTCTTCTCCATAGTGCCATTTTCATCAGTCTGAATTTTTAAATGATTTTTCATCTCTTTAGCTTTTCCTGTTTTATTCTCTTTTTCCGAGTAGAAAAACACAGACACTTTCTCTCCCAAATTTTCTTCTTTCGTAGTCTGTTTCTTTTCCTCTTTCACTTTCTTTCTTTCTTTCTTTACTCTTTCTTTTGGCTTGTTTTGTACTCCTCAGTCTTTAATGACTCTCTCAAACATCTTGTTCTCTTGGCATCAGAACTGTGAAGAGAGGCCACATCCACAAACTGTTTAGCTGGGTGCAGAACTCAGTGGGGAAGATGACATTTCCCACTTGGCCCTAGGTTTCATGCATCGTTTTTTCATCCATCAGGGCAGAAAGCAGTCGTTCCAGCCTAGGTTATGTGGCATTTTTTCTGTAAATTTAGCTTAGACTGACTCTTTTCTCCCTTTCACCTAGCAAGAGGCAGTCAGGCAAGAAAGAAGGAAATTACAGGAGTGACCAGGGAAAAGAAGGAGTTGGCAGATGAGTGAGTGGACACAGGTTGTCCGCTAGCATTTTCTCCTGCAGTAGCTGAACAGATTTGTTTCTGCTTAAGTTCTAGTGAGTAGCTGTCAGTGAATCCCTTTAAGCCATGTGCATTTTTAAGTAAGATTTATGATATCTGTGTTCTTTGAGTGTGAGAATAAATGATCAAGAAATATTTGAACTGTTAAGGTTCCACTTGTTCATTGTATTCACTAAGAACTGCTGGAGGCCCTAATATTTTAGTATGTTAAAATATTAAAAATACCCGAGCTGCTTTCTTGTTCTCCTTGCATGACCTCTCTAATGGGGTCAGGCCTAGGATAGCACAATACCTCCAGGCTGTTGCCTCTTTAAGCTTCTTTCCCAGCTAAGTGATCAGTCATGCAGAGAAATGACATGCACTCCCTCTCTCTTTCTCCCAAGACCCAACTTGCCAATTAGCTGAGTGGGGTCAGGAGGTGCTGGTGAGAATTACACACCTCTCGGCTCACTTCATCCACACTGCTGATGGGTGAGGAGCATTTAGTGGGGCCTTAGTGCTAAAGAGCCAGAATAAATTTAAGCGTGACCTTTTATTTCTAGGTTACAGTAGAGAATGCGTGCTCTTGTACTCATGCGCTTGTTACTATTCTTGCTTCTGTTATTTGTCCTCTCCACTTGAAAGTTCAGCACTTTGTGTTCTTCTTTTTTTGTGGTCTTCTCTGTGGGCTAAATTAGCAGGGAGCGGAGGGTGATGGAAGTTATGCTTCAGAAAGTATGCCAAAGTTATGTGTAAGATAGTAACTATGTATAGACACTTTATAATGATCTGATATACAACTAGAGGCTCTGGGGAATTGGAAGGGAAGGTATTACTTACACCTACTTAGTATACAGCTAGATTCACTCAAGCTTGTTTCTGAAATTTTCCCAAGAAAATCTGTGCCAGAAAGTGTGCAGCGTGGGGTGCCTAATTCATTATTTGATAGTTGTAAAAGGCATGGCCCCAACTCATTTCTTTCTGCTTTTGTTTTCTGTATCTGAGTTCAGAAGGTCTGTGATTATTTTATGGGTGCCTCTTCCCCAGGACCAACTCAGGAAATCTCCTGTGGTAATTAAAAGAACAAAGTGCGATTCACTGTTTCTGCTAACTGCTGTAGTAGATTTTATGCAGCATATATCTGTTGTTTGATTTTCATTGTAAGTCTTACTTTGATTCTGTGTATACAGTGGCCACCTTTAAAAACTTGCCAATGTTATCCTAGAGAAGGGTTGTTTTATTGTAGTATCTGTGTGCGTAACCTAAAAACTATTCCCCAAACCAGTCAGCCCATTTCACCAGAATTACTGCTCAGGCTCCTTGCATTCTGCTGTGAATCTGTGAATCTGCTGCTGCTGTCATGGGTAGAAATAAGGAAAATTGCTGTTTGAAACGTCACACCATATAGCAAACTTCTCATCAGCACATCTCCCCTAATCCCCAAGTCTGCAGCAAATGTTCTTTCAAGTTGCATTCAGATGTGTGGAACCGTAACTTGGATTATAATTCTGGTATAAAAACAGCATTTTGTAAGGCTGTGGAGATGCTGAATACATTTGTCATAAGAGTGCTTGAATGAGAGAAATATGAATGAAGGTTAATCTACCCTGTTATGTTGCTTTCACTGATGAATGTTTTGAATTTTAGTGATTTTGAAATGAAATGCATACGGTCAGCTTTAGCAGTTAAGTAGCTGTGGGTGAAAGTATAAGAGTACACATTAGAATAATCAAACTAGCCACAAAATAATAAATACATTTTAAGTATTCTTTACAGTGTTTTTTTCCAGACGTAGTCTGTGATACTTTTTATTTCAACATAGCTAATAAATTCTTTGGGCAGATCTGAGTGTAGATTTAATTTATTTTAAAGGAGAATCCATTTTCCTTCTTTCATTTCAGTCAATTCATATAAATTAATCAAATGCAGAACTGATTTTCTTTAATCTTGCTGTGCTACTTAGGTTGTCATAAATGGAGACACAGACAGTCATGTTATTGAGGGTTTGTTGCCCAACACAGAATATGAAGTTTCTTTGCTGGCAGTTTTTGATGATGAAAGTGAAAGTGAAGTTGTTGCTGTTCTTGGAGTTACATGTAAGACAAACTCTTGATTGTAATTTTTAGAGATGTTTACGTGACTTAAATTTAATGCATGTATCTTCTATTTAAAATATAGCCCATCTTTGGGTAGCTGTAATATTGAAAAATGTGGTGGTTTAGCAGCAGGGCTTTGATGACTGTATTTTTTGCCTTTTTTTTCAATATTATGTGGTAGATGGCATTGAATCAAAATGATGGTTTGGCTGCCTATCTGAGCTGTGGTATTAATAACCGTTGGATCTGGGTAGATATTCTTCCATCCTACATTTCAATATTCAGTCTTTGAACAGGGTTCCTTAGGAGAAGATATATTAGATTTTGGGGTGGGTTAAATGTCTTGAATTAAATAATTTACAAGAATTTCATTTAAGATGCTTGGCATTTGCAGTATACCCTTTTCTTTCTTATTTATGTAATTTATACTCACTAGAGGTGAATTCACTCTTGGCTGAAATAGTGGGCCAGAAAGCTTACACAGGCATCCTGTGACATTAACATGGAAGTAACAAAGATAAAACTTGAAAGTCACATACAGTGTATTTTATAGTTTATAATTGAAACAGTGGCTAACATTTGAGGTAGATTGCTCTGTCCGTTCTCTTCTTATGGATAGTGACTTGGTTAAGTAAACAACTATATTTTTCATGTGTAAATTCAAAAGTTTATTTCATTCTTAGTTTAATTGCAGGCTTAATCTTGAATCTTCTATTAAGACAAGAAGCCCCTACCCATCCAAATGATGCTGATGCTGCCTAGTGTTGCTGAGCGTACTTTCTGTTTTTCACATGGACAGAAATGAAGCACCCTTAAAAAGCTTTCAGTTTAATTAATTTGACAACCTTAACAAATGGTCAAAGTGGAAGTCATTATGCATAGTTCAGCCAGAAATGTGGGAAACTATATGTGTTCTTATTTAATTGTACAGTTTATAATTATGTCTTATCTGTAGATCTAAGTGCTAATCCTGCAAATATATGTGCCTAAAGTAAAGTAGATGAATAGTTCCCTTGTAGTCTCTGAAATGCCTGAAGTGTGTGGGATACTTGTAGGTGTGAGCACATAGTTTCATTTGTCATAGTTAGAAATAAAAGATAAACACTGCGACTTCCATGTCTTGTTGAATCGTTAGTGAGCTGAGTATTGTTTTTCAGTTGCAAGGACTACCACAATACCAACCACGGTGACTACTACCAGTACCACAACTTCTAAGCCCACCACAGCAGGTAAACAGAGCAAATGTCAACAGTTTAAATGCTGAACGCAAAGAGCTAAGGCTCCCCGCAAGCACACCCAGATGTAGGGGCAGACAGCTGTGATATTACTGAGCTGATAACCCCAGTTCCTGATGGTCCATGCAGTCAGCACACTGCCATGGTAGGTCTGGTGGAGGTGTAGGCCCCAGGCAAGGGACATCACCGGTGAAAGGTGCACATTATCGCGCTCCTGCATGCGTGCGCTTCTTCATGCTCCTGCTCCTTCCACGCGTGGCCAGCTTCCTGCACGTGCCATGTGTGGATGAGGAGCCAACCTATAACGCAGCGTAGGGACTCTGAATGATACCAGCGATAGATATTACGTAGAAATACAGAGACTAATTTGGAAAATTCAGCTCTGTTTTCTCTTTCCCTTTATAAACATGAGCTTGGAAACTCTTCAGAATTTTGTTTAGTTTTGAGTGTTCTGTTTGTTTTCCCTGGAATTAGAAAACTGACTTTTAAGGCACAACAGTTCTGGATTATTTCTCTTCTGTACCATTGTAGCTGCTGTGGAGTTTTGATTATTCTAAAGCTCCATAAGCCAAGTAATATAAACAAAGCAGATGGGGTAATATATGTTAATGGCAGTATAGGATAACTATTATTTTAGTAAATGGTTAAAGTTTGTAGGTTATTACGCCGAAGTATGACTGAACTATCTGGGTTTGCCCCACCATGGCTCTGCAGACCGACCGTGACCAGTAGAGCTTGCAGCTATTTGGTGATATTTAGCACAATTTTAAATCTAAAAACAGAGTTGAGAAAATAGTAATTAAATATTTTTGGCTTTAGTTTTTCGAACAGGAATCAGAAACCTTGTTATAGATGATGAGACAACCTCAAGTCTGAGGGTGATATGGGACATTTCAGATTATAATGTTCAGCAGTTCAGAGTGACCTATCTCACTGCGAAAGGTGACCGTGCTGAGGAAGCGGTAAGAATGGTCTGTATGGGTTTTGTGAATGGCTTCATAAACTTGAAAAGTTTGTTTAATAATTGCTAAGGCATGGTCTCTCCTTATATGATGCTCCTGTTGCAATTAGTAAAAGATCCATGTTTGACATTACTGTGAGATTGAACTTCAAAGTTTTAATCATATAGCACCTGCTGCACTGCAGGCAACAACAGTCAAATGTAAGATCAAGACCCAGTCACACAGATGTGTGACTATTTGTTATTTTTCTAATACCATGTAATGATCAAAATTAAAATTGTCTTACACAAAAAAAGTTTCTGGTGATCAAGATTTTGGACAATATTTGAAGGAATGAAGAGTACTACATGTACTCTTTTGTGTGTGTAGCAAATAATAAAAAAAAGAAGCCCTAACTCTATTATTTTTAAAATTTCACAATTTTTGAGATAATTTCAGAATTCTGGGAGGCCAAGTGCTTTTTTTTTTTTTTTTTTTTTTTTTTAATTGGGGAAATCTTACTATTATGGTGCTTGGTTTCCACAAAAACTAAGCTATAAAATTTTGAGCTAGACCTATGTAGGTATGTTTAAGAGATTAAATTGTATAGTTCAAGGTTATTTTCTTAGTAAATAGCTCAGAATGAAAAAATATTCCCCATGTCATCCTCCTTCTGTCACGTGACTCACTTCTGCTCATAGAACAGTTATATTGAAAATATGGGATATTCTTTTTGATGTCTAGCGTCTGACATTTTAAGCCCTATATCAGACTATATCAATAAAAAATATTAAAAGGAATTAGTTCAATATATTTTTCCTAGACAACTATCAGTCTTTTTTTCATTTTAGTTTCATTCACCTTTTATGAGACCTTGGTAGAAAATTACTTTTTAGCCATCTCTTTCAACTATAGTCTGAAAATGAACTTTCAATGTAGTGGTTTCCTTTTGGACTGGAAAATGTGCTTTGTGAATTTGCCTTGACTATATGATAATATAGTATATAATACAGTGGCAAACTTGCACAGCATAATGGCACAAACTGTGCTGTTCTTCTGACAACAACACAAAGTTTCTGAAATTCAGATCTCAGATTTACTGTTTCAGCTCTGGGAAGCTTAATCAAATTCAGTTGGGTGATATAAATGTAGTTCTGTTTTAGTGTTCAACAACTATTATTTTAAAAGGAAATTAAAATTGTAGGAAAGGTATTCAGATTCTGGCTATCAGAAGGATATTAGATTTGACTCAAAAGCTTATTAAAGAAAATTATAAAATTGTAAGATTAGGTAGGTTTCTTGGCTCTACTCCCGCAAATTATTTAATTTTAAGAACTCTCTCAAGTCTTATTATCTTTGGTCACAATTCAGCAAGCAGATTAACCACGTTTCATCTTTGAAATTAATCACGTGCATAAATACTTTACTGAATAAGGAATGATGTAAGTTTATACTTAAAATTCAGCACATTTTAAACAGAAGGAAAGTATTTTATCATGTGGCTTCAAGCACCTGAGAGGTGCAACACAGATGTCAATAAAACGATGCAGACATTCAATTTTTAGGAGAGTATTTATACATTTAAGTACATTTCTTAAGCAGCACTCAAAAGCTTTGTGGAATTTGGGCTTAAATATACTATAGCAGGACAATTCTGTGGTGGATGCTTAAGTTTTTTGGCTCTGATTTCAGTGATATAAATTTCAGTTACTCCTCCCTTTCCGTAAAAATATTAAGAAGCTTTCTAATCCTTGATGCAATTGGCTGAAAATCAGGGACTAGAAAAAGTAATAGAATGCTTTTCACTACAGAAGAGTCAAGCCCTAAATTCCATGTATGTTCTTGGGTATGCTGTATATACTGGAAGGATCACATTTTTTTTCTTCCTTAAAGCCAAGAATGTTTCTCACTGCTGAAAACCGTATTGTTCTGTAGATCTCTGATGTGCACATGTGGAAAAGAGAGAGTTCTCAATGCTTGCATCCCCTCTCCTAAAAAACAAAAAAAGTTGGTTGCTTTTTTTTCAGAAACTTGGTTTGTGTGTTTTGAGTATATGTATGGAAGAATTTAGCATGGAAATCTTTCATGCACATCTATTTAGATGGTTTTGTCCAGTTTTGATCAATGAATGAAGTACTTTTTTGACAAGTCTCAACACCTAGGTGTACTAGATTAATTTCCCTCTTTGTATCACTTGCCAAAATTAGAAGTAGCTTGAATGTATCCTGGAGCATTAAAACTGGTGAGAGCTTTCTTGTCTGAGTATATGCTTCAGAAAGTGTTTGCTCTGCCATCATCATATGCATCAGTCTTCTTTGAAAGAGCAAAACACTTTTAGGCTCAGTTTCTACTTTTTCCCCTTGAGTTTAAAGGGCTTATAGGTCTCTCAACTTCTTGCCAGATATGTGCGGTTGCTGGCTGAGGTGACTGCTTGGCAGTGCTAGGTTAACGGTTGGACTCGATGATCTTAAGGGTCTTTTCCAACCTTGACGATTCTATGATTCTATGATAGATTCCCACAATGTACATGGGCCAGGGAGGGTCCAAACCACCAGGTTGGACATTGAAACTGTTGCTTCCAACAACATCACTTCAGAGCATAAGTTTGGTGCAGGAAACATAGGATCGGTTTCTCTTTTTACCGTGTCCACTCCATGTGCTAGGTAGCTCCCATTCAGGCTTTGGAGGCTCTCTGAGATTAAAATTTTACTGACAAGATAAAAGATTGCAAGGCTTTACTTGGGCACCTCTGCCACCACTGTTGTGATACTAGTATTTGGGGCTCTGGCTAAAATATAGTAATCTATTGAAGAGTTTCAGAAATAGCTGCTTATGGGGAAACCTTGTACTGTATTAAAAGAAGCAGTGCTTAATTCAGCGGTTTGAAACATTTGCTCTAGCACACCCAAAACTGCCTGGAGGGATTTCTACAGCTTCTCTACTTCCACCAAATTGCCTGGTTGGACTTCTGCTGCAGATCTTCCAGGTTTCATGGCAGTTTGGGATCTGCTGCTATTTGTGGGATGTACTCCTACTTCTTCTCCTAAATAGCTACCTTCATTTTCTTGTCCCCAGACTAGATGCAGACGGGACAAACATGTTTTATTCTTGCTTGCTCAGTTTGTGCTTCCCGATCTCTTGAATTTTCCTTCCTCCCAGGGAAAGAGGATTTTCTGTCCCCAAAGAACATAACAATCAACCTTTATTAATGGGCATAGCTTTGGACGATCATATTCATGTCAAGAATAAATACAATTGGAGGATTTATTTTGTCTGTACAGTAAAATTGTTTAAGTACTAACCATCCATATAGTACCAGTGGTTAATGGAGCTATAGCGGTTCATAGGTTTAATATAAAACTGTGTTATCCCACAGGCACATTCTCCTTTTTATTTTACTCAGGTATGACTAGTAGATCTGTTAAAAGGGTGGATAATTTAATTATGTTATTTTACCATAGAGCATCAGAAATATTTAAAAATGCAAGCTATACAGCAATACTAGTGGAAAGTGGTGTCAGAGATCATGTAAGATATAAAAAGGTTTTGGCCTTACTCATTAAGCTTGATTGTTTCTGTTTTTCTGACCATCCAGGTAATGGTGCCTGGGAGACAAAACACTCTTCTGCTTCAGCCTCTGCTGTCTGATACAGAATATAAAGTTACCATCACTCCCATCTATTCTGATGGGGAAGGAGTCAGTGTCTCAGCTCCTGGCAAAACTCGTAAGTACAAAGTTTCTGCTTGTCTTTGACCAGGATATGCATGAAGAAAGGCTTACTCTTTTGGCTTTTTTTTCCTTGGCTGTAGTAATATATTTTAGTATAAATGTGGGCTTATTTTGCATGACTTATATGACTCAAGCTTTATATTAATCTCAGTTCATTGATTTATAAACAATGGGTTGCTTCTAATTGACAAATTGCATTTTATGTTCAAATACTGTGAGTTTGCAGAAACTTGTTGAGTAATAAAGCTGGTAAGTCCTTGACAGATAGACCACCAAGGACAAGCTAAGTAATGCAGAAAATAAAGTAAACAATGCCTGCTGGGATAGTATCAAACCAACCATTGTACTGTTGGATTTTCTTTTGTGTGAGATCATTACTTCCTAAAGGTCATTAGAAATGCTGCTGAACTTTTTATAAAAGTGATTGCATTATCTCTAGAGTTTTGACCAAGTACCAAAAGATTACTCAGCTGTAGCTTAAGTTCCCTCAGTACTGTATATTGATAAAAAATCATCTCATTGTTCACTGCTAGTCATGATAGTGTAATTTTTTTGAATTATTCTCCTAATTTACATATTTTCTACCTAAATTGAAGTGCTATTTGTGCAGATACTTAAATCACTTGTAAAAGCATTCCGTTTGAAAGCATTAAGTGTTCACAAGAGCATGATTTATACATTAAAAACTTTAGTGCGCTTGGATTGAAAGAAACTGTGTAAATAAAAGATAATTATCTCTGAATTGTCTTAGGTTTTTAAAACAATGTAAGGACAAAGTTGGGAATTAATTTGACGATTCATTGTTTGTTGAACAAAGTCCGTAATTAATCCTTGGTATAAGTTGGTATAACTTTCTTAAATATGCCAACCTTAATTCCCTGACATAATGCCAAGGCTGAACTTGATTAAAGGCTTTCATCCTGGCAATTTTACCTGTAAATTACTGGGTATCGCACTATTTTCATGTGCATGTCTTGAGTTTTATGCATGTGCTTGTATGAGATAAACTTGTAAAAGCTCAGTTTGGTTTCCTTTTAGTACCCCTGTCTGCTCCTAGAAATTTACGTGTCTCAGATGAGTGGTACAACAGATTGCGTATCAGTTGGGATGCCCCGCCATCACCAACAATGGGTTACAGGATTGTCTACAAACCTATCAACAGTGAGTTTTTAAACTGGTTTTTTTGTCATTTGTTTTTCACTGTACAGTGTCTTAACATCATCTTTTTCTGAATTTTGTATTTAAATCTAACAGTTGCAGTTACAGCCTTGAAAGTGCTATCAACTTAGGTGTCTCAGGTTTTGAATATGAAAGTTTCATAGTCACAGAATGATGCAGGTTGGAAGGGATCTCTGGAGATCATCTGGTCCAACTCCCTGATCAAAACAGGGCCAGCTTGGAACAGGTTTCGCTGGACCTTGTTCAGCCGAGTTTGTAATATCTCCAAGGATGGAGATTTCAAAACCTCTCTAGGCATCTGTTCCAGCTTTTGACTACCCTCACCGTGAAATCGTCTTTCCTAATATCTAATCAAAATTTCCCATGTTGCAAATTTTGTCTGTTTTCTCTTACTATCATCCTGTTTGCCTCAGAAGCGATTCTGTCTCTGTCTTCTCTACCCCCTCCCAATAGGTAGGTGTAAGCAGCAGTAAGATTGCTCCTTAGACTTCCCATCCTAAGGCTCATGAAACGCAACTCTTTCAGTCTGTTCTTTTATGTCGCTTTACCATGACTCTTTCTATTTATTTCAGAGACTACCTTTGCTCTCTTCCTGTTCCTCTCTTCTGTGTTCTCCTGTTCTTCAACTTCCTTCTCCTCACAATACAAACAAAGTTTGAGTTTCCTTGACTTTTACTCCCGCTCTACACATCCCAGATACTGGACATTTTATTCATTGCCCATTTTGTCCGTGCTGCATCCTTTGCCCACCTGCTCATTGCGGCTAGACAAGGCAAATTTCTTTAGAAAAACATGTTCCTCTATTGAGAGTGAAACACAAATGTGTGACCATTAAGGGACTAAAATGCTGTTCAAAGACAATACTGTTGCCTGGTTTCTGAAATCTATCCAGAACAACTAAGAGAGGTGACAAAGGAGCTGTTTGCAGTTCTGATTTGGGAGTTTTATTCTTTTCTATTTTCATTATCATTTTTGCACAGTGTTAAATAATGCTGTTGTATAAGAACCCCTTAGGGACTGTATTGCTGGCTAGCATCTGCTGTCCCCCCCTGTTGGTCCTGGCACACTATCAAACTGAAGAGATCTTTGGCTGCCTATTTAGGGCAGTAGTAAGTCACTGAAGCAGAACAAAAGGGTCTTAACAGATGCCAGTGTCTAGCCCTGCCCTAATGAATCCCACTGCTGAATTTCCCAAGTGTGTTGTGGCTTCTATCCATGCAAGGACTGAGCAGAGTGTCTTTGTTTTTGTGTATGGTAAAAAAAAAACCAGCAAAAACTTTAGGAGCACATGTAATGTTGGATGTGTCTTAAGATTTGTTTTAACTACCTGCTAATTCAATGGATGAAAATGATTTTCTAATTTATTTTGTTTTTTGCAGTTCCTGGTCCTGCGTTGGAGACCTTTGTAGGGGATGATATCAATACTATTCTCATTCTAAATCTCTTCAGTGGAACAGAGTACAGTGTTAAAGTATTTGCTTCGTACTCAACAGGCTTCAGTGATGCCCTAACAGGCGTAGCCAAAACCTGTAAGAATGATTTCATGCTGTTCAGATCTCTACAGGCTGTTTTTCGCTATAACTATGGCTTTGTGCAGCTCCCTGAATAAATTTTCACGAGGAAGACTTTCTCAGTTGTGTGCAAATTGTTTTCCTGAAATGAAAGTCTCTTTTTTTATCAAGACTATATCAGGCTTTAAAATAATCCGCTGGACGTTAGCAAGACAGAGGTCATAAAGCAGATGTTGTTATTTATCAGCCAAACATATTTGCCTGGTAGTAAATATAAATCTCCTTAATGGAAAGTCTATTTAGTCTTTTTTTTCTAGCTCCATATATATAATATGATTTAGTCTTTATTTATCTAAAGCTCAATTTTAAATTAGATTTGGACAGAAATATTGCTGTTACAACGATATTTTTATACTTATTTGTAGTAACTGAATTTTTAGGAGTGTTCGTTATTTAGTCTTAACTAAATTGACCTAAGTTCCAAACTTTTGGTCTAAAGATTCACTTTTTTTTTTTTCCTTCCTGTTTTGGATTTTCTTGACATCATTTTTTAAGCAGCTTTTGAAATTATTTGTTAAAAATGAATTGGCACAAGTGTTTCACTATGATTCTTTTGTCATTTTTTCTTGTATGTCATATTAGAGGTGTAAATCTAATTTTTTGGTATTAAATTTTCAGTGTACCTGGGTGTGACAGATTTGGATTCCTATCAAGTCCGCATGACTAGTCTCTGTGCTCAGTGGCAGCTTCACAGACATGCTACTGCATATAGGGTAGTTATAGAATCGCTTGTGGGTAAGTTACTAAATCATTCAATATGCAGCTACAGCCTAACCCAGAGAATTGAATTGTATAAGTTAAGAAATTGTATGCAGTCAGACCTGTAGACTGACTCCTGAAATACTGGAAATGATGGACAGAAGAGAGTTGTGTACACACTGAAAGTTTCAGGAGTAGAAGTAGCATTCCTGTCCTTTTATATCAAACAAATGTTGATAATTTGTCCTTTTCATGGGAGGGAGTTTTGTCTATCAGTAGAAGGTAGGCGCTACCTGAGTTTTCCACTGGTGTGAGGCACAGAAGATGGATGAAGGATGAACTGAATACATCTGAGATTGTTAATAAACCATCAGTGATAACTCTGTAGAATTAGGATGGACATGAGGGGTAGGGAAAGCTCTGATTGAATCCAGACCATGCTCACAGGGTCAGAACAGCATCCAGTTTTGTCTGTTCTCATTCTGTTGATTGTTAATTATAGCTTGTAGTAATGTTGCTCATCTGGATAAACATGAGATATTTTTATGTGGAAACACATGGTGTCTTGATGCTTTTAATACTGACTGTGTAGAAGGTGAACTACAGCCTCTTCCATGTTGCTGATTCTCAGGTGTAGCCCAAAGAGGTTATGGAGAAGTCACTATTTGTGCAGACTAACTCTCTTATCCCCAGTAGACAGCAGTGATCTTTTGAATGGTGACAAATTAAAAGCTTCGATAACTTGAGAGAAGTGCAGTTAATAACGTTTAATGGGATCTATCAAAGGTATCATGAAAAATAATACTAATTTGGTTGCAAAAAAGTAATGACCTTTCTGTCGAATGGCAAATGGATGGTGATACAGTTTATCTGAAGCCCTGGAATACAGACAAGATGTTCAGAAAGCAGAGATCTTGCCTGGCACAAGACAGCACAGATTTTCTTCTCATCTGGGAGCTAGCCAACATTCTGCTTTCATCATATAGAACTGCCAGAATTGTTTTAACTGAGCCAAGAGTCTGAATGTGAGCAGAAGAGCTAAAGTGTGAACAATTGGTTCTTATTAACATCTATCATGAAGAGTTTTGATTGTCAGATTGGGTGTGTGTCTCGTTCAGGCAGTGATTCATTATTTTTATACTAATGTAACACCTCCTGATAAGCATCAGGTGTTTTTTCCTTGGCACTGAATGACTGTTTGGCATTTTTTGTTGATACTCTGTAAAATGTGTGATTAGTTGCTTTATTTCACTTCTTTCTGCTACAGATTATGAATTGTGCTGAAGGTTTTCTTATTATTATTAAAATATGCCTTATGCTGTTTCTAGTACCTGGACTTTTCCATTGTTGACATGTTTTCCAATTCAGAATTTAGCAGAATTAATTTCAGAACCCTGTAAATACTATTTCTTAACCAACTTGTTAAGTGGTTACTAGTGGAAGCTGGAATACAATATCTAGTTCAGTCTCTCTTGCAATTATGAAGCACATCACAGAGAACCAGAGGCATAGACAGAGGATGCCGTAGAATTACATAATGAAACAATTCCTCATTAGACTCTGATAATTTAGGACCAGATCCAAAGCCCACTGATGACAGTGTTTGTGATTTTTATTAACTTCAGTGCGTGGGGTGAAATTCATCTTTTTTCCTGGAGATGTCTGACACATTCCTCAGCTCCTACTTAATATGAAGGATGAGATGTTACAGAGACCTCTGCACAGAGGTGAATTTCCAGAAATAAGGCAACATGCAGTTTATTAATTTATGTCAACCGCTTGTCCTTCATCTGCTGTCATGTCCCCTTCTTGTTTCAGACTTAAATTACATTATTGAATAAACCAGTAAAGAAATGTTTTGATGGTTTCTTTTATAATTCCAGATGGGAAAAAGCGAGAAGTAAATCTTGGTGGAGGAACGCCTAGACATTGTTTCTTTGAGCTGATGCCTGGAACTGAATATAAAATCAGTGTTCATACACAGCTTCAGGAGATAGAGGGCCCTGCTGTAAGCATCATGGAGACAACATGTGAGTAAAATAGATCAGAGTTCAGCCAGCAGCGATAATATTTGATTGCTTCTTGTGTTTTGCCCTTTGCCCACAGATGTGCTATTCCTACGTAGTTTCCTTTAGCTGAGTTTTTAGTTTTTCAACCACATTGCGACTCCTCCACAGAGGTGCAGAATTCTTACACCACTGCTGTGTATTACTTGTGAAGTCACATTCACCTACTGTATTGGACTTCCTAATGAGAATGAAACAGGGAGGATAGTTTAGCTTTCTTCATAAAAAGTCCCACCAGGGGATACTCTGAAAAATCTGTGACTTTGGGGGGGGAAAAAAAATCCAGAAAAATGACGCAGAGAAACATAGAAAGTTTTGTATCCTGCAGCTCTTGTTATCCAGGAAAATTTCACCAGTGTCTGAGTAATTTACAGTTAAATGGGACCTTGATACCCAATCTACTTATGTATTTTGAAGCAAACCAACCAACCAACCTTTTTATGATTATTCTCAATAACACAAGACAGGCAAAAAAAGCCCTCACAGCTGTTTATGAAGGCAATATCCTGCTCTCATGAGTTCAAAATACTGCAAAACAACATACAGGATGAACAGAGTGAATATTTTAACATTATCTTTCTTTCTTCATGCCCATTTTCAATCGCAGTGATACCCTTCTTCTCATACTATATTCACTATACACCACAGTGCTGTTACCCTTCTCTCAGGGTAGATAATAATTTTCCTGTTCAAGTGAACCCTCCCACACTTATGGTTTCACATAGGAAAAACTTGCACAGGTGCATGACTCCACTTCTCAGTTGTACAGGGCTCATTCTCAGAGCAGTGAGGAACAAGCTAAGCTTCTCCTTTTTGGCAGAATGCATTTTGTGTGCTCTGCAGTTCAGGGAGTTAGGAGACATAAGGAAGAACACACCTTGGCCTACATGTCCATTTGAGAAAGACGGTTTGTGATGCAGACAAATTATTGTATCACCTCAGAAGAAAACACTCTTCAGGGTGGCCTGTACCTCTCTGGTGCTTAGAGAGCAGCCTTTCAAGTCACCTTACTGCAGTTGTGACCCTTTTGAAATGGGTATGGTCCTGGTCCGTCTGTGGCCATAGAGGTCCTGGGCTTCAGTTTCTTGTAGGTGTTTCAGAGTCTTGGCCCTTTCACTTGTTGAAGCCAATGGGAAAACCCACATCAGTTGCAGTGGGAGTCAACTTGGATGTGGACATGAGGCTTGTAATGAATCCTGTTTGCACTAATCTTTCCCAAAGATAGGTGCCTTTTGTCATATCTAAGTCTATCCATTGTCTGTAAATGTAACACATATTATAGCAAATAACAAGTAGAGTCTTTCTTGAAGGACTGATGTTCTGTCACCCGTGGCTTCTTATGCTGATTACATTGAAAAAAAATTGGAAAAAATGCCCTTGAACGAAAGCAGAAGCTTTTTCTCAGATACAGTTGTGGGAGTCAACACACGTGCATGTTATCTCTCAGAATTCAGCCAAGACTGTACTGAAAGGCACTAAATACAGCTCTTGCATTCAGCAAAACTGTCAATCAGTGATCATGTATTCAGATAGGTTTCTGAGAGGTTGTCATTCCAAACCTTATTTTCAGGAGAAGGATGAGACACTTTTCAGAAACTATGTAGTAACCTTAGTAGAAGTTGCTCCGGGCAACAATGCCACAGTGCTGTACAGTTGTGGTCGGAACTGCATTTCTAGCTGGAAACATAACAAGGTGTCTCCCACCGAATTCAGGAAGATCTTCGTCAGGGCAGGCTGTGATTTGCTCTGAGTGCAGGCACTGGCTTGCTTTTGCACTGTCTTTTTGTATTTTGGATTGCAGGACTAATATCTTCTTCCTTCCAGGGTGGGTAGAGACCTACTTTCTGTGACTAAGGACTGGTTCTGGTCAGAAAAGAAAGGGATGCTGACCTTGTACAAAATGAATTACGGATACTAGGTCAAGAATAGGCATGTCACATGGTCTACTACGCTGGGGAAACCCAAAAAGGGGCAGTTCCAGTAGTAGTTCAGCTGTACCATTGTTATTATTCACACTGAAATGCAGCCATTAATTGCTCTGTAATAGTACTATCCTTTTTCAGGTGGTCAATAGAGGAGGACATTACATGCACACACTCACCTACATTTCTCTCCAATTGCATGACTAGTTGATTAGAGACAATGAATTTTAAATGTGGACATGAGTAGAAAAATGCTGTGTTTAATATAGATAAAGTATATTGGGCTTTTAAGCGTTTTTTTAATATTTCTGCCTTTTATTCTCCAGTACCATTTCCAACTCAACCGCCAACAACACCTTCAACACCACCTCCACCACCTACAATCCCTCCTGCAAAAGAGGGTAAGTGCTGCATATGTGGGTTTCTAATAATTTTAAGGTGTTGATGCAATGTTTTTCTGCTTCTGACACTATTTTAGACCTGTGGGGATCAGATTTCAAAATGCATTTGCTACAGCAACACTGTTAAGGCAGCTGGCTTAACTTTAATGAGCCAAAAATCTGACATCGTTATTGTATTGTTGAAATTTGCAGAAAGGAGGGTTAGTATGTGTGAGATTTTCTTTTTCCAGAACTCCTAAACCATACATATTTAGCAACTGAAGCAGATATCCTAGGGTTATTAAAGTTCTAAACCAGCATGATTTTTAAAAATAGGTCTACTTTAGGTTATGAGAAAAGTGTTGGCCATGTTCAGTCTCTTCTCTCTTTAAATGTAGACTTCCTTCTGTTTCTCATTTGAACATGTAGTGTTTTGTACAGAGTCACATAAATATTTCTGTGAGGGGAGCATTATTGTTGGAGAGTGAGGGTCAAATCTGTCAGCGTGAAGTCAGTGGACCAAACCGACATATAGTAATTGAGAATTTAATTCATAAATGCAGAAAAAAAAGACCTTGTATGTATGTTTTAGAGCTGCATAGCAGCAGATTTTCTTTTTTTTTTTAATCCAAGGAGTAATCAGAAAATGAGAAATATGGGTACATATCTTCCTGTCCCATTCTCTGGATTTAGATGAACATTTTTCTTCAAGATGAAATATGTTGAAAAACCTAACTTTGCTTTGAGACTGACTGTTTCTGACCCCAAGCGATAGACTTGGATTCTGTAGAGTGTTGAAGGTTCCCAGTTCCCATGAAAGAGAGAGCAATTTGTGTGAGCAGATGTACAGCTCTGCAGGCCATTTTGCATAAGAACATCCCGGAATAAGATGAGATGGGGGAAACCTGCGTTGCTCCTAAATCGCGCAGTTAAAGGGGTGCGCATTGGGCACTACAGAGCTTAGGGTAACTTTTTTGAATGGACTAGTTTCCCACTGGGAACCTCCACAGTCAAGATTCTCTCATCTTGCTTACTGTGTCATACTAGGAGTCTGGGATTGTATAAGTTCATGTGTGACTTTACTTAACAACCTAAATAAAAATAAAAAATGGTTAGCCAGATTTTAAATAACTGTTATAACCTTGAAGTGCATTCTGTGATAGGATCTGTCTGTGCAGACCATTCACCCCTTGCAGAGCTCAGTTGGTTCTACACCTGCACTGAAGTCAATGCCAGCAGGTCTGTTTGCTAAAGCATTATTAACTAACATTGAACAAGGGCTTTTCATGACAATTGCATTTTCTTAAGTGATTTATGAGATTTCATGAGGAGCTGAGACATTGCTCTAATTCCAAAATACTTGCTTTTCTTTTCTCAGTGTGCAAAGCAGCCAAAGCTGACCTAGCGTTCCTGGTGGATGGGTCATGGAGTATTGGAGATGACAATTTCAATAAAATAATTAGCTTTCTCTATAGCACTGTTGGAGCTTTGGATAAGATTGGTCCTGATGGAACACAGGTAATCAACATGTAGAGAGACGGAGGATGCGTGGATTTGACAGGGTGTTTTAGACTAGCACCAGAAGTGAAATGAATCAAAAAGTAATTGACATAATTTCACAGTTCTTTTGAAAATATAAACTGCTTTAGGACAGCATTTTTTTTCAGTATATTCTTTTATACACACCATATGGTGAATATGCCGTGCAACTGTTCAGGGAAGGTTTCACTTGCCGATGGTCCATGAATAAGCAGCATGGGAAGCTGTGCACTGATGCTCGCTAGGGCCATGGTGCCCGGCTGCCCGAAGGGTAAGGGCAGCCACTAATTCGCCTCCCCCAGCCTGGCTTTTACCTGCTAAGATCTGCAAGTGTGCACAGCCCTGGGAGGTCAGCAATGCCTGGCCCTTCCTAAAAGCCCCCAACGGGGAGGGTCTCCCCGGCTCTCACTGCAGCTGGCTCCTGGCTCTGCTGCTTGGCTGGAGGCTGCAGGTGAACCGAGCTGGGCCTGGGGGCTTGTCCTCACCTGTGTCATGCCTCTGCTGTGCATGGAGGCCCTCGGCCGCCCGCGCTGGCTCTGTGTCACCTTCAGCAGTGCCAAATGCAGGCAGTGAATGAAGGAGAGGTGTGATGAGAAGGTGCTGCCCCCCAGGCTGCCCTACTGCCAGCCGACACGGTGGGTGCGTTTGTGGGGCTCTCCAGGGTGGAGTGCCCTGGTCGAGGCCCTGTACAGCACAAATGGGAGCATGTGCTTGTCTTTAAGCATATGAGCAATTCCACCTGCATTCACATGCTTAAAGTTAAACCACATGTTTAAGTGGTTTAAGGCTTAACATGTTAAGAGTGCCAGCAGTGTGCTCAGGTGGCCAAGAGGGCCAATGGCATCCTGGCTTGTGCCAGGAATAGTGTGGCCAGCAGGACCAGGGAGGTGATAGTGCCCCTCTACTCAGCACTGGTGAGGCCGCACCTCGAGTACTGTGTTCAGTTTTGGGCCCCTCACTACAAGAAGGACATGGAGGTGCTGGAGCGTGTCCAGAGAAGGGCAAGGAAGCTGGTGAAGGGCCTAGAGCACAAGTCTTATGGGGAGCGGCTGAGGGAGCTGGGGTTGTTTAGTCTGGAGAAGAGGAGGCTGAGGGGAGACCTTATTGCTCTCTACAACTACCTGACAGGAGGTTGTAGCGAGGTGGGGTTGGTCTCTTTTCGCTAGTAACAAGTGATAGGACGAGGGAGGTTTAGATTGGATATTAGGAAAAACTTCTTCACTGAAAGGGTAGTCAGGCACTGGAACAGGCTGCCCAGGGAAGTGGTTGAGTCTCCATCCCTGGAGGTATTTAAAGGACGGATAGACGTGGTGCTCGAGGACATGGTTTAGTGGTGGACTTGGCAGTGCTAGGTTAACGGTTGGACTCAATGATCTTAAGGGTCTTTTCCAACCTTAACAGTTCTATGATAATATGATTCTATAAATTAATGATATGAATTTTGCTAGCATGAAGGCTAAGTATCATTTCAGTCTCCTGTAATCATTCTAATGAGATTTAAGTTGTGTTAATGTTTTTGGTATTGGTACTCACTGTGGTGTTTATTTCTAAATAAGCTAAAAATGGCATCGATAAGGAAAATTAAAGGTTCATTTATTTAAAATCACATGCTCTACAGAATCTACAGTGCTCAAAATAAAATATAGTATTTACAATGATTGTTCTATTTACGTATTTGTTTAGAGAGATGCTTGAATCTGCTCCAGAAAAGATTATTGAGAAATATATTACTCTTTTAAGTGTTACCTGTATAATATGCAGTTTGGGATAGCATTAAAAATTATTTTTAACTTGTCCAATCCCTGAAGAATGCTCAGTTTTTACTGTTTCTTGCTGTACAGCTATTTTCCCAGAATATAGTCCATGGTGTTTCAGAAACTTATGCACAAGCTTAGGCTTAAGCATGTGAATAGCTCCTTTCAAATCAGCAATGCCACTTACAGAATATGAAGTTCAATATATGTTTTGTGAGTTGTAGGGGTTTAGTGTATAGCATTGAAATACAGGGTCTGGACTCATGTAGTATCATATTTGGGAGGGATGATATTTCAGAATATGTTCTTGCATCTTTCTATTACTTGCATCAGTATTGCTCCCTAACTTAAGTTACTTATGCTAGCTATTAATTCCTGGAGACTGAATAAAGTCCTTGCAGTTCTGTGTATGAGTAACTGTACACTTGTGAGCAGCTGTAACTAGGATTTTGCTTTTGGGCTCAATTGAGAGTGCTTTTGCTAAAGTGGGTATTACTTTTCTCATCCTGTTTGCTGCAGAATGAAACCAGAAAGTGTTAGGTGGCTGCAGAGAGTAAAACTAAGCTTTATTTAGTGAAAGCTTCTTCAGGAAAAAAAAAATTCTGGCTTCAATTTAAGGGTGAAGCAAAGTTACAAGATAAATCCTTGTTTTAAATGTGCTGATTCACTTACTTTTTGCTTATACACTGGGTGGTGCTTTAGTAGTGAACACATCTTCTGTGTGCACAGGTGGCAATAATTCAGTTCAGTGATGATCCCAGGACAGAATTTAAATTGAATGCATACAAAACAAAAGAGACTCTTCTTGAAGCTATTCAGCAAATAGCCTACAAAGGAGGAAATACAAAAACAGGTGAGAAAGGTCATGATTACGATGCAGATTTTCTCCCTCCTACTCTCTAGTATTTCTTTCCCATTTGCTAAGTGGTTTAATGTATCAGTGCAAAAACAGAGAGAACATGATGCCTTCACACTGGAGGTGAAAGGTTGGGCTTTGAAGTTAGAAAGTCTTCGTAATCTGCAGTTTACACCCTTCACCCCCTACTGCTGGGTATTCAGCCCTCTGACCAACAGTGATGTCAAGGACCAGGGAGGAAGGGAGAGAGGCAGCTAGGCAGAAGGGAATGACTTTGGGGACTGTGGAGGGTGGAATGAAATACGAAATCAGCTTGGCAAGTGGGAAAGGGGGAGGGGAGAGAAGGTGGGAGGGAGCTTGCAGAGCATGTAGAAAACAGTGGACAGAGTGGAGAGTCTGTTTGGTAATAAGCCAGGACAGTTAAGCCTCAGTGGTATGTTTAAGACCGGGCTGGGGGAAGATGTCTGTTAACTGAACGTAGTTACATTTTAATTAATCCCTTAAGATAGCTCTCTGATGTGAAGAAATTAAAGATAAGTGCTGAAAGGGTTAAAATCTGTTTTAGTTGGAAACCATATGTTTTATCATTCTCAGACTGCATAGAAATTTCTTGCAGCTGTTGCACTGCATCCAATCTCAGTAGTATCAAAATAACACATTTTCCATTTACTCAAGAAAATGTCGAAATGGCACTTTCAGTTGTTACCTGGACTGTGCCCTACAGTCCAATAAGGGAAGATTTTTGTTATCTTTAACCTGCACAGAATAGCCTTTCCCACACATGCCACGTTCTTGAACTTCACCTTTTGGATTGAAGAAACAAATGGCTGAAGCCATCAAATTTTCAAAGGCTAGGGTCAAAATTACACTTTTCTAAATCTCTATTTTAATAACTATAGAATGCACTAATTTACAGACTACTCAAGACCTAACAGATTTCTCTTTTTATCAATGTCTAACATAATATGAGAAGCCAATAGAAATTGGATCTATCTCACAGTGAAAGTATGTTGTCGATTTTTTCTGTTTCAGGCAAAGCCATTAAACATGCAAGAGAAGTCTTGTTTACGGGAGAGGCAGGCATGAGAAGGGGCATTCCAAAGGTTTTGGTTGTCATTACTGATGGGCGATCACAGGATGATGTGAACAAAGTCTCCAGAGAAATGCAACTAGATGGTAAAATACGTAATTTTAAGAACTATTCACATTTTCCTTTTTCTCATTAATTACAACTACATAAGTGTGGGCATGAGATAACGGTGACATTTGCTCCAGGAAGATTTCCAAGTTTAAAGAAAGCAGACAGCAAACGCTGAGAAACTCAGAATATCACTAGGATATGGTTAGATTCTGGATATTTTTTTTTTTGTGATTAATGCTATTTTTCATTTTGGTGGCAGTGCTAAAATCATGTAGTGGTCAATGGAATTGCTCCCATGATGAAGAATTTAGAGGACATGATCCTGAGAATCTGGACTGTCATCTATGAAGTATAGTCTTATGGTTACCAGCAAACCAAACTGCTTTGTGTTCTATACAAGAGGTCCTTTGAAAATTCTTTCATATGTTCTTTTACTGGTTCTGATCTGCTCTCATGTTACACTAATTACCTTTAGGAATTTTTTTTTAAACCACCAATTTTAGAGCTTTAAGCCGCCGCAGTGTTGTGAGTCTATAAGCATAAGAACTGGATTAGTTGTTGTAGAAATGTCTGATACTGAGGTTTGTATCAAAACCCAAAGGGCACAGTGTGCCATGTGGAACAAAACTAAAGGATGGAAGAAAAAAGCTATCCTTTTAATGTGAGGAGATCTAAGAAGAAATTACATTTGCGCTTTTTTATTTGCCTTTAAAGTTTGGCAGCTATGAAGTTACCAATGTATATTACTGATTCCTGAAACCCAATGCAATTGTTGAGCTTGGCTGCCTGCTTGTATTATTGCTAGATGCTGAGTGCAATGCCTTCATAAATAAAATCATATCACAAAATAGTAGAGCATGCATAACTTGTTTTAAGTGGCAATCAAGAAAATCCCATATTTGTGATTAAATTGGAGTATATGTCTAAGAGGAACAAAAAATGTTCAACTGTCAGGTAAGACTTGCAGTTGCCTTATTAAGTATTAGACTGACAGCGGCCTCGAGAGGAGACGGCATACGGTGGGGGCTCAGTTGCTGACACAAGGGATGTGTCACCTTGGACAAATGTCTTCGTCCTTCCCGTTCCCTTTCGTGCGTGCTGTATGCTTAGGCTGCAGATAAGTTGGAGCAGGTACTGACTTGCATCTGCTAGAGACTGGCATGAAGAGATGCTGATCTTGGATGAGAAATGAAGATGTTGTTATATGTTAAGTCAAAGTTTTGTTACGCTAAAAGCTCCACGGAAGGTGATAAATGCCCTCGGGCCTCATTCAAACTTAAAGGCAGTATTGCTTGACTAGAGTAAATTTGGGACTGAGCCACGCAAGAACAGTATGTCCATTAACAATATTCAGCCTGATGTAGACAGGTTTTTTTCTTTATCTTTTATGGAAAGGAAAATTTTGAAAAACTTCTAGCTAGTTTGCTGCTCCTCAAACATATAGGATACAATTCCCATTTCATGTAAATCTTTGAAGTCAGGCTCAAATTTTGAAAGATATTAATGCAGAATATATAGAACTGACTCAACCAGTGCAGTTAAGTTGCTGATGAAGTGAGAATGCATTTATTTCAGCGTTCACTCATGAGGCAGCAGTGGCTTGAAAACTCTGATTAATATATGGCACAGGAAAAAAAATCTGTAAAAGACCTACAGGAAATTAATTTCTGTGCTTTGTATTTATGATATACTTGATACATGGATATTTTTGTGTGTAATACAGTATAGCATTAAATTAGAAAAGCATTTAAACATATGCTAAATCTTTAAACTACTGAGTAGTCTTATATGTCTTCAAGAAAACACTTAAGCTTTAACTTTAATTAACTGATTAAGCATAAATAGCCAAAAGAAATATCTCACAGAGAATGTATTACCTTTTAGATTACACGCATGAATTTTCTTGTGTTGTTGGATAATAATAAAATTTCCACCTTTGTATTTAATCAGGAAAGGAGCCAGTGCAAATACAGTTGTGTTCATATTGTATTTCTACTCTCTAATGAATGACTCACAAGAGTGCTCTTTTTTCTTTTACAGGTTTCAGCTTTTTTGCTATTGGAGTAGCTGATGCTGACTATTCAGAGTTAGTTAATATTGGCAGCAAGCCCAGTGAAAGACATGTCTTCTTTGTGGATGACTTTGATGCCTTTGCAAAGATTGAAGATGAGCTGATCACTTTTGTTTGTGAAACTGCATCAGCAAGTTAGCCATTTTGACTTATACTTGCTTCTAAAATAAGTGCTAAATACTGGGGGGTTTGTAACTATTAATTTTCTATTAAGAGGTATTCTTAATCTTCTTAACATAATTTACTGCAGATATTATAACTCTGATGTTATTTCCATAAAAGATGAAGGAAATGAAGCTGTTGTGACTTCAAAATAATCAATGGTTCCTTGCTATAAACCCAGAATACAGCCATTAGTTGTCAAAAGCTTATTTAAGATGTGAAACATTGTTAATGGTTCAGAATTTAGTCATAAAAAGTTAATTATATTTTATTTTATTTTCTAGGCTACTTTAACCGTCTTTAAGCTACATTCATTATTACTCAAATCACATGGTTAATTTATTAATGGAGAACTAATCATTAATGTTTGTATTACCAGAGAAAGTAGAAGAGTTGTAGCCTAAGGAAATGCTTAAAACATGCCCAAACTCTTTGAAATCTGTGAAAATGCCACACTTCAGACTCTTTAGGAAAATGAAAGGAAAGACATTCTGGAACAACACCTAATGGTTAGAGGTCAATAATTCACATGCTTTTAGGTGTGCACCCTCAATATGTTTCCTTATATATAAGCCAGGGAGTAGGCAGTGTATAGCTGATGTGAGTCATTTGTGATTGTAAGGAGCACTTGTGCATAGGACTATGGGTTATCAAGGGACCAGAGCTGGTGAACATAAATATGTTGCTTGTGTCCCATCAGTTCTTTGGTTTTGCCCATAAACTCTACTTTCAATGGTAGAGAGAATTTTTAATATTGAGAATGCTCAACAGTAGCATTTATTGGTCACTTGTGCTTGTATTCCAAAAGTGATCTCCAAATATGAGTATCCTGGGGTGCCATATTTCACACCCTGCCTCTAGGCTTATTGATTTCCCAGGGCACCTTTTCTGGAAGAGATTAGTGTGCTTTCTTCCCTGCCAGAAGAAAAATATAAACCAGATTTACAGCTATTCAAAATGTGTGCACGCTACTTAAGGACTGCGTGCAATTCTGGTCTCTGTTGCTCATGAAAGCTATTGTGGAGTTTGAAAAGGTACAGCTGAAGTAATTGAACTTGAAATGGAGTTAGGCTGGAGAAGCTCACAAATGGAGAACGAGGGAGCACTTGGTTAAAATCCAGTATGAGGCATACTTTTTTATGCAGCAGGCAGTGCCTTTGTTGCCACAAGAGGTTGTGAAGGCAGGTTCATAGAAGGATTAGACAAATTCATGGACAACAGATCCATAAAAGGATATTATATGGAACACACAGGGAGGTACCCTTTAACATCTTTGCCACAACCCTTGTGGATCCTGAGGAGCATCAACTGAATGGAGTAGAAAGTGGCCAGGTTTCCATGCCCTTTCTAAACAGCAGCTCCTTTTGCTACTGTTGGGGATAGAGTACTGGGCTGAGTGGATCATTGTTCTGACCCAGTGGGACATCTCTTGTATCCTTAAATATATCTATCTTTCTTTTCCAGCCTGCCCATTGGTAGTTAAAGACGGCAACAATTTTGCAGGTACAGTATTTTTGAGTTAATTTTTGTTCCTGATTTATGGAATGATTTTCATTACCTGGTTTTCACAGTATTAGGCAATAAATTTCCCGTTATGCTAACAGCTGTTAAACAGATGGTGATATGAGACTCTTTGATGCTACTGGCTTTGTCCTTTTTTTTTCCTGTAATGTGGTATTAATTTAAATTAATAGAATGTATATTTTGATACCTTCCAGGATTTAAAATGATGGAGATGTTTGGTTTGGTTGAAAAGGAGTTTTCAGCTGTGGAAGGAGTTTCAATGGAACCTGGTACATTTAATGTTTACCCATGTTACAGACTGCACAAGGATGCCCTGGTATCCCAGCCTACCAAGTATGTATTAACATATAAATATTCATAACACACATGAAGATGATTGTCCAGTGCAGGCAATTATTCATTTCAGGGACCAGTATTTTCATGTCAGAAGAGCAGAGATGCTAGTGTGTATCTACATTATACTAAGTTTCATTCAAAAATAGAAGTTGTGGGTAAGCCCAGTGGCTATTTTGGGTTTCCCACATGAGCCAGTTTCAGGCTTGTGCCAGTTTAGCACCTAGCAATTTCATGCAGACATATGTTTGGGCAGATTCCAGTGTGTAGTACTTTGTGAAAGGTGCTTCTGGAATGCAGGTTGAAGTCTCATAGAGTGCAGCATGTCTTTGAAGCGGGGGTCAGAATGAGAACCTGCTTTAGCTGTCCTCAGTCACTTTTACTTCACTCTATGTCCATTCATTGATTACAAAGGAAGATTATCTCCTCATGCTGAAATGAGTCTGTGTGAACACCATCTAGTACCTTCCTGGGAGGCAGGACATCGTTCAGTCACAAGGACTGTGTCCTGGGAGAGATATGGAGGAGGTGATGAAGAAACCTTCCATCGAACTTTTACAGTCATTCCTCAGAGAGGAAGTGATGGAAACTTTCCATTTCTTCTATGAACAGTGTGTATGTTGTGTTTGGTTCCTCTCAGTCCAGTCCCCCACTTTGTATTAAGTGGCACTAGAGAAAAGCAGTGGCCCTGCTGGATTAAACATGGGAAGATGTAACAAAAAGTATTCTTTAGCTGAGATAAATAAGAAAGAAAACCAGTGGGAAATTACTTTTAAAGTT
The DNA here is from genome assembly GCF_047370975.1 of Nipponia nippon. Lineage (NCBI taxonomy): Eukaryota > Metazoa > Chordata > Aves > Pelecaniformes > Threskiornithidae > Nipponia > Nipponia nippon. The sequence continues at coordinate 14,540,897 of NW_028262290.1, read as the reverse complement.
TAGATTAGATGTCATCTCAGTCTTTTTGTGTGATTATCCTGTTGTGTCCCAGTTGGAGCTATACGTCTTGGAGCTGTTTCACATTCTCTGTGTTTAGTTTCCTCCGAGTCTAGATGGACTGAAATTTCCAGGGATTAGCATTTCTCACTGCTTTTTCCCTTTCTGCTTCTTTCTAATCGGATCTGCTGCATTTATATGCTCTTCTCGAGCTGCCACCCCAGCCCAATCTTACTGCTTCATTAGGCTTTCACTCCCTTTCATGGTTGAGAGAATACCTTTCTCTTGATGATCTACAGGTACGTCTGAATAATACCACTTGTTTTTGTAATCTCCTCTGTGCACTGAATGCCATTAATGTTATTCTTCTTTTTAAGCTCTGTATCCCCAAACCTTGTGTTTGCATCACCCTGCTTATTGAATTTTCTTTCGTTCATTGTATAGCAGGCATACTGTAAGGCTTTTTTCTTATACCTATTGAGTTCCCTCTCTCTTTCCTCTATGGGAAATGTGCAGTGTAAATTCACGTTTGATCATCTACAGACACTGTGCAGAATATATTGATTATATATCACATTTAACTCCTTTTCCAGCATGATTCATATCTATACGTCTTATATGTGCCAGAAACACTTTAGAAGGAATGAATCATAGTTGGGGAAAAACAAATCGATTGAATAACTTCTTCAGATCCCTTTACTATGATTTTAGGGAATCGGGCTAATTAACATTTTCAAAATACAGTCAGTCATTTCAAACACTTGTCCAAATGTCCCACTTTGGGATTTGACAACGAAAGGTTAAATTACATTGGAACTACCAAATAACAAATTTTAGGAAATGGCATGAGATAACATACTTCTTCTATATCATAAACTTCCTCCCTCTTCTGCAAAAATTCTGGGAGAACAGATTGTATTTCTGTATGTGTGATCTGTTTTGACTTCATTTTCTTATATATTGGCTTTGAAATGTATAAACTACATTCCCTATAATTTATAAAGCTTCCTGTGACAGTCTCTGTCACTCCTAATTTTAATCCATTAGTAATGGTTTAATGACAAAGGACATGTCTATTGAGATTGGTCTTCCAAGCAACTTCTATTTTCATTGTCTGTTAAACCAGACAATAGCAAAGGTCTTGCAAGTGGCTACTGTTTTTTAAAAGCTTTTAATATAATTAATTTCAGCTTTACTTCAAATTGACCTCCGATTTGATCTTCAGATTAAAAAAAAAATTAATAGTTAAGGGCAATTTTGTAAATTTCAAGGGAAAAGATAACTTCTCCATTCTTCATAAATATTCTTTTGATAGTTATCAAGTTGAGTAGATTTTGCAAACGCTTATTCATATTAGTTCTCAGTCTTGATTTCCGGAGAAACATGCAGAGTAATAGAAAGCGCGTTAAGTGAACATCTGGTGAGTAAATCACCAGATTTAATGTTTGTTTCAGTTTAAAAGACATTGTTTCTCTTACAGGTATTTGCATCCTGAAGGTCTCCCATCTGATTACACCATTACATTTCTCTTTCGTATACTCCCCGACACACCTCAGGAGCCATTTGCTCTTTGGGAGATTTTGAATGAAGGATATGAACCACTGGTTGGAGTTATTTTAGATAGTATGTATTTTGTGTTTTATCAGTGACTTTTTCTTTAACTGTATGAAAGATTCATTCTGTGTCTAGATTTATTATTGCCAATGTTTTAATCTGCTGCCAGAACAACTACCTGAATCTGGAAGGTGATAGTCTCTAATGGATGTTTTTTTAGATTTAATTTAACTGAGTTTAATGTGGAGTTAGAGTTGAATTTTGAGTACATTGCTCTAAACTGGGAGGAATGATACTGAAATCCGAAGAGCTGTACTAGATGTAAATTGATGTGAGGGAGGTACTCATTCGCTTTTAAAATTTCCACTGCCCTGAATCTGGTTCTAATAGAATCTATCTTGATATATGCCAGTGGTACTGACAGTACAGTATACATAGAGGCAATGCAGTCTGGTGGAGAGCAGACTTAGAGCTAGAGACACAAACTCTTGATGACTCTCTTCATTTCCGCTTGATTTGACTTCCACAACTGTAAAACAGGGTTTATAATTTAGAAAGTTTCCATATTTACTCTTGAAAAGATGTAGATACTATGATAACTGTTCTTCATAGCTGCCAATTTTAAAAGAGATATATTAGTACTATCTTTCTGTCTTTCCTAGAATTTTTTAGATACGTCACCTTGAAATGGGTGGGAATTAGGCATTTAGTTAGTTTGTGGATCCGTGCCTCCTTTTATTGTCCAAGTCCCACAGAGAACTAGTGGGAGAGTGGGATCAGGTAGACGTGGGTGAGGTAGACTCCCAACTATTGGCCCATCCTTCCTGCCGAACCAGGAAAGAGCATTTCCCTGAGATAACTTGTTATTTCTGGTAAACTTCAGTATATCACTTATGAATGTGTTTTAATGACATCTTTGGTCTTCTTTATTAAACACAAAATTGACCCTTTCAAAGAGTGTGTCAGGCCTTTTCTTCCTCTAACACAGAGCCCTTATTTTTATTCTCACACAGATGGTGGTAAAACTCTGACTTTCTTTAACTACGACTACAAAGGAGATTTTCAAACCGTGACTTTTGAAGGTCCTGAAATAAGGAAGATATTTTATGGGAGTTTTCATAAGGTTAGTAATGGTAATAGGAAAAAAAAAAAAAGCACTCTGAATACAGTTTTGGGAATTTTTCATGTTTTGAAAGCTTCTTTTATGTGGTCAACCGCTGCCAGAAGAAATGTATTTTGCATATTCAGAATCATCTACCAAACTGTCTTAAGTCTCTTTGCAATATTGAATTAACATTGAACAAATCATAGTTTTTACGATGAAGCTGATGTGTTCAATTTTCATCTCATGCTTTGTGCCTGTATTTTAGAGTTGATTAAAAATACTTGCCTTGAAAAGTAATTTAGAAATACATTGGCTTTTCCTTCTAAGGTTTGGATTGGCAATGTCACTCAAAACGAAAAGTCCAGCAAAAAAAAATTATCCCCCTTTTGACCAGAGTTGTTATTTTTAAACATATTTTAAGGGCTATGCCATGTCGAACTTTTCTTGGCTGTTAGAGAACTCGTAACATTCTTTCCGAAAGCAGATGAAGTAGTGCTGGGATTGTAGCACATATTTGTTGTGGAAGGTGCTTTTGTTGTTCACTTTTATTCCTGATGTTTGTAACTTTCCTAAACAAAAAAAGGAGACTGTGGATTGAGAGACAGTATTTACAGAGCTTCACTTTTCTGTACTTCCTGTTTAATCGATGGAGCGGGAAGGGGAAGGTAGGTCAGAACTGGGGTCTAATTCTGACTCTCGAGTTGCGCTTTGGAGGAATACATGAGGCTTTAGCAAATTCTCCTCTAAAGCATTTTTTGGCGTTTTGAATGATGATCCTTGCTATATATGTGTTTGAAAGGTGTGGGAGACCAAATTCATAGCAGCTTTTCAGTTATTTAGGTCCAGCTGAGCCCGGAGCCAAGCAGCTACAGGACCCCTTCCTGGCATTCTCTCACCTTGGGCTCCCATCTCCACGTAGTGTACTGGTACAGAGCAGATACTGCATTTTTACCAGTTCTTCATCAGGTTTCCCCTTCACCTCCCCAAATTGCTGTTTTCTTTGCTTAACTGAGAGTTTGCTCATGAGAGGACGGTTGTGGCTAGGATTGTCCTCTCTGCTGGGAATGTCTTTGCTGCATTAGTGATGGACAGCAGAAGGGAGCAACTTTGTTATTGTGCTCTGCTTTTCTGTACTGTGTTTGATGTGATTTGATTTTTTTCAGTGTGAAAACTTCACTATGAAAGGTTTTGCTGTGTGCTTAATGTGTAATTTACAGACTAAATTTTACTGCTTATTTTTGGCTTTTGCAAGTAGCTATAAAGGATGTACTGGTGAAATCCAATGCTATATAGCAGGATCATACAAGGCCCAGGAATTATTAGTGACCACATAAATCAAGGGCTCTTTGGGATCTGGGTGGTATATGAACATTGTGTAGAACTTTTGTCAGGGATAAATTATTTTCTTACTGAATAAATTATGTAAGGTGCCAATTTGTATGCAAATGTTCCATAAGCAGAAAAATTAAGCTAAATTAATTAAACAGATTAGAATCATAGAATAATTCAGGTTGGAAGGGACCTCTAGAGGTCACCTAGATTATTTACTATGGATTATTCTCTGAGTTTTGTTAGCAAACATGGAGTTAGGAGCTCATTTCAAAAAATGCCCCCTTTTCCTGGGTTATTAGTATATCCTATGGGCTCCTTTGTATGTTAAAGCGTCTTTTCTTTTGTCTAGTTGCATGTTGTTATCAGCAAGACTACGGCCAAAATAATTATTGACTGCAAGCAAGTAGGTGAGAAGACCATTAATGCAGCAGGGAATATTAGTTCTGATGGCATAGAAGTGCTGGGAAGAATGGTCAGATCCAGAGGACCAAGAGACAACTCTGCACCAGTGAGTAGAACAAGAACAATTCTTTAAACCATTTAAAATATCCTAAAAACAAGCATTTGGGATCTTTGCAGTTAGTTTTAAGTTGAAGCAGAGTGAACTGGTATATTGAAACAGTAAAGTTCCAGCATTTCAGAAATTCTGCAAAAGACTGCAATAGTTCTCAACTTGCGCAAATTCTATTTTTGATTATTTTAATCAATGAAATCACTAGATTATCATTGTTCAAATGTTATTCTCAAACACACATGTGAACACAGTCGATACACTCAGATATGATTTGTGTTCGAAACTTCATTACACAGAATAATACCATGTATAACTCCTTTGCCTGGAGTCATTTAAACTTTGTTTTGAGTGGTAATTATTACCCGTGTCTCTTGCTCCTTTCCTCTCTTTGTTTGTCCCCAAGCTCACTGTCTGTTCATTAAATAATTGAACTAGTTTGACACAGATGGCCCCCCAAAACCCCTGTATATGTATATGTATATGTAGTTCTTTTATAATACAAAATATTTTAAACGTGAAAGATCCTCCCCAAGATTAAGTCCTCTTTCGTTCCTCTGAAATTATTCTCCTAGAAGCAGTAATTGATCATTCTGTTTGCATGGCAACCTATGGGAGTCTTTCCATTTTGTTTCAGATGTCATTAAGAAGGTTTGTTTGGGTTTTTCAGGTATATTTAGTTGTTGAAGAAGAATTGACAGTCTGACGATGATCTTGGGAAGGCTTCTTTGCTGTGCTGTTTGCTAATTTTATTTGAACTTTCTTGACCCTAGAATGAGGTTAGCAGAGAATGTGAACCTTGAACTCAAGGCTTGATTTGAATAAGAATGAGGTTTCAAAAATGTATTTATTTGCTACTATATGGAAATAGTCTTGTTTAGTAAAAAATAAGCCCTCAGAATATATCTCTGTGTACAAAAAGGAGCCTTTGGGCCTTAAACTTATGGATAATAATTATATCAAGCCTGTAAAGATAATTACACAGAGAAATCTTTGTGGTCACATTCCAATAGAAACAGAAAAAGGCAAACTTAGGAAATCTTGGAATTAGAGACAGCTTTGTAAAGAAGTGGAAAGAAATGGTGTCTTTTGTTAGAACCCAGGAATCTATAAAAGACAAGTCAGACTGCCCACTCACTGAAAAATTTGGTTTTGTTCAAATGAAATGTAAAACTGATGTAAGACTACAAATGTGTAGCTGAAGATGAAAATTCTTTACTCTGTAGTACTGTTTAGCTGCCTTCAGATATTACCACGTATACCAAATTACAAGCAGGTCAAGAAAGCACCCAAATACCATTCTTTAAAGTCTCCATTCTGCACATTTTATTCATGTTGAGTAGAACTTGTGTGAATAGTCACATTTGAGGCATGAATGAGTTGCTTTCTGCTACTCCAAAAATTAGAGGACATCAAAGGAAGCTAGTAGGAGGCAGGATAGTGGTTCTTCTCACAACAGGTAGTAGATAAGTGCAGCTCCTTGCTGTAGAATTTTGTGGGTGCTAAATATTTACATAGATTGTAGGGAAGCCTGGACAAATGAATGAAAGGAAAATATTGGTTGTTAATAAATCTGGGGCAGGAAATCCCTGATCTGAAAGTCATTGGAAGGTAGTAGACTGTAAGGTAGAAGTATGACTACACCCTTGTGCTTCATTAAATATCACTTGTGCCACCATTGGAAATAGAATACTGGGATTTAGCCCATTCCAGTATCTTCACAGTTTTGAGAGGTTCATGAAGGCAGGCATACAAGAAAAATTCCTTTTTGTAAAACATTTTGAAAATGGGGGTTTGTTGATAGTTCCGAAAATTTCTTTTTTTCATCAGCTGCATTTTCATGAAATGCTTTAATCTTAGTTTGAGAGATGCTTATTACATAAAATAAAAACAGGCAGGCAGTTATTTTGGAATAAAATTGTGGATGTTTTGTTCTTACTGTATTCAAATGGAACAGTTTAACATTGTCAGAACGTTTTTAGTGTGGTTTTTTAATAAATGAATCCAGTGCAATCACCTGCATTTTGCAAAATGTTTCAATTTTAAGGGAATATAATTATATCAGAGGGTTTTTTGTTTTTTTTTTTTTTCCCATCAATGCATGTGGTGTACAACAGTTCAAGGAACAGGCAGAAACAGAGATCAAAAGGGCAAAAAGGGGATTAGGCTAAAGGTGCCTAGACCTTTTAACATCCCTTAATAGCGAGGCATCTCTGGATTAGACACTCCAGCCACCTAGAGCAATGAAACCTGACCATGACATGCAGCACATAATGTTCTTTATTCCTTCAGTGGAATTTAATGAAAAGTCCAGCTTTAAAACATTGTTTATTTACAATTCACAATCCTTCTCTTTATTGATATTTCCTTTTCTTTTAAATTTAACTTGTTTACCACCGTGAATACATACTGTCAAAAAAAGTAGTGTGTGATGTGGTCCGGTCTTGAGAAATCTTTGCAGAACTGTAGCCTAATCAGATGAGGATGGGCAGACTTTTACGTCTTACTGGTTCTCCTTGCAGGGCTGGATATTTAGAAAGCAAAATCACTGTGAATATAAAGAATTATGAATAAATGTTTAACAGTAGCAAAGAAAGCTTTGTTTAGTTATTTAGCTTGAGTCAGAGCAACCCACATAGTATTTTAAAATAAGAATACTGAGTCATTCAATCTTTGGATGGTGAATGCAGCAATTCAGGGAATGTCTATTTGCTCTTTATTTTACACCAACATGCTTTATCACTATGTATCTCTAGATTGTTTAATCCAGAGAAAATGAATGCATATAGATGTCTATGTAGGACTGCAGAAATTTAGCCAATACTGTCAACCTTCTGTTGTTGAGGATAACAGAATAGCTTGGGATGGACTGTTATGGAAAAAGTGGCAATGCTACGTACTTCTGAACCTAACCTTCACAACCATCTCAGGTGTTTCTGCACTCCTTTTCTGGGATGTCTTATTTGGTTAAGTGTAATATCATGCAAATGCCCAGTGTCATTCTGAGTCCCAGAGCAGTATGTTCATGCATGTTCATGTGCTACTGTGCTCAAGCTAATGAGTCTTCCCCTAATTAGTAGCTTTGGGATGTGTAGCAAACAGGCATCTAAGTGGCTTCACATGGAGCCAGCTTGCATTTGACATAGCCAGGGACACAGACTTGTTGGACTCAGGATAGACCTTTGTGGAGCCAAACTAATGGTCCAAAAGCTGCCTTCGTGCTGCGCTTCAGCTGTCTAAGGTATTTAGCATGGAGCCAGCTCACACGTGTCTGCACCTGTAGTACAGCATATCCACAAACGAGCTGATCTGCTGGCAGATAAGAATTTCTATGTGTATGAATGTATTCTTTTGTTTAAAATATAACATTTGACTTATATAAGAAAAAAAATGAGGCAAAACCAAAGGTGCACATATGTAGTTCATTTTAAGAGATTTAAAAGCAGTTTTAAGAAAGTCTTTAAATTCACTCCTCTGTTCTAGTGTTAAACTAATGCCACTGAAAATAATAATGGGAGCAAAACCAAAGAGAGTTCTATCTCTAGCAGTTCCTCACATTTTTTAACATGTGGGGTTAATTTAATGGGATGTTCTGTTCCATTCCCGTCTATTCAGTATGCACATAAATGAGGCATGGAAAAAGAATAGAAATAGTAACAGAAGAAAGCTTCATCTCTCTAGACCCCTTTGTTCAGTTCAAGGCTGTAAATGAGACAATTGGTTTTACCATTGAGTCCTATTTAGTATATTGTTTCTGAGTATCTAACAGCCATTATTTTTACCAAATGCGTGTGTTCTTGTAGATTAAATTTTTGTCCAAACCATGTTCCCAGACCTGTGGTGGGAATTTTATTTTCTGCCCGATGTTGTCATGTGTTGAGCAAGCTTTTCACCATCCTTAAACTTTCGTTGCCTGGGGATAATATGGATAAGAGAGGGCATATTGTAAAGGCTCCATTTTGCACTGATCTTAAAACTAACAGTCATTTTGTACATCACCCTTGTTTTGAAACAGTTGCAGTTACAGATGTTTGACATTGTTTGTGCTACCTCATGGGCTAATCGGGACAAATGCTGTGAGCTTCCTGGCTTGGTAAGAAACCTCCTTCAATAACTGTAGAATTTACCTTTTACTTTCCCCTTTATTGAGACAAATGTTTGAATGGAAAAGGATGGTTAAGAGTTTTTAAAAAAGCTCAAGCCTGTTTGGATTACTTGCCCTATTGAAAGTCAATGTGATGCATGTTTCTAAATCAATTAGGTGCTTTTGAGGCATCCACATAATACTGTGTCTTAGAGTCATAAAATTCTTAACTTCTGAATCGAAGTTTTGGACATCATTCTCTTCCTGTCTTGATCTTTCCTTAGAGAGATGAGGAAAATTGCCCTGCCCTTCCTCATTCTTGTTCCTGTTCAGAAGCTAATAAGGGTCCCCTTGGACCTCCTGGACCACCGGTAAGGTTTTATTCAGGTTTGTAGTCAACTGTACCAAATAGTCCACTGGCCACCTTTATTCCAAGACATGTGAATATACTGCCATTGTATAACTAGTAAGGTTAAATTAGGGTTTTAAGTGTGGGCCAAGAGATAAAATTACATTCAATTTACAGCAAAGATGCCAAGTAATATGCTGTAAAAAAAACCTTCTCACCCAATAAGTCAAATTTTTAATGGTTTAATCAAGACTTGAAACAGTTAGGGTAATCTTTAGACCTTGAACCCTGTTACCTGTCTGTAGCATTAGTAGATATATCATAGTTAGTGCCATTTATTTTCAAATTTTTAATTGCCTGCTATCTGTCTACTCTAGCACATGTGTATTAAATGTAGCTTGTAGTTTAGCTTTCTGAAATGCTCAGCTTACAGTATTCTTATGAATTAAAGATACAGGGTATGACAATGCCACTTGTGTGATAAATGATGAAAGACTTTTCTGTCCTAAAAGCACTACCTAAGTACAATACTTATTGGAAAGCAGAACTGGAAAGTGCTGGTTCTTCTGAGAGCTCCTGAGGCTCCCAGAGGCACCCAAAAGCCATGAAGGGAAGAGAGGATGAAATGAACTGTCTTTGGTGAAAGCTGAATTGAAACTTTTTCCAGCTTGCCAGTGAATGATGAAATACACCCTGTCACAACCTTTAACTATACTTTGTGGTGTTACTTTGATAGCACTCATCTAAGTTTTACTGTGTAAATGTTAAGTAAGTGCATATCTAAGTTCCTTGCTTAACCAGCGGAACTAGATAGTCTCTTCTAAGAAGAATGATGAAGGAGTTAGTATGTGAATTATTACAGGAGCCTGACCCCTACAAATCAATGGGCCCTGATGCCAACCACCCGAGGGTGTTGAGAGCGCTGGCTGATGTCATTGCGGGGCCACTCTCTATAATCTTTGAGAAGTCGTGGAGATCAGGGGATGTCCCAGAGGACTGGAGGAAGGCAAATGTTACCCCTATCTGTAAGAAGGGCTCAAGGGAGGATCCGGGTAATTATAGGCCCATCAGTCTTACTTCAATCCCTGGGAAAGTCGTGGAATGGATCCTTCTGGGGGCCATCATGAGTCAAATGAAGCATGCGATTGGGAAAAGCCAACACGGCTTCACCAAGGGCAGATTGTGCCTGACAAATCTGGTGGCCTTCTATGATAAAGTGACCTGCTCGGTTGACATGAGGCAAGCGGTCGACGTTGTCTACTTGGACTTCTCCAAAGCTTTTGATACGCTTCCCCACGGCCTCCTCCTGGAGAAACTGATGCATTATGGCCTGGACAAGTGGTCTGTGCAGTGGGTGAGGAACTGGCTGATGGGCCACACCAAAAGGGTGGTGGTAAATGGCTCTTTTTCAAACTGGCAACCCGTCACAAGTGGGGGTCCCCCAGGGATTGATATTGGGCCCAACGCTATTCAATACCTTCATAAGCCATCTGGATAACGGGATCAAGTGTAGCCTGATGAAGTTTGCAGATGACACCAAATAGAGCAGGGAAGTAGACACTCTGGAACGGAGAGCCATCCTGCAGGAAGAGCTGGATAGGCTGGAAGAGTGGGCTAACAGGAACCTTAGGAAGTTTAACAAGGACAAGTGTAAGGTCTTGCACCTGGGAAAACATAATCCAGGAGTGCAGCTCAGACTGGGATCCACCTGGCCGGAGAGCAGCTCCGTGGAAAGGGACCTGGGGGTCCTGGTGGGCAGGAAGCTCAACATGAGTGAACAGTGTGCTGCTGCAGCCAAGAAGGCCAATAGGATGCTGGGTTGCATCAAAAAGGGCATCACCAGCAGAGATAAAGAAATCATTATCCCACTCTACTTGGCGCTTGTCAGGCCACCCCTGGAATACTGTGTACAGTTCTGGTCCCCGTTATACAAAAAAGATGTGGACAGGCTGGAGGGGTCCAGAGAAGGGCCACCAAGATGATCAAGGGTCTGGGAAGCCTGCAGTATGAGGCTAGGCTGAGAGAGCTGGGCTTGTTCAGCCTTGAGAAAAGGAGGCTAAGAGGTGATCTCATCACCATGTACCAGTGCTTAAAGGGGAGCTACAAAGAAGATGGAGACTCCCTTTTTACAAGGAGTCACATGGTGAGGACAAGGGGTAACGGGTACAAGTTACTCCTGGGGAGATTCCGATTGGACATGAGAGGTAAGTTTTTCACAATGAGAACAATCATTGGAATAATCTCCCCAGGGAAGTGGTTGACTCTGCTACGCTGAACACGTTTAAGACTCAGCTGGACATGGTGCTGGCGCATCTTGTCTAGACGGTGCTAGAAAGGTTGGACCAGATGATCCTTGAGGTCCCTTCCAACCTGGTATTCTATGATTAATTATTTAACTTTCCGTCCATCTCAGCGTAGTATCTTAGAAAGATGGAATATATCTCCTTCCTCTTTACTGGCTTGTGGAATAACTCAGACAATGGAACAGACCAGACAACGGAGATGCAGGTCACTAAAGTTAGATAACTCAGTCTCACATCCCAAGGCTGATTTTTAGCAGTGTAGAAAAGCTGTAGGCTCTATTTGCAATGGTCTATTATTGGTTTGGTTTAATGAGAATCCTAACTGGGATGTTTGTAGAATGGTCATGTGTTTTTTCTTTTACAACTAGATTGATAACTCTTAAGGCTGCTTGCTAAGTTAGCTTGAGATGAGGCCCTCTTGTGAAGAAGTTTGAACTGCATGTTTCTCTGCTCATACTGTGTTCTGGATGCTCCAAGAGCATGTTTTGAAGAGAAAGAGCCAGTGAAGAATGCGAAGGAAAATAAGTTTCTGAAAATGTTAAAGTACGCAAATTACATGAGATACATGTTCAACAACAAAATTAACTTACACATAAGACATTCACATAGTAGATCCTAGCAGACATTTATCCTACTAACAACTCAGAGGTTAGTCTTTCTGCAAGAACTGTTCTTCAAGCTCTGGTACAAAAACTTGAAAAGGAACTCAGGAGAAAATTCACTGAAGACATGTATCTTGAACAAGGAAAAGTTATTCTCTTCTCCTGTTTGAATGTAGGTTATAAATCAAATATGGATTAAGGTTTTAATTTCTGTGAATAGATGTCCAATTTGTGTACTGTGAAAAAGACAATGGGATAATTCACACAAAAATGCAACTGAAATTGAGTAGTTTGACCACATTTCACAGTAAAATGAAAAATGTTTAAAAATAATTTGACTGGAGGGTTGTGTGTTACTATAGTTCAAAAAGCATGTACAGATGAGGAATTGCTAAAGCTTAACCCAGCAGTAAAATGATGTGCTTCTATTTATTACATTTAGGTTTAACAGTATTTTGAGTAGCACAGTGCCATGCAAGAGGAGGCTTAAAATCAAGCAGAAAAATCACTGCCTAGGCAGGCGAGTATGCGATTCTGGAACTCAGCTTCTTTATAAGTGATACTTCTTGCCAGACAGTTAGATGGCATAGCTCTGGAAAAAAGTAAGAGGCCTAGGAAAAAGCAGAGCAAAAGAATAAAGTCAGCGTTCGTCTCTGCGCCAACCAAAAGTCAGAAAGTCACATGTGCTATGTCTGGTCAGTACTGCTCCAAGTCGTTAAAATGTCATGTGACTTTTCTCTAAGCCAAGGATTTTTCTGTTTAAGGGATCAGGATTCTACCATGTAGCCAGTTTTAGACATTAGACTAAAAAGACTCCAAATAAAAGGCTTCCATTTGTTTGGGATAGTAACTCTGGAAATATTTTTTAAGCTTTTTTAGGAAGTGGGTCATTTTGGGTAAGACAAAGTATCATTTAGAGTTAAGATTATCTGTCAGTTTTCATTATGGGATGCTGTTTTTATGGCTTCATCTTTGCCAGAAATTGGTCATGCTGTCTGAAGTTCCCCATGCAAAGTAAAAGTAAGATATCACACAAACCTGTTGCCTGCATTTGAAAGGAGTGCCACAGAACTGGAGAAGGAGACAAAAAATATTGGAGGACTGGAGAAGTTTAATTGCAAAGAAAAGCTTTCAGTGCTTCATAGGTTTTAACTATTAAAAAGAGTTAAGGAGGTGAATTGATAACAGTTGATTAAGAACTGTTTCTGGGGAAAGTACTGGCTATTAAGAAGTAATTTAAAGTAAGAGAAAAAGGCATAAAAGGAATTTTTGGGTAGAAGTAGAAGCCAAAGAAATTAGTCACAGAAGCTTAGCAGTGCTGGGGAATAACCACCAAAACAAGTTTATGAGAAAAATGAGGGAGGCTCTTGTATGTTTTCATCTTAAATCAATGCTTTTCTGGAACTTGTGCTTTTACCAAGCAAAGGTTACTGGGTTCAAAACATCAATAAGTGTACCAAATTGAGTGTGAATCTTAAAGCATATGATTTAATGGCTCAACATCAGACTATTTTTAAGTATATATTATTACTCAGTAAAAATGTAATCTGTTTCTGAGAACAAAGTGGGAGAAAACTGTGTGATTTTGTTTATGTTAAAAAGTTGCAGCTATTTTGCTGAGTATTTCCATAGGAATTTTTAATCTGAGAGAGAAGCAGGAGAAAGGGCAGAGGGAACTACTGGGCTGGAATGCAGAAATGTGAGGATCTGGAATTTGGGAACTGGCAACTGGAACATGGTTCTGTGGAGAGCGTGGGATGAGATTTTAGGGTCAGAGCTGACCATGATGGAATGGGTCGTGGCCATAGACCTGTGGGATGGAAGTGAGAAGACTGAAGGAGCTGGGACAAGGAGTAAAAAACTGCTCTGTAATCACACATATGAAAACTATTATCATGATACCTTCATTGAAGAGCAAGAGTACTCTGGTACTTCCAAAAATTTCTCTTATTGGTATTTCTATTTAAAGTCTCATAGATACTACATATGCATTTAATCTGATAAGCATATTTTGTATTTTTATGTCTTTTATGTAACTGCTATTATTTTTATAAGTACTTATTGTAGCCTCTAAAGAACACTTATTCAGTTATGGTGCCTAGTTGTACAGGGTCCTTTTTGAGTACAAAGAAGGGCAGAACCCCTGTAAAGCTCATATCCCAAGAGATTAAGCAATATACTCAGGTGGGGGAAGAGGGAAAGTGATCTGAAAAAAGTGAAAAAAAATCTTTATTTATGCTGTCCTAGAGGACAAAGCACATGCAGCATGTGTATGCAAAACACGTTCAATGGCAGCCATCCATAGATCTGTGCAACTCCAGTGTCTCAGATGATACTAATAAAAAAAACAACAGTTGGTTAATAAATGATTAACAGATGTAGGCACCACTGAAGAAAGCAAAAAAGAGAAAAATGGGCAAAAAAGTATTTTACATAAGAGTAGCTCTACATTAAACCATTGTAAGTCTAGTAGATCCTTTAGTTGTCCTTGCTGAAAAATAGTCCCAAGTCATTGGAATCATAGAATCATAGAATCATTTAGGTTGGAAAAGACCTTTAAGATCGAGTCCAACTGTTAACCTAGCACTGCCAAGTCCACCACTAAACCATGTCCCCAGGCGCCACATCTACATGTCTTTTAAATGCTTCCAGGGGTAGGGACTCCACTACTTCCCTGGGCAGCCTGTTCCAGTGCCTGACAACTCTTTCACTGAAGAAGTTTTTCCTAATATCCAATCTAAACCTCTCCTGGCACAAGTTGAGGCCGTTTCTCTCATCCTGTTCCTTATTACTTGGGAGAAGAGACCGACCCCCACCTCGCTACAACCTCCTGTCAGGTAGTTGTAGAGAGCGATAAAGTCTCCCCTCAGCCTCCTTCTCCAGACTAAACAACCCCAGCTCCCTCAGCCGCTCCCCATAAGACTTGTGCTCTAGACCCTTCACCAGCTTCACTGCCCTTCTCTGGATGCGCTCCAGCACCTCGATGTCCTTCTTGTAGTGAGGAGCCCAAAACTGAACACAGTACTCGAGGTGCGGCCTCACCAGTGCTCAGGACAGGGGAACGATCACCTCCCTGGTCCTGCTGGCCACACTATTGCTGATGCAAGCCAGGATGCTCTTGGCCTTCTTGGAAACTCAGCCTTTAACAATGTGGTGATTTTGGTGAGAACAGACAGATGTGCAGGAGGTTTCAGCAACTGGAAGGGAACCCATCACCACATGTATACATTTCCATCCCTACTGTAGCTTTCAGTGTTATTTTGATGCTTACGTAGTGTGCATTCTTGGCGCTAGAAAGTAGTCACATCTGTGTTTAAGTCTGTTCCTGTGTATGGCCACACTTAAGTATGATCTAAGTTTAATTACTCCATTGGAAGGATATGGACAGGATATTCTCCGATTCCTGAACACTGATTCAGGAACAAGAAAAAACTGTTTGGGCTTCTCTGGATTTTGTTCTTGTTTATTTGAGAGTTTTGGTTTTCAGCAAATCCTGTTCTTGTGCTTCACAGGGTGGTCCAGGTGTCAGAGGTGCCAAAGGTCATCGTGGTGATCCAGGTCCAAAGGTACTTTGTACAGCACTTTACAGTTGATAGATGCACAGGTTTTTGGTTTCTCTCTGCTGCATGTAAACCTTGAAATGAATTCCAGATTGTCTCTGATGTCACTGAGGAAAAAGCACAGTGAAATGCCATTGGCGTTTGGCGTGTCTCTTTTCATAACAGTTGCTTGTCCTGTTTGTTCCTTGATAAAAGATATAAAATTCAGAATGCTGCTTTCACAGCATAAATCTTCATTTTTTTATGTTTATAAAGGAACAAGGCAGTTTTAAATTGAACCCTAACTGCTCAATCTAATGTTAACTCATATTTCAGATGTTTTTGAGTCTATTGGTATTTAATTCTTCAAACAGAAGCTGCCTTTGTCCATATGATAACAGTTTAACTTATGTCCTGTGCTACTTTAGGGACCAGATGGACCTCGAGGTGAAATTGGTGTTCCTGGACCGCAAGGACCTCCAGGACCACAAGGACCCAGTGGGCTTTCTATTCAAGGGCTTCCAGTGAGACTTACAAAATCGATAGGGTTCTTTCCTGTGATGTTTTGAACAGAACGTATCTTAGACTAGACTGAGATATCTTTTGGTGTTCTGATCAGAATCTCAATTTCAATATCTGAGGTGAAATCACGGATTTGGGTTTAACCTATAGTGGATGTGGGTGCAATGCCAACATTTCTGGTTTTATTTGGATCTGAACTTTTAGTTAGCTGAAGGGATTTGATTGCAGGTTGAATATGCCCCAGGTATTTGCATCCAAGCCTGGAGACTAGTGAAAAAAATTGCAGTGAGGGTTGTAACATGGCCCCAAACCAAAATGTTAATATTTTATCTTTTTCTGGTTGTGGTATTGCTCATCGCAGATCAGTTCTGACTTGAAAGGTATACCCAAGAAACAGCACCATATTTGCTGCCAAAATTAGGCAATAGTATTCACTAGACTTACAGAATCTATCATCAGAGGAGATGATGAGGCCTGGAGTTTGCAATGCTGTTGTGAAATAAGTCTCAGAATTTCATCATAAAGAGTCATTAGTAGAATAATGAACCAGCAGCACTAATCTTGTTTCATATACATCTCTGGTAGATGGGTACACACAAGCCTTGAAAGATAGCAGATGCCTATCTTTTTCTGCTAGACTTCTTTTCAAAATTTACTACAGTATAATACACTTTCTTCTTTCTACCCCATCTATATGATACTGCTGTACAATATAATGAAGTGATTTACCAAAACTGTATGTTCTTGATGATGCTGTCATCAGAGAACAAAAAATACATTCATTATAAGAATAGTTATTTGATAGAGAAATTGCATTTCTGCATAAAATTTAATTAAAATTAGTTTATTATCTAGAAAAGTATATCTTTGTCATGCATATGTACTATAGAAACACGTCTAGT
Organism: Nipponia nippon; assembly: GCF_047370975.1. Taxonomy (NCBI): domain Eukaryota; kingdom Metazoa; phylum Chordata; class Aves; order Pelecaniformes; family Threskiornithidae; genus Nipponia; species Nipponia nippon. The sequence continues at coordinate 14,524,097 of NW_028262290.1, read as the reverse complement.
TTCCATAGAAATCCATTGGCTTCATCATTATAGGAAATACTTCTGAGGGCTGAAGAAAACAGATTCCTTTGAGGAGAAAAGAAAGTAAATACCTTTTTTGTAACATAAGGGTTATAATTTTGTCAGGTTAATTCTGAAGTCTTTTAAAATGAGGGGTTTTTTTTCTTTATTTTCTATATTTGTAAATTCTTCATGTACAGTTTTGCAAACAGAGTCTTCAGGTTTGCTTTAAGCAGGAAAAATAGTCTGTTTTCTTATTAGTTGCTTGGTTGTTTTTTTCTGCAGAAGCTGAAAGGAACTATTAAAAAAAGGAAAGTACCCATGTATTTGGTTTACTATGTGTGATTCTTGATTTGCAGGGGCCACCAGGTGAAAAGGGAGAGAAGGGAGATCTTGGTTTTCCTGGCCTGCAGGTATTCCCTAAGTTATTGTTTAACCTGTCACTTACTAACTATGTTTGAATGTTGAATAGACATCATTGCGAATTTATATTCAAAACTGCTGAGAAGCATGTTGTTGGGGTGAATTTGAACAGGGGTTTAGAATCAGGAATCTAGGGTATGCTGTTTTGCAGTGACCAAATCATTCAGGGCCTGAAGAACCTGTTACTTTCTTGACCTTGTTTGACACTGAAATTGGGTCTCTATAGACTCAAAACCTATCCACTCTTAGATTTCTGCTTACACTGTGAATAATTAGCTTCTATTTGTTTTCACTTTAAACCCATTAAATTCCTCCTGAAGTTATCTAGAAGGACAGATCAGGCACTTAATCTTTTTGATGCCATCTTTCACAAGATCAGCATCTTAAAAAGCTGTAGTATTCAGTGAATGTTACTCAGTTTGGTGTCTGGAGATTGCATTCCAATTTATTGCTGCTTTCCAGGATCATTTGCTCTTCCCTTTTCAGATGCTCCTCTTCTGCTGATTATATCCCTCCAGTATTTGTTGGTTGTTACCAGGTTCCCCACTCTTGTTCATATGTGCTAGGGATATAAACTCATACAGCCTTTCCTCGTAAATCAGTTTTGTTAGCCTTCTGGACCACTGCAGTAATAGTTGCAGACTGCTGCTCTGCAGCCTTCATGAGCCAGAGTGACATTTCATCTGAACAATGGGGAGCTGCTGGATGTAACTTGTAATCCTGCTCAGGCAGGATTTCCCCTTTGATATTGACTGACTTCAAACAATATAGTAAGATACTCCATTTTAGCAATGAGAGAGAGAAATAGCAGTCATATTTTTAGGTTAAGGTACTGGTGTCATGCAGTGGAGTTACACTGACACGACACTGGAATGATGTAGGAAATCAAGCTCTCTTCTCAGCTTAGTGGCACAGGAAGCCTGACTTGACAAAATTGTCAGTGTTCTTAAGAGAGGATTGTAGTGAGGGGTTACAAAGCCTGTGCATTTTAACAATGTGTGTTTAATTGTCTCTCATTTCACAGAAATACCTTCTTTACTGAATCTCTTCTATGGCCCCACCCATTACTGAACTCCCTAGTTCCATTTATCCAAAACATTTTCCAAAAGCATGTCATACAGTTTCGCTGGAAAGTGATTTAGTCAGAGTCTGTTAACTTGATGTCATCATTTGTCCTCCCTTTATACTGCTTAGGGTGTCCCAGGAGCATCAGGTTCACCTGGAAGAGATGGAGCTCAAGGTCAAAGGGTAAGGTAAAATGAACATGCTTTGCCTTTGTTTTAAGAGTTTCCATTCCATAATGGATATGTTTGCCAGCATGGTTGATTTATTATAGTTTATGTCACTTGTATTCTGTCATTTCTGGAGACCCATATCTCTGTGCCAATCAGCAGAGAAGACAGAGATAGGGTGGAGTATCCTTCCATCTGCTAGATAAGTGTTGAGAAATACTAGACGAGTAACGGGGAGCCGTGCAATATGTTTGTGTTTAATGCATTTGATGGGAGTAGATGTCACTACTGTCCAGCACTGCCAATTAGACCATTTGCTTATACATTTAAAATTAGATGGTGGCTAAGTGGTACGTAATTGGCATGCAATCCAATGCAATGATCTAAATTTGCTTTCTAGCTAATTAATGAATAACAGAGACAACTACAAGGGAATTTAATATTGAATGTAAAACAATACCTGTAGAAACTGCTGACAAAAGGAAAAGGTGAAGTATAATATCAAAATTTAGTCAACCTTATTCTGCTTCTGGTAGAACAAATGAAGATACTTACAGTCTGTCTAGGAATTGGTAAAAAAATCTCCATATTCACGTGTACAGTTAAACCTCTAAGTCCTCCTCCCTGTCTCCTTGGGGAAACTTTTGCATCATTATTAGACAGGCGCTGGAAAGTTATTGTTAGCATAATACTAGGTTACTGTCTACAGCAAAAGTTCATTATTAAAGATGACTTTTCAGTTTCACTTGAACAAGATTTACATATTCATGATCCTTTTTTGGATATATTAATGTAACTTGAACTTTAGAGAAATCTGGACCTTCTCTGGATTTCTGGCATTAACCTGAGACCTTGTTATAAAAAAAATCCTTGTAGCAAAATGTGTATTTGAGCTCACTATTATGAATTTAAGCACTGGCATATCTTTATGTATAGATGTAATTCCACTGAAGTTACTGTAGAATTTGGGCAATTTTTCTCTAAAATCAAGAAAAGAAAGTAATTTTATTACGATAAAGTTTTACACGACATTATCATCAGATGAATAACCGTCTAATCAGATTAACAGCCTTCTAATTTTCAATTAAGTTGTGGTGAAATATGAAGGTAAATGTCCTCCTACTTTAAAATACTGTGATGCCTTCTTCTGTATGGAAGGTCATTTTTGCATGTTTTCAATGTCTTCTTTTTGACTATATTGTAATTTTTTCCCCCTAAATTCCCCAAGCTTGGTGTCACCTGCTCAGCTCCAGGTTAATAAAGACCTGGAGCCTGATGGACATTTGGATTTTTGCCACCACGCTGTGTAATCTTGGTCATAGCCAGGTTGAGGTGTCTTGGTGCTAGACACTGTACATGTGAGTGGTATGTGCCTCCTCTTTCTGCATTCCTGATCATGAGGGGCAGTGAGCGTTCTGCATTTCAGGGAGAAGAGAACTCTGTGTTTTTACTTTATTCTGTAGCTAACTTTATATTTAGCAGTGGAGGCCCTCAGCCATGTCTTGGTCAGCCAGAAGTTCAGAAGTGGTCTAGTTTTCCCACATGTGGAAGTCAGCAGGTTGTTGCAGAGACATGGTATTTCTGAGAAAAGCCAGCAGGAAGACTAGTGCAGCAAAGGCTTCTGGTGCAGCCTGGAAAGGTCATGCAGTGCTTATTCTGCAGAAGACCTCAATGTTGTCTATAATAAAGTAGGGCAATTACATAAATTGCCAGTTTTTATAGATATGGTAATAATGCTTTGTTCATGTGTTCACTTTCTTCTGGTGTTAATCAAAGGAGCTGGATAAATATCCTAGTTCTTATAAAATTAGGTCTGTTAGCCTGTTATTGTCTCTGTGCGACCCTTATGCAATATTGTCCAGCAGTAATTATTTCTATGGCAACAAATAATTACGTTACACTAATTTTATGGTGTTGTAACTCATTTGATTCCTGTGAAGTTATGACAACATAAAATTGCTTTTAATGGGTGAAGATTCAAACCAATGATTTCACTTCAGTGTCTCTGAAGGCCAAGCACTTGAGAAAGGCATAATTCTAAAGGGCATAACTGCAGCAACAGCAAAGGGGAACCGGAAAATTCCTGAGAAGTAAATTGCCTTTTTGTATAATGTTCCCTTTGTTGGGCTTCCTCGTGTTCGCCAAGATGCCAAACTGTTTTGCAGCTATTATACTACTAGAACTGAGATTTTCTATGTTATTCTTAGCTTAGCTATCATTTCCTCTTTAGTATTTATTGTTCATTGAAATATTTTAATTATAGTGGTACCAGTGCTGTAAAGTACTTAAACAGATGACTAAATCAGACTGATTTTAATGGGAGGTAAGCACAGGATGGATATTTATTGGGAGATCTCTGAGAGCTTTGCTGAACTGAGGATAATGTGATATTAGACTCAAGACGTCATGGAATGGAGATTTTTTTTTTCCTTCCAGTTGCTGGTAGTTGGAATCACTTCACTTTTACAGTTCTTTTTCCTTCCTTTTTGTTTTGATTTCTAGTGTTCATAATTTCTGGTTTTATTTTTTAAATCAGTTGAGAAAAGGTCTTTTTGTTCCTCTTAATGTTTTAATTCAATAATTAGCCTATAAAGGTTCTTTTTGTATTTCTGAACTTCTGCTTTTTAGTCCCTGGTTTATTTGTTTTTCTTGGTTTTTAGTACCCCATTAAGAAATAGAGCATCTCCCCGTCTGCTGTGTGAATTCATGCAAAGATCATTTTCATAGTGAAATACCCTCCCTATGAAAAAGAGTGGGATGTAATAAAAATACTGTGTGAAGGTTGAATTAGAGTAAAAGATACCTTCTCTGATAATAAAAAAAACTTTCTGAATATGTATGATAATATTTTATACCTGTCTGGTAACTGGTTTAAATTTACATGTCAGACTCCACACAAGGAACAGTCCCCTCCCTTCTCATCAGCTTCCAGTTATAAAAGAGTGTCATAAAAGATTTTATAAAATAGAAAATGGTTTCTTTTTATTTTATGGCTGGAGCTGTGGTTGTTTGGTGTCCTCTCGTGCTGTCCCATATTTGTGGCTGGCAATATAGAGAGGTTTTACTAAAGGGAACAGATTGTGTTTCTCCACCAACTCCCCCAAGTATATCATGTTGAAAGATATAGCTTGAATTGCACATGCGAGAGAATCCAAACCGACATCATGCTTCTGGTGAGTACGTAGACAGTAATTAGACTCTTGTGCTTTTGCTTCATCTCTTTCAGCCAAGAGTATAAAGTTTAGAAGCAGACTGAGACTGACCCTTGTTGAGATGTGTAGGTAGAGGGAGGGAAAAGTCTTCGCTTTCCCATGCCGCCATGGCTACTATCCAAGGTCAGGTCACAATTGCAATCCCAGTTCTTGCTTGCAAAGTGCAGGCCGCCTGAGGGGACGGATCTACACAGCTGCAACAGGAGAAGCCTAATATATCATCCTGAGTGGCCAGCATGCTCTGCTTGATGACACAATGTACGGAGGGATTTCTATTGTTCTGACTCCCAAGTTTGTATCTCTTGTGCCCATGACGTTGTTACTGCTTGCTGTCGCCTGATGGTTTCCTCAGGGGTGTCTTCTCCTGGACAAGCTTCTCCTTGGCGAAGAGGCATGGTTATTCCTTCACAGGTTAAAAAGTTCTGGAGGAAGCTCTGTTAGATGTGCTTCCCTATATGTCTGTTAGGGGTGGGACCACAGAGTTAAACTGTCAAGTGATTGATTTCTCTTGCTGAGCTGCTGCAGCTAGTTTGGAGTCCAGAAGCATTGACCAATGCTGTCTTATCCTGCTTGAAGATGTTGGTCTGCAGTAAGATACCTCTTAACTGATGGAGAGGATGATTCAGTCTCTTAAACATTTCTTCCGCTTCTAATGACTCCTGTTTGGCTCACTCTGAGAGCAGGAGGGCAAAGAGACCAGCTGTGAGACACAAAGCATTTCTCTATAGACTAGTAAATTAGATATTGCCAGAACATGATTCTGAGCATTGGCTAGTGACCTCTGCAGTCTAATGCTTGTCATTCCTCTTGGCAGCGTTGGTCTGGGCCAGCTCTTTAAGGACGTTGTTCAGGGGATAGCATAGATCAGAAGCCATTTCCAGTAGGGAGTTTAGATGCATGCTGTTTTAGTGGGATTTATAGAATCATAAAATTAAGATTGGAAGGGACCTTCAGAGGTCATCTAGTCCAACAGGCTGCTCAAAACAGGTCTGATCAGATCAGGTTGCTCAGGTCCATGTTGAGTTGGTCTTGAACACTTCCAAGTATGAAGATTCCACAACCTCTCTGGGCAGCCCATGACAGTATTAATTTAACTACCTTCATTCTAATGTCTTTTTTCCTGACGTCTAATCATAATTTCCCCTGTTTCCTGTGTCTATTGCCTCTTGTCCTATCACTATGCACCTCTGAGAAGAATCTGGTTACATCTCTTTTGCCTCTGGTCAGGTAGTTTAGACAGCAATAAGGTTAGCAACGCACTTCTTTCAACCTTTCTTCATAAGTCCTGTGCTCCAGCCCTGAACATCTTCGTGGCCGTCCACTGGGCCTGCTCCAGTACGTCAGTCTGTCTTGTACTGGGGAGACCAAAACTGGACACAGCACTCCAGAGGTAGTCTTAAAAGCGCTCAGTAGAGGGGAAGGAGCACTTCCCTGAACCTGCAGCTGAACCTGCTGGCTGTGCTCCTACAGCCAGAATGTGGCTGGCTGCCTTTGCTGCAGGGGCATGCTGATGACTCTTGTTGGACCTGTTGTCCCCTGGGAACCCCCGGTTCTTTTCCACAGAGCCACAGAGATGCAGATATGTATGTTGATATGAGTGCTGTCACATCTTTTTCTCTAAGAACTTGTTTAATTTACAAGCAAAGGCATAGTCAAAGGGACACATACACAAGGAAAGGAGTATTATCTTTCAGATGTTAATCTTAATAGCACACTGCAAATACTGGAGGAGAAATATGACTGATTAACAAAAGATATGCAAGAAATAGGTTTTAAATTATGAAGAATTAATAGTAAAATAATTTCAGACTATCAGCTTGTAGATGGCACTGGTAGTTTCACAAAGAAGAGAGGAAATGCTAACTCAGCATTATTGTGTGTTAAGACAGAGCTAGCCTATTTTGATTAAATAAAGACTGTGTGTTCTGAGCAACATTTCAAAAAAACGCCCACATTTCTGCTTTCTTATTGGGTTAGCTTTGACTTAAAATAGCTCATGTTGGTGCAAAATCTTTTGCGAGCTACAGCTTAGGCTAATACACTGAGATAGTGTTTAGTAATATTTCTCTGGTCACAGTGGTTTATCTTGAGAGGATGAACATTTGTTTTTTTACTTTTTCATCAGAAAAAGGGAAAAAAAAAAAAAAAAAAAAGATGAGGCAGTCATGGGTCCCAGGCTGCAGTGTTTCTTTTAAAGGCTGTACATGAAAGTCTTTCAAGGCTGGGCTCAGTAGCTTCAGTTAAGGTTTTGCCACTATCTAGTCCTACTTGAAAAATCACCTCTCCACAAGTACCCCAAACAAATTCCAGGCTACCGCAAGCTAAAGAGTTTATAGTGAGGTCAGCAGCAGTCCTGACTTCAGCAGACATGAGATTTTTACAGGGATTTAGGTGGTGCCTACATTCTGTGATGCCAATTCTGGCAAATAAAATCCCTTATAAAAAATTCTGTTGTAGCTACACTGCTTCTCCGTAACTGTTTTTCATGCCATTAGCAAAATATGTCCTGATTTAAGTTAACCTTCCAAAATAAAATACATCTTGATCCTAAATCGCCCTGCATCTGAGGTCACACATCAAAATCTGTCCCATCCTGCTCTTGGACATGCAGCTCCATGGAGGAGATTCAGTGGCTCTGTACAGAGTCATTCCTATCCTGGATGTGACTGCATCAGAGAGAAGATGCTGTTGTGCTATGTAATTTCCCCAGTCATTCTGGAGACGGTTAAGCAAAGAGAAGAGTTCAATAAACGGGAGAGTAAACAACATCTTCAAGGCTTCAGTGCTCAGAATAGAGCTTTGTGAATTCTCACAGTGCTCTATTTTCTTCTACATTACACAGACCAAAAATAATGGGAGAAGGAGCCAGAAGATATACATTCCTAGTCTTCCTGCCAATTTCCTGGTACCTTCTAATCTCCTGTGCTCCGAAGTTCAGAATGAGTATCAGATCCATTCTGGCCATCAGATGGTCTGAGTAACATCATCTTCAAACCCTGTTGGCAGCACAAGCAAATATCTTTGGTCGTTTACCTGCATGAGAGAATAAGTAGTGCCATACTCCTTCTTGAACCAAACCTCTCTTTGACTTCATTTATAAAGAGCAATTTTCACATCTAAAAAAATACAGTAGGAGGTGATTTTTTGTGGCCAAGTGATACAGACACAGTGCCAAGAGAAACGAATCCTAGGAGAATAGACAGGAGATGATTCTTGAGCAGCCAAGAGTAAGAATACTGCTCAGAAGAAAGAAATTGTGAAATATATTCAAAGAAAATGTAATTCTGATCGTATGGCTACTTCTGCTCTTTGACTGGGATGGGAGAAGCGAGGGACACACAGCATTATTTTTCTTTAGAAGTTTGTGTGAATCCACACTAGATCCTAGAAGTCAGTGGAAAGCTCTACATTTCCCTCCTCCTAGTTAAATTAAGCCCTTAAGAGGGTCCAAGCAGTTTTCATCCTGCTTTAGGACTGATCAAAAATAAATGCAGATTTGAAATCTTTGCTCTAAAAAGCAAAACATACTTGTAAATATGAAGGTATCAGTCTTTCTGCAGGTTTTATTGTTACAAAAACAAGTCTAGTTTGCGTTATCTTTTAGGGACTTCCATGTTGTTATAAAACTATTAATAGCTGTCATTGAATTTTTCAAAACATTGTTCACAGCTAAATGCTTCTTCCAGAGAATATCGGAAACCATATTTTATAACTTCTAATGCATTTCAAAATTCCTTATACCATTCTCTGTTTCCTGTAGAAACACCAATTTTGAAGACTGAACACACTTCCCTTTGCAAATTTATTTAATTGAGCTAGGCTTGCAGTCTTTTCTCTGCATATGTCTTAAAACTACTGTGATAGAGACACTACTAGTATCTTTATTTCAATGCCACCTAGCTGCCACATTTGCTTTAAAACTTAGTGTGATAGGGGAGCTGTTTTGGTCCTTGAAGCTTCAGGAACCATCTGGCTACACTGTGAAATAGGAAAGTATTTCCTTATCAGGTCTAAGGATGCATAGATGACATAATATGAGTTGACTATGTGGCTTATTTTATCATCGAAACACCCTTCTGGTAGAATTTTAAAAAGTCCTTTCCAGGTACATGGCAGATAATATTCTCCAGCCAGTTTTTTATGCCATATGATAACAGGTTTGAATCATAGTTTCCAAATTATGTAAAGCATAAGACTAGTAGTTCATGCTATATTCATTACTAAAATGGTGTCAGAAATACAGTTTCAGAAAAAAAGTACAAAATGAGAAAGACATGATTTTTTTTTTCTGAAGCTCTATGAGATCCCCAGGCCTAGAATGTTCTTTAGTGTGTGTGTCAGCATGAACACTTTTAAACCCTCTCTTTCCTTCTACTCTCACCTCCATATTCTGGTCTTGAGCCAGAGATAAGATCATATTTCTCTTTTTTAGGCTGTGTTGTAATTAAAGAATTGACTTATTACCAGGCTGTTCAGAGACCTATGCTTTATAGCATGTGGATACAAAATGTGCATCTTGGTTAATTTGCAAGAATACTTTATTAATGGTGTATTTTCTTCTACATCTGGTCAGTCTTTTTTCTATGATTTGCTTGCTTTCCAGTTTCCAAGTTATCTTTAGTTTTTGGCTCTCATTTCTGGAAGCTCTGAAGCACGTTCATAATGCAAACCACATGAGCATTCCTGCTGCTTCCTGAATCAGGACCTCAGTGATAGCTAGTACATACGTACAGTATTGCTGGGCAGAGAGATAGACTCTCAATCGCCATCTTTCAGCACTTAATCAGTAAGACTGTGAATAGTTGCAACCAGTGAGAACAGATGTAGAAGCGTGACCCATCTTGTGGTAGAGAAGTCTGACAGCAAACGCTCTCATTTACCTCACTAGGGCAGTGCTGTAAGTAAAATTCACTCAGAGGTGAAAATTGCAAGTACAAAGAGTTTTGCATTGCTTCTTCTTACTTTAAAAGTATTGTGAGACTAGTTGGATTTTTTTTTTTTTTTTTTAATATAGGGGACACTATAGCTCCTTTTCAGAAATAAGCCCTCCCCAGGGCAAATAAGGGAATTTTCTTCTAAGAAACCACTAGCACCGGTTATTAATTTAAGAAAAAACAAAGAACAAAAAGAAGAAAAAAAAAGTCTTCTAGATGAAATGGAACAGATTCATGAAGTACATATAAGAAGCTGATAAAATTGCTGATATTTCTCTTTTATAGGGCCTTCCTGGCAAAGATGGACCCACAGGCCCACAAGGACCTCCTGGCCCAATGGTGAGTATTGCCCATGGAATTCGTTACTGTAAAAGTCAGCAGTGTTTTGGGGGATTGTAGGTCACTCTGTTATCTAGGCTTCAGTGGATAGACCAAGGCCAAGGGTTCTCCTTGGAAGTGAAAATTCTCATGACGCACGGGGTTGGCAGAGAGCTGCTTATCCAGTGTCGTTTCTTTCCACTTTTACTTAGCTCAAGAAAAAATGTCTCCCATGGGAAAGGGAGACAGTTGTTCCATCAGCAGATTGATAGCTTGTTCTTAGTCAAGTAACTGCACTATATAAAGGAAACTTAATATATAAAGGAAATCTTAACATTTGAAACAAGACTTTCTTTTTGTAAGAAATTCCAATTAGGATCGTTAGTTGAAGTGAACCACCAAGTTTTGCTTGGTCTGGAGGCTGGAGGTGAGTGCAGGTATTGAAATGCTCTCATAGAGTAATCAAGCAAGACAGTAGAGGCCACATTCAGCCATCAAAGCAAGACGTGTGTTGCCTCCAGAATCAGTCTCATCCTTCTCAGCTAGGGCAGCTAGGCAAAGTTAATGCCTTCTTGATAGATTTAAGACGTTAGGTAAAACCACTGATGGTATTGAGTATTCTCCAAGCAATCCTGTTCTTATAAAGAATGTTCTGAGTCATCCCCCCTGAACGTTGTAGTAGCAACACAGGATTTAGTCTTGCAGTTCAGCAATCTGTGCCTGTTTCAGAAAGCAAGCAACACAAGTCCATTTTTCTCGAGTGCTTTTCTCAGAGCTGTGCTTTCGGTGCTCTTTTTCCTGCAACATGTACTTCCTAGTCCTCTCTCCCAGCATCTCCAGTCTTTGACTTGCAGAACTGTCTGTGTACTGTCTGCGTTGTGAACTTCCTCTCCATCACACAGTTATTTCTTCCATCAGGATTCATGGATGTTGATTGTCATCACCACTAAGTATTTTCTTTCTCTTCGTCCATGTAGGGCATACCTGGTGCTCCAGGTGTTCCAGGTGTTACTGGAAGCCAGGGGCCACAAGGTGATGTTGGAGCTCCTGTGAGTAAAATTAATTAATATTGCTATATTTGCTGTTGTGGATTAATTGGTTTCTGATTCTGGCTTCACTGCTTTACAGACCTCCTCAATATTTATAGCTTATGATCTGTTTGCAGTTCGTGGCCAAGCGAAACATCATATTGGTCTTTGTTCATTCTCCATAATTAAATTTATTTGTTGATCTTACATACAGTGTTTGGAATATAGGGATTAGAGAGTCAAAACACAAGATTAAAACACAGAATTTAAAAACATAACAGTATGTGAATTTGTAGTCTGTGTGTAATTACTTTCTCCTTTTTTTCCTTTGCACTTCAAGCAACTGTCAGGAAATTAAAGTATGCCATTTATTAACCTGAATATTTCCAAAATATTATTCTGATTTTTAAACTGTGAAAATATTGCATGAATAAAAAACTGGCTTTCATGATTACTCTGAGTTTACATCAGGCAACTGACTGACGATCAGGGATTTTTCTAGAATGTTATTATAAATTTGACCGTCAGTTTCACTGAGTGGAAAATTACACCCTCTATGCCGAAAATAAGTGTTAGGAACCTCTAATACTAAGTTTGTCTTTCAGATATTATTTTCTTTATAATAAAAAAAAACCCCAACAGTTTATCTAGAAGAAAGGAATACAACTATAAAATGGGTGTGTAAATTACATAAAAGAGAAGATTTACAGTGAATCTCTTTTTCTCTGTAACAGTTCAGATAATATTGTGTATTCACATTTTAACATTTCACCACTTGGTTAATTATAAAGCCTGCTCAATTTTTTTCCAGTGAATGTTCTGTTTCATTTTTAAAGGCATCAGAATGTGACAGTGTACTTCTGACTCAATTTTTAGAATAGATTTTTTTTTTCAAAATCCAGTTTGCTTTGGAGATTTAGCCCAATGCAAGCATTTTTATTTGGTTAAGTGGAAATGAAATGACTGATAATATATTAGCAAAGATAATAACCTAATGCCCAGTTCTGCATAGTTTCTAACTGTAATCATGACATCTACTAAGGAGATTTGATGAGCTATGGAACTTATTACTGTCAATGTATAACATGCTGACTATTCAATTCCTGTCCAAACACATGTTCCAGATATTGAACTAGATTTCCTAGAGTGTAGATATTCCTGTGAGTCATGTAAGACCTCTGCTGTGAATGTTTAGACTCTAGTAGTTCTGATAAAACAGCTAGGTGGGTAAAAAAATATTGAGTTTCAATAACTGTCTTTCCCGAAAGGTAGAGTAATAGAAAAGAGGCCTAGAAATAATCTTGCAGTCTTTGTAGGAGTTTCTTCTTTCCCAGGATAGAACAAGCTGTGCTTTAACCATGCATCAGTCAGCTGGTTACCTCTTCATGCAGACCTTCCCTTGCTTCAGGAGTTTCTGAGAGATGTCTAGCCTACCCCAGAAACCTCCATTGGTGAAGCTGTAGCTGCCCTCGACAACTTGTTCCAATCCATAATGATCCTTACCATCATTACAGTATTATGTTACCTTAAATGCCATACTTAATTTTCTGTGCAGTTTAATCCCATTGCTGACTCTGTTCATAGCGGATGCAGAGTCTCGGTGTGGCCGATGCTACAAATTTCAGACTGATATTTTGTCTCCCATCAGCCTTCTCTTTCTTATACTCAGTGATGATTAGACCCATTTCAGCCATGTGAAACGCATCATCTGGTGGCCTGCCCTTCCTGGCATTTTAAACAAGAGAATTCAGTATGTGACACACCCCCGAGAAAGTCACTGTCGCCATGTAATTGCCAAAGGTGAACATTTTGTTGAGTACTGAAATGGAAAACGTATATTCATTATTGTCACATAGCCTCCTGAAACCATGTTCCTTGTTTGGTTTTTCTCCTTTTACTGCAATGCTGCAAGGGAGGCAACATTTAGGTGTTAAAATTTTTGAACAAGAACAAAATGAGAATTAATTTTGTCTTGGATCTTTTTATAGGGTCCTCCTGGAGCTAAGGGTGAAAGGGGTGAGCGGGTAAGTCTATGTTCACGTTAGCCACCATTTTTTTCCTGTCTGGCCTTCTGTCTCATAAAAAGCTTTCTCCAACAATTTATGTTTCTTTGTGTTTACAGGCACAGTAGTTTTCTCTGTGCAATCAGGCAAACTTTCCTTCTTTTCCATTGTCTTATATACAGCTACAGTAATGTTTTCAGCGTGAGAAGTATATGGTATTAATCATGTCCCCAAGTCTCTCGTTAGGGTTATCTTCTCTGACCTCTGTTTGCTGGCTAAAAACAGTAATGGGAACCAGGGAAATCCCAAAACGTTTTTTGGCTTTTTTCTCATCTGCGAGGATATAATCTCTCAGGGATACTAAATGTCTTTTATTGCTCTAAGCATTTTCAAGACAGCAATGATGCAAAAAATTGTGTTATGACACTGTTGCTGCTGTTATCCAGGGTGATCTCCAGTCCCAAGCAATGGTGCGTGCTGTTGCTCGGCAAGTGTGTGAACAACTCATCCAGGGTAAGTACATCGATAGTTCATATGCTTCTGTTTCTAGAGTGGCTTTTTTCCTACCACAATTACTTATGAATATGATGCTTTTCAGAGCATCCAAGGGGATCTGTTCATTTTAGGCTAGGCAGTCAGGATTTATGTTCTGACCAGATTTATGTTCAAATGGATTTATGTCCAGTTAGAGCTGATTAGCATCAGGCATCTAAAAAAAAGTCTGAATTGTCTCCAATCTATTATATTATACAGATGCTTCTATAACAATTTTAAATTTTTATAGACATAAAATACAAAAAAAACCCCACCTCATCAAAGCAAGGAAATAAAATTCTACACAATAGTTCTTCCCCTTCTCTGTGTACTCCCTAAACCACTGTTTCTCCACCAAGTGCACAACTTCGTATTATCAAAGCACAACAGACCACAGCCTTGAGGACCTGCCAGTGCTCTGTTCAAACTTTGCTGAACCAGATTCTCCACTACAACTTGAAAATGAGGACGTTTTTTCCTGACAGGTCATATGGCAAGATATAACTCAATTCTGAACCAGATTCCAAGCCAGTCTGTCTCAACACGAACCATCGCAGGACCTCCTGGTGAGCCAGGTCGGCCAGGGGCTCCAGGGCCACAGGGTGAACAAGGATCACCAGGCATGCAAGGATTTCCAGGAAGTCCTGGTCAACCAGGAAGACCAGGAGAAAGAGGTAGGCTTCATACTTCACATACGAAAAAATATACCTCCCTTTCCTGATACATTCTGATGGCTTTTGTCTCCTATCTAAATGTGAGAACAGTTTTCTTGCTAGTTGATTGGTGAGCTCAACACAGACCATAATGAAAGCCCTGGAGACTCTCAAGTCATGAAGGTAATGCAGGCTTTGCCAGGTGTGATTTGGCAGGATCAGACAGAGGTTAAATGCCTAAACTGCTGAAGATTGGTGGCATCTAATTGGGCACATCACATCATACTGTCATCTTAGTAGGACTCTGAAGTAAGCTGGAGCTGTAAACGTATAAGCAAAGGAGCTTTTGGAAAACGCAGCTGCAAAACCAATAGATTTGTATTGGGGAAAGCTTGAGCTCTTCTGCTAAATTTGAAATGTGTCAGTCTCAAGATTTCTAAGTTGTGATAGTCTGAAAGGAGTAAGGTTGATAAGAAGAGGGAAAAAAATCCTAGTTTATGAGGGGCTGAGAGGATCAAGGAGAGGAAATGGTGAGGTCAGAGAGAAGTAATACAATTAACTGTTCATTTACAGTAATTCTCCTCTGTATTCTTATGTGTATGCTAGATCCCTTTCTCCTTTCCTCCTCTAGCATTGTCTAATAAAGAAACAAGCTCCATGTTTTGATTTGCTCTCTCTCTGTGCAACCCTGGCAATCTTTGGTGTACCAGAGTAGCACTAACAGAGGTAGTACTGAGCAGATCTGTGATTGTGAAAGTGCTTTCAAGACCATCACATGAGGAAGTGACCAAAAACCCAAGAGATAAATGTGATATTCAAGAGCTGTTGCAACATCTAAAATGGGATTTTAAAAATGAATTGCTATGAAGTCTGTTCAGTTCAGGAGCTTAATAGTTCCAGTTCACAGCAGCCATGATGAAAGCCTTTAAGTGAACCTGTGAGTCTGTGTGGGTCCTTTCTTCCCCTCAAGACTGTAATTCTAATTACCTTCTTGAAAAAAGAGGCAAGATTTAGGGTACTAGCCTCTCAGTCATGCTGCTGCCTGCTCCAGCTGTGCAAAGACCAGACACTGTCCAGAAAAAAGGAGGAATGAGGGGGTGGGAGGCAAGTAGGAAAGAAAATTGGAAGAGACAGCAAGTGAGGAACTGACTTTAAAAGTGGTGACCTGGAGAGACTGAATGCAGATTTCAGGGTAGTTGCTTAAAATACTTGTGTATTTTAACTGGCTTCTCAGGCAGGAACTGTTTAAGTACACAGAATATTTTGCTGAGCCTTCAGGAATGGAGGAACCAAAATGCCAGGCTACAAAAAAGGACACCCGTCCAGCATTTAGCATGTATTTTCCATTGTATTTGCTGTGCTGAGGCCCAGACCCCGATGTTGTACTACTGTGAAATCAGAGTGATTAGATATAGTCATTTAAATGAAACATGATGTGTGTTAGCTCACTGCTGATAATATCTGGGAAACAGCATTGGTAATAGATTGAGTACAGAAAAGGTAAAAGCACATTAAAAAAAGAATATGATTCTTTTCCTGTCTCTACAGATAACTGATGTTAGAAGGGACTGATTTTGGCAGGTAGTGCTTGTGGGGAGTTTCATACTTGGTAGGGAGCAAGCACTTATCGAGCATACTTCGAGAACTATAATCAGTCAGCCAGAGCCCTCTGCAGAGTTTCATAAAATGTGATGCCAAATGTTGGGAGCGTTTTACAGTATTTATAGCTTAAAATGAGATTGTTTTAAGAAAAAAGAATCTATGTGTAAACTTAAAGACAAAATAATTGGCTTTATTTGAGTGAAAAAGGTTTTTAGGACATTCACATAACTGGAGCCTTGCACAGAACCTGGAAGGAAGAGGAAGGAGCTCATTCAGAACCTAGGAAAAAATATAGAATAATTTATTAGTCCTTGAGCATTTCATTTCTTCAGAAGCAACTGAAATTTTAGATTGATAGTGTGTCTGATGTAGTAGCAGTTTATTTAACAGAAAGATACCTTTTGAGTTGTACAGACCCTCGGGATATTTCAGAATCTATTTCTAAGGAGTTGCTCTAAGCTAACCCCAAAATGCAGCAGTGAAAAGTAAAAAAATATTTTTACCAGCTTCATGCTTGTGGAGATTGTTTGGAAGTTTCTTGTGCATTCCCAATTCTCACTTGATTCCTAACTACATATCATACAGTGAAGTGGTGGACTAAAATTCCTCTGCTTCTGGATGGAAGGGTTTTTAGTTTCCAGCGAATACAGAGAGGAGGGTAAATGGACTCAGACCCCATCCCTTGCTGTGTTCTGAAGCATTGCTTGTATTTAACTTGTTCAGCAAGTCACCATGTATAGTCCTGTCCTGAAGATCTCCGGCCAGCCACTTGGAAATCTTTATGAACAATGTGTTTCATTTCGCTGATGTCATCAGCATTTTGGTTGTATATCAACTCAGTTTAATGTTCAAAACCGGTGCCAGATTAGCAACTCTGAAAGTCAGCCTCCACCTTTAGGTACACTGCAACAGTGACAGCAGTGTCCATAGGGTGTACTAAAAAGTAATAGACGTTAGAAGGGAAAAAAGACCGGTTGGTTTGTTTAGTAGAATATTGCTTTTTTTCCCTCAGAGTTCAAACCATTGGGGTTGCTGCAAGAACCTGTTGCTGGCTCTGAGCTGAGTGGCAAGGTGCTGGTAGAGTGGGAAGAGAAAAGGTGGGGGAGGCTAGACATTTCCTCCTGCTCACCTCTCTCGCCCACCACCCATTCAATCCCAGGCTGTGAGAAGGGGGAACTTCTGAAAGCAGCGTCTGGAGCTGGTTAGAAATCATGCACCAAAGAGAGCTTAACTGGAAAATATCAGCAGTGAGAGATCTTGACATCAGTGAACTTCCCTGCTAACTTGCCTGGCCAATAACTTCTCTTCCCTTGTTTACCTTGTCACTCTGCCAAGCGTCAATCAGATGTTTTGGAAGGAGGCTTGAATTGAGAGAGTGTCTTGGAGTTTTGTTAGAAACCTCCACTTGCACTTCTAGGTCCAGGGTGTCCCATTCCTGGATGTATTCTCTCACTACTGAGACGCACTGAGCTGGTCCTTCCAAGAAGGACCACCTCGGTGAGAAAGGGTAAGTCATTCTCTTGACAGATTGAGTTCTCGGTGTCTGTTGCCAGCTGAGATCTATTTTTTCCAGTGTAGACAAAAGTGAATGGATTAGGATCACACTAAGACGTTTGTTATTTAGTCTCCCCAGTTGATTATTGTTTTAGCCGTACACTGTGGGGTCTTATCTGTTGTATTTTTCTAATGATGTGAAAAGAAATGACTCTGGCAATCTCAATATCTGTTAGCAATATTAACATTTTATTGGTGCCCCAGCAGGCCATTTGAATTAGACCTGTGGTTTAAAGATTAAGGAGGCCACATTGTGTTATCAGTCCCCTATAGTACATAATCCCAGATAAATTACTAGAATTTTGCACTCTTACATATTTGCATAAATATAGGAGTTTGGAAAAAACCAAACCCAAACACTGATTATTCACAGCATTCAGCACTCATCTCTATTTTTATTTTAATTAGTGCACAGCAGTGGTTTCTATTTTTATTTCAGTTAGTTCAAACATCTTTTGTTTTGATTTTATGTTTATGAACTGGGACTTATATAACAAGTGTCTGGCTTCTGAGTGCTCAGGAAGCAGCTGGACTTCTGCAAGATAATATAAAAAGCAAAGATTCAGCGTGGGTTTTTCTTTTTTTTTTTTTTTTTTTTTAGTTATTTTTAGAATACATGGGTAGTTTCCTCAACTTTGAGGAAAAGGTAAAACCTGTAGTGAAAATTATGCTAAGGCACTGCTAGCTTTCAGATGCTGTGACAATGCAGTTGTTCTTCTACTGCTGGGTTGACTTCTGCTCTTATGATGTGCCTTGAAGTGATGCACAAAACTTACGGCTATTCACTCCACCTCACTACGATTAAAAGAGAATAAATATCTAAGCTGTCACTGGGAAAGTCGCTATTCTCAAGTACAGCTTCATCCATATTTGCTTTCTGGCTTCATATGAAAGAGTTAGTTAAACGTGTTATCAAAAGCCACATGTTTACAGCTCTGATGGCAAAATTTCAACGGGATTAAATGGAACTTTTGCCAGTTGAGTCAATTAAATATTTTTATTTCCAATTTTAGCTTCATCTGGATAAAAAAAAAAAATATCACCCTGTGTTATTATACATTATGGTTACAACTGAACATCTTTGAAAGAGGACATTTTTGGTAGCAGTTTAGTTTTTCTCAGTTGCAATACGCAGTTCTCCTCAAAGGACAGTATTCTCTTAAAGACATAGATAAGCAATACCTAAGATTTCCTTTCTTGCAGAAACCATGGACATTTAATTTTCTTTGCTAGAGAATGTGTTCATGATCTTGGTTTTGTTTTTAATAAGTGATGCTATCAGAGGTATCTTTAGCAGAGCACTGGAAATAATTGATTTCAGTTGCTTGTGATCTCCTTGGGGCTGAACCCAAGCCATTGCTTATTTTGGATGGGGACAAGAGATAAAAAATGTGGTTAGCGGGAAGGGGGAGAGACAGTTTGATGGTATTGCTGAAGTACGTCCAGAGCACTAATATGAAAACAGTTACTGGCATTTGAAGCCACTCTAACTCAAATGACAGTTTCCAATCCACACTTTTATCCCTGGGAGTGATTAACCATCGCAGTAACTTACATGGGGAGCGATGTCTTGTCTGCTTGACTTTCTGTAAGCTATGCTCTAATGAAATGCAAAGATGACCTTGATAGAAAGTGAAATAGGTGAATTTTGAATGTTCCGTCATTTATAGGAGGGAGACATTAACTGTGACCCAGAGGCCAGTGAATCTGTTAACTTACGCTCATTAAAGAGCTTTGGTGGAAAGTCCATTAGGGAAGCCCACGGAGTGCTCGATTTTAACTCACGTGAGTTTTGCCTTAGGAACAGGGTATTCTTGCTTCAGTGTTGATGTTCTCTTTCACTTGGGTAAACTTTACGGGAAGTTAGACTAAAAGAAACCTGAAGCAGACTTGTATCTTGGCCTTCAGTATGTTTGCTTTAGGAACTTGATATCCACGTGATTTCAAAGAAGGTTTGCCCTGCGCAAGAGCTTCATAACTTGTTCCAGAATGAACATTTTATTCTTAGCCTGAGTAGATTTGTTCCATATTTATCATTTCTTACTGCAGTTTATTCTGTGAACATCACACATGGCTGTGTGTTCTTGTGTGTGTAAAGAATAACAACTGAGCGCAGGGAAGGCTGTGATTTGAAAACATTGTGGCAATTGTCTTTGAAGTCACCATGTAATGTTATTGTACAGGAGGATAAGCAATGGTCCTTGTGCTAAATATCTGTGTAGATTCCAGACGGTTATCATGGGCCAGTCTTCTTACGATCAAAGCAATCCACACATACAGACTTTGCCTTTTGCAAACGGCAAGCATTTCCTTGCAGGGCATGTACGGTAAGAGACATTTAAATGAGTTTACCTTGTTAAAAGGCCTGCAGTAGAAGTAGTGAATTGCAACAGAGTCGTCTCTCCGTGTCTTTGAAGCAAGCCAGGGCTAAGCAAATTTTAGGTATCTGGAAACTGCATTTGGAATGCAGGACAAGAGGTTTGCCTGAGGAATTTGTCTTGAAAACGGATGGAGTTCAGTTGTTCATCACAGATGACGTGTTTTTTTGGCAGGTTCCCCCAGGAATATGAATGTAGGTTAGAGCATATATCTGCCACCTAGGATTGCTTCTCACACACACTACACAATGCAGTCATTCCTCAGAGGTTCTGGATAGCACTTCTGACTGAAACTGCAATCTCTGCTAACCAAATGCTGGATTGCAAACAGGACGTTCAGACTGGACTGGGAAGACAGTCTCTGATGGCAGGAATCCCATGTATTATGTTGCTAAGAATCCTAGAAGAAAAGATGTTAGCAAATTTCAAGATGCCTGAGTAATTTAAACACTTAAGACCCATTGACCTTCAGTGAGATTTAGGAGCTAGGGCTACCAAAGGCTGTGGATATAAAATTCCTGAAACTTACCTCTTGGACACTTTATAATCTGAAAAACTAAAACAGCCTGGGCAAGACCAATAGCTACCTCGTACAACCACGAGGCAAGGTAGGTGTACTGCAGTACGTTAGCGCACAGCAGTCAGACACAAGTTTGCTCTGCTGTTGTTCTGAGATCACCAAAGCGGTTGTATTGACGCGCTGCTGAGCCCTTCCTTAGCAACAAGGTTGTATTAGCTCCAGGCTGCACCTTCACCAACCTGGTCACACTGCTTGTAGTAATCTCATAGTTTGGCCAGAGGTTGCTCATTATCTGCCTGCAAAAGGCTGGTAGGAACTAACTGAGTTGTAAGATGAAGCTGTGGTGTACAAGCAAGATAGCAAATAGGAAGATTAGATGTGAAGGAGGCTTGATAGAAGAGATGGCGGTCCTAGTTCCTCTCCAGCTCTTCTGCAGTGGTTAAATGGTTAGAGCACAATTTCAGGAAATTTGAAGCTGCATTCTTTTCCTACCTACTACCACAACTGGGAGAAAGTCTTGTGGTCCAGTTTGATGAATATATTTGTCTGTGTTTTGGATATTAGATATTAGGTCTGAAAAAAGGCCTCCCTCTCCCTGAGAAGTTTTTGAGCAGTTAGGCTAGAGAGCCATTCTTAATCTTTGTGGCCTAATGCATCCTGAGGTGGTAGTCACTGTGAAGCGTCCCTGGAAGTCAGCGTGAAGTGCCAGTCATGGGATAACAAGCTATGCGATCAGAAATCTGGCTACTGAGCATGACAGAAGCAAGAATTTGCCAGGAAGCTTGGCAGGTGATTCGGGAAATGAAGAATTATGGTAATCAAATCAATGTGTTTGTATTGGGTCGAGCTGGGATGGAGATAACTTCAGAGGCATGTGTTAGAGTCTCCAGGTCAGAGCATATTCTGGGGTGCACGCTGGCACTTGGGTTCCTACACTGGTCAAAGGAACATTTGGTAACACTTCTAACGTGCTGACGTAGACAGGGAGTAATGTTAGACGCAGAAGATACTGATGCAGCATTGCAGTCATCAAATGACTAAACAGCCAGGACAACCAAACACAAAGATTTCACTTTTAAAAATAGTTTTATAAATATTTTGTTATCCATAAATTCAGGGATGATATGTACAAGACCTTGCTCTGTCTTGCTGTCGTGGTTTAACCCCATCAGCAACTAAGCACCACACAGACACTTGCTCACTCCCCCCTGATGGGATGGGGGAGAGAATCAGAAAAGTGAGAAAACTCGTGGAGTGACACAAAGACAGTTCAATAGGTAAAACAAAAGCCGCAGACACAAGCAAAGCAAACCAAGGAATTCATTCACTACTTCCCATTGGCAGGCAGGTGTTCAGCCATCTCCAGGAAAGCAGGGCTCTGTCACGTGTAATGGTGACTTGGGAAGACAAATGCCATCGCTCTGAACGTCCCCCCATTCCTTCTTCTTCCCCCAGCTTTATATGCTGAGCATGACGTCATATGGTGTGGAATATCCCTGTGGTCAGTTGGGGTCAGCTGTCCTGGCTGTGTCCCCTCCCAACTTCTCGAGCACCCCCAGCCTCCTCGCTGCTGGGGTGGTGTGAGAAGCAGAAGAGGCCTTGACTCTGTGTAAGCACTGCTCAGCAATAACTAAAACATCCCTGTGTTAGCAACACTGTTTCCAGCACAAATCCAAAACACAGCCCCATACCAGCTACTATGAAAAAAAATTAACTCTATCCCAGCCACAACCAGCGCACTTGTCCAATATCCTCTAGAAGCAAGAAGGAAATACCTGCTATTTGCAAAGTAATGGTGTAAACATCACCCGGATGATCACACCTGCTCTCTTTCGCCACTTCCTGCTGATTCAGTTTGGCCATGGTACTTCTTTTGGTGGCCAAGTCTCTCCTGTAAAAAACAGCGTTACTAGAGTCACTTGGAAAGCCCTGGAGACCCGCTAAGGGAAAATGCTGTGGGTTATAGTTGTATCATTTCTCTATGATAAAATAACGGGTCACCAAAAGACATGTTCTTTTAACTCAGCAACAAAATTGTGCAACCAAAGGAAATAAAAGGTGCAAAATGGAAACGGGACATACTTAAACTATGCCAGAACAGTGGCAAAAAGCCCTGTAGAGGTAAGACAAAGAGCTCATCATGCTTTGGTTAAAAATGATGTGCTCAGTGTGGAGTTACTGATTGCAGTGGTGTGGCCTGTGTTTCCCAGGTCATTGGGCTACATGATATATTGCCCTGGAAGCCACCTGTTCTGTAGAAGACCTAGAACTCCTCAGCAAATACCGAATCCCCTGTAATTCAGTAGACTCTTATTTTCTAAACGCAATGTGAGCAATTTTTTGTCAGTGATGCGTTTTAATTACTTTTTCCCTCCCCCCCCACAGTTAAGAACTTGTTCTTATTTATTTGCTTCCATCAGAAATTAGCTTAGGAAGGAAAAAAAAAAATCTTCTGTGGCTCCTTGCAAAAATGAGGTGTCCTTCAGATGTTTTTCCCTAAGAGGTAATAGTTACCTGAGCAGAAGGGAAGGAAGGAGGCCAGTCAGTTGAAATTGTAGATACTGCCTCATCAAGGGCAGCAGCTGTTCTCTTTCTGCTTTGTTTTTGTGAAGGTGCTCTATATTGGCTTTGATTCTGTGAAAGTGTGGGAGCTGCGAAGCAGTGCGAGCAATTACTAGTGCTGGGAGGTCTGGAAAATGGGGGGAAAGTCCCACAAACCAGCCTGGATTTGGTGTCTTTGAACCATCCAAATCAAACACAGACTTTATGAGAGTTTCCAAGACGCCGGTGGAAACTCAGGGTCTGGAATTTGCAGTTTTGACACCTACTTTAGTTCGACACCGTTCATTGTGATCGCTGCACATAGAAAGTGTTTTTATAGGATGCCATAGTGGTAGTGGAGAAGGAGGTGGAAAGCTGGAAGAAGGTAGTGCCTTCTCTGGATTACTAGATCTTTGATCTCCATGGATCAGACCCAACAATAAAAATTTAGGGCCATGAGCAAGTGCAGGAACACAACTGGATGATGCTGGAACATCAGAATTTCGTGACTGGGAAACTCTTAGATCGGGCTTCATTTGGGGGGACAGATTTTGACTGTGCTGAAACTCCTTTCTTGCGTTTTAGCAAGACCCTGCAATAACCCACGATAACTCTCCCCATTTATGCATAGAACCATCTTCTGCTGAACCACCGTTTGGTGGGTGAATGTTTGAACGAAAATTGGCTGTAGCATTAAAAACTTGACTTTTCTGGGCCGCACAGTAACTTACAGACAGCGTTGTGGTGCTCTGAGGATTCTTCTGACTTACAGTAGTTGTACCTCGGTATAGTCCAGAGGCAGCTTTCCAGCAGGCAGTGCAGCCTGGAGCCTGGCCGATGCCTCTGCATACCACCTCGATGAAACCTCCATGGCAGCGGGAATGTTTAAGACCCCAGGAATGCCATGTTTCCCTTGAGAGGCTGTCAGGGAAGGAAGGGAAAAAGAACCAAATAATTCTTTATTTTTACCTCCTTCCTTCTCTGCCATCTGTTTTTAGATGAAAAATAACATATGGAACCATAATCCTGGTTAAATAATAAACACTGCACACAGTTTTGTTCAAACTGTGACGCTGATCAGAGTACTATTTCTTCAGGTTTACCAGGCGAGAAAGGAGAAAAAGGCAATCCAGGTGTTGGAACACAAGGACCCCGAGGCCCACCAGGATCTACAGGTAAAGTTGTTACTTTTGGGACACCTGCATTAGACCACTCTGAACTGGGTGGAAAGCAGCTACGACCTGCATGGCTCTGTCCTCCACTTCTCAGGCTTAAGCAGCAGCAAAGTCAGTACTTACGAACTGTCATAATTTTATTACTATGTAGTATGACCTTGTGACGTGTCACGTGATGGTGTCATCAGTCACAAGTATTTTCCTTTTCCCTGCGATAAACTGCTTTTCCAAAACCACATTTTTTAATGTTTAATGATTTTTTTTCAGAGATGGAGTCTGGAAGGGAAAAAATTAATCTGGATTAATTGCATTTGTTTTCCCATTGACTCAAGGTCATACCTAACTGTAACTTGACAGAGAAATGTATATTAATTAAGCACATTAATCACAGGGATTTATATTTAGCTCCTGAAAAAGCACCGTAAAATTGCATTGCCTCCGTTAGGATTTTCTGGCCATTAGAGCACTGGTATCCAGGCACAGCATTACCCAGAAACTGTATCAAAAGGGAGCGGGTGAATCAGGAGCTGCACAGGCATCCAGGGCTCTCTTCCCCCCATGAAACTGCCTTTCCGAACGTCTGACGCTTGGTGAAACATTTGCTCTAGTATAAATTTCTGGAAAGCTGTCTCTGGCATGGAAGAAGAAGCAGTGGCCAGAGAGGAGGCTCGTCGGGAGCGGGTTCCTTGCCAGAGGAAGGCTGCAGCCTTTCCCTCGGCTTGCCCGGGGGAGTCGGAGCCAGGATGCCCAGCTCCTCTGCTCAGCCCATCTCCTGGAAGTGTTTGTAGCACGCTCAGTGCCGTGGTTTCCAAGCACCCGGCCTGCCAAGGTGGCCTCAACTCGCTGCTTTATGAAAGGCGCTGCTCAGATGTTTCATCTCCCCCTTCTACGCAGGACCTCCAGGAGAAAGTCGAACTGGCAGCCCGGGACCACCAGGTTCTCCAGGCCCGCGAGGTCCCGCCGGTCACATGGGGCCCCCGGGCTCGCAGGGGCCTTCTGGCTCGCCAGGCTACTGCGATCCGTCCTCCTGCGCTGGTTACGGCATGGGAGGTGAGTAGTCAGGGGTCGGGGCGGCTGCCGTTTGCAGAGGCGGGGGTGATGTTTTCTAACAGCCAAAGTAAGATGGAGGCTACCGGTGAACCTTGCGCTAAAACGTGGTAGCTCCCTAAAACGTGTGTGTCCAGTGCTGCCGTACCTTGTGGGGCTGCAGCACGAAGAGAAGGTGACCCCAGCAGAGTGAGCAAAGGAAGCCGCCATCTGACCCCGGCCTGTGAAACAGGTCCCGCGTAGTGGGTTTTTGCCCTGTGCGTGTTTGTGTAGTTGTACGAGCCTGCTCCACCTCAGCTGAACAGTCTGTGCGTTCCACCCCCACCTCCTCACGTTCCTGACAGCAGAGTTTTTACGTTTGTAGTTTTTCAAACGTGTTGCTCGACTTCCTCTCCCGTGTGCCTCCGAATGGCATGAGAGCATGACCCTTACTAAACCCCTGGTAGCGTAACCTGACACAGGGATGCACGTGTCCGTCATTAACCAGCGAAGCAATCTGGAGAAAATGATCCTTTCTACATCTTCTCTGTGTCTTACTTTCCCGTCTCGTTATAGCACGGAGAGGCCATGGGAGGAAGTTAACACAGTTACCAAAAACTATGTCGCCCAACCTAAAATCAAAATTCATTGGTAAAGCGCTAGTTACGACAAATGTTACACATAAGGCATATTTGTTTGATGTTGACGGTTTAATCTGCCCGTGAGCCGATTTGTATGTTTTACTTACCTGAATGTTTTTGTTGTCGTCTCTTCCTATCCTTTTCTCCTCACTTCCCCTGCCCGTCGTTCCTCTCCTGTTCGAAGGCCCAATCCCTTACAATGGCTACCAATCCAGAAGGTGAAAGGCTCATTCTGGTTCAGGTCTCATTTGGCTGAAGGTCAGAGATGGATGCTGAACTGCTCTCTGCTTTCCATCAGCGATATTCACTACCACTAATGAACTCCCTAGCTGCTGTACATGCACTTAGCTTCCTTGCACTGCTAAAAAATCTCGCCTGACCCATTTTGCCCGTTAATCGTGTATTCTAGCCCATAACTGGAATAAGCTAAAGCAGGCAGATTGTGCGGTGTATAATACGCACAGTGTTACAACTGGACGTTTGACAAATTCTGGTGGTGGTTTCCAACTAACTTGGCTGTCTGTTGGTGGGCTTCCAATCGCTCCAGCTTATTAATTTTGTTAAATGTTTTCACTGTTCCTTTATGTGAATAAAAGATGTGTATTTAAAGATTATATATATATATATATATACTCACACGCATTATATATAAATATATCTATATCTAAAATGTCAATTTCCTAATGAGTGCTTTAATTTTCTGCCCCCCTTCTCCTGTGTTAACCGTATGCGTACTCTTGGTGGTGGTGGGTTAAGGTGGATACGGTGAGCCAACCGATCAAGACATCCCCGTAGTGCAGTTGCCACATAACTCCTACCAAATCTATGACCCCGAGGACCTTTACGATGGTGAGCAACAGCCGTACGTAGTTCACGGGTCCTACCCCTTACCGTCCCCATACTCCCAGTCCTCCTATCCATCACCTCATCTTGCTCAACCAGAGTTTACTCCTGTTCGAGAAGAGATGGAAGCCGTTGAACTGAGATCCCCAGGAATCAGTCGCTTCACAAGGAAGATAGCCAAAAGGAGCATCAAGACTCCAGCACGCAAAAGGGCGAACGGAAAAAAACCCTCTCAATGAACTGTTTAAAAAAGGGAAACATTTGATCCGCATCCGTGCTTGGCCTTTTGTCCAGGTGCCTAACCTGTCACGGAAGATGTTTACAGGCTCTTATATTAAAGGAGAAAAAAACCGTACATGGCCAGGTGACACGACAAATAATGGTAATTATCTTGCATGCCAGAAGCTTAGTATGTTAGTGGGTCGGTGCTAGATGATGATGAAGGGTCACTTGTAGATCTTTCTCTGGAGTACTGTTCCGTATGCTCTGCAACCTGTCTCTCAAAACCCGCAGCAGGCTGTTGGCGTACGTAGAACCATTCCGAAAAGTTAATGTGTTGGTTTTTTTTTTTTTTTTTAATCCATGTTTTTCCAGTTGATTATGTTCTGGTAGTTTTGGATGAATTGCTTGACTAGCAGAGTAACCCTACTAAATTCACCGGAGAACAATGCATAATCTGGTTGCCCTGAACCCAGCTATTACTTTTGCAAAGAAATCTTATGTTAATGGAGTATTTTTTTAACCCACATTATATAAATACACAAGAATGTTGCGTGGGAGCACACTGATAATTTATTGTGAACCTCTCTCATTTCTGTTTTGTATGCAAATAAAAGTGGCAAGCTTTTATACGTTAATTCCGTATTTGATTGATTGATTTTTTTAACTTGGAACAATTGTATGGATCTTTGGGGAAGAGAATGTAAAGAGAAGAAAAAACATTTTCCTTTTTCAACACTTTGGGCAACAGTTTTATTTTGAAGGCTATAGGCACTTAGTATGAACAGCATTTAGCCTTAGTTTTAAAATTATATATGAATAAGTGTAGAGTAACTCTGAGATGAGGTGGTCGTACCGTCTACGGAGGTGAGATTTTGCACGTTGACGCGCCGAAGCCGACCGACGGGCAGGTACCGGCGCGAAGGCAGCTTGGGTCAGCCGCCGACCAGAGGAGGGAAAAGCCCCGACCCCGCCACCGAGGAGCACACAGCGACTCAGTACGTTACAACAAACCAGGGAAACTGCAAAGTGCCTCGATACGAACAGCTTTGAACAGCGCTATGGAGACTGAGCACCAAGCAGGATTTGAAGTAGAAGCTCAGAAATGTTCACTGAAGTTGAAAGCGTAGCTTTGGAACACTTGTAATCCAGCCCGAAAAAGGTGGAGCGAGGATGGCCTGCGGATGCCAGGGCTGTGTTCTGCTCGCCCCTGGCCGGGGTCGGGCTGGTCGTGCTCAGCAAGGGGAGCCCTGGCAGCTTTCGCTTCTGGCCACTGCCAGGTGCTCTCTTAGCTCAGCAGGACGAAGCCAAACTGGTGCCTTTGCTGCCTAACCTCAAATTATCCGGGCTAGAATTCAGCCTCGTTAGTAACACAAACCATTTATACGCCCACAGCTGTCGATATCCCAGGGCAAGTTCGGGCTAGGCGGCTCTGCAACTTCCTGGGCTGTCTTTCTCTTTTCCCATTACTTCTCTCCCCCCTAACTCCCACCACTTCCTTGGAGAAAGGTGAGCAAAGCTGATGGAAATGTGAGTTGAATGTCATTTCTTTCCCTGGACTTGCATTTAAAGTAGAAGAAGGTAGAAAAGCATCGCGTAACTCACGGACTTGAGCTGTAAGCCGCTTAACCCCAGTTTACAGAATACTGAGCACGGCTGTGTGTGCACGCATGTACGTAGCACAGCCTGGCAGACACGGCTGACGGAGAGACTACTAAAACTAGATACAGGTTAGGGGCGCATCACATGATTAATCTACCTGCTTGCACTTGGCTGTGTGAACTTACCCCAGCTGGTACTCTGTACCGCGTCCAGCTCTGGGGCCCTCAGCACGGGAAGGACACGGACCTGTTGGAGCGGGTCCAGAGGAGGGCCACAAAGATGATCAGAGGGATGGAGCACCTCTGCTATGAGGAAAGGCTGAGAGAGCTGGGGTTGTTCAGCCTGGAGAAGAGAAGGCTGCGGGGATACCACATTGCAGCCTTTCAGTACTTAAAGGGGGTCTATAAGAAATATGGAGAAAGACTTTTTAGCAGGGCCTGTTGCGACAGGACGAGGGGTGATGGTTTTAAACTAAAAGAGGATAGATTCAGACTAGAGAGAAGGAAGACATGTTTTACAATGAGGGTGGTGAAACAGTGGCACAGGTTGCCCAGAGAGGCGGTAGATGCCCCATCCCTGGAAACATTCAAGGCCAGGCTGGACGGGGCTCTGAGCAACCTGATCGAGTTGTAGATGTCCCTGCCCATGGCAGGGGGGGATGGACGAGATGGCCTTTAAAGGTCCCTTCTGTGATTCTATGACTGTGATTCTATGACTGATTCTATGAACCCCTGCCCCCTTCCCCACGTGTTGTGCCAACACCTTCTGGAGTCCTCCCCGTGACGTGCCAAAGCGTAGGGCCTGTGGGAGCGACCCGAGAAGGTCACTGATGGAAAATCAGCGTTCAGGCGCTTCTGCCTGTGTTGCCTCAGCCAGGCTTTGAGCCTGCCGTTACCGTTCATAGCTAATCTGCACCCCCGGCTGGCTGCCCAGCAACGCTACAGCCAACCCTCAGGTTCCTGCGGGCCCAGGCAGAGCGGCGGGGCAAAACCAGGGACGCAGGGAAGACAGCACAGCCGCAGTCAAGCGCTGCAAAACAAGGCAATTGGTGTTACTTGCCCCGCATTTGAAATAAATGAACAGCACCGGCCTGAGCAAACCCCCGAGGCTGCCCGTGCTGCGCCGCCGGCGCCCCTCCGACAGCCCCTGCACGGGCTGGGGGGCGGCTGGAAGCAGCGCGGCTCCCTTCTGCCGGCGGGGAGCCCGGTGCCCCCGGCTGCGGGACAGGCACCCGACCGGCTGCCGCCGCCGCCATCTGCCCCTCGTGCCGTACGGGGCCTACATGCACCGAATCAGAGAGATTACTTGGGGCTATTAAAGTAGGCATACTCACCACAATGTTGTTATAACTTAATTTATGTACTAAAGCACAACCTTTAATGGCACTAGTTAACGTGCTTTAACTTTCTATCTATACTGACGTTTACTGGCACCCCGCTAACCGGAGTGCTGCCTGTATCGCTGGTCATACGTTCACTTGCTGGGTATACCTTGGTAACAAAAAGTAACTGGTGGGCACTACCAAGTTACACAAATATTATTCAGGATTTGTATGTTCGCCAAAAAAAGTAAGACACAGACACATATGGTCAACGTTTTCTCCAAAATCCAGTCTCCGAATAATCAGGAGTGTCTTGTATTTTTCCAGACGGCCCAAGAAACTGAAGTTGCTGACTGTGAAGTATTTAACACATGATGAACAGCTGATGCCACCCAGATCTTGCCAATAAAGTATATGTACTGAGTCCTTACACAAAAAAGAGCATTTACTTTAACCTACTGCTTTTAAAAATACTTTTACTAGTTAATTAAATGTGGTTACTGACTTGGAAATGAAGTCTGCACGTTCACTGGATAGGAACGTTTCCTGGGGTAAGCGCATCGGAATGCCAAAGAAATGCCCGCTACCAAATCGTTATTTCATATAGTGAAATATGATTATAAATAAAACGTTTTTCCTCCTATATGATGCTTGTATACAATGGATACAGGAAACACAAATTTTCCTCACCGAACATTGTAGCACTTGGCAGACAAGGTACCAGCTCCTTCTCCTATACAGAAAACAACAGGTGCTTCATTTATTTACACAACAGCTTTGGCTTGAAGGTTGTGCAGAAAAGCAGTAATGAACTTCAGCGAAGTAATTTGCAGAAGGAAAATAATTTTTAAAACTTATTTTGCATCATTCAACACCTCAGTTTAGTTCCCTCATTTGGTTTCTATAAGAAAAATGTTGCTGCTTCATTCTTTAATACATTCTTTAAGTAAGGCAGGCGCGTTCCTGTGACTTGAATCAAAATCAGACTTGGGCTTAAGAGGAGGAAAAAAGGAAGAGCATCTCCATATGATCTGCCTTCCCTGTCTGTTATTTCAGTAAGCTCTTTAACAAAATCCACGCTGTGTGGGGCTGTCAGCAGACCTGCTCCTGTAGAAGAAGAGCCACTTAAGAAAATACGCTGCGCAGCCCCGAACGGACGCTCTCGTTGGTAAACAGCACTGCGAGTCCCAAGCGTGCCGCCTTCAAAGCTGTGCCCAGGCGGAGAGGCGTTCTGCTTGCCTGCTTGCTTAGGCAGACAGAGCGTTACAGATATCAGCTCTCCTGCTGACAACCACGTAACGTCTCCATATGAAGAATGAAATAGTATTAGGAATATATTTAATACCATTCAGCATCTAGAAAGTAGAGGAGAGTCAACCCTGATGTTGTCATTCAGCACACTAGAAATTTAAGTGCAGAGCAGACTAACAGAAGTCTGAAAAACAGTAAGATTACTAAAAAAAGAAATTAGTTCTCATTCTGTTCATTACTTGCCTACGTTCCTTACGCCGCTCCTGGAGGTACACCTTTCCCACCAACACGGCTTGCTGTTTGGATGCAATCTAGCAGCCAGTATCGCCTCTGAAATGCACGCTGTCCTTGCTGCTCTGCAGTATTCCAGCAATATGTTCTGTTGGAACGGAAACGTCACTGCTCCAGCATCCAAGAGATTCCAGACGCTGTAAAATGCCACAATCTTCTTCCCTGTAGCAAACAGGCCCTCAGGAAGCACAGACTGATTTCTCCTCAGCTTCATTTTTGGTGTTCCAAGCACACCATGTGGCATTCCATATCAAAAGATGGCCAAAGCTTCAGGGTGAAAAATTATGGTCAGTGACCAACTACTTCTTCGTTCATAATGAACAGGCTAAACTACAGGCAAAGCATGTTGTGCAGAAGAAGAAGGTCTTTCGAGAAGGTCGATGAAGACTGCGAGATAGATAAACTCCCACAGGACATAAAAAATGACCATCAGAACTCTCACCACCTCCTCATTCCTCCAAGATGCATCTTCTATCAATCAATATTTTTCTTATCTCTAACAGGACTACAGTATGCATGCACACATATTTGGTACCTGCACTCCTTCCTCTGAAGAGTTATGTTTTTCTAATGTCATTTGGCTCTGGAATAAGTTTGATTTTGCTTACCACCACCACGGTAATTCAGTGGGTATATTCACCTAAAAAGACAAGGAAACTGCAGGCCTGCATAGACCTGCATTCAGCAAACCCTAACCATTAATTTCATACAGCGTACACATTCCGCAGTCTAGAAAAGGCTTTCAGAAGAACCGCACAGTATATTACAGAAGGAATAAACCGCTCAAACCATTGGTTTTTTACATCCCCCAAAGAGAGAACGAGTTCTGCATGAACAATTCCCTTTTTCTGAACTAGGACTGGCATTCTCTCATTGATCAGGGTGTGTGTGTAAGGATGGCTCACCTGCTTCAGCAGAAAAGCAACTCAGAACATTTACCGACAGTGTGCCGTTCGTGGCAGCTCTGCGACTGCAATTATTCTCTGCTCTTATTGCATGGAAATCAAGCTTTGCTACTTCTAGAGTGAGAGACTTCATTTCAGTAAACAATGTACTGTTTCCATGAGATGGAAAAAATGTATCAATTCTTTAATAACAGTATTAAAGCAAATGTAATTTACAAATACCAGCTCATATAACCCGGAGTACAGGTGGCATTAACAACATAATATCTATTCTTAGCTGTTTCAAATACAATAATTTTATAATCTTTCTAAATAAAGTTTGCTAACACCTGTCAAAAACATTCTGTATAGAAGGGTTGACTGAGATCCACAGAGGCTTCCGTGTCAGAAGAAGTTTTTTCAAGGAGGAGAGACATTCCTGGTGGCAGTTCTTCTTTATTGTTATTACTTCCTTCGAAAATCTTTAGGTCTGGGGGGAAAAAAAAAGGTGCTTTAAGAAATGTATGGGAACTACAGCGGCTTTGCTTTAAGGATGAAATAACAGCCATATCTATTTTTATTTACTTATTCTGGTGTTTGAAGTTTTTTGGTGATAAGTATTTTCTGGATTACATTAAAAGGACAGACAATTCAAAGCAGTTTACTAGGACCTCTAAGAATTTACAGACATCAGGACTGGTTGGTCAAGGTGTTTCTTACGAGCCACTCCTACTTTCCTAAGCAAAACAAAAAGCATCTCAATGCAGTCTCACAATGACTTTAAACACTAGTATTAATTTGTCTCTACTTTTAAAAAATTAATAACCCACGCATAAGATGGCAAGTTTTCAGTTAACAGCATAGCCCACCACAACACTACTAAAATAATTAAAACCGATGATTTAAAAGAAAAACCTACTTTGAATCTTAAAGGTTCTGCAATCTCTTCTGCTTGGATGGCAAATGTGGAAAACATTAAGACAACACACTGCTGTTTGCAGTCCTCTGCCGTTTCCTACGCAAGCACATGTCACTCACTCTGCCTGCCACACACAGAATCATAGAATCATAGAATCGTCAAGGTTGGAAAAGACCCTTAAGATCATTGAGTCCAACCGTTAACCTAGCACTGCCAAGTCCATCACTATACCATGTCCTCGAGCACCACGTCTATCCGTTCTTTAAATACCTCCAGGGATGGAGACTCAACCACTTCCCTGGACAGCCTGTTCCAATGCTTGACAGCCCTTTCGGTGAAGAAATTTTTCCTAATGTCTAACCTAAACCTCCCCTGGTGCAGCTTGAGGCCGTTTCCTCTTGTCCTATCACTTGTTTCTAGGGAAAAGAGACCAACCCCACCTCGCTACAACCTCCTGTCAGGTAGTTGTAGAGAGCAATAAGGTCTCCCCTCAGCCTCCTCTTCTCCAGACTAAACAACCCCAGCTCCCTCAGCCGCTCCCCATAAGACTTGTGCTCTAGGCCCTTCACCAGCTTCATTGCCCTTCTCTGGACACGCTCCAGCACCTCCATGTCCTTCTTGTAGTGAGGGGCCCAAAACTGAACACAGGATTTGAGGTGCGGCCTCACCAGTGCCGAGTACAGGGGCACTATCACCACCCTGGTCCTGCTGGCCACACTATTCCTGGTACAAGCCAGGATGCCATTGGCCCTCTTGGCCACCTGAGCACACTGCTGGCTCATGTTCAGGCGGCTGTCAGCCAGCACCCCCAGGTCCTTTTCTGCCAGGCAGCTCTCCAGCCACTCTTCCCCAAGGCTGTAGCGTTGCATGGGGTTGTTGTGACCCAAGTGCAGGACCCGGCACTGAGCCTTGTTGAACCTCATACAGTTGGCCCCGGCCCAACGATCCAGCCTGTCCAGGTCCCACTTCAGGGCCTTCGTACCCTCCAGCAGATCGACACTCCCACCCAACTTGGTGTCGTCTGCAAACTTACTGAGGGTGCACTCGATCCCCTCATCCAGATCATCAATGAAGATATTGAACAAGGCCGGCCCCAACACTGAGCCCTGGGGAACACCACTCGTGACCGGCCGCCAACTTGATTTGGCTCCATTCACCACCACTCTCTGGGCTCGGCCGTCCAGCCAGTTTTTAACCCAGCATAGAGTGCACCCATCCAAGCCGTGTGCAGCCAGCTTCTCCAGGAGAATGCTGTGGGAGACAGTGTCAAAGGCCTTACTAAAGTCCAAGCAGACAACATCCACAGCCTTTCCCAACATCCACTGGCCGCAGAAACCACGTTCTCCCTGAACCTACAAGGCACAGGATCAGACTAGATCATGGGTTTTAGAAGAATGCTAAGTTTGAGGGCAGGCTGCAAGCCTACGTCCCAAACAGATCCTGCATGCCCAGCACGAACGGGCTGCTCGTCACAGCGCACTGCGCCCACACGCGAACACACCGCCTGCAACGGTACGACCTGTTATAAATACAGCAGCCCTTTATTCCCGACTCTTCTTGACCACTTCTCTCATATACAGATCAAAACAGGTAATGTGAACTGTGTCTCACTAGAACGGAACAAGAGATGTAGTTACAAAGGTTTTGTGAACATGTAATGGGATACGAGGTCAGTGGATTTGCCGTGAAGTTGAATGAAAACCAAGTCTGGAATACAGAAAAAGCTGCAATCCACAACAGTAAACCAAGCTGAATTTACAACGGTGGTAAATTTTATCGTTGGTTTTGTTCATCAATGCAAATTAAAAGCAGATAGCAATGGATGCAGGGAACTTACTTTGGAGACAGAGAGTTTAGATGGCTGCAGAGATCTAATACTTAATTAGTCATTAAAATCACACATTGCAGATCTAGCCTTTTTCAACCAACAGCACTGCAAAGTGAAGTCATTCATGCAATTCTTGTACAAGCTTGTAGGATCTTATGTGAAAGCAACTCTGGAATTCAGTCTGTGCTATTTCAAGTGTATCATACAAAATTTGACGATTATATGAATTTTAAAGAACAACTATAAAAACAAGCTAGTGTTCATGCTGTACTGAATCACAAAGCTTCTTTGTTTTCCATTTAAATGATATTTTCTGCATTAACCTTTGGACTTGTACCTTTAGTGCATGAAAGAACTGCCATAAGCACCATAGCCATTGTTTACATACTTGCTTAATGTTGGACTTGAACATACTCAACGTTTGATGGCAAGTATGCACTGGAAAGTCAAGTAACCTAGAATCCTGGATTTCAGTCCTCAAAAATGTTCCACATTTTGTTACTCAGATCTCACCCCTGCATACCAGAATATATATTTCATTATATCAGGCTGTTTGTGGTGTATTAAGAAAGCAGGATTTTGAAAAATTCTCAGCAGTGATTTAGCAGAAGTTTTATCACTGCATCCATCCTAGACGGGTGGACCAATGCTGAAGGATTTCAGAGATGCAGCATGGTAACGACCTCATTGTCTTGCAGCTTACAGTTATTACTCTTTTTTTACAGGCCAATTCATCCACTTGCACATCGCTCAAAGGATTTTGCATTCTTTGAATGGCACATTTAAAACTTCAATCTAGGGTTACACTGGAGTGCTGCAGAGCTAGGGATCTGACAGTACTTTGTTCTTGGCTGAAAATCCGATTTTTATATATTTTTTTTTTCTTGCTAGAAATCTGTATTTCAACCTTAATGCTTGTTGTCTTAAAGCTAAATGCATAAAACACTGGACTCTCAGTTTGCAGCCTTACAAAGTTAATGAAGCTTAAAGGCAGAATTTTCTACGCTGAAAACACTTGTGTGAACAAATATAAAAGTTTTTAAAGCCTTTTGTATTGCCACAGTAGGCTTTTATACCTACTAGTACTTGGCTTTTGGAGGCCACAATCTCTGCTTTTAAAGAGTCTTTGGCACTAGGAAAGCTAAGCCTTGAAAAACACTGCCTTTGGCAAAAGCGTTATAAATATTTTGTGAGACGAAGGATATGAACCCACAAAAAACCTTGTCTACTCAGAGAGAATTATGAACTACTTGTGAACACCAATGGATAACTGCTCATTGAGAAGTGACATCAATCCAGGCAAAAGTGTTCTTCTTCGATGGCAGCGCTTCTGCCCCTCCTCAGCAAAGCACTGAGATTACGCATTTGGAACAAAGGAAATGGTATCTTCTGGAAGAGATGGGTCAGAAATTTACCCAAAGGCAAGACTTCACATAGCTGCTTCTCTCTCTCTCTTTTTTTTTTTTAAGTCAGCATTCTTGGGGAAAAAAAATTTTGCTGTATGTTGACAGCAGGCTTCCAAGACAAGGGGAAGACAGGAGGCAGAACGTGGGACCTAGCGTCTCTGAAATCCGTACTGAAAGGCAAAGTATTACAGGTTTGTTGAAAATATGCAACTTTAGTCTGTGCAGCAGATTCTGACACCAAAGCCCGTAAAAAAATATTTGTCCCACTAACATTTTATACTGCACATAAAAAGCATTAAGACACAGTCCACTGAATTCTAGGCAAAATACTCAACAAATTAAATTAACATCCAATTACGCCGCGGCTCTCAGTGCTTCTCTCTCTTAACAAATACTTTACCATTGAATAAAAGAAACTGAAGAGCTGGTCCTAAGGTCCGATTACAGATTTGAAATAAATCTCTTCAATTCTCCCAACTTTTTTTCATACTCACAGCTGTCAGAAGAGGAATACAGGTGATGCAAAATTCTGACAATCCACAGTTGTTGAACCTTACAAAACAGGTAAACCTGCACATAGGTACAAGTTCACAGGATCAGTTTTTACTACGGAAAACAAAAGGTTCTTAGTGGTCCCCACTGTAACTGGTAGCACTGTCTTCTTCCAGAAACTCTGCAGAATTGAGGTATTCCACATAAACGTTGTCTTTTGGTACGGTTGCCAGCCCTACACTCTTGAATGCTGAAGAAATCAAATGGACCAAGAGAGTTTTCCCATTTACAGGGAAGCTGTAACTTTTTAGCTCTCTACCCATTTCAAGAAATAAGACTGAGGTCAAACTAAACCCCAGAACATGGGCTAAGAGTTTCTCTAGAGGCACAACAGGTCTGGTTCAGTCTGTTTTACAATCTGATTCCTCTCACACATATACCTGAGCATTCCTCTTTGTAAACCAATACTCTACAAAGCTTTTCTACTCAGATATGTCAAATTCCTAAATAGCCTTGAATTTGCCTTTGTTTTGAAAAGAACTGCTATTCTGATCTCTTGATCAATGACAGCTGTTAACGGTAATAATTTCAGCAACTGTTAATCCAGTCTACAATATAGAGAAACTGTACAATATCAAGAATGAATATGCACGCATTTAAAAAACAATTTCTGAAACGAAGTCCCATTATGTAACAAAATAAGCCAAATGCCTCCTTAAAACATCAAAATCACAGCTATATGCACCTACAGTTTGTGTCTTTTTAGCCTCCACCATAACTCCCACATCAGAGAAGCTTCATCACTAACAGCAGTAACACTACTGTTGCATATGCTGTATTATAAATCCTACAGTTAAAAATACCGCGGTCCTGTGACATTGCAGGTTTACGATTCTGTAGAAAGCAGAAAAAAACCACTGCATAATATTTACTCAGGAAACGAGTTATTCAGAGCGTATGAGAAAACAGAACTGAAGGCAGATTAACAAGACTGAACTGTTAGTGTTAATTTCAAAATGGAAAGTGAGATAATAAAGACAATCTTCACTCAAAAATCCTTTAATACATTATATCATTCTCTCAAAAAGATGTCGAAATTAGAAAACACAAGTTCTCAACCTCCTGATCTGACTGTTTAGAATTTATTCAAGATATCTACAGATCCTGAATAAAAATCCGAAGAGGAAAATGGTGGGAATTCTGCCAATTCTGCCTCGCTCACTACTACAAACTACTTTCAGCATGCTAGTTAGCAAATACAGAGCGACCTCCAAGAAAGGGATCTGTGACCTACCCGTGGCCTGTGAAGACCCTATATGCAGCCTGCAGAACTACACGCTCAGCAGAGCGGAGAAAGGAATAGGACAACTGGTTTATAAAATTAGGAGGAGTTTGTTTCATATTCTAAAGATAAAGGACCTGAACATCCTATAAGGCTTTGTAAATCCAGATATTCTTTTCCTATCTATTATCTGCATGCAATGAAAGTCAAGGGCTATTGTGCATTGTGCACAAAGGATGAAGTCCACTTGTGAACTAACTGCTAAAGGTTGGATCTACAACACTCAATGGAATAGTCAAAATGTTGGTGGAATTAAGGATCAAATGGAACAGTGTGCTATGCTTAAGGGATTCTGAAGACACCCTATACATTAAGGTTATTTTTAGTGATTAAAAAATCAGAGGAATTTGTGAAATCTCACTGAAACACAAAGCTGACTTATTCTTTCTAGAAATTAGAGCCAAGCAGATATATTAGCAAACTCAAAGATTAGTTGGAGGGGCTAATTCAGATGTCCAAATGCTTCAGATGCCATTCACCTACCAATGTTTTGGGGGTCCTGGTGGACAGAAAGTTGAACATGAGCCAGCAATGTGCCCTTGCTGCAAAGAAGGCAAATGGTGCCTTGGGCTGCATTAGGCAAAGTATTGCCAGCAGGTTGAGGGAGGTGATCCTTCCCCTCTACTCAGCGATGGTGAGGCCACACCTGGAGCACTGTGTCCAGTTCTGGGCTTGCCCGTACAAGACAGACATAGACAGAGTGGAAAGTCCAATGAAGGGCTACAAAGATGATTGTGGGACTGGAGCACCTCACATATGAGAAAAGCCTGACAGAGCTGTGACTTCAGCCTGGAGAAGAGAAGGCGCAGGGGGATCTCATCAAAGTATATAAATACCTGAAGGGAGGGTGCAAAGAGGATGGAGCCAGGCTCTTTTCAGTGGAGCCCACTGACAGGACCAGAGGCAATGGGCACAAACTGAAACACAGGACGTACCATCTGAACATCAGGAAACGCTTTTTTACTACGAGGGTGACCGAGCACTGGAGCAGGTTGCCCAGAAAGGTGGTGGAGTCTCCATCCTTGGTGATACTCAAAAGCTGTCTGGACACAGTCCTGGGATATTGGCTCTAAGGGGCCCTGCTTGAGTTGAGGGGTCGGACCAGATGACCCCCAGAGGTCCTTTCCAACCAATTCGTCTGTTGTAATACAATGATGCAGTCAGAATTGCTTTTCAGACTAATCTGTAACTGTGTGAAATCTGCACAGACACTGAAGACAGAATTCACAATGGCAAGCTTTAGCCTAAGGAGGTAAGTCTCTTCAAGTCATCTCTAAAGTCAGTGAAGAAAGGCAGGGCTTCCCCAGAGTACTTTAAGTAAACATCCATTTTATTTATTCTATATGGAGCTTAAACTACCTGTGCTAAATTAATATTCAAGTTTCGTGATCATACATGTTAGAAGAATAACTTAAGCAGCTTCCCTAACACCCCCCCCCCCCCGCCCAATGTACACTACTTTGTGCAGCTGCATAAAACAAGGTTATCTTTAATCTAGGTCAGTTCCCTGATTATCTTTATTTGTTGCTACACAAGCAGAATGGAAAGGCGGGAAAAGTGATGGATGATACTTTAAAACCAGCCTTTTTGCCAGAAGAAATGCTCATGAAGCTATAACCTCAGCCTCTGAATATCTCAGATGGCAAAGAGAAACTAACAGTGCAAAAAGACCTACCTGCAGAGTTGCAACTATGATGGGACCTCCCCTCCGCATAATATTCAATATTCTTTTTCAGTATGATGTGAAATGTGCTCTTCCTAGGGTATTTTTCCTGTCAAACTGGACAGAACAGAGACACTTTCCAAAAGTTAAATGAGTTCAATTTTCAACTCCTGGAGTGAATATTTCTTTCCATCAAGTCTGAACAGACTTGCTGCACAGTTCCATCTTTATTAAATTCTTGTCAGCACATTCCAGCAAAGGCTTTTCCCTTTGCCTAGCAATGTTTTGTGGAGGTAAAACAGCCTCACTAAAAATAAAACAAAATAAAGGGGGCTGTTACTCTGTGAAGGCCAAATCTAAGTAATGACCAGTCTGCGTTATACTGCAACTATCTTGATGTCAAAAATATATAGGCCAACCTCACCACCTTATTTCTAGGCAAGTGAAAGAACACCTTGTAATACAGTCCTCACAGCAGAGAGGTGAAAAATAGCATTACTTACCTCACACAAATAACAAGGTTAAAGCTCTAGAGTAATACATGACACTATTTCATATGTAAAGAAGTTATTTTACAGTCCTTTACAGCATTTTGATTTTCAGATAATCCTTTAAAAAATATTTTCTTTTCATTTTTAATAGCTCGGAA
Organism: Nipponia nippon; assembly: GCF_047370975.1. NCBI lineage: Eukaryota > Metazoa > Chordata > Aves > Pelecaniformes > Threskiornithidae > Nipponia > Nipponia nippon. The sequence continues at coordinate 14,483,613 of NW_028262290.1, read as the reverse complement.
TACTTCTTCAAAACTACATATTTTAGCCCAAATTATTTTATTTGTTAGAACTTCTAAATGCATTGGGATTAGCTATAACAATATAATTTATAATAGACAGTGCTCTTCCTTCTTCTTCCAAAAGAAGTTACGCACGTGCCTAGTTTTTTCAGCCACATGCTGCCGATAAAATAGCATTTGATAACATGACCTTATCTTCCTTCAAGCTCAAAAAAACTGGATAGTCATCTCTCCATGAGCAATCTCTACTGAGAATAGTTTTGTTGTTAGGTTGCATTGTCTGAGGCATTTCAAAAGAAGTTATACAAAGTCAAATTTCATGGAGTTTCTACAGTCATTTCTGCACTTGCAAGCATGTCTTCATGATTGCTAACTAAGGGTTTCAAAGGTGCCTCTGCTAAGGAATAAGACTGTCAGTGCTGCAGAAGAAGTGACCTGTCAATACCTGCTCTTGACTCAGCAATGCACACCTGGTTTGGAAGCTTTGAAGATCTCAAATTGCATTTTTCTCTTCACCTGCGGGCAATTATCTCACCATTGGAGAACGTGACCCAGAGAGCCAGAGTTCCCTCTACTTTCTGCACTCTCACCAGCAGTAACAATGCGTGTTCAGAAAGGATTTAACCTTGCATCGGCACTGTAAAAGGTCAGTGCCTTAGGCTAACTAGTGCTGCACACTAATAAACTGACAGATGAAGGCAGTGGTACAAGAGCAAAAGTTGAAAAGGACAGACTTAGAATTCTGTTAAGATTCCACTGCTTCCATGAATGAGAAAAAAACACTCCAGATGCATTAAAAACCCCATAAAAAATAATAACCATCCTATATGAAAGGCATATCCACCTCTTCCATTTACAGTCTGTGCAATGCTCCCTATTACTTGAAAAATGTCATGTCTGGTAGGATTCCCGTTTGCATGGGTTATCCATCAAAAAAAAAGCATCAGTCTTAACTCACAGTTATCAAAATATTTTAAGAGTAACTCATGCCAGAGGATTTTAGGTCTGTGGCTGCTATGATAGATTTTTTCCACAGGCTTTTTTTTTCCCTATTTGCTGCAGAACAGTAGAGAGTTCCCCAAACAGCTGAATGAATCTTCAGGATCACTGTGTAGTTTTACAGAAGCTCTGCGTGATTTTCCTACACAGATTTCAAGAATTCAAAGTGACAACAGGGATAAAATCTCTCCGATCTTGGCCGAAAAACTAAAACACACAAAGAAGTGTAGTTTAATTAGTGTTAAACTACTTCTAAACTACCCCCAAATTCGTTAAGTAGTTAACCAACGATATCCACTGGCTGATAAATGTGTCTTTTAGAAGAGTTTATAAACAACAGGGTTTCTAACAGAAGACAACAGGTAGAGGAAGACCAATTAGTGAAAAGATTTTGTGGATTGATCATGCCACTTAGTATCTAGCCCCCAGACACTCTTTGATCCAATTACTCTGAGGTAGCAGGCACACTAGATCTGTATTACTGTAATGCTCTTCTTCATATTTATGGAAATCACAATCACAGGAATGTGGGATTATTGCTAACTGATGACAGTTGGTTGCTTACACAGGATAATTCTATGGCTCATCTTTCATCTCTGCTTATTAATGACAACAGGCATTTTTTAGCATTTTCTTATAACAAAAGGTTCCAAATAATTTGGTTTTGTATAAAACTGTTGCACAATACACATAGCATGAAATCTGTGGTCTATCTGGCATACTTTTTAAGGCTAATTTATGAATACAACTATAAAATTTTGAGTATCTTAAGATTCATTTTAATAGCCAAACTTAACAGACAGACTTGAACACAGAGCCAAAATTTACTGTAAACTCCAAAACAAGAGGAATATATATATTTTTCAGGTACACTTCACAAGTTGTGCCAAAGTCAATAGCTATTAGGTAAGTGCACTATAGCTAAAGGGGATTTCTGAACACATTTCATCTGTTTGACTAATCACACTAGTAAATCAAAACCCAAGGATTAGACATGGCTATCATTCTCTGTAAAACCAAATTATGTGGTTACACTCAAATATCAACAGAGTTTGGAGCTGGGGGGAAGCTGAATCACTTTTCTACTCAGGATGTACCTACCATCCCAGGGTAGCTCTGTGCCTCTGGTAAAAGAATCAGTGAAACAGCTAATGATATTTAAACTATCATTAAATTTCCAATAACCACCTTGGCCTATTCTAAACCATGAACTTCTTGCTCTGCTTGGGGGCAAAAAACCTTTTCCGTACTGGCGTAGTTCTCATGCAGACTATCATCTCGGCTAAAAAGCATGTCTACAAGTATAACTTATGTCACTTGGAGAATAAACCACAGTAACAGAAGCTGCACTAAGTAACAAAACAGAGTACGAAGAGGTGGCTTTACTGATACTGTTATGCCAGTAGAGCTACAGCGACTAACCCCTTCCTGCACACACAACGGTCAAGATAAATCTTTTGATCGCAGCTTGGGTTTTTTTTTTTCGACATAAAACTAGCACTTGTTTTAATTTTTAAAAAGCATCCATAAATCAAGTTATCGAAACCAATGCTAATGTGCATTTAGGTACTCTTAGTGAAATTAAGAATGGTTTATTACAATTTAAAATAAACTGGTTACAACCCCAGTTTCCCCCCCAAAAATTAAGCAAAACTGACTTAAGGTGTTTAAAAGTTACTGTCAGTCCCAGATTTTGACCTGGATTATATGAATTCTATCTGAAAAATAATTTAAGTTAAATTAATGCAATGTACATGTAAACTTTATCTCGGCAAGATGATGCTTTTGCAAATGAAAGGGTTTTCTCTAAGTAATATATTCTGCTAAAAACTGTAAGACTGTCGAAAGAACAGCACTGTACACTTGGCTTTGTCCAAAGAATTACGTTATTCTTCAAATAAACAGAGAAGTGGGTAAAGGAATGGTGAAATGCTTTCCAGACTTACTGTCAGCACCAAAAGTGAAAAAAGCAAACCTAGACATTTATAAAAGAGCAATTAAAAATAATCTAATTCTAATTTCATCTGGGCAAGTAGTTCGAAAGTATCATATACAACTGGTCTCATATTGCTTGTCAAATTCCCACTAATTTAGTTTCTATTCTCGCATATGAGATCAACAGATTTTAGGGGAAGGGGAAAGCAGCTTTGGAACTTCCTTTGCGAGAGCCTCTTCAGACAGCTGAAGTAGAAGTGCCCAGTTACCCATTTATTAAATCTTTTACCTTCAACTCTAGTTTTCGATAAAACGGAAGCTGCCCCCAGGTAAAGCGTATGAGAATCAGTAGCACTGGTGTGTTTCACACATGCTAGAGAAAAGCCAGTAATTCATTTTAATAGGCTAAACAATCTAAACATGAATTTGTTGGATTTTTAAGATGATTAAGCTACTGACCCTTCTTGATTAGTGTCCAGTTGCTGCCTGCGGTTAAAATCTAATGTAGAGGAGAGCAATTTTCTTCTCAAATATCTGTGTGGCTTTTTGTCCATGGGAGTCTAGATCCAGCTCTGGTAGCCTGAAATGCGAGACTTAGTTACCTTCAAGTCTCCTGTTCAGCAAAATGCTACACAAAATCCTGAGATATTTTTATGCCCTTACTATAAAAAAAAGTTACCAGTGATAGTTCCCAGATTTTAATGGGGGTTAATGCTCCCAGTTAGTTACTGGAATTCCTACTGAGAACCAAAAAACCACAGAAAATGAACTTCCAGAGGGATTCCTCGAAGAGTACATTGGAACAGAAGTGGGCTCTACTGGCAGGATAGCTTTTTCCTGGTTTATACAGTTTGTTTTTAGGGAAAAGTAAGACCAGCTCCAGTCTTTCACAGAAGTTTGTGTTGGCGACCTCTTTTCTCAACACTGATATGTGCCAGCCCTGCTTTGCGAGAGAAGACGAGCACTCAAGTTAGAGGAGCAGTACTTATTCGAGTGCACCCTTGGTAAGTTTGCAGGCACCACCAAGTTGGGTGGAAGTGTTGGTCTGCTGGAGGATAGGAAGGTCCTACAGAGGGACGTGGACAGGCTGGATCAATGGGCCAAGGCCAACTGTATGAGGTTCAACAAGGCTAAGTGTCGAGTCCTGCACTTGGGTCACAACAACCCCATGCAATGCTACAGGCTGGGGGAGGAGTGGCTGGAGAGCTGTCTGGAGGAAAAGGACCTGGGGGTGTTGGCTGACAGCCGCCTGAATATGAGCGAGCAGTGTGCCCAGGTGGCCAAGAAGGCCAAGAGCATCCTAGCTCGTATCAGAAACAGTGTGGCCAGCAGGACTAGGGAAGTGATCGTCCCCTTGTACTCGGCATTGGTGAGGCTGCACCTCGAATCCTGTGTTCAGTTTTGGGCCCCTCACTACAAGAAGGACATCGCGGTGCTGGAGCATGTCTAAAGGGCAACGAAGGACATCGAGGTGCTGGAGCATGTCTAAAGGGCAACGAAGCTGGTGAAGGGTCTAGAGCATAAGTCTTCTGAGGAGCGGCTGAGGGAGCTGGGGTTGTTTAGTCTGGAGAAGAGGAGGCTGAGGGGAGACCTTATCGCTCTCTACAACTACCCGAAAGGAGGTTGTAGTGAGGTGGGGGTTGGTCTCTTCTCCCAAGTAACAAGCGATAGGACAAGAGGAAACAGCCTCAAGTTGCGCTAGGGCAGGTTTAGATTGGATATAGGAAAAATTTCTTCACAGAAAGGGTTGTCAAGCATTGGAACAGGCTGCCCAGGGAAGTGGTGGAGTCCCCATCCCTGGAGGTATTCGAAAGCCATGTAGATGTGGTGCCTAGGGACATGGTTTAGTGGTGGACTTGGCAGCGCTAGGTTAACGGTTGGACTCAATGATCTTAAAGGTCTTTTCCGACCTAAATGATTTTATGATTCTATTCCTATTACAGAAACACCCCATAGCCCAAGATAAGAACCAAACACTACCACATGAGGCACGCTACAAACACAATTCAAAACCCAAAAAGCTGCAGGCATACTCTGCAACTAAGCAGGAACTAAGGAAAAGGCTGGAGGAATGTGTTTATTTCAGTGGAGAATTTTTAAAGGCTCAGGAATAAACTCGAGATGGTTCCTATAAAAATAGCTCAAGACCTCACCATCTTTGGAGGTGATCTTTATGATTTTCTTTCTGAGCTTCTCCATATAGCTCCAGTAACCACTCCCACAATTTTTCATTTATTATACCTTATATTTCATTGTAGAGGAAAAAGCACTTTATAACCTTGGTATTAACTGCAAGTTATAATCTTTGTAACACAGCACATCACTGGAAATATGCCAAATATCATTTTGGTATCTAATATAATGCAAAGTGTCTTTTGATGTTGGCTCCTTGTGAAGTTATATAAAGAAATTAACAGACAAAAAAACTTCATAAAAAAACCTGCCAGCATCTTGTATTTATGAAAGTACTGTTTATAACATCATTTCAGCCACATATCCAGGATATCTGTGGCTTCTTCTTCAGCTCTGTTACTCCTACATCCCAGAGATGATTTGGGTAACTAAAAATAGGAACTTACACTAGAAATTGTAGAACTGTGCAAGACAACTAGTGTTGCAGTTAACTTGTAAGACAACAACCAGAAAGGGCAACTGTGGCTGAGAGGATCTCTTAATCCAGAAGTCTTTCTGTTTACCGACACCTACAAATTTGTTTGCTAGGAACATCAGCAGTAGGCTTCAGGTTGCCCAAGGCTGGCAAGGCTGGCTTTAAGGAACACAAAGCCAGGGAGGAACTGGAAGTGGAAGTTATCATTATACAGGGTGTACAAGAGGATTATAAGAGCCATCTGTGGTTCATAGGTGACAAATGTGCTTGTGGTTTATCACCTACAAACTTTTCTTTCTGAGAACATTGTGATTCTCTGCTTTCAAAGCCATGGAGCGTGCCAATGAACTACCGAGAATCTGCGTGCCATGCCACGGGGGTGACACGCAGTGTCAATACCGGGACCCTGAGCAGCCCATGCTGCTCAGCTGAAATAAAATTACGGCTTCAGACCAGTTTCTGCAACCTCCTGCCTCAAAGCAGGATGTACAGATGGGGGCCAGAAATCAGGCAAGTTACTCAGAAAAATAAACATTAAAAAGGTGTTTGGTTTTCTTAAACCAAATTTCAGGGTTTACAATACATCAAGTTTTAAAAACGTCAAAAGCGTTCAAGGACTTCTTTCCCAGAAAGACAAGTGTGAGGCTGTCTGGCCCACGCAGAGTTCCTATTAAGGCTGGCAGTGGAACAGCCACTCAGTATCCACACCAGCCCCAGCCCCAGTGCACTCCTGGAAATCAGGCGGCTTTGCTTTCTTAAGGGGAACTCTCAGGCGTACATCCACCTAACTGGAACAACACAGAGCTGCTGTTCTATATACATGGTAACATTCTTATTTAAATACTTCTTCAAAGACAATTTCCTGCCTTTAAAACTGTCTAAAAACATATATATCCAGACAGTTAAACAACTTTTAAAATGGTATATAACGGGAAAATTTACACATGAATCTGATGTATCCTTGCTTTTATGGAACAGAATTATTTGCTTAGTCATACATGACTGGTGAATTCTGTGATGATTTCTGTTTAAAACTCATTTAAAAGACATACAATCTGAAACTTCAAACACACTTGAAATAATGGTTTCATTCATGGTAAGAAGCTACATAATCAGACTCTGTCAAAGGAACTAGTTTTTGATCTTTCTCTCCTGTAAATGTGTCTGGAAAAGACACAGTTTAAATTTCCCGTATCTACACTGTTTTCTACCATACTTTTTTCAGACCTCTCCACCGAGGACCTAAGAGAGAAGCTCTGCACAATTCAGGAAGTCAGTTGGTTCAGGTTAGGAAAGAAATTCTCAAAGAAAATCTCTCTCACTGGAAATATTCTGGTATTTAATTCTCTGTTTTCATGGAGCAGGATCCCGCTTGATGTCCTATCACAAACTCTGCTGTGGTGGAAGGAGGGGTGCGGGAAGGATCTCCACTCTGAAAAACAAACTATTTGCTAGGTTTCCACACCGGACATGTGCTTTCCTTAAAAACCATTTCTCTGTTTTAGCATTCCACTTGGATATTGCATATTTGTCTATGGCATGTCAGTCTCCAATTACCAGCAAAATAGCCCTTAAAAAAACCATCTATAGCAAGACATTTTGATACAAAACATAGGTAAAAAGTCCAATGAGATCATTAGCAGCATTGAGCATGTTCTCTTCACATTCCGAATGAAAATAATTTACATTATTACTTCAGATTAAAGAGAAAAAGACTCTTTTCCTCCTAATACTAGTAACTTCTCATATAAATTCAGTAATTTATATTCATTTCCTATTATCTGTTTTATGGCTATTTTATATAGAGTGAGGTACATTTCTTGGCTGTAAGTTTTAATGTAAAACCTTAAAGATTAATTTTCTTGTCATAATTGTGTTTACCTGCATTTTATAGCCTTACATACCTTTAATCAAGCTATGCTTTTCATTTGATCTTTTCCATTAAAGGATACAGCTATTTTTAAAGGGCTAATATCAACTACATTATTCTTTTTCTGTGCCACGAAGAGTGTCTCCCTCTAACTCCTTTTTTTTTAATCACTCTCAGAGGAATTCAATTCCCTTTTGAACCTTTACCCTTTGTTAAACAGAGTGGTCACCAGGCTCAGAACTTCATGGAAGATAAATAATAGTTAAAAACAAAAGTCACGTTAAGGCAGGAAAACTTATTAAAACCATGTGAAGAAAAAAAAAAAAAGAGTTTATAGTTTTTCTGCATCCTTCATTTTCTGGTTTATTGTAGGGGCTACTCTTACTGCTTGGAAGCTATCTGTGGGTTCTGCAGAAGCTCACAGACCAAAGTACACAACAGTAAACATAGAGGCCTTCTATATCCCAAACACAGAACGCAGGATACAGAGGACAAGAAAAGGCTACTCATTTTAGCACCACATGCTCTCACCGAGACTTCTAAGACCCTAGTACAGAGTAACAAACAGTAGCTCAAGGGAAAGCCAAACAGGACTAACACTACTAGCAACCTATGCATTGGGGTTTTTAAACACAGTTTATTAAAATATTAATCTATTTTACTATCTATGTTTGTTTACTTTCATCATATATAAAGAACCATAGAACAATTTGCATTGGAAGGGACCACACTCAAAGTGGGACTAACTTCAGCATTACATCAGGTTGCTCAGGAACTTGTGCAGTCAAATTCTGAGCATCTCCAAGGCTGGTAATTCCACAGCCTCTCCGGGCAGCCTGTCAGCTGGAAAAGAATAAAATGACGAGGAACCTAAACACAAAATCAGTTTTGCATTCTGAGATACACATGTGTTCCTGCAGTATTTGGATTTAAAAAAAAAACAACCAACACCTGTTCTCTTTACATGTTGTCTTCTGAAACAATTTTGATGTCAGGTAGTTGTTTTTTTGGTACATCTCAAATTATAAAGAATATCAGATTTATACAATGATATTTTAACTAACTTCTCTTTGGTTTGTTGAATAAAGCTGTCACTATTTTCTCCCTTTTTTGACTCATTTTTGAAAGAACATTTTTGCTATACGCCTCTAAAAAGCTGACATCATTAAAGAATATGTAAATACTTAATTCTTTGTTACTTCTACAGTCTTTCAAAGGAATAATGCAAACACTTCTTCTTCCACGGGCTCACACACATTGAAAAAGTTCAGAACACAAGAGTCTATTACAGCTGGATATTCATACAGCCGTTCTTTTAGTGCCTTTGGTGCAAAGCTGTCTATTCTCAGACACTCCATCTGGCACTTTAATCAGAACAGTGACCGCTACAATTCACTTTGAGCCGCCTTTTACAGACTTCTGTGTTTTACTTATTACGTCCGAAAGTTATTGTACCAAATTTGCTCAATTCATCTCATCATCATTCAACTCATCTTTTATTTCACAAATAAGCCCTTCCCCCCATAGCAGTCTGAGTGCTAGAGAATCACAATAATACATTTGTTCCCTTAGTCAGGAAGAACAGCATTATTTTTCCCATTACTTCAAATTCCAACTCTTCGCAACATCAGAACTGCCAGAGAAGTGAGCTAAAGGTTAAATTAAAACTCATCTATCTGACACTAATATTGACATCCACAATGGTCTGGTGGCAGGCCAGGACAAGAAGCCGAAATTAAAACAGCAACTACAGCGATGAGCCCTGCGGCTAGTGGAGAAATGGTAGGCAACCACCTTCATTCTTGATCCTTCTGATAGGACTTTCCAGTTCCTGAGAGCAGAGAAGAAGGTAGGGCTAAAGCCCAGCACAGCAAAGGTATGGTAGCAGTGTTAGGTATGTCCTCCTGCCTTTAAAATTGGCTCTAGCTAGAGCAGCTGACTGAAAGGAAACTTCTGGCCCAGTCCCTCTGCTCAGTGTTACAAGTTCTCCGAAATGCCCCTTTGTTTTTCCCGACCCCACCCAGAGCCCACTAACTCCACTCCTCTCTAGCATTCTCTCACACTCATTTCAGACCCTCTATTCCATTCCTCTCAGGTCCATCTTTTCCCCTGGCTCTTCTCACCAGAATACCCACTTGAGTTACCCGCCCCTCCCATAGGAGAAGCACTATGACCCTCTCAGTTGAAAGCCTCGAAATCTGCTGCAGCTGCAGGGCTTCTAAGGCAGCAGCACTCCCCAGCCTCTGTAACTGGCATGGAGTAAAAAGACACAGATAGCACTTACCAAAAATCGATCAGGACGAGACTGCGGAGGAGAGAAATATAAAAAAGGGATTGCATATTTTCTTGTGTGCTTTGAATTCCTCTGGAGGGAGTTGTTCCAAGAAATGATGGGAAGGGAATTCTAGCTTCAAAATAGTGTTCTTACCTGCAAGTTTCCTCCAAGGATCAACACGTTCAAGTAGTTTTCTCAATGCTAACATGAAGCTATTAGGAAACTTAGTTGGACAGCAATGACTAAATTAGATGGCATCAAGTTTACTTGTCCTCTACCACACACCCCTACACGTCAACACAATTAAGGTGGCCTAGTGCTGAGGAGATGAACTCAAGCAAGACTATGGCAGTGCGTGGGGACAAAGAAAAGCATTTCAAAAGCTCTGGCAGCATAACACCGTTTCCTCCGACAAAAGGGACACTACCGATAAGTTAGTTAAAGCTAAGTGCCAGCTTTCAATTCAGTGCTAAATCACCATGTGAGAATCTTTATTAGTGTTAGTACTAAAGACAGTGATATGAGAGCGTAATACACCATACAGCATGAGAGGCTTATCAGCTTTGCTCTGATGTACTGTAGAATTCTGGTCATTGGTGCAGAGTCTAAATTTCTTCAGGGCTAATCCAACGAAACCTCATAGGAACGAGGAGATCTCAGCATTTTCAACTCCATCCAGTAGTGAGGATAAAAACAAACGTAGCAATTTGTATAACTGATATAGGTTAGAAAAAGTCAAAATCAGTTTACCTATTTCCACCCTGAAAAGGGCTTAAACCATTACTGGACTTCGTTCCCTTTCAGCGGAGGCTGTAATACTGAGGTGCCTCAGACTACGCAGAACTGGCACATAGATTTTATTTTAGTATCATTTAGGATCAGGAGCCTAAGTACAACTGATTTTTTAATAAGCTTTTGAAAGTATTACCCACATTCATGAGGGCATAGGAGATATATGACAAAACCCAAGTAATTCCCCAAATGCCGCTCTTTTTATGCTGTCAATGCCCTTCCCCTATTTTAGAACAAAGACCTAAGTCAACCCACATTAAGCAAGCACTATCACAAAGGAGTGTCTAGATCCTGATATATAAACCAACATGCTTTTTTTTTTTGTGTGCAGAACATTCTTTTAGGTGTTCTCCATGCAACATTCACCCGATATTTAAATTTTTCCTACCAAAACCCACATTAAATTCTACGTACTGAAAATGAGCAGAAGAGCACAAGTCGGTACTGATCCTGTGGAGAACTCCAGATCATACTCTACTGTACTCCCTTCATTCCCACAGCTCCTTGCCTTTGGCACTTAAAAGAAGCCCAGCTTTAGGAATTCAATAGATTTCAAATTTTATCATAAGACAGGCTGTTTAGCAACTGCTCATTCCTTTACTTTACACATGTAAGATCTGCCCTTCTAAGTCACATCAAAGTTCCATCATCTCAGTGGTAGATTCACAAAGAAAAAGTTAAAGAAACAAGATAAATATACAGCAATATTTACAACTCCCCACGCCATGAGTCACATCTGGGGAACCACATTTCATAGCCACCGATGGCCATACACTTCCCTTTTTGAATCTACTTAAAACTTTTACTCAGAACCTACGCGTTAACTGCAAGACAGGAAAAACACGCAAAAAGACAAAAGCAAAATGGCGTGCATCTTTAGTAGTCACGTGACACAGTCAACCCTCATGACATCACATGCTTCACGCAGTTCAATCACTAAAAGCAGCGGAAAGACACTCCACACAAAGGTCTCATCCCGTCTCTGACATGCAAAATCAGTGCAACTCTGTACGACTACTATGGGTGTGGATGTGCAAACACAAATCCACACTATGCATAAATACAAAGTTCTATGCAGGCTTTTTCATCTGACTTAAGACTAGGTAAATGTCACAGACTCCATTTCTCCTGTTATTACTAGGATTTGCAAGCAAAAGCCCACTAACATGAAGAAGTTTCACTAAAAAACTATTTTGGTTTCTCTTAAACATGTGACAGAACAATGGAACATTATTCAGTTTCCCCCCCAAAGGAATACAAATCCTATAAATATATGTGAAACGGATACAGACATTTGTCCTACATCTACTCCTGGGATTTCTTAATTGTATTGGTCTGGCTTGAGCAGCGAGAGCTGCTGTCCCATAGATGGAATTAGGAGCACACTCTGCTTTTCAATTGCAAGAAGGTCTTACTCAAGAGTTCATTTAAGTTATCTTATTACCAATTTTCTTCTGGAAAAGTTACATCTCTTGTCCACATATCTCTGCTGCCTATGAAGGGTAAATGCCCTTATTTGCATGTGCCTTATAAGGCAGAGAAAATACATGCTGTAATTTAAAAAGTTTAATTTACTTTAAAAAAAAAAAAAACACAAAAAATCCTTTAATATTTATTTTAGCAAGCAAAAAACATCAGGCCGCTTTTAAAGGTATACCAACAGTTTTGGCCATGCACTAAAAATTATTTGCTTTCTCTTTTTACTGACAGACCATTTAAGAACATTCTTCCTATGTGAGCTTCCCCTTTTCTTCATTAATTCAAATTCAGTTTTGCTCCTCCAGATTAACTTTACCTCCCTACATAAAACGCCTCCTCTCTTTGTATTTAAAGGCATCCTTTGTTTGAAAGAGGGTTACTGGTTTCACTATTGTACAATGATTTTTTTCTACTGTACAAGGCTTGCTACAATCTAGTTACTACTAGCTACAAATCTAAACCACGTAGTTGCTGCAGATCATTCTCTAATAGTGTTCTGCACTCAGCTGGACATGAAAATCTATGCTGAACCTATGAAATGCTCCTGTAAAAATAGGAAGTACTCAGTTCTGGCACTTTGAAGTCCTACTGATTTGAACAAGACTTAGTTAAACACAGGAGGTACTGTCTGAAGATCAGGAAACACTTTTTTTACTGTGAGGGTGACTGAGCACTGGAACAGGTTGCCCAGAAAGGCTGTGGAGTCTCCATCCTTGGAGATAATAACAAATGGCCTGGACACGGTCCTGGGCAACCAGCTCTAGATGGCCCTGCCTAAGCAGGGGGGTTGGACCACATGACCTCCAGAGGTCCCTTCCAACCTTGACCATTCTGTGACCAGCCAGCTATCAAGACACCTGAGAGATCATATCTTAAGCAGACTCATGAGAAATAAGCTGCTACTACCATTTCAGCAGCTGACCTCTGTCCACATGCAGCTAACATCTGGTTCAGTGGAACTACTCAATGGGATGACATACCATTTGAGACTCAGACCAAGTCTAATTTTTAGGATTAGTGTACGAGTAAGGACACAGGAACACTTTTTTACAGCACAAAGAGAAACATAACCTGTTAAAAAACTACTACAGAAATAGAAACACCAGTAGGCTAACTGGAGATACACCATCAAGTTGGTCCTGGTGTCAGCTTATTTATACCTTTCCCCATCTCCCCACTTGTTACATGTCTTCTTAAATTTCATTAGCATAATCGGGAAAGGGGCCATCTTTCAAAATTGATTTCTCTGTTGACTACCGCAATAGGACCTTGAGCCTAAACAGGACTCTCAACTGAACACAAGAAAAATCATACTGGTACTAATCAGAAAACGTCCCGAACGTAACGCATTATTTTCACTAGCAGGTTGACTCAGTGCTGCATGTGGTGGTACAAAGCAAACCACAAATACTCATTCATATGCCACACAACTACTGTGGAAGTGATTTTGTGCATGGAAAAGAAACTATTTATCAAAATGAACATGTGGTATGTTCCCTGCCAAAGATCCACTCTTCAAGGTCTAATTTAGGAGAATTCTTTCCCTTCCTCTGGAGAAAATCTGAAGGGTTCCCCCCTGCAATGAATCATTCCCTCACAGAGCCACGTGGTGTTTCTTTTGGCTAGGGCTAACACTTACGTATTACCGAGCACATACAACTCAAATAGGGTAATGAAGTTTTTTACTCATCATTTACTCAACTCATTTTGATGAAGTAAAGAGTTGAAAACATAATTTTATGCAAAGCTTTTCTCATTAAAAGCAAGGCCAGAAATACAAAAAACCTAGGAACCACTCCCTTCTAATATGACCGTTCTTTGCTTTAATGACCTCTTCTCTCCAAAAAAAGATGACATAAAGAGAAAAAACATTACTTTTCTTATTGATAATGTGGGAACCTATATAGAACATACTCAGTGAAAATGTCCTTTTAAAAAAAATCCAAGATACTTACGGAGTCCAAACCTTTGGAAAGGCAGCAATTTCTTCTGGTGTATATTCATCTAACCTCTTGGGGACTGCACGTGGCTGAGGAATCTCTTGTAGAAGATTCTTCTGTATATCTTCTGGAATAACCTGAGGCAGGTGAGAACAGTCTTAGCTATCTGATTGTTTAAAAAACAACACCACTTCCCCTCAAATCCAGACCAAAATTTGTCAACACTACTGCATTCTTCATGCTAAGTGTTTGACCTAAATACAGAAGACAATCTCATGCACGTCTTATATCTCACAATTTTGTGAAATAATAAAAAAGCATCAACATTTCAACTACATTTAGATACATAAATAAAAAGCAGCTTGATTTTTCTTAATTTACCTTCTTATGACAAGAGTTTTGCTATTGCTAACACTCCCTCTTCTCCAAATCACACAGGAATGAAAATGTAACTGCATGACTACTCACATCTTCTGGGAACAGGTGCAGCCTCTGCATCATAGTTCTTCTCTGAAGGTTTTTTGGAAGCATTCTATAAACAGCCAGTTTAACAATCTGAGGAAAGATAACATGGTAACAAATAATCAGACAGGCTACAAATAACATGAAAAAGGTAAGCTGTCCTTCCCTCTGCCCATTCCACTAGTCACTGAACCTCTTTTCAGTCAACTTCTTCCATGCTGAAGAACTCTGTCACCACATTCAGAAGGTGCTTGAGACTTATTGTTTTGGAAGAAGAAATACTTACTCCCCATCATGTAAACACTTACTCTAACAACCATATAGAAAATTTCAGCTCAGAAAGTTAAGAGCTATATTTAGCCATTGTGGATGGCTGCATATGATCACTCAACTTTGAAAAGAATTGAGAAGCTTGGGGTAACTCCATATTGTATTCCACATTTATAGACACACGTTATTGAGAAAAAAAAATAAAATAGGCTCTAACAAATTTACCGAGTGTTCCCAGCAACAAGTTTAACACTGTGATTTGCTGTGTTTGAAATTTCTATATAATTAATGCATCCTACCTTAAGCAAAGCTGACATACCAATACATTGCATTATGAACATACTATTTACATTTATAATTTATTCCCTTGCTGTTAGTCCCAGATGAACAATCTCACTTCTGAGCATCAGGAACAAATAGAATTTGTACATCTACACTAGATCATGCTTACTGAAAAGTAACAAAATTCAACAGGATTTCTCTTGGACTCTAACTATAGGTGCCTGTAATTTAAATGCAAAACACATTGTTACGGACTTCACCCAGAAGGGGAACATCTGGAAATGTAAAACTGTAGGAGACAAAAAGGGTTTTATAAGGGACAGCAAAGCATTTAGGGGTAGACCTACATGCAATTTTGCAAGCAGAAGGAAACCCACTCCGCCTGTGCTCCAAGCCACCCAGACACAAAGTAGCTCCGAGTCAGAAATTACCCAGGCACGCTTAGCGCAATGTTAAGCTGAAGTCAATAAGCTACGCTGAAATGCAGTGCACTAAGCACGAACAAATCTCCCAGGCATCCGGATACTTTGAAAAGTGTATTGAGAAAAGTTGCTTCCTTTTTATAAAATTAATTAAAGAAATTAAATTGAAGTTTTAGAGGCAATCACTAATACTGCTTTCCCAGCTGGAACCACGTAGTTAAGATGGAATGATTAATTGTTCCAAGGGAAATTAATGAGAAGTGCAGGTTCTTAAACTTGCAGGCATTTCTACTTGGCTTCTGAAGTTAGTAAACACTCCAGACAGTTTGGCCCCAATATTATTTTCATTTTGCCATGTAACAGACAGTAACGTTGTCTTAGGATCCTCATAAATATAGATACTATATGACTTGAGAAACGCTGAAAGCATTTTGAGAAGCCTCAACATCATGAACATTTTCAGATGTTATGCAGCCAGTACCACGGATCTGTGGACAAGTATAACAAATCAAGATGACAGAAGAAATACATCAGGTCGGGCAGAGTAATCTATAGTGTTGATACTTTGTCTAATAACAAATAATAAGCAACTATTAAAAAACAAAGATGAAAACTAATGCTTTTAGGGATAAAAACTATTCATGCTTGTACAGCAAACTACAGTTTATTTAGTCAGTATACCACGTGCTTAGACAAAGGCAAGATGAATACTGATATACTTCACTGAATACTGAAAATCAAGAGACACACCGTAACGATATAAGAAAATACATGGATATTAATAGCGGCTCATGTCAACAGCCCTTTTACCATTAGTAATTTTCTTTTCATACACTTATTTTCCTTTCTAACTAATATTTCTCCTTATAGCAAATGAAAGATCAAAATACATCAGATCTAAAACAACAGATCCAGAGACTTCACAACATACTGGCTAACTGTGGGGATTTTTTTCTTTATCTAAAAACTAGTTTTAACGCCAGATTTTGATAGAACCAGTGTTAATTCCTTAGATTAATGAACTGTACATACATATGGTCCAACATACGACCTGCAGATACACAGAGCTAGTTATTTAATGATTTTACTCCAATAAAAAGAGAGACTTTAAAGTGCTTTAATGAACATTGTTAAGTACTTTACTTCTTCCAACAACCAATGTTTGTGTCCGATTTTTCGTCTTCCTCTGCAGCATGTGGCACAGACATCTGTTGAAACAAATCAGTGAGCTAGACGAACAGCTGGTCTGTTCTGGTTGTAGATATTTCTGCCTGGTGAATCTGATCAGATTTTTTCAGCCACATTACAAAGAGAACAGTTCAGTTGTAAAAATGTGCCTATTAAAAAGTCACACTGGAAAAGAATGACTGATTTATATGCTCAAATTAAACAATAAAGAAATACTTTCAATGTCATCTACAGCCACTGCAGGACTGTCAACCTCAGGTGATGACAGACTAACAGGAAAGCAAGGTCTTGGAGAATGCTAATGGATAATGCATGATCATGGATAACTATACATTCAATAACAGTTTCTATAGATAAGTATGCTCAGTGCAATAAGGATAATCCAAGGTATGCTTTGGTACATCTGCCAATCTCCATGCTGTTCAAGAACTCATTTGGCTTTCCATGCCCTCTCACACATGCGAGTGCATTACCGCATCATCTGCACTAGAAAAACCACCCTCACATGAAGCACAAACCATTTTTTACTGCCAAGCAGACCACAGAACGGTTTGGGTTGGAAGGGAACTTTAAAGGTCATCTAATCCAATCCCCCTGCAATGGGCAGGGACATCTTCAACTCGATCAGGTTGCTCAAAGCCTCGACCAACCTCACCTTGAATGTCCCCAGGGATGGGGCATCTACCACCTCTCTGGGCAACCGCTTCCACTGTCTCACTACCCTCAAAATTAAAAATTTCTTCCTTATTCCTAGTCTAAATCTACCCTCTTTTAGTTTAAAATCCCTTGTCCTATCACTACAGCCCTTGATAAAAAGTCTTTCTTCATCTTTCTTATAAGTCCCCTTTATATACTGAAAGGACGCAATAAGGTCTCCCCAGAGCCTTCTCTTCTCCAGGCTGAACAACCCCAACTCGCTCAGCCTTTCTTCATAGAGAGGTGCTCCATCCCTCCCATCAGTTTTGTGGCCTCCTCTGGACCCGCTCCAACAGGTCCGTGTCTTTCCTGTACTGAGGGCCCCAGAGCTGGACGCAGCACTCCAGGGGGGGTCTCACCAGAGCAGAGCAGAGGGGCAGAATCACCTCCCTCGACCTGCCGGCCACACTGCTTTTGAGGCAGCCCAGGATACGTTTGGCCTTCTGGGCTACGAACACACACTGGCAGCTCACGTCCAGCTTTTCTTCCACCAGTACCCCCAAGTCCTTCTCCACGGGGCTGCGCTCATTCCTCTCATCCCCCAGCCTGTACTGATACTGGGGATTGCCCCGACCCAGGCGCAGGACCTTGCACTTGGCCTTGTAGAACCTCATGAGGTTCCCATGGGCCCACTGCTCGAGCTTGTCCAGGTCCCTCTGGATGGCATCCCGTCCCTCTAGTGAATCAGCTGCACCGTTCAGCTTGGTGCCATCCACAAACTTGCTGAGGGTGCATTTGATCCCACTGTCTACGTCACTGATTGAAGATATTAAGTCCTTTCCTGATCCAGAGCAGGAAACTGGACTTCACTGTTACAGTCTCGCCCATTCCAGAGCTTCAATGCAACTGAAAGAACTCTCAGAGGAAACAAACTTATAACTTACTAATTAGGCATTTCAAACAGCTCATTTTTTAATTGCATGTTTTTGTGGTTATCATAGAGCCTTTAATGTCTGAGTCACTTGAAAATATTGCCATCTACACATTACACCCATGCAGAGAAGAAGAGAGAGGAACAATAACCTGGGGTTTGAGCACGCATGTTCCCTGCCCCAGCAACTCACAGCAGGGGCGAAGAGGGAACAAAGCCTTGGCTTCTGCAGCAGATCATAATTTCCTCGCTGGAACAGGTCAAAGGCAGATTTATACCTCACACCCCTCAAGCACATTCACCTTCACCAAGAAGAAAAAAAAAGAAAAAATGGGAAAAAAAAAAAGAAGTAGGGGTGAGGTGGTGATGAACGATTATTTGAGACTTGTAAAAAGCCAAATAAGCGTATTACTAAGCAAGCTGGAATGTAAATTTAAAAGGTCCTGCTATTCTGTACTTTTATTATTGATTTACTGCAAGGTAGGTAGTCCAACTACAGAACAGAAGGCCATACAGGGAGCCAGGACAGAGCAGGTAGTGCTGGAACACCTCTAGCTTCGTTGTAACTTCTGCCTCAAAGACTTTTCTACAAGCCAAAGCAAATCCAAACCAAGGGCCTAGAAAGACCAAGTTTACACCCAGCTCCTTGCCCAAAATTCTGCCTACAGCCAGAACCTCACTCTAACTGGTGTGATGACAAGTCAAAGAAGTTAGTAACTAAGTACAGGCTTAACTGAATTTGTATGGCCTGCTTTTGCAACTTGAGTAAGGTTGTGTAACAGAAAAGGCAGATCCAACCAGCAATATTTACAGGGTCTTAAGGGCTCTCCTGTTACCTGAACATGCTCAAGTTTTACTAGAAGTACACCAACCCTAAATAAAAAGGTATGGAATTGCAAGAAAAAGTCTGCTACTGAGCTCATGCAAAACCCAAGCCCAGATTCAATGCTCCCTGAAAGCACAGATCAGAACATGCTGTTTCTTTAAGGAATTAACAACAACAATCTTTCTATATGCTTGTAATACAGTTCTAATAAAAGACAATTCTTATCGTTTTCTATGTGATTATGTTTACTTTGAACTACTAAAATAACAAGAGTTTAATTTTACATGAAAGGTATAAAACCCAGTTGATTTCTGTGGGATTTCAAACTGGCAAAGAGGTCTTCCTACCCACAGGTCTCACTGCAACCTCAATCTCAGTTTAAAACTAATTAGTACAGTTAACAGTTTATTCAGTTATTTATGGATTCCTATTGCCTCCTCTCCCCAGTCCTTTACTCTTGGTACTAGCAACCTGTAAAATCCCATACCCTCATAAATACTCACTCCTAAAGGCCATGATACTTTCTCCATCAGGTAAAGACATCCACCGTAAGATGTACGCAGCCACCAGAGAGTTAATATTTGGGGACTTTTAAAATACTGGAATGTTGTTTTCCCCAATTTCTTTTGAATTACAAACTTCCTATTGGCTGTAGTTACAAATGTCATCTTGAATATTGCAATACCTGCTTTCCAAGTTGGTTAATTTATATACTTACAGCATAGACATGCTCTTAATCACACAGTTATATGACACTACGTTTTTAGTTTCCAATTTAAAGGGCTCATTAGGAGGAAAGAAATCTGAAAGCAGCTCTAGTAAAACTCTTGCACTTTCAGTTCCTTACTACACGGTCTAACGTTTTATGAGTACAAATAAATTAAAAATATATTTATTTGAAACACTGTGTGAGGCCTGAACATTTCAATTTTTGTGATAGGCTTTGGCTCACGTGCAAGCTGCAGACTACGCTTGGTGGAGAGCAAGTTCTGAGAAAGATTCTTTGCCAAATAAAACATACTTTAAAGAAGGAAATCAACAGAGCAATACCACTCCTGGTCCTGAGAAACACAAAATAATTGGCTGAATTTCCAGAAGAAAAGTCTACCCTAACAGCTGAATTAAATCCAATAATCACCAGGAAGCAACTCTAGAACATGGGAAGGATACAGTGCTCCAGAGAAAACAAAGTGGTTAATTACAGGGCATACCAAAAAATCCTAGAAGAATTTCAGGATACACAGCAGTTTCTCGGAGGTACAGCTTGATATTATGTCTTCCTTTTACCAGTTCTTGGTTTTCTGTTCTGTATACGATATTGTTCTTTTCACCACATGCGTTATAAAAGCATACACAGAACTTCAC
This sequence comes from Nipponia nippon, assembly GCF_047370975.1. NCBI lineage: Eukaryota > Metazoa > Chordata > Aves > Pelecaniformes > Threskiornithidae > Nipponia > Nipponia nippon. Next base: position 14,463,333 of record NW_028262290.1, on the reverse strand, counting down.
CTTTCCACCTCTGAGAGTTGTAGGAGTAATACAGCAACAGTGAATGTACTTAATACTGCCATAAGAATCATTTGGTCACAGACAAATTAAACTTCCATTGCATGCCATTTTGCTTTCCACTACTGTTCAGCACTTAGAAGCTCAGGAGTTTAATGTGAAGGTAGAAGTTTAATGTGTTCTGTAAATTAATTTGCCTTGCAAATTCAAACAAGAAATGGATTAAGATTTTTTTAAACAAAGAAGTATTTGTCTACTATGAAGCAAAAGACGAAGCCGGCTCTAAGACTTATTTAAAGCACCTAGAAGTTTTAAAATAACAGGTTCCATAACAATATTCTCCTCCCCATGCCATACTAACTTCTGTGTACCTACTAATCCAGACTTTGAAGTTTTGCTCCACTTAATTAAAAAACATTACTCCACAGTAATAAAAGAAAACACTATTATATCTGGTGTTTCAGTAACTGACTTTTAGTATGTACATATTATTATATCAACTATCCCTTACTGATGCAAATAAAACAGGCTTTCAAACACCACAGCAAGATTTAACCATGTTTTCTGTCCCAGCTTTTCTTCAAAACATCATTACGATGCAGATATAATGGCAAGTCTATACATGCGAGCAGTTGCTAAAGAGCATTCAAAAGGAGAATTAGAACATTTTAAGCTCTTTCGTATCAGTGCCAGCAGCTGAACAAACGAGAACCCTGACACCCCCGGAGGCTTCCTCACAGCTCTATTCCCATAGAGCTACCCTGCCTCGCTTAATAATCTTTCCTAGCAGGTAATGTTCATTCTGAACAATTATTGCCCATTATTTCTTTTTCAGAGGCAATACAGCCTCTGAATACTGCAAAGGTCAATCCTCTCACTGAGCATTTGGTATTAGCCAAACACGAGTTCTTCTTTTTCTTTTTTGGGGGGGAGTTTGTGATGCAGCCAAAAAAAAAAAAAAAAAAAAAAAAGTAAGCCAAGTTTTTCTTACTTTTAAAATTAGAAATAGAATAAAAATTGCTTGAAAACTTTGTCCTGACAGGATTACTACCTGGTTCTACAGATTACATTGGTCAACATATTTTGCAGGCATTTTAATTAAAAGCCATAAGATTTTTCCAGAAAGTTTTTTCCAACTAATCTTTTCTCCCTCTCAAATCTGTGAGATTTAAGAGTACATCTTTCAGTCTTCCTGTATCAAGTACTTCGAAGCCTTATTTTGAAAGTGTTGGTCTCACGCCTAGCAGCATTTTTCCAGCTAAACAAAACTTCTGCAAATTCTATTAAAAACAAACAAGAAACCCCCAAACTTCTATGCATTCCAAACACTTGCATCTCAAATAAAAAGGTTTACCTGTTTCCTTTACTTTCAAAAGACTCTTTTAGCAAAGAAAACACACCAAACCTTAAAAACAGATTTTTCTTAGCAACCTACAATGGAAATTACTGTTGTCCACTAAGATATATCCTAAGGGAGTAGTAACACCATACAGAACATTAGTATTATATTAACCTGAAGAAGAGAGGCTGTTTCGAACTACAGCAACAAGCTGTTATGCTGAACCTGAAGAACATATTTAATACTCTCATCTATGGGTGGTCCAAGAATTTACACCAAACCTAAGTCAGAGAAAGAAAAGGCTGAAATGTGAAGAACCTATTTTTTTCTTCAATAAGCACTTCCTGAAGTAGCCTGGCCAAGTTCAATAGACAAGAGCTATTCTCTGCTGTGCTCCAGAAGAGCAGACAACTGAAAATATTAGAAACTTTAAACAGATTCACAGACACTCCCCTCCCCATGCCTTCCAAAGGTGCTAAAGGTAAAAATGTGCTAGACTAGTTGCTTTTGATATCTTTTTTGGCAACACACTGTAATTTTTACCCTTCCATACAAACAAATTTTTCCGAAATGCTGAAAAACTTGGCACGATGAGCATGGAACTTTAAGTTCTATACAAAACATGAACTATGCAGACCTCTTTTTATATTCACTGCCCCATATTAACATAAAAGATACTTAGACGTGGAAAAAATAGTAATATTTTGTCAATCTCGGGCATAAAATTATACATCTGCAATTAAACACTTATAGGCACAGGTTTTTTGTTGTTTTTTTTTTTTATTCTTTTCAACTAACAAGAAAAGTCAAGGATTGGAAATGGTTGCCATGGGAGGCTTTCAAGACCATTTTGGATAACCCCCCAGCAGCCTTATCTGACCTCACAGTTGGCACTGCTTTGCGTAGGAGGTTGGACTAGAGATCTCCCAAAGTTCTCTCCAACCTAAATCATGCTATGACCCTATGAAAAACTGCATATGCACATTCAAAATTCAGCACAAATCCTTCTGAAGCAGTGACTACTACCTGCAAGGAATATAAAGGTCCAAAGTTAGTAAGACAGATACAATGATGTCAGCCTCCATTAAGTGAGAATATCAGATCATCATCCATCCCTATCTTGGTACCTTATGAAGGAACTAGAAACGATCAAGGATGATATTGCAGTAAACATGTCTAAATTCTGACAACTAGACTTATGACTTTCAGCCCCCCACGTAGACATAAACTATACCATTTTGCATCACATTACGCATTATAACCTTTTTATTTAGCTATTAGCTGTGTACCAGTTTTTCCTGAAAACAGTCTCTCTGTATACTAGAAACTATGTTTAAACAAATCTGTAATGGAAAAAATATTTATCTTGGGGATTTGTATGTTTGAATTTAGACATATGTAAAGACAGTGCTAAGCAATACTGCAGTCCTACCATATACACACATTCACGGAATCTTAGAAGCTTTAATCTATTTCTTACATAAACTGAAAATAGTCATATCCATTGCAAAATCTCTACGTAACATCACACAAGTTTAGAAGGTGTTATGTCAACATCCTTTTCCTTGGAAGTAGTCTCTTCCATTAATTTAATGCCTTAATTTCTGTAACAGCACTATTTCCAAAAATAATGTTGACTCATCTAATGAAGCACTACCAGGATGAGCTAGCAGGAGGCAATAGGACCAAGGGCAGAGAAAAAGCAGTAGCCTGCAGGATGAAAACGCTTTACAGAATGAACACTTTGATTCCACAGAAAGATACAGTCTGCTTCCTACAACCTTCCTAATTCCACTGGCTTCACAGGAATTGAATTTAACTTGATTAAAAAAGAAAAGGTCTCTTTTTAATTCAAAGAAGTGAAATAAAGTGATTTATAAAAGTCTCCACAATAACTATGTGTCATTTAGATCACATTTTGAAGATCCAAATGCTACTTAGGCTAGGCACTGTTCTCTTTACAGTAATCCTTTTTCAGGTTTTAATAGCTATTTCTAAAAAATAAAACATGTTAATAAAACACCATCATAATTTCCGTCTTTGTCATATCCCAATGTATTTCACATGAAAACAATTCAACTAGTAAATAAGCGTTTCTAGCCATAAGATCACCGGTAACAGCTACACATACAGAATATATCATGCCAAATTACTATCCACTACTATTAAATCATGACAAAAATACATGAGAGATCGTTATGAGAGGGACATTCAAACGCTTCATCTTCAATAAAAAGAGTTAATTGCTGAGGGCTCTCCACAATCCTGTTTAAAAAAAAAGTTTCTCTCACTAAATTAGACCAAGCCTTGAGCCACATCACCATTTGCTGAGCCTCTGTCCAACATGCTTTAGTTATTGGCAATGCATTTAATCCTCCTCTGTTTGCACAGAAATTCATCTGAGTCTGGCAAGAAAAGAGGTATTTCAGAATGAATGCCAGAAGCTAATTTATAGAACATCCAATTCTCGGGCCCTAACAAACAAGTTGTGCTACACTGCCTCCCAGTGCACAGCATCTGCCTGAAGCTCAAATGAAAAAGGCTGAAGAATCTATTTTAGATGTGGAACTACCAATAATTCCCAAAGGAATTATAACTATCTTAGAGCCTGTTCTCAAAAGCATTTAAGTTGTTTTGAAAAATTCTAGACAGAAGATAATATTGAGCTGTGGGATTTCATTTCACCTTAAATAAAGAAAGAAACTGCAAAAGTAAAAACAAAAATCGGCAAATTCATACGGCAGACTGCTTTTTTATTGAGCGCTTGTACAAAATATTTTATAAGAGTGTCTTGGGACAAACCAGGATTTCTAAATCATAGATTAAAAATCACTGACAAAACCCAAGAATTTTACAGCAGATAAAATTTCTCTAGGAAAAGGAAGAAGCATTTTTATATTTTATATATAAGGTGACCCAAGACAAAGCATTTCAAAGTTAACATAAACATAGATATCTGTTAATCTCTGTGGGCTTCATATCATGTTCTGAAACGCTAGTACTTAAGAGAACTCAGTCCTCCGATGCTGACCATTCAAAACCCTAGCAGAAGTAATTTCATAAGTGGGTAAGTCAACATCCCAAAATGTTCATATCTAGCACCCTATTCTTTTAATCAGTAACAAACACATCAACACTGACGTTCAGAATTTATAATAGTCTAATACAGGCATTTAGTAAAGAGGCTTAAGTTCAATGTAATCACCATTTCTGATTCTTTCACAGACTATGAACACATAATATTGCAGAAAAGATTTTAAAAAATAATCATTTAACAAAACCTACAGTTGAATTTTACTGGGAGGCAGGTGTACTTGCTAACATTTTTAAGATTAGCATTATTCTTGCTGGCTCTTAAAAAAGCAGTAGGGTCGTTAAGTTGAAGTACAGCTTAGCCAAGTCTAACTTTAGGCAGTTCACTTATGAAAAAGGTCAGATCCCTGAAACTAAAAGCAAGTGAATCAATCAAAAACGAGTGAAGCATGGACAGCATGGAAGAATCACAAAAATGCATAACCTACAATCTAATCCTCAAAACGTGCTGTTTACAAAAACACCGTCACAAGTCAAGCTTCTAAGAGCCCTTAGCAGAATGTCTGTAATTTAGCTTTAGACATGCAGGTAACTGATTCCTTTTGTTTAGGGGAACTAATTAAATGAAAACAAATGAAAGGGAAGAAGGGGAAACACTTACAGCAGTTGGATCCTTCAAATGGAGCTGAGTTGCTGTCACTTGTTTGAAACCACCAGGATAGCTAGAAAAACAGAACAAGCACATAAGCTTAATGCTATATGCTCAAGCACGATGTTAACACAAATATCACTACATCTTGAACAACAGTGTAATAATATTATAAGCCTTCAAAAAAGGAAGTTGTTCGCACAAGGCCAACAACTAAATTTTATTAGAAAGATTCTATTCTGTCAAATATCTAAGTAACGCCATTTGTACTTTCTTATTTATTCACTTGAATATTAAAAAGTTTGTGTTTCACAACCAGATGGATATGTTTTTAAAACTGCTTATTAAATACACCATCACAGCTACAGAATACAATGGGAGTAAGATATGCAAAATTTGAAAATATTTCAAGATGATCAAGACTCACAACCAGCCTGTGGCTGACATACAAAACAACCATTTCGAACAGTATTTATTATTTTCTTACTATTTTAAATAAACCTTAGCATGATTTGGCATATCTACAGTAATAAAATTTGACTTTTACTGCAATGCATCCACCTTTTTAAAGCCTATGCGACGTGGTGAAGTTGCATTAATTCACATATATGCATATAGTTTAAATGAGTGATACAGTGGTGCAAGAAATTACACGGATGTCAGGTAAAGCTGGGTTTCATTCTGATTTAATTACAGTATTAGGTATCAACCTAAGTGAAATGAAAATAAACCCACCATCATTAAAACTTGTCCACTCAGGGAGCTGCACAGATTTAAGTATTTGTTTTAATTGTACCATTCTTTTCGCTCACTCAAAACCAACTTAAGTACTTACGCAAGTGCCTTAATTTAGTGATAATTTTTAAGAAGTCATAGTAGTGGGGGAGAGAAAAAAAAAGCACATTACTTTCCATCAACTCTGAAGAAGAACTTCTCAGCAATTCAGCAAAGGAATTTCAGGATTGATATATTAGTACTAGCAAAATTAGCCTTCTCAGTGTGATTTATTCATCTCCTGACTGGATACATTTTGACACTTAGAGATTATTATCTAGGGTTGTCATTGTATAAAAAACCGTTCTTATTTGACTAAACTAATAATTACCATACTGTCTGTAACCGATTATTGCACTTCCATCTGTAAATAAGTTATATCTTCCAGAATAATATATTGTACACTACTGTATACATCAGTACATCTTGAGAGCATTTAATTTCTTATTAGTTTTTCCAACTTCTTTTTTTTTTTCATCCTCTGATTCAATAATAGATCAATCTTGATATTTACTGTTAGGTAAATAGGTACTTCTAGGATAAAGTAATTGAAGTTGGCAATTGTATATATCCTAAACGTGCAGTGCCAATAGGAATGTCTTCTACTGCTTAGTAAATAGAATAGTCCTGATCATTGGGTTCATGGGTTCACACAAAACAACCTGCCTCACCAAATCTGTTAACTTACTCAATTGCTCTGACTACTTTTCAGTTAGATTATTTCCCTAACAACATATACTGGGGAAAAAAAAAAGACAGACAAGGAAAAAAAAAGGTTTGCATCATTTTAAACATCCTAACATATACAAACAAAAACCAAAACACGTAAGTAAGAATTCCTTTTGAACCAATATGCTAAAAAAGACTTTAACTATTAAGAAAATATGACATTAAATTTACCACTAGCTCATTTGAATATTGATTATAAAGCTTACCCAGTATGTGAAGAATATACTTTCTGTTCCCATTTGTTACCAGAGAAGGCAATATGTCTTGTATTTATTATGACAACATGATCTCCGCAGTCACCTACAAGGTAGAAATTAGTGGAATATATTAAGAAAACCATAGGGGCAATCAACGAAAATAACAACTATAAAGTGTGTGATACATACATGGTAGCACATAAATACATATTTTGTAAAGCCCAAATTTAAAAATCTGAGCTTTTTGAGTCACACCATCCAAATCTGCACTTAAATACCAACCTTAATTACTATTTTTGTTAGTACTGTCAGGTGAGAAGGCAGGTGAGCAAGTAAAATACCATCAGACTAGATAATTAAACCATTGCAATTATTCAGCTAAGATCTGGAAATCTGGCTTACAGGCAAGTGTATTATTTTATTCAACACGTTATGCTGCATATGCACCTATATTTCAAAATACCCAGAATAAAAAAAAAGGTTAGTTCTAAACAACAATCCTAAATATTTGTTTAATTTTAGTCTTCACATAAAAACAGCACCAATGTTTACTGGAGGACTGACTATTTTGGATAAGTAAAATAATTCTACTAAATAATTACAGCCTAGGGCTAAATATATAAAAGAAACAAAAAGATTGGGGGAGAGAAAAGCCCCACAAAAAACCTAAAACAGCTTTGTTGGGAAAAAAACCACATTTTCATCAATCAAGCAGGAGTGAATGTTACAGCACATTGAGATACGTTGAGTGTTGTATCAGCAACTTTCACATCAAAAGTTTTTAAAGTGTAAAGTCGAGAATCTACCACCTTGCCAGAAAGTTACTTTAATAGATCTTCTCTACTAATAAAGTGCTAGTAAAACCCACACTGTCTCAAAAATATGATGAAAATATGAAAAAAGACATAGTTTTTCATTTCAGAAGTAATCATCTTGGTCAGCTGTATAAGCTATAACCACCCATTCAATCAATTGGAAAATGATTTGTCCAAAGTTCACTCTCATACGCATTACCATATTAGAACAACATAAGTATTCAGAGAGTCTCATTTGATTAAAACATTTTTGAGTCGGTAACGAAGTAGCTACACTAAGGAGGACTTAAATTGAGCATACATTATTTTATGGGAGCATATAATTAATCAATGCAAGTTTCACACCCTGTTTAAGTTTTCTTCCACTTTTTAATCTTGTGTTCTTTTAAAGCTCTACTTTCAACTACAGCTAAAGTGCAAACGCAGTTTGAACATCCTTCTCGATGCAGCCTTTCACTGCTGACAGATCAGTTCTAAAAACGCTGTATGTCTAAATAAATGTCAGGGAACTGACATTGGACTTTGTACCTTTTTTGTTTGTTTGGGTTTTTTAGGTTGGGAAGAAGACAGAATAAGCTCATCTAAGGAAATTTTTGCCAACAGTTCTCCACTTTCATAAACACTGAATTAACAATTCCATACACCAATAGATCAATTACAAACAATTAAGAGCCAGGAGAAAAACTAACCTGGATACTTATGCGCTACCTCAATAATGACTGCAACCTGTTCTTTTTAAAGTAGACTGAATTTATGGATTGCCAATGTCTCCTTCAAAATTTCAAATTAATACATTATTTTCCACTGGTCTTTAAACAGTGTTGTTCCCATCACCTCAGGGACAGGTGCACTTAATAGGAAGAAAGCAAAAATATCTACCATCTCCAGAAACACAGCCAAATTTTATCCTACTTCTGAAAAATATTTACAGAACACCATGCAAGAAAACTCTTCCTTTAGGTTATTTTCATAGAATCATAGAATAGTTCGAGTTGGAAGGGACTTTTAAAGGCCATCTAGTCCAACCCTGCTGCAATGAGTGGGGACATCTTCAACTCGATCAGGTTACTCAAAGTCTAGACTAACCTCACCTTGAATGTCCCCAGGGATGGGGCATCTACCACCTCTCTGGGCAAACGGTTCCACTGTCTCACTACCCTCAAAATTAAAAATTTCTTCCTTATTCCCAGTCTAAATCTACCCTCTTTTAGTTTAAAATCCCTTGTCCTATCACTACAGCCCTTGATAAAAAGTCTTTCTCCATCTTTCTTATAAGTCCCCTTTATATACTGAAAGGACGCAATAAGGTCTCCCCAGAGCCTTCTCTTCTCCAGGCTGAACAACCCCAGCTCTCTCAGCCTTTCCTCATAGCACAGGTGTGCCATCCCTCCGATCAGTTTTGTGGCCTCCTCTGGACCCGCTCCAACAGGTCCATGTCTTTCCTGTACTGGAGGCCCCAGAGATGGACACAGCACTCCAGGGGGGGTCTCACCAGAGCGGAGTAGAGGCAGAATCAATCACCTCCCTCGACCTGCTGGCCACGCTGCTTTTGAGGCAGCCCAGGATACAGTTGGCCTTCTGGGCTGTGAGCGCACACTGGCAGCTCACGTCCAGCTTTTCTTCCACCAGTACCCCCAAGTCCTTCTCCACAGGGCTGCGCTCATTCCTCTCATCCCCCAGCCTGTACTGATACTGGGGATTACCCCGACCCAGGTGTAGGACCTTGCACTTGGCCTTGTAGAACCTCATGAGTTTCCCATGGGCCCACTGCTCGAGCTTGCCTAGGTCCCTCAGGCTTGTCAACAATTTTCACGCTACAATATCGAATTATTTTTTTATGAAGTAAGTATGTTTTCCTCAAGAAATACTCAAAATAAGGCCAGTATATTCTATTACATTATGGTATATGCACTTTGTTACATACAGCATATACATTGCACCTCTTCAGATAAAACTAAGCTGCCACAGTAAATCCATTTTATATCTGTGTGTTTATAACTTCAGTAATTCCTATCATGCAGGAAAAACACATGCTTCAGGTACATGCATTTTTCCTCCTACATTTTAACTACGGACTAAATGGTAATTAAAGGTACATATTGTCAACTGTTAGCTCACAAGACTAACAAACTACTTGCCAAATCTTTCATCAGAAGACAAGTCTTCGCTGCTTCTTCTAACTATTATAAACAAACATGGCAATCTAGAGTAACACCTGGGCCAGACTGGGTTTGCGGGATAATTCCATCTAGCCTAGACTTCTTCTTTGAGGATGCAGAGAACAGCAGCAAGTCCTACCCAAGCAACTGAAGTGGCTCATCTACACTGGCTCACAATCCAACATAAAGAACCAGATTGCCCAATTTTTGAAAAATCTGGCCCACTATTTTTGGTTCTGTATTGTGAAGCTGCTCACAAAGATAGGATGCAAGGGGATGAGTGTGGAGAGAAGGGGAGGTGCAGAAGAAACATAAAAATCCAGATTCAAACCTCCTGATCAAGGCTGTATCCCCTTATTTAAGGCATATGGTCTGACAGCACCTAAAAAGATGAGACTTTGGAGAATAATGAAAGATTATCCCTAAACCAGAAAATAAATATACTTTATGGAAGGGTATTTGGATACCAAATTAAAAACAAAACAAAAAATCCCCACGATGTTATTCTCTCTAAGGAACTGTTATCTCACAGACACTAAAATATTTCTTGTTAGCTCAGGAAAAATAAAAGAAGAAAAAAAAGAAGTGTTAAGTACACCAACCACAAATTCATGCATGCTTTGCTCTCTTAGAGACTATCAAATGTCTCTCAGTAGTTGTAACCTATCAATGCCAATCTCAGGTGTAATGCGTTTGGTACTGATTTGTAGAATACTTTAGACCAAATAAAGTTATCCTTGAAATGACTTTCCAGGATTTTATAACTTCATGGACATAAAAGTATCAAAGATCTTTCCCACAGGACAACCTAAAACATTTCCTCTCAGTGTCTGCTTTATTTTTCAGACAGCCTTAGTCTCCAGTGACATCTTGTGGGTAAGACCTAATTTGCAACAGCAGAACTCCTATTTAAAACATCTTTAGAACAGTACGAATACTACCTTCTGTTATGAAAAACAGATCAAGTATAATTTTAGTATGTACACTCCACATGTATGAGCAAAGTTTAATGCTTCCTTTATGTTTCAGTAATGTCTCTTGAAAAATTTGCATGAGTATTACAGAAAACACTGTACCATCAATGTGAGGGACCTCCTTTTTATTATCTATAAAATGCTTATCACCACGAGACAGGCACTGCAGTATTACAAGTAATGAACAAGATCACAGATAGATCTTTACTGCTGAATCTTCTCATCTGCAGAAAAGCAAAATGATTTTTTCATTTAAGCAAGTAGATATCTTTTAACAATAATTATGTCTCCCATTTAAGAATCACACAGGTTCCAGCCTCATCATCACAGAATGTCTGAGGTTGGAATGGACCTCTGGAGGGTATGTTATCCAACCCCTGCTCAAGCAGGACCAGCTTTTGAATATCTCCAAGGATGGAGACTCCACAACCTCTTGGGCAACCATTTCCAGTCACTCTCACAGTAAAACAATGTTTCCTGATGTTCAGAGGGAACCTCCTGTGTTTCAGTTTGTGCCCGTTGCCTCATGAAGACAGGACTTCTCTACACCTTATTCAGAATGAAGAAGCACTCCAACTTTGTGGTGTTGTGCAGCGACTGAAAGGTACCATTCAGAAAATCTAATCAAGAATTACATCAGTGTTTCATTACATGCACGTGAATTAAATCTTTATATCTAAAATCAGTGCAACGAAACACATTTCAAGGTTTTAAAAAAATGAAAGCACAACTCACTGTAATTCAGCTACTAAAAATAAATTATGAATTCATAATGAGCTTTACATGGATTGGTAAAAACAACAACATAAGGTTGTAGAGGGGTATGAAGGAAAAAGACAAGAAAGAAAACGAAGACATTTATAATTTACAAACAATTGAAAAACGTAACCTTATACATCAGGCTTGATTTTAAAACTGAAATCAGAAGAAAAATACAAGTGAAGGAAAGCAAATTTGCTTTCATCTACCGCAATACTCACTTAGTGCATGATAAATAGGTTTATGCCTGCCTTCAAGTCTGATTACAGTCGCAGCTGCTATTTTTCCTGGTGGCTGCATCTTCGCATCGAGGAGGTACCAGGCTCTGGCAAAAGTAGCCCATTGCTAAAGAGAAAGAGATGCAGTGCTTAAGATAGTAAAAGAACACACTACCGTACATAAATCTAGCTTTTCTAATTAGAAATCCAGCGTCTCTAATTAGATCAACACTATTTTTACAGTCCAAAATACTAGAATAAATAGTAATATTCAACAACACCCCCTCCAAATAACCTTTAAATGGATGGAGAACGCCACTACACACTGCCATACGCCCACTGCTGTACGGGCTTCCAAGGTATGTGGCTGCACCACCACTGAAAGGTTACCAGCTTTGAGGGTTTTGTTTCAAAAACAAAGATCTCTGGCTGCAAGCTTCCATTACTGCTAATTGAACTGTAAAACCGCTGTAGGCTATTTAATGCCCAACAGCTCTCTCCCTCTCAGTGAAGGGCACAACTCCCCCAAACGCGGTTTTATGAACAGGGACAGGCAGCGGGTAGCCTTGCCCCTCACAGTCACACACCCGCTGACCACTACCGGCCCCTCAGGGCGAACACCGGAGCGCAGGGGCGCACCGCGACGAGGGGAGGCCGCCGGCCACCCCGGCCCTCCCCTGGGGCCCTACCGCCCCTTCGCCCCGGCGCCTCACGGCCGCTCTCCGCCCCATGGCGGCCGTCGCCGCCGCCGCATGCCCTCGGAGGCAGCGGGACAGCCCGCACCGAGGGGGGGAGGGCCGCGCTCACCTGGGCCGCCTTGGTGTAACTAGCCATGGCCGCCCTCCCGCCGCGGCTGAGCGGAAGGGAAGGGGAAGGGAAGCGGAGCCCCTTGGCCGCCGCACCGGCGGGAAGCGGAAGCGCTGCCCTGCGAGGGGCGGTGCGAGGGCGGCAGAGCGGGCGCTTCGGAGCGGCGGGGGCTCCATTCCCGCCCGGCCATGGATCGCTACCTCCTGCTCCTGAGCTGGGGGGAGCGCAGGGGCGAGGGTGCTGCGGCGGGCGGCCCCGGCCCCGGGCCCGGAGCAGGTACCGCCGCGGGGGCGAGGGTCCGGCGAGGCCGGAGGCCGCGCCGTGTGGGGAGCCGCCTGCCGCGGGGCCCAGCCGGGCTGGCTTAGCGAGGGCTTTTCTCTACGGTCGCTGGTCTGCGATCTGCGCCCCTGCAGGCTTTTCTGGACCCCTACCTCGTTAAATCGCCCCCTTTTTTCAGGCTAAAAGTCTTTAATGACTTAAACCTTCAGAAACTTAGGGTTTTTGTGTTATATTGCGACACTGCAATGTAACTCTCTAGGGCGTTCCTGAGATGTGCACTGCTTTAGCGAGAATTTTACAAAATTTGTCTTTTTAAACTCCTACAAATCTGCAGTTGGCAGGTTTTTTTAAAACTAGACTTCTAATATTTAGCTGAACTTTATATTGTATTTGCAAGAAAGCAAGACACAACTTCTGTAATTCGGTAGTTTTAAGAAAAACTTTTGTTTTTTTCAGCTGGGACTGCTGCAGCTGTTTATCAGCTCCTGAAAGAAAGCTGTAACTCATCTATAAATGCAGATGTGAGCGCATTCCCAGGTAAATATAGTAGTGTACAGTAAGGTAAGGCAAATTTTATCAAGGAATTGGCCTAGGCACATTTTATGATCTAGGTGAAACAAGTCGGAAACTTAAGGAAACCCCATTTCTGCAGTGTGTGTAAACCTGCAGGTGGGACTGCTCCTGCTGCTACTGTTTGTGTAGAAAATTGATGTCATTTCAGCAGCTGAGGTGTTAGGAGATGATTAAATAGATTGGACACAAGAAATGAAAGAGAAGGGTTTTGAAAGGTTGACAAATTTTAATCCAGCTTAGCAAGGAAGAGTAGGAAAAGGCTTGTTTCTCATGTTAGTGGGCAGCGTGATATTTTCATTATTCCTATGATGTTTTCTAATTTTTTTCAGTGGAAGCAATATTTGTCTGTTGGGTATCAATTCAGAACCCTAATGCATGAATATTTATTAAATCATTTCATCAACTTAAAGTAGATTTCTGAAGATCTGCTTTAGTACTTTTAGGGGTTGGGTGTTTGAGTTTTTTTGTTAAAAATGCTTTCTTAGTTCTTTACTTGATTTGGATATCTAGTGTTGAGCTGTTAAGGTTCATCTTATCACAGCTATCATATAATTGTGATTCATGTGGGGAAACCACTATAAGCTGTTAAAATTCATGAAGATGGGAATGTTAAGCTGTTTTCAACTTCTGTGCGTTTTACTGCATAGAAATATTGAGAGAGCATGTCATTTTGTGAACTGCGTAAACCATATTTATGAAAGTTGTGATTTAGTTCAAGTATGATACAGCTTCTGCAAATGGAGAGCAATGTTGCCCAGAATGGAGAAGAGGTCAAAGATTTTCTTACTCATTAACAGTCAGGGGATCTGTAATAGTTAGACACTTGCCAAGACACTTACCTATACCTTAATATGTTTAGAACTTAATTGTAATGCCAAAGGAAAGTAGAACTCAAGTCATTGTGGCGCATTGAATGACTCGCATAGAGTCTTTCAACAGAGATGTTCATTGTAATAGGAAGACTAGATTGTAGTGGATTGATTATTTTAAGTAATTGTTTTATCTCTTTGCAGCATGTTCAGTGGCTGGTATTCCAGGTGTAAAGAAATGGTATTTTGCGAGTCATGTTATATGTGGTTCTTATCAGGTAAGACATATTTTTTTTTCAGAATAGAAGTTCCTCAACTGTCTGCCTGTCATTAGTGCAAGTTAGAATTGTGATGTTCAAAGTTCTTTTTGCTTAATTAATTCTTTTTGCTTGATCAGTTCTGCAGTTGTGACTGGGAGGAAATAAATTTTGACACACAGAAAAATGAAGACTCTCTCCAAACAAGTATTGATGAATGCCTGGGAGCCAGACAAAGTTTTGAGGAAGACGACAATAGCAGTCGAGAGTCACTGTCTATGACTGAGTATGCATATTATTATTTTTATTGAAAGTGTAGCGATCTGACATTTAACAGTAATAATCCAAGGGAATCAAGAAAATTTAACAAGTAAAAGTTATTACCAAAGCAACAGTTAACTATGAAGAATCCCCTACTACTACTGAAAATAATTCTGTTTCATTTACCATACTTTAATTTTGTTGGCCACAGATGATTGTTATAGAATAACTGAACAGTTTCCTAATAGCTGACGATTTTATATACAAAAAGAAGTTTCTTGCTAATCCGTCTTGAATCCTACTTCCAGTTTTACTGCAGATTGTTTTGAAGTCATTTAGCCTGCTTCTGCCTCAGTAAAAGGGGAGAAAAGTATATCTCATTCCCTAGTTATGTTTGTGCAGAATTTTAAAGATCTAAGATACTTATGTCAGGTAGTATTCATTAGTTGTAACTTTTTGTTTCTAAATGACTTTGTTCATATTTTGTTTCCCACCATGTTGCTCTTCATTTTCAGTATTTATGATGAAGCTGCAGAAAGTCTGCATCAGTTAGCTGATAAACTGCCTGCTCCAGGTAATCTCACTTAAAAAAGCAATCTCATGTGAGTTTATCTTTTTAGTTATTACTCTGAAAACTCAGCTGGTAAAACCATAGTCAAATGGAAAAATTCAGAGGATGTCAGTTTGATAGCTGAATTAACTTTTTTGCAGATCTTGGAAGTAGTTTAAGGAACTTGAGCATGATTGGCGTTGCAAATCAGCTTACAGAGTAGTTTGCTGCTTGTTTCTTTGGAAGGCCATATTTCAGTACAGTTTAAGGTAGCTATTTAAATAATTAATTTTTGCATCTGAAATGGCACCAAAGTAGTAATAGACAGTAAGCAATATGAAACTCAACGTGCAACCACAGGAAGTTTTTATGAAAAAAATGGAAGGTGTTGGCATCACTCTTATATCTGGTTTGCCAGCTGATTGCTTGTGGGTGGAGAGCTAAGAAGCTGTGAAGGAACATAGATCAGAACTATTGGATTCAGATTTTGTAAACTGGAGACACATTATCGTCTTGCATGTTAGGGTTACCTAATGTTGCAGTAGTTGATTTGGGATAGCAAAGGAACTGAATGCGGAAAGAATGAGAAATAGCAGTTTAGAGGTGTTAAAAGGAGGAAAATGACATAGTGTAGTTGTACTGGAGACAGCTCTGATCTGTCAAATACAATGCTGAGTGAGAGAGGAGAAAGGTATAGAGCCGCTGTAACTAAGCGAATGGCAAAATACTTTATTTTGTGTTAATCTAAGAGGAGCAGCGAGAGATGAGCTAAAATGTGTGAAAAGTGTTTTACATCTTGCTGAAGTTACTTGAAGTTGATCCTTAAGTCCATTTTAGTGCAGTCAATGATAATCAGTACTTTTCTATCTTTAAATGACTGAATCGTTTACTGAATAATGGTACTTTGAGTCATATGTAACTGTTTTTATAGGCAGAGCAATGGTTGATGTAATACTGCAGGCTGTTGAACGAGATGGACCCAAGTTAAAAGACTGCTTACCTGTTATCGGTGCCCTGAAACACCTGAGAGAATGGCACTCTGCGCAAATCACTATTGCAGCAAATGACTCTAAAGGGTATGCTGTTTATTTTAGGTCTATAAACAAGGTCATTCTTGTTTTGTGTTAGCATATGTCAGTGGTTTAAAATAAAAACAGTGTCTTGAGTACTTTACATGTACACTTTGAAAATACGTAGATTTGTCTTCTATTATTGTTTGAAGGGAGGAATTACTCATGCTGATTTATTGTAAATACATGCACTAACCAGAGGGGCAGGCAAAAAAGCAAGTCCTCTGAAGTTCCTGTTTCTATGAGAGCAGAAGGTTAAATATTTTCTCTTTCCTTTCTATCACTAGTGGCTTCAGTGTGCATACGATGTTTTGAAGTTGTACTATGCTACATAATAACTTGTACTGATTGTAGTTTTCCAGTTTTTGTAAAATGAGTACATAACTCTGCTGGTTTTACTTTAAATTTTATATTACCTTTGGTATTATATTTCAGGGAGAAAAAAAAAAGTCTCAGATTTGTCCCTTTTGAAAATGGAGTATAAATGCTAAATTACTTCCTGTATGCTTCTGAAGCGTCTTAACACTGAAACTATTAATTCAATTTGAAATTAAGTCCAGTAATTTCCTTACTGTCCTCCTCTAATTGACATAAGTGGGCCATTATATGTCTCAATGTAAACCACAGTGGTTTGTTTTTTTTTTTTTCCCATGCAGTGAATTATTGTGTGGATATTGAATAACTTGGCAAAGTCTCCTCCAGTTCCCCTCCCTTCCACGCCCAAAAAATTCAAGTTTGCTTAGTAGAATATGTGGTTAAGCTTAATCCTAAGTTAATAAAACTGTTTAAAATTAAAAAGTTGAATGCCCAGTCCTTGGATAGAATAAGCAATGTACCTACTATATAGTACTTCCTAAGGTACATGGAGGAAGATAAACTTATTGCAGTGACTTCCATGAGCGTTTCGTCTCAGCGCTCATTGAAATCTTCCTGTGCTGCCAGTTGTTGACTGAATAAATTTTTCTGCTGCCTTTTATGTAAAACGAGGCCATTTGGGCATACAGTTTCTCTGATGAAAGTTCTCTCATTTATTTTTCCTGTTCTGTTGATGGTGCTGATTTCTGTTAGAAGACAGACTGACAGTAGGACCCACAGATACTGGCTGTTCTCTCTCTCTGTTGTTGAATTTGGGTAATACTTGTGCTGCAGTCACATCTCTACTTACAAGGCTAACAACAAACCATCTAGGTGGGCCAGTGATAGCCCCAGTGATGGCTACCTGGCTTTGCTCCAGCTTCTAGCACCCAGCCTTACTATGGTATGCCTGCAGCTTGCCATTGCCAGTGTTACTTGATGTCTGACAAAGTTCTTTGCTGTTACGTTCATGGAGGATATGAACAACTTCCTTTACAGAGCCTGAACTAGCGATTCTATAGTATATTGTACTTTATGGAATATAAAGCTATATACGTTGTCTTAACACACGCAAGACTATTCAGTGCTAAGAGGTAATAGGTAAATTCAGTCAAATTGCACTGCATGTTAATTTGTAATACTAAATTCAGTAAGGTTAATTCTTCCTTATTTTTACAGTAGCTGGCAAAAGATTGCAGACTATCTGTCAGCAGACTTTGTATCTTCAGATAACATCATGAATATTATTGATTTAAAAGAACTTTGGAGAGGAAAGATTCAGATATGGGAAAGAAAGGTAAAATAACTTTTTTCAGTTATGGTTATTTTTTTAAAGCATCTGTGTACATCATTTAAAGCATGTATTTTACAGTGCATTTTATGCTTTAAGCCAAATTGGGTTTTGACAATGTAATTCAAAGAGGTATTGTGCAATGTATCTGGGTGGGTGGGGGAACACTTGGCTTTTTAGCATGATGAAAGGATAAATGAGATCAAGGCATCAAGATCTGAATTTCAGAAATCCAGATGCTCTTCTCTGAAATATTTGCCTTAGAACTTCTTGTTCAGACTTAGATTGTTTTGTGTCTATCACAAATCATTATCATGTAACTCTGTAAGTCATTGTTGCAAGGACTTGTCTAATGTTTCTGCAGACACTGATAGCTTTGTGGTTGTGAAAGACATTGATTACATTTTCAGTATTAAAGTTTTGGATACAGTAGTTTTTTATCTAAATCTAATGTTTTTGCTTAGTTTTACAGATCTGCTGGAAACAAATATAATACTAATTGTTTAAAATAGTAATACATGTAACTGGCTGAAGAGAAATAATTTTTCTCTCTTTGACATGTTTATTGTCTTTTTTTTTTTTTTTTCCCCCCAGTTTGGATCAGAAGTTAGGTTTCCAGAATTTTGTCTGAAGAGCACTTCAGCAAAGACATTCAGCACTTCACATTTAAGTTCTTGCTTTGCTGTTAAAAAAGAGCGACAATCAAGGAATACTGATGCTTTGCCAGAGGCAAGTATTCTTGATCTTTCTTTAAGCCACTAGAATTCATCTGTCTTACTTTCCTGAAAAAATTAGTAATTGGGGAAACCTTAGTCAGGATATAAAGCTGTATATGTCTGTCATAATTGAAAATTAAACATAACAGTAATGATTGCATAAGATTGAGGAGTACTTCTTTTGTTCATGTGTGTTCTCAAAACAGGTCCTTAAAATTTCAGCTGTTTGTTCTTAGGAATGTAATGTTTCATGTTTTCCACTGGAAGTAGTTATTTGATAGGAACTCCAGAATCATATTTGTTGATGAAAACAAAAATGGGTGTTTATGAAAACTGATATCAATTAAGAGATTATTATTTTCATTGTTAAAATATGTACATTTTGGGTTGCATTTGTCTGTTCCTGGTAGATCTTATTTTTCTTTGAATTTGGATAAGAGTTTCTTTCTAGAATGTCAACCATATCCATCAAATGGGTTGTAAGTTTTATTAAACAGAATTTAATACCTTCCTTGTTTTTTATATAATTATGTTTAATATGGTGTTGTCAAATGTTTTTCTCTATATTCCTTCATACCTTTCAGATGTACTTGTAAGGCAAATGCCTCCAGCAAAACACTTGAGGAAGTTCGACTGAGATAACATCGTATATAGTGTTACATAGTTTTTGATTTGATCTCTCTTCAGGTTTTTCATTACTATGGTCCTGCGCTAGAATTTTTACAGATGGTGGTGCTCTCTGATCTACCTTCCTTTTTTATATCAGATCTGGAATTCGAGGTGTATCCTTTTTTTAAGGTTCTAAACTACTACTGATAATGGTCCATAGCAGAAAGAAAACAATCGGGATCTACCCATGCAAGCAACAGACGAGGACTGGCAAGGGCTCATTCACATTCTAGCCTGCCAAAATAGTCATAGTGATTCTTCACAACTGGATTTTTTAATGTTGAAATGTAAATTACACTAACAATAACGAGCTATTTTTGATATTATTGCATATATACTTTGTCTGTTGATGTGTATGCTATTTGTGAGGAAAGAATAGAGAAACATTTACTGCTGTGTAAGTTTAAAAAAAAAAAAAAAAACAGCCTAACTCATTAGTGTATATAGTGTCCTTCACAATATAGAAACATTTTTCCACAAATCATGTTTTTATTGTGTAGGTGCAAAATCTGTGTCAAGGTATAGCAGAGGAGTTCTCTTGAGTTGTGTATGCTGCAGAGATCGCAAGGGGTATTCATATTGGTTTTAAATTTATGTACTTTTGGTACTAGTCTTGGTGTAACAATAGTAGCTTAGGCTGTATAAGCCTGTCAGGATTTTGAATATATAAGTATCTGTCTATGTCTGCCTATATTAAAGATGTCAGTGGTGCATATCGTCATATAACATTTCCAAGTGTACCACCTTGCCTGGAAAGGCGAGTTTCGTATGGTTTGTGGTACTGGAGTATCAAATATTAGACACTTGCAGTCCTTGTTTGAAATGGGATGGTAACATGATTTGTAAAATAGATATGCATGCAGTTCTTTGTGAAGATGAGGTTCCTTAAACTGTTCTGTTCAGGAGTCTGGCAAGAAAGAGTACCAAGGAGACATCTACGCTGCTTTTGGACCAGATTTCTTCTCTCTCTGGGAAGGTAAAAACCTCTTTTTATTTAGGTAAAGCAGAAAAATGAAGATATGTATATTGCTCATAAAAGATACAAGAAAAATATTTTTAAACCTAGTCTCTGTGTAAGCTCCTTCAATATTTAGTTCTAAAGCAAATTTAACTTTTAAAGGTGCATGCTATACAGGTCCTGACAATTTGTAAGCCCACTGAATATTTTTCTCTTTATCTTAGCTAAGTTGCGATCTCCTAGAACATTTTGTAACTTTTAATCCTATCCTGACAGATAATTTCTGTGCTATCATAATTCAACTATTTTTTTAGCAAAAGGCAGGCATGTGTGCAGCCTACAAAATGTATCAAGCTAGTGTGAACTGGTAAGCTTTTTTCTTTTGCATGTGCATATTCTGCTTTTCCATTCTGATTTTGGATAAGAAGAGATCTTGAGACATTTACAAGCCTAATTTTTTTTCCTCCCCCTCCCCCTCTTTGGAATGATAGTATGATTATTCATAGCCACAGCATTAGTTTGAAAATGTTTTTCCTGAATGTTTAAGGTGATGTATGCTTGTTTAGGAAAGTTTCTTTTTAGTGTTAAATCTATGCCAATCAAAACAGAGCCTGCAGTGAAAATGCTGTTACAATTATAATGAATAACTGATGTTCTTTTATTTACTGTGGAATTGGTATTCTGCTATCAGGCTGTATGTTTCATCTTGAGCTTGTTATTTAGGTTTTTAGAAACTTTTTTCCTCCCCTGCCACTCCATTCTCCATTATCCTTAGCCAGAAAAGAAAAGTCCTTTTTCTAATGCTGTACCAAAAATACCTTTCGGAATAGGTTTATATTGGTAAATATCGCAGGTAATTTTCATTTTGCATGAGGATACTGAACATTTGGTCAACTATCTTTTACACTCTAAGAGCTTGCCTTTCTACTAGTTCTTTTAAAGAAAAAAACAAAGCAGTTAAAACATGTTCTCAGGCTACTTTTTAGAGTCTGCACATGTTGAATTGAATATGTTTTCGAGATAACAATTTCTCGTAGGGATTTTTTTTCAGTCTACCACTGGAAATAGCACACATTTGTAGGCTTTTCTAATAGCTGTAAAAACATTGTTTTATTGCTTGAGTATTCAAATATTTGTGCATTTTTTTCTATTAGTGCTTATTGGCCTGAAATTTATGTACAGACATAAACCTAGTCCAGTATTGATTAATTGAAAAGGATAATATGTAGGGAGGAAAAAAGTTACATGTTTTTCAAAGGAATGCAGAGTTGCTGATGCCAACTATATCTTTTGAATTCTGTTTTCATTCTGGATACTACTCTACAGAAGTGTTTTTAGCCAGATTATTGAAAGACTTGTAATAGGTAACAAATACCTTTTTAGGTATGAAATTATAAATTCATCAGTTAATGATCTCTCAACTGGAGCAAAAAATAAGCACAATTTTTACAGCCTCTGTGTCAAATGCTGTTCCATCTCAATTGATGTGAATGACAGGATTGTTAAGTAAAGATGTTTTTCTTCAATTGAAGTACATTTGAAATAATGCCAAATCAGTAGCTCAAGAATGAAATGTAAAACAGGTTTCAGTAATATTGCACGTATTGTATTTGCTCTCATTATTTAGGTGGGAGCTTTATTTACATTGCCATGTAATGTAAGCAGTGTAGTAATCCCATCCCCTGCCCAGCTGAGTACCAAGAAATGGAAGGAATATATGGCTAGGAAACCCAAGGTCATTACTGGTAGGTAAAAAGATGATGACTACAGGTATATTTTGTTGTGGTTATATCTTTATGTGTATGTATATGTATAGATATGGTGGGGTTTTTCTGTACATTTGGGATGCCCTTTTTTTCTCTCCAATGAAATTAAGTCAGTGATTGTAATCTTCATTCACAGAAAAGGTTTTGGTGAATGTGAGTACAGCTGCACAGACTTGTAGAGGAAAATTGATAACAACATCATGGCAAGCTTTAGGGAAACAATGCATCTCCTTTAAGCCATTTCTGTGTCCGATCTGTCAGCTAAGATCCAGCTTCCACACACCTTTCTAAGGTGATTGTACAATCCATGAGCGAAGAGGTTTGCTTCTGCAGATGGAAATCAAGTGTGCTTCACTTAGGTGCTTCCTTTCTCTCTTAAGCATTTCCAGAGGTTCTTCAGTGCACTTGCATTTAATTTCAACCTCTTCCCGGGAAAATACAGAACATCAGGAAATGCTGGATGCCTCCATTCACCTGAGAGCCAGTGTGCTTAACTAGTGTTTGAGAATGTGCTCCTTCTTCCTTATGGGGCTGCGCTGATGGCAACTGACTCCTCTTACGCAGTGTGCCAATGCTTAGAAATTTGATTCAGAAAGAGAGAGAACAGAATCTGTGCAGACCAAGACTGGGTGGAGTTTCTCAGTCAGCCAGTATATATTCCCTGCAAGCAGAGGCACTGCACAACTAGCGACTGTGAGGTTTGTAGGCACTCGAAAACATCGGGCTAAAAGGAGCTTGGTGATAGCCCAGTGCTTAAAGTACTTATCTAGGACAGGATGAGATGTAGGATTCTGCCTTCCTATGTGATTTTGTTGTTTATACGGTGGTCTAATATATAATTCATGCAGATTCCAAGGAACAGTGACTTCTGTTGCCAACTGAAGATAGCGTTTGTGAACAAGTATGCTGATGAGGATGGCTGACAGACTGATATTCTTTCAGGTTTTGGGACAGGTGAAAAATTGAGAGGAATTAGGAACAGGGCAAGAAGCTTAATTCTATGGTGTGGGTGCTGGCAGTATATAGATTTAAAATGATCTCTGCGTGTTTGGATGTGGTAGAGCAGAGGGGGTGTGATTATAATGCTGATCACAGCAGCACCATTTATACTGTGTTGAAGAGATACTACTGATGCAGTCAAATGAGCACAAGATCCCCAGGGTCTGCAAGATCTTCTTTGTCCTGTGCTCCAGAGGAAGGGTTTTGTACAAGTATTAGCTATAATGTGATCAGTAATACGCATTAGGCCTCTTGAGCAAAATTTAGAATAGGAGGAAGAACGTGGCCATTTAAACATATTTGCTCGTTTAGTAGAAAACTATTTATTTTCTAGTGGCCACCACTAATCTGACCATATTAATGATTTGCAAATCCTTAATCTCTTCAATCTGTGGGAAGGTGTAATTCTTTGAATTGGTAGTTCTCAAATACTAATTAAGATTAAAATGAGAAATAAAAGCTGTCCCATGAGGAATCAGCTTTGAGATGCCAAGATAAACTGGAAAAGGAAAATATTTCAAATGACTAGGGGAACAGGGAACAAGACGGTAGTGAAAATGTGTCTGGAATCTTTTTTTTCTTTCTTGTTCTTTTCTTTCTTCTTTCCCTGGATTAACATATTGAGGTAGTGGGATTTCCCCTCTCTTCCCTTCCCCTTCCAACTTAAACTTTTCAAGAAACACTGGAATGCTTTATATTTGCTACTAACAAAAATTTATAATACTAATAAACGTCAAGCTCTTCTTATTTATTGAGACTGTGCTGCAAATATCTTATGAAATTAAGTGATTTGACTTTTAAAACTTAGTACATCAAGAAGTATTCATTCTCTTAATTTCTACATCTACCAAGGTGCTATAAAATGTTTTCTGTGTAAAAAGATAGCAAACCCATCTTTTCACTGTTACTATCAAGTCCTACGTTAATTTATTTTCAAAACTGCATACTGTATGCCAGTGTTTAAAAATAGAATGTGTTTATCTCTCACCCAGGCTATGCACAAGGGTAAAGCATTGAGTGAAACTCTTATTAATGAATAATGCAGCTTCCTTGGGAAGAGTGTGTACAGTATTTCCTTTTCCTCTACGGATATATGCTCTTCCAGTGAACACTTAACATTATTTCAATCCACATATGCGAAAATGTCTATTTTTGCCTAGCAGAGGAGACCCTTCTCTAATCATTACATATGTAGCCCACTGTTTGCCTAACTCTTCATTGTTTCATGGTAGAAATCTAACTTTGCCAGTTAAAGGCTTGCATTTTACTAAGACTGATCAAAGAAGTTCTCTTGGTTGGTGGTTGGAGTTTCCAGATGTACTTTGTAGCCTGCATTAGAAAGCTGGCTCTCACTACATTCACAGGAGTTCGGTGCTGGTAACATGCTAGCTTTAAGCCAGCAGCGTAGTCCAGCTCATCTTTGCTGCTGTAGCTCATTTATTTTGGACGATCTTCAGTTTGTAGCTTTTTAAGGGGTAAATAGCAGCTGTAGTTAGTGTGTCTCCTAAAAAGATGTTAGTAAGATTTCTCACAGAACAGAAGAGGCCAACTAAAATAATTTTGATGGCGGATTATAGCTTGCTTTAAAGCTGTTTTCCTGACGGTGTTTCACAGTTATGTCCTGATGTTTTTTAAGTTCCAGAAATTGAACTGAAAGGAGAATCTTGCCGATATTATTTCTTGCTACAAGGCAATGGCTCTGGAGGATGTAAAGCAACCTTGATTCATTCAGCTAGCCAGATCAATGGTACGGCCACTCTTGCTGCAGTAAATGGAAAGCTAAAGACAAAAGCAGAAGAAACGGAGTCAAGTAAGAGTTATTATTTATTCATTTAAGAGTATCTGAGTGCAGGAAAATGCTACTAAAATGTATGTGTTCCTTTTATTCATTCCAGTCTGTGTTAAAAG
This sequence comes from Nipponia nippon, assembly GCF_047370975.1. Lineage (NCBI taxonomy): Eukaryota > Metazoa > Chordata > Aves > Pelecaniformes > Threskiornithidae > Nipponia > Nipponia nippon. The sequence goes on along the minus strand of NW_028262290.1, from coordinate 14,438,423 downwards.
GGAGAAAACAAGGAGGAACATTACATTTTGACGAATAACTCTTCTTTCAGCAATGTTTTTTCAAATTGATAAAAAATATAGTAACAGCTTATTTATTCACACAATTTACTCTTACCATATTTTTTAAATCGACTACGTATAGTTGTAGTCAGTCATTTCTCATAACTGTGATTAGTTGTAAATGTTTTAATGTACGGGGACGTCCAGGTAATATTAATGCAAATCAAATTTGCAGAAACTTAAAAGTTTAAAAAGGATGTATAGTTGGTATAAAGACTGAGCAGCCCATGCCTAAGATCTAGTCAATCACCTGTTGACAAGCCTGTTTCACTGATGATTTAAAACAAAAGCCGCAAGGCAGGCGGGCAAGTTGAATTTCATGATCATGTCTTCAGTTACTTGGCAGATGTCCATATTACTGCAGAGTGGTTAGGATATGGGCTAGCAGATGATCAGCTGCTCCACTAGGTAAGAGCATGTATGTAGACATTTATCTTAGAGTAGTTGTCCTGTAACAACTACACATAGTAGATAACTCTGCCAACTCATGTATTTGCTCTCAATAACACTGACAAAGAGCAGAGTGACCTGCATCTTATCCTCTTATTTCCTTATTATTGAAATAAATCCGTGTGCAATATGACTGACTGCTTACCATTTGTCCTAATTAAAATCCCATTAGTATGGTGTCAGAAGACTGAAAGTCCTTGACCATGTGTTGGGAGAAAACTTTTCTTTCCTGGTGTCAAACTTAGGATCTTTTTACCTTCTTTAAATGTCAGTCATGTTAATTGTGTTGTCATGATACTGCTTTTGTACAGAAATTCAAAAATACTGGTCAGATATCTATTCCAAGTTATCGCCCTGGTGTCTTAATTAATTTGTAATTGACTTTATATATTAGCCATATTTGAAAGTCTGGTTCTTTCCTTTGAATATGAAATTTGTATGTCTGCTGTGTTTATGTCGTCTTTTAAGAAGTAATGAATTGGTGTCTCCAAAGTCATAGGAGAGAATCTTAATAACAGATTTCTCCTCATCTGTGCAGGCTTTCATATTGCTGACTTTATCAAGTCTCTGCCGCATTTTTGTGGAGAGGAGATTGTACAGAGAGAAAAGAAACTGTCTTGTCTTCAAGTGTTTGCCTTGAAGGAATATCTCAGTAAGTAATGGAGAGCACTGGTAGTTCTCAAACTAGTATTTAAATGGTCTTTATTTCTGACTGAATGCAATGGCTCACCTTACAGGTGAGTTGGTCACTTTGTGAAAAAAAAAGTGGAGCTTTAAAGAGAAACTTTTTGTAGTATATCCATGATTGTATGTCAGGTAATGACTTTTAAATATTGAAGAAAAGAGAATGCTGAACTTACAATAAAGTTGGAGGGTGTTTGTTAGACTAATACTCTGAAAGTTTGAGCATAGCTTTGGAATAATTCTATGGTAATTAACTTTTTCTCTGCTCTTTTTTTTTTAATGCTTTTTTTCCCCAAAAAACTTTACTGCTGTATGTGCCTTCTACAAAAATAAGAATTCTGTTTTATGGTTTTAATTTTTTTTGGTTTATTTTGTTATTTCTTGCAAAAGTCTTAAACAGCAGATGAGAAGTATTCATTGGAGATTTGCTAAATTTATCATGATACATCATTCATAATAATAACTGAGAGGTCATCCTCTGTAGATTTTCATGACTTTGCAGAGAAGTACGTTTGTCTGTCCTGAGTGTTTCTGTCTTAAATCCATTGCTCAAAGAGACTCAATTAAAACAAAAAATGCTTCTGAGAGATTGGCTAGATTATTGAAAATGGCATACTGTGAAAATAATTTAAGTGTATTATCATTAGTAGAATACCAGCTTAAGGAAAATAAGATTTCTGCTAACAGTCTTGTCTTCCACCCTCCACCCCCATCAACTTGCAGTCATTCCCAGATTCCTGTCTACTTTAACCCTGAGCTTGGGGCTGCCTTAGAGCTTGTGTTTTAGTTTGTTTTGAGTGGGTCACCCATTTCCATTAGGATGAAGACTGAATAGGAGCAGTCGGGATTTGCTAGTCATCCTAAATCATACCAGAATTACCTGGCCCTTGATATTCTGACCAAAGAGACTGGAACAGGCTATCAGTTATATTGGAGCCACACTTCCACAACAGCACGAAAAGTAGGTGGGTAGGAGGCTCTGTAGACTGGAGCTTTTTATGTTTAGGCTCAGCAAGTCCAGATGTTTGTCTCTGGGGGATTCAAACCTGGATATACTCAGAAATGTGCATACACAGAAATTAAAGGACTGTAAAAACGTGATTCACGTGTGATTTCAGCTATTCTCACTGCTAAGTTTTTTTCACTTGCCTATGGAGTAAACCACCCATGCCTTGCCTAAGGGTACAATAGTAAGTGTCAAGTTAACTTGTGATATTGTTTTGGGGTGGGGATTTTTTTGTTTGGTTGTTTTTTAGCAGGCTCCAGTTATTCATTGTTACTTAGCAGGTGCAGTAGCTTCTCTTTCTTTCTCTTTCCTTTTATAGAGAGAAAAGAATTGATGGAGCAGCCTCCAGTTATTTCTACTGATGAGTTCAAAAACTTGTTAGAACTTACAAGAGAACGTATTTTGGACCTGTGCAGCACTAGTTTTCCTAAACCTGTTCTACAGAAGGTTGCCAATAGAACTAGGTCATGCACTGTGACTTCGGGTAAGTATCATTATTTAGAAAATACACTGCTAATTCTCTTTTGATATAGTTTCATACCTGTTGTCAATTTTTTACTAAAAGAAAGTGAATCTTTTACCAAAAGAGGGAAAAAGAGAATGAAAAGTAAAGTAGCTTTCTAGGCTTTTTTGCAAACTGAAATTACCCTCGCATTAACTATTTTGTTTCTTTTCCTCAACAAAAAAAATTATGCAGAAAACATTTCTGATCACAGCACAAGGCAGATTTTCCTTATGTTTATATACTTTTAAATATATATATATATGAAAGAATATATATATGTATATAAAGGAGTGTATGTACATATATATATTTCTTTAAAGAATAAGATTCTTTACTTCTATTAAGGGTTATCCACCATATATTTGTTGCAGAATCTGATTTAATGGAGCCAAATCCATTGGAGTGGCCAGAAAGACATGTTCTTCAGAATTTGGAGAACTTTGAAAAAAACAAACAAAAAACGAGGTAATGGTTAAATACTGGACATTTTCTTTGTAGTGGCCGTTGAACATCACTCTAGAGGAACTGTATATGTTGATAGCCATTTTTTAACAGTATTTCAGAGGAAACACTTCTTAAAGCTAAAACTACGTTTGTGTCAATTTCCAAAGGTGTATTTTCTTGGTATTTAAAGTAGTATTGTTTTATTTTTATTGACAAAATACAACTGAAAGTTAGCTAAAAGTAACATAGTTCCAAAACTAAATTACCAAAACGGCACTACTAGAAAGTAGTAGCCATAGTAGAAAACCATATTGTTTTTTTCTCCCAGCATGCCCTGGGGCATAAATAATAAAGATAGTACAGTGGTTTTTGTCAGCATGTACACTGTGTTTCTAATCTCATATTTCCTAAATAGTCAGGACTTAGTATCAGGTCTCACTTAATTTTAATGTAGAAGACCGTATTGGTTTTATGTTTTAAATTTGTATTTATTTTTTTCCTTCAGTGCTGATTAAGTGAAACCTGTAGATCTTTGTGTCACTTAATACAGCCTACTGATTTCAGTTTAGCTTTCACTTTTATATCTTAATGATATGACTTAATGATCTTTGCTGACAGACCTTTAGAGCCAGGTGTTTATCTGCCTTTTTCTTAGTTACTTCCATCCCATTTCTGTCTTTCAAATACCATAGCTGGCCATGGCCTAATTGGAGTTCTGCATGTCAGAAATTCTCACATTAGATATCTGCTTTCTCATGGGTAGTATTATTACTATTGGCATTTTTCTCAAACAGGTAAAGTTCTTCCTTCTAATTAGCTTTTGAAAAGCTTCTTGAAGGACCTTTTGTTTCATAGGCAGTTAATGTTTGTTTCATTATATTCTGAACTGGTTGTCTTCTGTTTATCCTGAATCAGTGTACAGCATGTTGCTTAACAGTAGAAAAGAGGGAGCTTTGCTATACTTGATTGAGGACACTAAAAAAATAAAAAATAGAGTGGAGAGTTGCATGCAGTAGTGGCTTTATTGTTCCTTTGCAGCATATTGTATGTCTCTTTTTTATGGGAATTAATTTTTGATGTTACAGGTCCATAAATGGAAAAAAGGGATGAATAATGTTCTTCCCATGTTGTATTTCATAACTGAGCTATAAAATCTGGAAGAAATTACGTTCTTCAGTAGGATGGTAGAGAATTTGCATGATCGTGAACTTTCATGTAAATTTGCTCAAGGAGCAACCTTGTTCATTTTACTTTGGAAATATGTTTAATTGCTCCAGACTAGCAGTGTTTTTTTTTTTAATACAACGAGATTACTACATTCAAAAGAAGAAAAAATATTCTTAGATTGGTCTTTTTTTTTTCTTTTCCTTTTTTTAGAGTTTCTATGTTTGCACATTCATCTGAGCAATTGCTGGGGCATAAAGATAGCCAACGGGAGTCATTGACGTTGCTTGATGCTAAAGAATTACTGAAATATTTTACACCAGAAGGGCTACCAGTTGGTGATCTTCAGCCACTACAAATTCCCAAACGGTATGAATCCAGCTTATTGAAATCACTGAAGGCCATACTCAGAACTGATGTAAGGGAATGTGAATAATGCCCAAATGAGAGTCTGAGAGTGGCCTAACTGGATTTGAGTTTTTAACTTGCAGCATCCTTGCATCGCATGCCTACCAGTGAAATCAACTGTTAAGGTCCTCCAGTCGGTCTTGCTATTTAGTTCTTTCAGAAGCTGAAGTGGCTGGAGATGACGATGTTGGTCCTATGCATTTAAATAACAAAATAATTACCTGATGCGCAAAAGCATGCCAGTTGACCCTTGCCATGGCTATGCTGCAAGCTGCCACCACCATACATGTCCATTTCCAAAAGAGTATTTGTAGCAAAGCAGAAGTTACTGTAGCAGAACTTTAATTTTATTGGTGTGATTTCTTTCATTCAGTGGAGGGGAGACTAGATGGGAAGACAATTAAAGTGTATAAAGGGCAATAGCCGAGCCTATTTAACTGTGTTTGTCTCATGTCATGCTGGCCTAGCATTCCTATCAGCAGTCTTATGTGGTAAAGTGCTCCTTAAAGGAAGCTTGTCTACTCTGACTTCTTTGCTAGTATTCATCCTTAGCGTGTCTACTGGTAAGTATTAGTGTATTAACCACTTCCTTTTCAGCAGGAAGATTGATACAAGGAGTTAATGGAGTAATTTTCAGGATCTGAACATCTGTTAGACTAAGGCCAACCTATGCAACAGTCAGCTAGTGTTTGTAGAAGCAGAGCCTATACTATTTGTGCAGTGTGTCATAGACTGCTAGGTAAGCAAGACAATCTTTGCAGTCACTGGAGTTATGTTTGTTGACTTTTTTAATGTTGAATAGTAGAATGTATAATGGAATTATTGGATACAGCCCTCGATCCTTTTTTAAACTTCATTATATGTAATTAAGAGGGCTTGTGAGAGGGAAAGATTCTGTAGGATTTTGGAGACTTCTGTAAAATACTTACTGGAGATTTGAAATGAACTTAAAGATGTTCTGAGCGGAGAATTCAAGCAAGTTAGAGAATATGCAGTGAAGATTGAGAGTCTCCTGCAGAGTTGTTAGTTAATGAGTGCCAATGATTTAGGATTTTGGCTATAATGTAAAATATTTTCATTCCAATTAGTTGTGTGGGAAAAAAGTGAATAATTTGTTCACTACAAAAATGTTTTTTTTAGTCCCTGATTTTTCAAAAGCTTCTGGAGAAGGTTTATAGCATAGAATACTTTGATTCTCTTGTATGATTTGCTTTGAACTATAGCTGAGTGAGGCCTGAATTTGAGGGGGTTTGCTTGGATTTGTGCCAATTATTATGAGAAAGTATGATGATTAAACCTTTGCTTTGTAGTACATTACTGTAATGTGAGTCTCTCTCATAACAGTTAGAGATCTTGGATATCTAAGGGAAGTATAAAGCCAAAATCGAGATACTAGATAATAAAGCAGACTAAATGTTTTTGCTTGAAGGCTAGAAGGTCTGCCAATGACTTATACCGTACATGTGTATTCCACTTCATCCGAAAAGAAAACAGAAAACCTATGAAAATCCATAGCTAGACTGTTGTCTGGGAGATGGTGAACCATTCCCTTTCTGACATACCTGGTTGCTGTTACTGTTGTGTCCAGCAGAACTCTGTACTCCTAGCCTGCTCGCCCCCCTAGCCGCTGCTCTGACCGGATTCTCTGGGATAATTAGCAGCTTTGCACAGTAGATGTTCAAGCACAGTGACTACAGACCCAAAGATTTTCCTGACCAACAGAAAGAAAGACGAGATTTTATGAGAGACTGGTGAATTAAAGGAGTTTTCACTTTTTTTTCATGTTTGAGCTTAAACAGAAGTTTGATAGATTAGAGTTTTGGCTGATAGTCTTTCTAAATGACCATCTTGCTAGATTCGGTATCACATCTTTCCTGGATGTTCTTCCCAGATAATTTTTCCAGCGGTAATGGTGCAGAGACAGTCTATGTGAATAAAACTTGAAGCTATGTGTAAGTTTCAGATACTGCTACGCCTTGCCTTTCATCTCTTCCCGTCTTTAGAGATAATTGGGATGGGACTTTACAGGGAATGCTAGGATCTGGCAGCAAGCTCTTCCTGTCTGTCTTGCTGTGGCTTACTCTGTTGAAATACTTTCAAATACATTCATATGATTTAGTTGCAGAGAGTTACTAGCTGGAATTCAAATATTGCAGGAGACAAGTGGTTAGTTATGAAGCCTGGGAAAGGTGACTGTTAGGTGAGATGACAACGTGAAGCTAAAGGGAGGGAATTCACTGATCATAGCACTGGATTGAGAAACGGGAGATCAGCTCCTGGTTCCCCTCAGTTCATTCTACTATTCAGGTGCCCCATTGTGAAATGGGGTTATAGTTGCCTGGTTTTATTGATAAATTATTTCGATCAGTGACCTCTAAACTCGTTGTAATGTCTATGAGCTTCTGTAATAATAATAGCTCAGTAGGTATTAGTTGCACTTAAATTCTCATTTCAGTAAAGATTTAGTTTTCCATTGATGCTGTACCCCAGAGGCTTAGCTACAAGACATGCTGTTTTGGTCTTGCTGTGTCAACGCATTTACTTCTGACTTCTGGAAGTATAATTTATCCTGACCATAACTAGTTAAAAAAGATCTGTATTTTTTTCCTTTCAGTGAAAATGCATTCCTTTTGACGCCAGAGCTTACTCCTCGGAAACTCAGAGGTTTGCCTTTTGAGAAAGCAGCTGGATGCCATTATCATGGAGTTGAGTAAGTTTTCTGGCTGCTTTTCCCAAAATTATTTTTCAGCTTCTGGTCGAGGTATAATTAGAAACATTTCAAGCAACAGGAACATTACTTATGGAAAACTTTATGTATCCTTTTCCTTTGTTGGAACAACTTTGCACATGCCACCTCTCCCTTTCTTACCTTTATTTTATTCACTGGCTTAAATTGCAACACTCCTGCTCTAATGGTAATGTAAAAACATTTAAGGTGGTTTTTTTCCTAAGTGATACTGCTGTAGCTATTCTCAGTGTCTCTGAAAATTTTAATTCAGAATTAGAAGTGGCAAGGGGAAGAGGGTTCATTAGTGCATATCAAGTCCCTGGAGCAGCACGTGAGTGAATGACATATGTAGTTTCTACTTTGATATTAAATTGTAGGCACTTTCAGACTTATAGTCCTAAGGTTTATGAGACCTGCTGTGAAGCTACGTGTATGTTCAGGGAACCTGAAAACACCACCAGCAGGGAAGTGTTAGTAGTAAGAATCTTCAAAAGAATCGATGTGTTTAGAACTGTATTTAGTCACAGACAGCCAGCGTTATTATTTGTCAAAGCTTCAGATGGGCAAACATCATATAATGTAGCTGTATAAAAATTGTTTAGAAAAATACAAATATTGTCATTGAGGAGAAGAGGAAAAGGACATACACAGATGCTAGAGTAGATAATTCAGCATAACTCTTCCATGTAGACAGACTCAGTCTTAACACAGTATATATTAAAAAATGCAGTGCATACCAAGCGTAGGCAGTTCGGTCTTCATGCAAATTTCCGTCCTAAAAATGCATTTTCAGATTATCAGAATGTGACTAATGATACTGCTGGTGTTTTTTTCCTATCAACTGCACAAATAGTTTGGTTAAGCCTATGTTTAATATCTGGTAATTTTAGCCACGTTCTCTAGGGAAGCGAAGCAGTCATTCTATCTGTTCAGCTATCTGTTTCTTATTCTAAGTGGTAACTCATGAGCCTGTTAGCCTTTTTAGATTTGTAACAAAAGGCACAGACAGGCAACTGGATAGATAGGAGAAATGCAGATTTGTCCTCCCTGGTGTGGAAAGAAAGGACTTGGCCATGGTCTGGTGGTATGTGGTAGCTTGCTGACCTGCCTGACCTCAGCAGGGAGTGTGCGTGGGGATTCAAATTAGGCACAGCACAGCTTGTGCTGCCTCTTCTCATAGCAAAATATGACAGGTACAGACCACAGGGAGGCCTGGGTATTGTGGAGAGGAGGGAGACCCTGGCATATTAATGTTACAAGGGGAATCTGCTAGCAGTAAGGGAGGGAAGCAGTAGAGTGAGATGGTAGAAACTAGTGTGAAAGAGAGGAACCTACATCTGTACAACCAGAATATATTGTAGCAAGAGTGTCATATGGTCTTTTGGAGCAGATGTGTTTTGTACCATGCAGTTGTGATTGCAGTTTCCATCTGCATAGCTGCTGTATTTACATTTGGAAGTAAAGTCATGTCAACAAAACCAGGAGTAGCAGTTTATGATTAAATCAAGTTTCTCGTGTAATGAACCTGTGCCAAACATTTGGATCCTCTGTTGCAAAGAGAAGGTAATTGCCGTTAAAGCAGAGTGAGTAAAATGGCAATTTAACTTATAAAGATAAAAATGTTTTTATCTTTGTAGGGGATGTGATTACTCAGGGAACTGAGAATATAAATAAGGAAAATTAAATACCTTGAAATTTGTAACTTAAGAGAACTTACTCTTATCAGATAATGAATTTATTTCTAGTGGGAAGTCTTACTCAGCTGTAGAAATGGATTCCTCGGACTGTTACTAGAAAAGTGAATTTCTCCCTGAATATGAAAACACTGAAGAAAGTGGAAAAATCAGATCTAACAATTTAATATGACTCCGTGTTAAGAGATAAAAGTAAAGAATATGTCTAGAGTTCCTAAGAATCAGAAACATTGCTAAGTAGTTTGGAGGGTGGGCTGAGAGATAGCTCACGTTGTTCAGAATGCTTGTTAAGAAAAGGACGGAATAATATTGGATAATTCTGTTGTCTTTCCCTGCAGTAGAGGTAATGTAAGTTACTGGGCAATGAAACATTGGTCTCTTGCAAGGAATCTTGAAAATCATTTATGCAAGAGAAAAGTTAGTTAAGATGCACTTTGTATTGTTGTAATCTCATGAGTATGTTTCACTGAGTTAGCACTGTTCATTTGTTCTCTTTCAGCCCCACCGTATTTAATACAGTTTCTTCTTTTGATTGGTTGATTAAACCACTTATTCTTTGTAATCAATAGGAAGCTGGGAAGCTTGTGCTTGTTCAGTGACACTTTTGTATTTTTAGCATTTAAAAAATGTGAATCTCTCATATAGCAGTGCTTATCTTGGACAAAGCTAAAGGTTGCGTTTCCAAAGACTGCAGTTAGCAAAGAACGTGTACTAAATAGCATTTAAAACATTTACCACGCCCTATCTTCCTCATACTTACACTCAATTAATACAGTATCGCAGCAACCTAGTTTTTGGCACAACCTGGCTCTTCCTAAAATTATGTCAGTATCGTTGCATTTTGGGATTCCTGAAGTACTCATAACTTGCAAATTAAGTATATTGTACTTGGGATGTTTTCTTCAGGCATTTCCTATGTGATTCTCTTATGGCATACGCTCTGAAGAAATCTTGGGTTGCTGTTTGGTTTGGTTGGGGTTTTTTTGACTAGGAAAGTTGCATTCTCCCAGGAAGAAATGGAGGCATATTGTATGATCATATTATCACATTAGAGTGTATCATTTTATATATAATAACCTGATATTTTCTAGGTCTCAAAGTTTTGGTCGATGCTTGCAAGGTCTGAGGTCTGAAGATACTGTATCCATTATGGTGTGCTGGGTTCATCATGTATTTGGGTTCAGAACTATCTTCACTGCTGTTTTATTGGAGTTGCACACTGGTTAGCATGTTAACAGGGGTAACATCTGTTAAGTATGGACTGAATATGAAAAACAGTAAAATCTAAAATAGAGAGACTGATGATACCAATGGAACACAGAGCTGACTATAAGGCGCAAAAAAATCCATTGTCAGCATCCTCATCCATCGCTCATTGTTCAAGGAAAAAACTCTGCTAATGTCCATGGAAATCTTATTTGTAAGACCACGGGGTAAAGACTTACAAATAGCATATGATTCAGCTTCTTCATTGGAGTTAGACTTAAATGTAGCTAAATCCATCAGGCATGTGTTAATTTACTGGGCTGTTTTAAGGTATCTTTCAGAACAATACACGGATCCAAACAAAAAAGTTTTGGAGATGATATGATAGTCAAAAGTAAGTTGTTCTGGTTTTTTTCTGATTGTAATAAAGCAGAGACTTTCTCTCACAGATTTCTCACCAATTTCAATTTTAGATATTGCCTAGATAACAGAAGAGCCTTAGAGAGAGATGTGGGCTATGCTGAACTTCAAACTCGTCTTATTCGCTATGAAACTCAGACTACTTGCACCAAAGAGTGCTGCCCTGTGCCATTTGTCCTGAGCCCTCTCCCATCTCCCGCAATCTTGTCAGAGCCTGGAAGTGTCCCTGATGGAGAGTCTTTACAAAGTGAATTCAAAATAGAGGCATCAAGGCTAAAACGCAGATCAAAAGACTTGGATTGCTTTTATCCCAAGAAAAGGTAATGCACTGAGTAAAATAAATCTTTAGCATGAAATATTTCAGTAGTCTCTTGTGAAATGCATCTTTTCTTTCATCTTGAAATGTTTTTAGTGAAGCTACCTAGACAAATGTTCTAGTTGTTTAATCCTCTTCTGTAGGTTCTTTTTTTTTTTTTTTCTCAAGTGTGACCTTTCATTGATAGCATTAGATTAATCAAAACCATGCAGCACAGGCAACTTTTATTTAAGAGATTAGGGCTTGTATCTTGCAAAGTCTCAAGTGCCTTTGAAAAGATGACAGATAGCCTCATCTAGGAGCGAAATTGTCAGTGCTGTACAGTACAAATGAACAACTAAAGGTTTAGAAAGCCAAGCACTGTACAAACAGAATAATCGAATTCCTAATCCAAAGGACTGCTGGTGTAAGACGACCTACCAAAATTCAAACTTACTGTCAGCCTTGTTTATTAAAATCTTTTCTGAAAGTCTAGTTTTTAAGACTTCCCTTTGTACCTTGTCCTCACTCTGAAGATGCAAACTCTTTGCATCAATAGAAAATAACTGCTATGTAACACTACTTCTGAATTCACTTTTTACTGCAGTACTTTACTTCCTTCTTTCCAGTTTGATACCCTTTGCAATCTAATCCCAGTAAGCTTTTAACAGAGGTATGGTTTTAGGAATATCCATATCTTTTGCAGCTTATTGAATAGTTAGAAAAGAAGATGTGATTGTACTTAGCACTTCATAAATTGGAGTTTCAGAATTACTAATGCTCTTACAGTTGAAGGATCAAGCATTACAATGTTCCAGTAGAATTGTAATGCCCAGCTTGCCATAGTTAAAGATGAGTTGCGACATTCCTGTAGGGCCAAAAGGCATTAGATAGTTTCAGGAAGTTTTGTCTTATCCTGAGGCTGGAGGCCAGGAAACCCTCTTCTTCCTAGCTATCTAGATGAAGTGCCCATATGCAAAGCTACCCCTTCTTCCAAAGAGTTTCTCTTCTTAGTTATCTCGTTTCTTCAGTTTGTTTCTAGACTTTTTGAATCAGAGGTGCAATAGGTGTGCCTATCAGAGACCAAATCAGTCAGTATAGTGTTCTTCTAATACAAAAAATGTTACAGAATAGAATACTGTCTGCTGTTTTCAGATGCTGTTTGTAAGAATGTACAGTACTTAATACTCTCAGCAGCAGCCTCTGTAGCAGAAACAAAGACACCAAAGAGTCAGTACAAAATCTAGACGTTCTTTTTATTTTTTTTTTCTTTCCAGGCTAACCAAATCTGAGAGTACAGATTCCCTCCTCTCTCAGGCAAGCGGAAGTAGTGGGAGTCACTATACAGTTGCTGTAACGAGGAAGCGCTCTGAAAGATCAGTTTCTTTAGCTTCGATGCCATTGAAACAGCCTGGTCAACCCCACAAAGCAAGCACTAAGGTTGACTCAGCAAGTCGCATAAGTGCAACCGAATCTGGGACTTCAAAGCCAGCTAAGGAATCGAGATCCCAGAAACATACCAGGGTAAAGGTCTATGTTGTTTGCTTAGTGAAAAAGCATCTGCTTAACTTCTTTCCATGTGACTTGATTGTTTTAATTTTTTAACTCCAAGTCAACTGTCTTCATCTCTATTTGTTACTGTTAAATTTCATTCTGTTCACTTCTGTAAGTGAATCCTGAAGGCACTGAGGAAAGTGCTGCAGAAGCAAGAAGTGACAAAGTTTGTAAGGAGCATTGTATCATGCCCGGGGAATTAAGGCTCAGAGAGGTAACAACTAGGAATGAAAAAGGTGCTAGAGAGGACGCTGCATGAATATTGACGTCGTACTGTCAAAGGCAAGTTGGGATGACCCAAGTAAGCGTAAATTGGTGTGAGTCATTCAGACCTACAGCAAAGTTTAAACATCTAATTATTTTTTTAATATGGATGTGTCAAACAAGGGAATATCAATATAAAGAAAAGGTTTACACACAGACACACACTATTTTGGAGAAGAGAAAACCCAAGCCATTATAAATTTTTTTCTGTCTTCCAAGCCCCTTGTGAATATTCTCTGATCCTTTACATTGCTTTGACATGTAATCATTTCCTTAATTTTTGAGATGAAGGAAATGGAAACAGGTTGTTAAATAACTCTGCCCAGATTTGGTCAGTGGGTTGATGGCATTTGGCCAATGAATTAAAGACAGAGGCAAGATCAAGAAATATCAGGTGTTCTATTTTTTTAATTTTTTTTTTCCTTCCCTTGGACAATTTTCCATGCCAATAATTGGGATGAACTTTTGAGTGTGTTTCTATTGTTTCCAAGATGCTGAAGGAGGTGGTTGCTAAGACTCTTCAAAAACATGGAATTGCAGAGGATCACAAGTGCTTTGCGTCATGCAGCCAGCGTCTATTTGAGATATCGAAGTTCTACTTAAAGGTAACTAGAAGACACGCTCTTACAGTTGTTTGGTCATAGTTAAGTGAATCCATTCCTGAATAAAACTTGAGATGGACCATGGGATATTCAGATTTGATTAAGCTAATATTTCCTAGTGGTGTGTTAGTAGTGTGTAGAGTGTGTGGATGAACCTTTGGACTTGTCAAATGCAGAACCTGGTTTTATGGTATATTTTGGTGGTTATGTGTTTGGTTTTTAAACCTTATAAAGCAATAGTCCTGTGCGTGAAGTAACATGTTAAAGCAGTGGTCTGTTAGGTAAGGTCATGCTTATACTATGTTGCTTCCATAGCTGTTGTAGCTATCTACCAGCCCCAGCTGTGCCAGCTCAGCTTCTCCCTTGTTCTAAGGCTATTGGCTCAACAGGTAGCTTGCACAACTGACTCAGAAATTCTAGTTCCCTGACACGCTCACAGAAGTCCGTGTAAATGCATTGTGAATGTGCACAACTGTCTAACACTTACTGACTTGGCAGCACTGTGTAGAATTGCATCAACCTCATTTTTAGGAGGAGATGAGAATTCTTTCCCCAATACCTAGGAGACTTTGTGAGTCAATGCTTGAGCCCATGTTACTTAGTCTGGGCACAAAATCAAGTTAAATTACAGTACAGGGTGTTTAAAAGCTATTGCTCACAAGCTGAGCTGCTGTTTCTGTTCATTTGCATGCGTTTAGCCTACCACTATTTGTGAACTAATTCAGTTTAGTCAACTTTAGTAAAGGTGATTTAAGCTAAATGAAGTTGCAATTGAAGAGGGCTGAATGCTTATACAGACAATTAGAACATCTTGCTGATCAGCACCAACTTCTTAAATAATTAGAACACAGTTGCACAGTCGTTCTGTAAGCACTCCCAAAATCTCCCTGAAATGTGCCCTGAAGGAAGATCTTCTAATCCGAAATCAGAAAGAGCTGCATGTAGGGATGAGTGAATAGGGCAAATCAGGAGGGTTCACAGTTTCATTCCAAGTAGAAGAGCAAAAGGAAAGGGTCCTCTCCTTCAGAAAGCTGATCTAGAGAGAGGTGTAGCAGGATTTTGTTCTCCTGAACTGTCTTGGAGCCCCAAGTCTGTAGGAGCCCTTTGAATCCTTTTCTGTGCTGCTTGCTTCAGAAGCACGATATCATAGGTATCATTTTCCTTTGGAGACAAGTAGTAAGTGAATTTTCTTAGTTTTCCTTTCTCTTTAGGCAAAGTTATGTGCTTGCTTTGTTTAAGAGACTGGATTAGGTTGGGTTAATTGGACTGCAAAACAGACAAGCCATTCTAGGTTTTTCCTTTCTTGCGCTGATTTTCTTTCTCCATGTCCTCTTTGCTGTTCTTTGGCAGAACTCTCTATTGCAGTCTATGCGCACAGTTGATTGCCATGTCTATACGGAAATAAGATTTCAGTCAAGACTGTAAGAACTTTGAATATCATTCAAGAAAAAAAAATACATTTCTGGAAGTGTGTGGAAGATTAGGAGAAGTGTGACTCAATCATACACTTGAGTACTAGGTTTGGACTGCTGTAGGGAAAGCTGCAACCCATTGGAATAGATTTAGATTATTTCTTTTTAAAAAAAAAAAAAATCTAAGACAAATAATTATTCTGTGGTTCTGAACAAGGTGATAAAAGGGTAACACCCCCCTGGCTATTAGGGCTCTTAAAATCCAAATTAGAGTGAGCGTGAGAATTTGTTAATTTCTGTGGCTTTGTGTTTCCTGTTTAGGATCTTAAAACTTCTAGAGGACTTCTTGATGAAATGAAGAAAACAGCAAATAACAATGCTAAGCAGGTGAGACCATTTGTTTATTTGTTCCTGTAACTGACCAAGGCTAAATGTAGCTGTAGCAGCTTGGCTGTAGGATGGTTTGGTCCACAGCTCTAAGAGATAAAGAGATGCATTCCTATGGCTGTGGGTCTCATGTCGCTATCTGATCTCACAAAAACTTTCTCTCAGTGAGTAGTCCCATGGCAAAATTTCCAGTTGCATATATTCAGGTTTTAGATGGTATTCTAGTTACAGCTGTCAATGTGATGGGCCACGGTGAGAAATGGAAGTGAAGGCAATAAATGTTTCTACATCACTGGGGAAAAAAAAAAAAGGAGAGATGAGATTTTTCTTCATTTGAGAGAAACCTGGACCATTAGGGAATTCTTCTTTCCTTGTGTTGAAGAAAATAACATTTCTTTTCAAAGGTTACAAAGCAATAAAGGGATCTATAAAAGGAAATAAATTTCTTAAAAGAAGCAATGAAAATTAGTAATTTAAAGCTTGGGAATAACTGTAGGCACAAGGGATATTAGATGAGCTTATTTGTGTGTAAGGTGGCACTTCCGTGAGCAGTAGCACAGAGCAAATGACAGGAGTCAGACTCTTGTCCTCCAGAAATTAAGTAACTGATTTAAATTCTGAAAAACATGCTGAAGTGACTCCATGATTTAAAAAAAAAAAAAAAAGTATTGTGTGTATCTACAGTACAGTTTTCAAAATCATAAATTAAATGGAAGGATTTGGACTGGGGTACTTAAATAAGAAAACCCAAACTCTTAAAGAAAACTGCTAGATCCCCATAGACTTTATTCTAGGAGAGCAGTATTTATTGTGTTCTGTGCTGTGTTCCCTTGTGAATTGCTTCCTACAGATCATAAAGTTTCAAAAACTACCTGGGTTGTGATGTTTGGTGTTGAATTGGGATATTGTGCTGATACACTGCTTCTCACCTCCATCGTTGGAGAGGCCAGTTGGTAGCTTTATGTATGTTTGCTGTTGGCAAAGATCAACAAATTATTGGCAAATATTATTATTGGCAAATAATAGGGGATCTCTTGAGCTGGCCACCTCTCCCTGTATTAGCGAATACTTTGAAACTACCTTATAAAAATATAATTGCACAGGACTAGTCAGTTGTCTGAACAACTGCCTCGTTGGGGAAACAGCAGTAATAATGGTGGCAGATACAGCAGTGTATCAATTATTCTGTGTCCTTTCTTTAACAGCTTGAGGAATTTTTTGTGCTGGAAACACTAGCTGTTGCGCATTGTGTGTGCACCGTGTTGCTAGTACGCGGAGAGAGTGGGGTGAAGGAGCTCAGTTCAGGGGATCTAAAAATGCCTTTTTCTAAAGACAAGGCATTCTGTAAAATTAAATACAATTCTTGGGTAAGGCTGTATCCTCTCAGTTTATTAACAACTCTTTCTCCTTTTGAATGAATTACTTTTAAATCCTGTTCAGAAAACACCACACAGGTGGTGGCAAAGAAAGAATTGATCAAGTGTATGAGATGTTCTTAAGTTGCTTTCAAGAACTGGAGTTATCGAAATCGTTTGTTTTCTCATGTATTTTCCCAGGTGATTGAATGGGTTTTGGAGAAGACTGGCAAGTAGAGGTACTAACTGGATGCTGGTCGCTCCTTCCTAGAAACTGCGGGGAGCGAGCGCTTCTGACTGTAAGAAAAGCGTTATAGTGCCTAACGCACGCACGCACATATCTGCACACCAGAAGGACTCTGGGCGGTTAATTGTATAGACACAATTCTCAAGCACAGTAGCATGTTTTGTAACTTTTTATACTGAAAGTTTTAATTTTTTAAAAAATGCAAATGAAAAAAGGTTTTATTTTATATGCATATTTATTATGTTTCATTGATAAAAGGAATATAGCTTGACTTGGTTTGGTGAAGCTTTGTATGTTTTTCAACCTGTATATTTATTTTTTTTATGTGAATAAAAAACCCACCAGATTTAGTTTTAATAACAAAACTACTTTGTTTTACCTTTTTGTGTGAAGACTTCTGTTCTATTTATTACTACTTGCTGTCGTATAAACAGGTGTTTACAGCATCAGCCGTTGACATTTTATGGAACAATTAAGAACAGTTCCTATTCTGCAGGTGAAAGCAAACATAATTAGAATTTGAGTCACAATGATCTCTATGTTGTAGTATAAGAAAAAAACCAAATAATGTCTTTTGAAACTTGATGCAAGGTCCCATTAAAGAAAGGATCATTGTTTTACAAGCTGAATTTCCGGTATAATTTCATGTGCGCTCGGTGTAACACTCCTTCAGAAACAATTCATAACAGAGTTCTGAGATTTCTTTTCATGGGGGAGGAGAAAATCAAAGTGATAGCAGTGATGATGATTGTGAGAGCTGTGAAAGAGCTGGCATGCTACGGTGAAATGTACTGGGAAGAAGAATTTCTACCTGAGGTGCAAGCACAGTAAAATCCTAAATTCGGCTTTGGTTTGCTTAAGTCTCAGGTACGTACCTGGCTTGTACTAGTGAATTATTCAAGTTAGTATTGTGTTGAGATGAGGAGTTCCTACCAAAGCAAGTATGTTTTACAGCTTTCAGCGTAAGGATTTGCTGTTCATCATATAAGCTAACGTGATTGAAATTGATAGAGATGCAGTGTTATTGTTTGCTATTTTCTCCTGGAAGAAAAATGGATTAAGCAACATTAATATGAACGAAATTTAATATTATGAAAAAGTAATTGAACTAATCCATGTGTAGGTTAGACTTAACACTGTAAAATCTACGCATTCTCTACAGAGCCGTCCTGATTTTGTGATGTTATTCTTTGCTTAATTCTATTTCGTGTAAAGCCAAGCCCTAAGGAGGTTTTTCGTGTCTAACAGGATCTTGCCTTTACCTCTTCTGTTCCTTTGTTCCAAGGTGTACTGTTCTCCTGAACTCTACAAGACCTTTTACATGTGGGGGTGTGCTTGGTTTAACTGCCCTCTGAGCGGCAGTAGGAAGGCTACCTAGCTGTTTTACTGTGACAATAGCCTCTAGTGAGTAGCACGTGCGTCTTAGCCCAGGAGAAACACAGCGACTTAGGAGTGGGATTACATTTGTCTGCAAAATACCACACATCCATAGCATCCAGGTTTTACTGATTGGATGAAATAGAAATGCAACGAAGGTAGATATTTAAATAATTATTTAATAAGTGCATGCACAAAATTGCTCCGATGTATTAATTATTGAGTATGGCTCACATTTCTTTGCATTCAAGACAGAAAACAAGAAATTAATCAAGACGTTAATCTTCCTTAACATCTAATATTGAATAAAGAAAGTCTCTACTTCCAAATAGAGAGAGGAAAGCTGTAAGTTATCATCTGGTATCTTCAGCCTGAATGCTGATACTTTTGTCCAAATAATGAAGCAAGCCACTGCAAGTTGTATTTCCAACTTAATTTGGGGGGCTTTTATATACTTGTAATTACAAAAGCTGTGCAGTTAATAAATTATGCATAAGTTGATAAGCAAAAGTACAGAAACTTTACATTTCATAAAATACTTGAGGGTAGGTGCCATGAGCAAAGAAAATCCCTTTCGGGAAAGTAATTGATACTCTTTAACTGGCTTTCTTGATGAAAAATTAGCTGCATGTATCTGTAGAAGGGCTTCTATAAAAAGGTGCTTTTTAAAATTATTTTTTATTATTTTCTCATTCCTCCCTCACCTCTCTATGGCGTCCATAGTGAGCCCTGGATTTAGATGCTAACTCTCTTACTTCAAGTAGAACCCAATGGTTATTGTTTTAATTAATTCTGTAGACCCAAAGGCTGGCCTGAAATAAGCAGCAGGAAAGCAGCTACGGAAACATAAGCATTTTTTGATGTATTGTTTGTCTGCGTGATTCCCGGTGCTGAACTAATACACTGCTGCCCCTGCCTCATTTGCTCTTTGTTATTATGTTGGGGTTTTTTAGGGTAAGTGATAGCTAGTGTGTTATCATGGCTTAGTAACACCACGCCCCATTTGAGCTGTGGTGACTGCCCTTGTCCATGCTTTTAACCCACAAAAAAGCATGCAAAATAATTTGACCTGGTCTACCGTAACAGCGCTAAACCAAATTATCTTATATCTGTCGTGGTTCAAAAACCCCACGCTGCGAGTTCCCACGGCTCAGCTAACATGGTGTGACTTAGGTGATGCAGAACGTAGCATCGCCCTTTGCCGCTGAACTTCCAATTATTTCCTTGTTTGCAGCTGCTGAACCCAAAATCCAGTCTGCCCTGTGCATGCTTTGGGTGCTTGCTGTCACGTTTCTGCAAGTCAGGATAGAAGTCACATTCACCAACACCCATTTATGGTTTACCCATAACCCGTCTGATGTGCTTAGACAAGATTGGGGTAAGACAACACTGATGTGGTTGCGATTACTTGGTGATACGATTACTTCTAATATTACAGCAATTGCGTGATGAGTATCGCTGGGCTACCACAGAACTGAACTTGGGTACAAATGCTTTTCCAGATTCACAAACTTGCTTTTCCCAGTTCACAGGTCTCCCTTGGGATTTGTTTTCTAATGCCTCTAATTATTTACACAAGCACCGAGACTCTGATGAAGGAAACAAACTGAAAAGCTAATCCTGTGTGGACAAAGTAGCTGGTGTGTTCACAAGAGGTTGTAACCTTGGTTACTTAAATATTTAATGTTCTTCCCCTCATGCTTTTAAACTGAACTTTTGCCCTGGTTAATCTAGGGGTTCGCTTATATCAGGCAGGCTGAGTTTCTCAAAATTTTGCTACTATATTATTAATATCTGCTCTTTAAAATCAGAGTCACCACAGAATTCAAAAGTGTCCATTTTAGATACAATTCCCAATTACTTTATAGTAATAGTATATACAGTAAGAGGGGGTGTGTGTATATATATATAGTAATATATAATATGTCCTATAGTAATAGTGTATATGTATATAGTAAAGAGCCCCATTAAACAGCTAGTTATAAACCTGCCAGTTTGACTCTTACGAAAAGTAAGATAAATTTCAAATCAGTGAAGGTATAACAACCTGGAGGACATCATTTATTTAGGCTCTGATTCTGCATCCACGGGAACCAAGGAAGCTCCAATTAACGTTTAAACACGGGTAAGAGGGCATTGAGGAGTCTTGCAGATGGAAATCAGATCAACCTCTGCTTCGAAGCAGCTGTGCTCCCGAACGCGAAGAGCTCGATAGAGCGTGATCCCCTCTCCTGTGGGAAGAAGGAATACTTACCTTCTGCAGAAAGAAAACACTTGTTTTCATTATTTGGAAAAGACCGATTCTAATGATGTTCACGGTAGCGATTTACTTGGTAGTGCATAAAGAGTTGTGTTCTGATTATAAAGTACCTTGAGATGCCAGTTCCACTTAAAGAGCAAGACTCTTAGGAAACACCCGCATGCTTCCCTGAACGCAATCAGATCAGCTTTATTTTCTTTTTTTTAACAAACATTAGATCACATTTTTCCAGTAACAGATATGTTCCAATATGTATCCAAGTCTTTGTAACGGTGAAGCTGCTATACAAACTTTCTGATCCGACCGTTCCGTTTACCGTCAGTATTTTGTGAAAAGATTGAACCCTTCTGAGGGTTTCCCCGAGGCTGGTCTGCCATACCTCGGGCCAGACTGAAAGAACAGCCTTAAATTCCCCCAGTTAGCTTTTCTGTTTGGGCCACTAAGGCAAGAATTAAAGTAGAAGGGAAGAAAGCCATCTTTTTTTCCATAACGGTTTGAAAGATAAGCAAGGCACGTGTGGGCCTCACTCCTTCAATGCGGAAACAGAAGTTTCTGCTCTTTTTCTTTTTGATGACTTCTGTGACCGCCCGGTTAAGTACAAGCAACAGAAAAAGCACGGTAACTTCAGCAGGTGGGTCCGCCCGGCCTGCCCCAGGCCGGCCCTGTCGCCTTCCCGTACATGCCAGCAGCAAAAAAAAAAAATGCCGTGTACTTATGCTGGCAGCCGCAGCGCCGCTGTCCCGTAACACCGAGCTTACTTAATAGAAAGCCCCAGTGCGCCACTGACAGTCCATTATTACTTTTTTTTTTATTTTAAATTTTTAGAAGTCGTTCCATCAATGCGATGAATAGTTCTCGCAAGTAACTGAATCCTTAACAGAATGACTGAGGCTGAAAATGTGTTTTTCCCCAGCCCAAGTCTAAAGGACAGCCTTCCAAACAGCTTCTTTGGGTACAAAGTAAGCTCACCTCACAAAAATCCAATAAATGACTTTATTAAATATATTCTTTTCCTCTAAAATATAAATATTCACTGTACTCTTATAAATGTGGAGTAGGTCCATATTTCATTTGTCTAGCCCATCCAAATATGAATCAGTCCAAAATCTGAAAATGAAGAAATAGCATCTGTAATTATCATTATTTTTTCTATAAATATATATAATATGAATTTTCTTTGCAAACCGTTTAGTTATTCACTTATACTTCATATAGTACTGAGCACCTTAGATTACATATTGTGTCATTTGATTGTTGGTACTAATATAAGAATTTGTAATATTTACAATGCGCATACATAGAATCATAGAATCACAGAATTGTTTAGGTTGGAAAAGACCTTTAAGATCATCGAGCCCAACCGATAACCTAGCACTGCCAAGTCCACCACTAAACCATGACCTAAGCACCACAGCTCCGTGTTAGGTGTAACATTCCAGGGATCTGTAAGTGTTAAAGGAATACAGAAATAGTGCAGTATCATTTACGTATGGATTTAAGCTGCCTCACAGCATGCAAGTTTTCACTTTAACTCTCGGGAACTTTTACAGGAGCCTGCGTCCAAATTTTTATGTGATACTTTGGCACAGCAACAACAATGATGTCCTGAATCGCTTTTTAAAATCTTCACACAGCGGTTTACTTGACGACGTGATGCTCAGAGACCCAGCCCCCCAGCGTACCGACTGCTCTCAGCTTCTCCGAAGATCTTCTAGAAGCTTCTGAGCCAAAGGAGACCCAAGTCACCGCCACGGAAAGTTACGTGACCGGCAGCGGTCGTGAAGTGAGAAATGTCCGTGTGGCAATCATTGCTAAGTTACGGAACGTGTTGTCTCCCACCTTGTGGATTTACACAAGGAATTAATTTTTAAATGCAAGTACCATGCCAGTAAAAACCAAGTTCGCAGCTAGGTGAATCCCCTCCCAGGCTCGCTTTTGTCTGGCGAGGTGCTGGGAGCGGGGCTGCTCTTCCCAATGGCGATTTAGCTGCTGTTCTTCAATGATTATTTTCTGTGTTTGTGAATTCAGCCCATCATCTTCTTAATTTTTTAATTAGTTTTGATGATTAAGATACCTATGGAAACCACCATGAACTAATTCCTATGCTGTGAATAAGCAACATGACTTATGCTTAACGCTCAACCAAACTGTGTTTTTAATTTTCCTCTTTGCCAGCCAAGTGATGCTAAGTTGATGTGCTTTCTCAAGAGTAACAGAAGTGGTGTAATATGACAAGTGAACTTCCACAAACTTTGGATTTATTACTTCCCAGACAGTTCCTGTCCTTCAAAGTGTGAATTTAGGGCAAAACTCTAAAAGCAAACAAAACCCCACCCCTATATGAAGCAGTTCTGTTACAAAGTAAGAGCCACATAAATGTCGTCCCTGTTCTGCTTCTCTCTGTTCTCCCCCAACCACATGAAGCCAATTTAGCAGTTCCAGGTGCAAGCCGTGTGTGTCATTTCTGATGGTGAAGGTCAGCGTTCCTGCCGGCTGCCTGCTTTGTGCCCAACCTAACCGTGAACAAGGCCGAAACTCAGGGATTCGCACGTTTCGAGTTAAAACAGCAAGCTGCGGTGCGAAACAGAACTAGTAGTTATGGGTAGCAAGGTGAATGTCTTATGTTTCAGCAGAAGGAATAAATGTGGACTTGCCAAGTCCTGCTCGTAGGAGCAGCTCCTTCCATATTAAGGCTTTTCTGGCACTGCAGCTCCTGTTCCTGCCCCGGTGCGGTTCCTCACTGTTGTGGAGCTGCTTGAATAACTTTTCTAATCTAATCTAGAAAACTCAAAAAAAAAAAAAAAAAAATCAAGTCTTTCTCTTTCCTCTCATTTGTTCTTCTCTCAAGACCACCCAACCAGCCTCGGCAGAGCTGAGGGGGTGACTCAGTTGGGGTAGGAGGACAGGAAGGTCAGCATGGCTTTCGGCTGGAGAACTCTGCTGGGGAAACGGGCTGGCAGAAGCTTCGGTCGCGCGTCAACATGGATTCAGGTAAGGTGAGGACGCTCCTACCTACACCCCGCTGACAGCTGGCTCTCCATACCTCACTACAGCTAGTCTTGCTTTGGGTCCGTCACTAGGAATGTACGCAGGATGTCTTTATCATTTAATTTGAAAGTGCCTCTCGGCAGGGACCCCCCAGCTGCTCGCTGACCACCGCTGTATTGCTTTAGAGCATCCTACTCAAAGGCGCATGTTTGCAATACTCTGGGCATTCAAGCAACAGGTTCTGACAGCGCTCCAAAAGAAAAATCTTCTGTAAGTGGTGCACAGGTTAGAGCAGAAAAAATGTTTTACTTTTGGGTGGTGGGACAATCTTGTTTGGAGAACTTCTACTCAACCAACCTTGAGCTTGCATCGCAACCAACCCCCTCTCTTGTCTGCTTAGCCCTTTACTTATTCTATATAAACAAGTACATTGAAATAGGCACAATTTATGATTCTGAAACATTTACACGTATGGTACTACATGCTTTTACTGTCTCACATGGGATTTTGAAATCCCATTATTTACAATGTAAGCCACTGTTTTACTTGTCATGCCACCTCTTTAGCTGATCAAAATGAAACCTGGGCCTTGGAAGATTGCAGAAATGACCAAGGCCCGGCCACTGAACCCCCGGCTGGTGTATGCTGCTAGCTGTACGGGTTGCTGCTGTTGACTGTATTCGGATTAGCACGGTCGCTCCATCTTTCTTTGAAGAAACAGATGTGTCCCACTTATGCCACCAAGCCAAGTCTTGTAATCTTTGCTGACAGGAAGGAATGAATGATGAACACAATTGGTTTTGGACAGGAATGAAGGTCCAGTTGCTGTAAGTACAGAAAGAAATCAAGTTGAGAATGATTAGATTAGATTACAGCTCAAATAAGCAATCATTTACAGAGTACTTGATTAACTGCTGCCTGGTATTTTCAACAGGCTTCTATTAATAACAACCCTTTATTACAACATGTTGTCTTTCCTTTGCATACAGCTGCAAATATTTAGGTTACTAAAAGTAAGTAATAAGCATCTTGAGAGCAGATGAGAGCCTGGTGCCTCTGGGCTTGCATCCACCTGGGTAAGCAGCTGAAAACAGAGTCAGATGCTGCAAGCAGTCTTCCAAGAGTTTCAACCCCTCCATCTTTTCAGGCTCTGTTTTTGACCAGGGATGGTGGTGGGACTGCTGTGTCCAACACCCAGTGCATCTGCCGGTGGTCACAGCTGAAGCCAGGATACTGCATCTGCAGCTGATGCTGCATGGTTGCTCCTCTGTTCCCGCAGCCGGCAGTGAGACTGAACTGAGATTTTTTTTTTTTCTGTAGTTTCGGTTCAGATGATCCCACCACGTGCTTGCTAAGGATGACAGACTTGTCAGTGGGGACGGCAGGTTCAGCTCTAGGTTCACATCAAAACAAACCAGATTTGCCATTCCACCAGTCATGCATCAACTTTATTGAGAGCTAGTAACAAATTCCCTCCTGAAAGCCTGACAATAAGCAGTTCGCCGAGTATATGTTATCAAAGGTGACGTGAAAAATTAAGCACCCAACGTGCCCAGGAACTGCTGAAAAATTTGACAGGAAAGACCATGTTCTCATGCATAATTTATGGTATCTAAACTGCCTGTAGGAATAAGCACCTTATTTTTAGGCATTGTGACAGCTAACTTAGAGGCCTAAGCAGACAGTTTGCACTACAGCTGTAGTCTTCAATTTTCTTCATCAAGTAGATGTTCAAAAATGTCTAAAGACATAGCTTGTTGTGATAACATAAAGTCCCTATGTGTACACTGGAATTAACAATATCTCATTCTCAAGTTCTTCCACCTGCAATCAATTAAAAAGTGAAATGGATACATATAAAAATTCCAACACCTGGCTATTTAGAGATACCATTTGTTCTTAAATGTAAGAAATCTTTCATCCCTCTTTGCATGGTTTTAGCATTTTGTCTCTCTTTTTAGTTTATCTCCTTCTAAAGCCACATTGTCATGCTGTACTAGAAAGCACGGCGTCTAAATACTGGTACTGGAACCTGGTACTGGCCAGCTGTCATTAGAATAGAACAGAACAGAACTGAATAGACTATTTCAGTTGGAAGGGACCTACAACGATCATCTAGTCCAACTTCCATTAGTGCTTCTCCACCCCCACAGCCTGAAGGACCACCGAAGAGATGGTAACATGAGGGATCTCTGCTAAACGCAGTACTTACAATTTCTCCGTCCTTTCCTCCAAAGTCTAAATAAAGCATCCTTATCCCATCATCTGAGGACATTTTCAGTTTTTCGTAGGGATATTGTGCAATTGTCTTAGAGAAGGCACCATCTTGCGGTTCAGTTGTAAGAGAGAATCCATGTTCGTAATGGATGGTCAAACGGCACTCCTGGCTTTTATATGTGCAAGCTGAAGAAGGAAACAAAATTTAGCCTGTAATGTTCTTAAAGGCAACAAATTCCATTTGGCTGCAGATATCTGTGTTTTACATTCGAGCTCAACACTGTCTCGCAGAAACTACCCTTTCCTCAAACTGGGCTAATCATGCTCTAACTGTAAACCTGCAGATCTGGAAAAACAACGTAAATCTTTCTGTTGTGCAAGGTCCAAGCAAGGTCTGTTAACTCTGGTGTAAACACACAGACTAAAATTGTGCTTGGCAGCAGCAGTACTGATGTCAGTCCTTTCAGTTATTCGCTGCGTTCTTCATGTTGCAGCGTACATCTACGTGCTGCCCAAAAACAATCTACTGAAGGTTAAGGCGGCTCAGGCTGACATTTCCTCCTTCCAAACCTCGACAAAGTCACAACGACTCTTCTTCTTACGTCTGACAGACATAGCCAAAATCAATAAACGCGGCACACAACACATGAAGCTGTAAAGGGTTTCCCTAAAGTTTTTTGACAAAGATGAAGACGCTCCTGAGTCCTCATTAGTGTCGTGGTAATTGAAAAAGGGCCCGGATAATCGTATATAATAGCTACTGCAGCAGAAAGTCTGCATCTTCCCCTCAGCTTGGAAACATAGGCCATGATCCAAATTAAAAAATGAATAGTTTAGGTGTTCACATCCCAAATGCTCTTTTCCACCACTTTCCTGTGAACAAGTCTGCCAAGAAGGGTCCTTGGCACTGGGATAAAAGCACCGCGATAAAAGAAGGGGCTGATGCCCTCCTGCTTTTGAAAAGAAAGGGATCCATGGCACTGGGCTGAGATGGCGTGCCCTCGAGGTGGTTCCCACTGAACACTCGGGTTGGTTTCCATGTCAGAGGCCCTCGCAAAGCCACCTGAGCCTCCCGCGAGGCACGGGGACTGGCAGCCTACGGGCAGGCGTCCCCGTGCTCAGCAGCACGGGGCTGTGCCTGACGGCTTCACGAAATCAGAGCTGCCCTTCGTCATGGAGTGGATTTGTGCTTTGGCTCTTGCTCTCACATTTTTAGGCAATGAGTGGAGATAACGTTCAACTTTAACAGCCTTGGCAACTGGACAACTAGTGGGGGAAGGACTCCCAGATTCTGGGGGTGCTCAAGGGAAAGACACAGCCTGAGAGCTCCAGAGCTAGCAGCTACCTGGCCAAACGGGACATCACTCCAGAGCACCTGCAGCCGATTCCTTTTATTCCAGTCGATTTTGCATGTACAGAAGGGCCGAGAAGCGACCCCCTGATGTTCAGGGAGGGAAATGACTAGCAACCAAAATGTGGCTATTGGACTGGTTTATATTTTTTTACTCTTCTCAGGTGTGCAGAGCTGGGTGAACAGATGACCAGTTCACGCTTCTGAATGTGCCGGTCCTCCTCTGCCCCCTCCCTCTGCAGGAGAAACTCCCACATGGCTGTCAGGAGTCTCCTGAATCTCAGAAAAATGCTCTTTTCTGTGGGTTTCTGGACAAACCTCTGACGATCACTCCTCCACGACACGCAGCCCTATATGGCTGACTACAGACTTGTGTCTGAAACAACACACCGAAAACAAGACCAAAAGTCAGAACGACAGTGACTGTGTCACTGGCCACGGGCACCACACCAGCTGGGACTGGCTCAGAAACCAAGGGGACAATATTTTAAATACATAGAACCCTAAATATGCACATTTTTTAAAATGAATCACCTCTAGCAGAAGGAGCTTGAACTACCCCCGTGTGTCACGAGGAGGCGTGGAGATGCGGCGCCGCAGGTGTTACTCACATGTGGTGATTTCCGTGATGAGCTCTGCAGAATTGTGGCAGCCCTGCACTACGCTCCTCGTCCACAGTGAGAGGTCTCGGCTAGTCTCCGTCCTGAACAGATGGGTTTCAATCCCTTGCCTTGTACCGGTACGGGTTGCGAAAGACAAATCCACCCCTGACTGCGGTGAGCCTTTTCCTGGTCCAGAATGGACCAACCTGCAATCGGATTTGAAAAAATGTCAGGGAATTATAACTGCGCCAAAATCGCCCTCGAGCACAGCTCTGCTCTGTACGTTCCTAAATGCATGTGGTTGGGAGCACGAGAACTCACATCTCCTCTGTAGTTGAGCCTAAAGTGACTCCTGGTGACGCGCAGGAGAGTGAAGGTTGAAAGCAGTGAGTACTGAAGCAGCTGGACATGCAGGTGATGAAGGGCATGTCCCAGAGGGCCCTAAATTCCTAATGAACAGTAGAAAACACCCCTTCGGATAAGGAATCGAGAAAAATCACCAACTGGTCCGTGGTGATGGGGTTTGGTGGACAGATACAAGTGCTCGCTCAGATGAGGCAGCTGAATCCAGCTTTCACTGTCAGGCTGCAGTTGCCATAAAGCTTAAATATCTGCAGACAAATTCAACAGTAAATGCTGTTGGATAAAAAGTAAGAAGTTCTGTGAAATACGCAGATGCCCAAGTACTGTCTTGTGCATACTTTACCCATAAGGAACCTGAAAAACGCAAAATGCTGCAGCTATTTGTAATCTGAAATTCTCTCACATTTTGCAGCAATTAACATTTTTTTGCCTGGCATCGACAGCTGATCTCCCATGACCAGGAAAGGTTTGTTCATCTGGGCAAACACTAATTGCAGGGAATCTTTTTGAGTGAGAAAATCAACACCTCATAATATTTAATTCTTCTTTAAGACTGCCCTTTTGGGTTTTTTTCCTGCAGAAGTGCAGACAAAGAATACAGAATTCGCTCAGGGACATGACACTGATTCAGACGACAACAGTAATCCAGAGGAGTTCATCGCACTTTGAGACCCAGGCACTAACCCTCCGAGGGAGGCACAAAATGAAACCACAGAAATTCTTCTGAAAAGCTTATTTATTTCCATTGTGTGTCTCCTGTTTCCCTTTCTATAGGCAAACAGTATACTTCATATGAGATTAGGACGTAAGTATGTAGCATCGTAGTAGAATACTTGCCCTGAAGCATAAAACATTGGATTACGCTAATCATCTACTGAATGCTAATTCACCCTCAAATTATTGTTTTGCATCTAGAAGAATAGTTGCCTGTTAGCTGACACTGTAGAAGTATGCCATTAGAGATGTTAAGAGGAAAAAAAGCAGAAAGGAAAGAAAAAAGCACAACTTTAGCTTTACAGTTATTGAAACACTAACCGTAGGGCACCTGAAATTTTCCCCAATTCCCTGGCAGTCCATGCTGACATTTGGGATGTGCCTTGTGCCGAACAGATGCGTCCCTCTTTCACACACCACTAGAAGGTTTGCAAGATTTGTTTATGCTCAGGTTTGTGGTGTCTTCCTTAGGATTTTGAGCATCCGCTTTAATTTTATGGTCCCAGGAGGTCCCAGAAGGCAAGGGGCAGAGTATCCCAGGCAGAGCTGCCCTGCCCTGTGTCTGGGCAGGAAAGCCTCTTCCGGAGAGGCACCACCACTCTCTCCAAACGCTTTTTTTGCCCGCAGAAGGGCTGTGTTAACGCCACACTCAGCTTTGATACTTGAGGCCTTTTGTATCAGAAACAGCGTGGCCAGCAGGACTGGGGCAGTGACCGTCCCCCTGTACTCGGCAGTGGTAAGGCCACACCTTGAATCCTGTGTTCAGTTTTGGGCCCCTCACTACAAGAAGGACATGGAGGTGCTGGAGCGTGTCCAGAGAAGGGCAACGAAGCTGGTGAAGGGTCTGGAGCACAAGTCTTATGGGGAGCGGCTGAGGGAGCTGGGGTTGTTTAGTCTGGAGAAAAGGAGGCTGAGGGGAGACCTTATCGCTCTCTACAACTACCTGACAGGAGGTTGTAGCGAGGTGGGGGTCGGTCTCTTCTCCCAAGTAACAAGCGATAGGATGAGAGGAAACGACCTCAAGCTGCGCCAGGGGAGGTTTAGGTTGGATATTAGGAAAAACTTCTTCACCGAAAGGGTTGTCAAGCATTGGAACAGGCTGCCCAGGGAAGTGGTTGAGTCCCCATCCCTGGAGGTATTTTTTAAATGTGTAGATGTGGTGCTTAGGGCCATGGTTTAGTGGTGGACTTGGCAGTGCTAGGTTTACAGTTGGGCTCGATGATCTTAAAGGTCCTTTCCAACCTAAATGATTCTATGATTCTATGATTGTAACTGCACCCCGGGCAGATTTTGCAGTCGGGGAGTCAGCGGCAAACAAACAGCCCAAAAACTTCTATTCACTGATTTGGCACGAGGAGGTGCAAACTCTGAGGAGAAGCTGCATCTTGAAAATTAAGGCAGGAGATCGGGAACTGAACTCTCCAGTGACTTCTGCTGCTGCCTGACCCTGTCCAGTCACTCAGGCGCAGGCACGGCCACCGCTCTCACGCTGCCTTTTGCTGCCCAGGGGGCAGAACGGAAGGATAACTGCAGGAAAGCAGCCTGGAAAATCACCTCAAGTTTGTCATTAAAAATAAAACTATCCCAGCTTCTCCCTGGGTCATCCCTTCTCTTTTATACAGTGCTCATCAGCTGTGCTAAAAATTGTTTTCTAATACTTGTGATACTGGATATGTGACAGCCAGGTGGTTCCAATGTTTTATTTCCTTTCAAATCCACCTCCCCGCTCCCCTACGTCTTCAGGCTTTATCCACAGCACTGGCATTGTAGGTTTTTTTAGCGTATGGATAGAATGAAGATGTACTTTACAAATTAAATTATGCGGACACATTCAACATGAACATTGTTTCTTGCCTACCTTCTCATTTGCATTATCCCCTCATTATTAAAAATTCATTCTCACTATTTAAAAATCCTTTTCTATCATGTAACTCCAGCCTGTGCTTTGGAAAATCATGCAGTTAAATATGAACTAGACAAATATGCAGGGGAACATTTGATAGTATTTAGCTATGAGCTGTCAGTACTGTTGTATTTGGGTACAGGTCAAAGGATTCTCAAGCTTTAATAAAGCTGCATTCACATGAGCTGTTTCATTTACATAAAAGAAAGATATTTGCTCCTAGAGACCACAAAAATACCTTAAAAGGCAAAAAATAGTCTTAGAAACTTCACAAAAGGCTTTCCCTCGCCCCCGCCTCCCGTCGCTCGACCGCAGCGGAGGGTGTGTGTGCTGCACGCTGCACCCCAGAGCCGAAAAGGCACCCCAGGGCCGGCTCTGGTAATATTCAGCCGCAGTCCCTGAAGGTTACTGGGCTCCGTGGAGGTTTCTGAGATGTCTGGGAGCAGGCAGGAGCCTGAGCACGCTTCCCTGGAGCAGCCAGAGCCGCAAGAGGGCAGGAGAAGTTTGGTCACGATCAAGTCTTTGCACAGGGTGTAGATAGCAGGCAGCGGCTGTAAAATACAACTCCTGGCATGCTCCAGGGAGCCACTTCTAATCTTCTCTAATTTCTCCCTTGTCTCTCTCTGTTTTGGGGACCTTTTTAGCATTATTCTTTGCAAACGTGTGATAGCAAGATGGGTACAGTTCAACTTGACATGCTGGTGCTGGGTGAGACTCACTGGGACCTGCTTCTCAGTCTAATGCTAAGAAAGGAATTTCAACCATTTACTGCAACAGCAAAATCTAACGGCCTCTTCAAAAAGGACAGCGAAACCAGCACTGACATTCAAAGCAAGTCTTCAGCTGCTCATTTGAGATTTATCTCAGAAGAGGCTGTGATACAAATGCATCAACAGTCACGCAGCTCTGCCCAGCAGAAAGCCACCATCATCTGACCTTTCTTATGTTGAAGCCACTCCTTGCCCCTGACTTAGCATTTGAAACCTGCTCTGGACCGGCTGGACTCTTTGGAAAGCTATGCACAGGCCCTCATTCATCCCAGCTCCGCATGGAGGGAGCCACAACCACCCCCACTGCCCTGGGAAGACGAGCGGAGAACTTGCACCACTTGCACGCCATCTCATACATCTTCCCTGGGGTGCTCAGGGACCCCAGTGCTCCCCGCCTGCCCCTCTCTCCGCTTGCACAGACGACTAATCAGTGCCCAAACTCCTTTCCCAACTTGCCATGGCATTAGCTATCAAACTGCTTTAATATTTTCTGGTTACAGACCTCAGCTTCGCACAAAAGCTACTTACCTGATCTTTAATCAGAGTCCAACATAGGCTGCTTCTTTTTTTTTTTTTTTTTTCATTTCATATCTGGCTACGATAGATAACACAATTTGATTGCAAACATTTAAGATGTAATTACTTAAGCCCCATTCCCATGCTAGAGGGAGGCACTGTTATTCAGGCATAAGGAAACACTGAAACAGAGATTATGACAAACAGGTCCTTGGAGTCAGGGCTCCGAGCCAGCTGCTGTGCCTCCCGGTGCAGAGATTTAAAGCAACAACTTAAATCTCCTGATCTCAGTTTTATTTGAGCTATTACTTATATTCCGCACAAAGCTGGGAAAGACTGACTGGAAAATATTTTTAGGTCTTAATAGCACCCATAGGTTGAAGGCAAACGTACCAACAAACAGAAAGGACATGTTGCAATTCTGCTGTTAAAATACTGTAGGAAGATTGTAATCCTTCTACCACTTTCCAATTTTCTCTGCTCATTATGTCTTGGGTAGATTAAGCATGACTCTGTACAGTATCTGGCACTGAAGTTTTCCAGTTTCAGCATCTTTTCAAATATGCATTAGCTAAGCAAAAATTTTTCCCAAGGACTCATAAAAATATGAAAGATGGGAGCAGCCAAGATTACAACATGTGGTCTGCAAACTTTCCAGGTGAAAAGTTCTAAATTGCACCGATCAATGCACAGAGGGGATTAAAAAAACCATCACGAGGAGAGTAATCACTGACCGAGCATGAACACAGCAGTCAATACCAACAGCAAATCCTGTGTATTTTTTTTGGTATAACTGTACTCCGTGTGACAGATCATAAAAGCAGAATCCTGCAGGGTTTTAATCAAAATCATCCAAAACAGTAGGTGTAATGATTTAGGAATCTGTCAATTTATGTAATCTGCTCACCTTGGGGATTCGTGTATTTATACGTATTTATCAGATTGCGAGTCCATTCTGAATATCATGTTTGGTATATCCGCTGCCTTTTTACGTGAGGGTTAAATTCACAGTGATCCTAGTAAGAAACCCAGGGGCTGAAATGGTCATCTCCCTTCCCAGAGCAGGGCTAACTGTGCCGACACACTCCTGAGGGTTACAGTGTCACCCGTCTTTCAAAGTCCCCAGTGATGAGGATTGTACACCTTTCCCAGAGAATCTAATCCAGTATCTCACCCACACACCAAGTTTTTCCCAGGACCTACCCTGAACCCCCCCACTAAATGCAGCCAACTATGTCCTGTTGTACCCAGCAGGGAACATGCTCTCCTGTCCTTGTGTCTCATCTTCATACCTGAAAACTATTGACATGTTTTCCATGCACTTCTCTAGATTAAACAACTAAGGTTTCTTAAGTATTCCCCTACTGATAGTGTTTTCTACATTTGCATTGCTTTCTTCTAGACCTTCCATAGTTAACTGGCATGTTTTTGGAAGTGCAATGCCTCACACGAAGGTGGTGTATCACCCGAGGCTTTTCTCATGCTCTGTAGTTCGGTTAGATTGCTACATCTGCCCAATGTGCAACACTTCTGTTATAACCCAAGATGATTGTCTTTGTTTTCTCAATAACATAACACCGTAGATTTAAGCAATTTCGCCACGCTGCCCAGATGCTTTCTGGCAGAGTAACTGCTTTGTCAGTTGTTCTCCACCCCAAACCAGCACAGCTGACCATTCCCCAGCACTGAACTTTCTGAACTTGTCCTTTCTGAACCGCATCCCATCTTTCTTACAGACCATCTTCCCAGTCCATAAAGACCCTTCAGCAGCTTGACACCTGTGTCAAGCAACTTCTCATTCCCTTCCAGCCTGAAGGCCGATGCTCCTCCACTCACATGGGAATCCCATTGGACAAGGAGATGACTATCCCCACCCAAGGCAAGCCAGTCTGCTCTCTAACCTGAACTCTTGAGAAAAAGTAATTAAGTAACAGGCCCTCCAAGATGAGGACTTAGATTGTTTGATCCAGTAAATCAGTGGTCACTGATGACGGGGCTGGTGATGCCCACCAAAGGGCTGTCTTCGCACGTGACCATGTGTGGGCAGGAAGGGGTAGGGTGTGCTACAGGATCCCCAGTCACCGTAAGGAGGAAGACTTAGGTCCATGTACAACTGACACCCCAAAACACTGCGGAGGAGACGCATCACCTTCTGCTGGGGTGCTCTTGCTTCACAAACTCTAAGGCCTCAGTGACACATCTGGACGCAGCCTCTGGCTCCAACACCTTACCCAGTTTTCATCAGGAATTGCCACATGGAATTGCCAACCTTCACCTCCATGCGATGCGGCAGGCTGCAGGCTGCAAAGCATGGGTCTCTCGCCTCCCGTTATGATAACAAAGGGTGAGTCAGAAGCCAGCTTCCCAGGAAGTCTGAAAGCTCCATCATGGGTAGGTAGACTGGGACAAAACAACCATCAGCATAATTCACTGAGTTCAACTTCATTTTTTTTTAATATAATGATTTAGCAGCAAAGCCTCAGTTCATTTGGGGAGAGAACTAAGAGACCAAGAACAAAAATTAACTAATGAGAGTGCAGTAAGAGACCCGCTGCTTTTGGCCATGTGCTACCAGCCCTTCTGAATGAGAACTCATTGAAAATGGTATAATAGAGGCTGGGTAGCAAGGCCAAAACAATGGAACGGCAGCTCTTTCTCAAGCCCTTTGACCATACTGGCAGAGAAATGTAATTAAGATTCACATCAAGAAGAACAGACAGTTTCCACTGCATAAAGACAACCATGGGAAAGCTCTCTCTGAATTAGTGTTGATGGATACCTTTGAAATAATGCAGATTTCCAACCTAGATTCAAGAATGTGTCTTCCAAGCTCACCATTTTAAGCTAAAAAAGCCAGGAATTAATTTGCTAGAGCAGGAACATGAGCTGTGCTGAAATTAAGTGTCTCCACCACATGTGCAAGCCCCCAGAAGCCCCAAACCGGTGGTGCAGAACTGCCACAGCAGCATGTCCAACTCAGGGCAGCAACTTCACGTTTTTCAGCCTGGAGGAGCAATTGGAAATCTGAGTGCTTCTGCCAAGCCCTCAGGTCTGTACGCTGAGATAGAAATCTCGGGAGATTGAGCTCTCGGCTTTTTCAGCACTCCTGCCTCTGGATCCAGGCCAAACGGCCGCATCCATAAATCCTTCTGGTGTCCTTCTGGCCATCAGCCTTGGCCAGAACTTGAAACAGAGGAGAAGTGAGGAGTTAAACTGAGAACATCAGCCCATTGAAGAACAATCTGCTTCTCAAACCACGACATTTCAAGTGTGATATAAAGCTACGAACCAGCTATACCTGTTCCCGGCTGACTCAGCCGTTCCCACCGCTCTTGAAGTGGTTGTAGTAAAAAAGCACAGGTACCTGGTGGCTAGCAGGGGGTAGGTATGCAGAGGGCTGAACCAAGCTTCCTTCATCCGCGGCATGCTCTCGTATATTAAGAGGTCTTTCTCCGTCAAGACCACTAATACTGGCTTCCAATGCTTCTCGTTGTCTCCTGGCACCTGAAAAAGAGTGAAGTCTCAGTGAAATAAAAAGAGACAAAGCTACCATCATGGAAAGCCTGACGATATGAACATGTTGAGTCCTGGGCGAGATAATGAACAAAAGAGACTTTTACTTCTTTGGCTTTTTGACATCTCCCACCTGAATTTATAACCAGCTGCAGCAGAAATGGAGTAAAGTGCAATGACATCTGCTGCTCTCATTAGCACTGCCATTTCCAGCTCTCCTTGCAGCCTTCCCTTACTCCAGGCTACTCTGTAAGTGCAGTAGTGGAAGAACACTGAGACAGAGCTGGCTGTTATTTAGCTGTGGTATGCGTGAAAGGACGTTAAATGTATATTTATAATGTGCACCATTCGTGTGTAACTGGCACATTAACCTGAGTGCTGGACCCTGTTGCTGCTGTTTCTATTTTCATGACTGAAAAAAGCTGCGACATCGTCGCTGTTAAAGAAGAGTGTCAGGTAGTAAAAAACAGTGGTTTGGGAGCAGATGCTTTTTTTCTCAGCAGTTCACATTTTCATTGCTTCTCCTTCCTTCATACCCTTCTTCCTTACCAACAGTTTTACAAGTGCCACTGTGTAAGGAGATCCAACCTAAACATGGGATGGACTCAGTGATGGATCTGCATCTACATTTCAAACCCATCTGTAGAAGATGCCTAAAAATTGGGACATCAGAGCCCTTTACTGGCTGCAGAATCCAGATGTGGAATTATAATTTGCAGGGTAGGCATGTGGTCATCCACATGGCTACACAATTAACATTATGGGGATCAAGTATGAATCCTGATTTTTACTTATTCTACATTGGCAGCATTAAAGTGTCTTAAAATATATGGGAATATGAAAGGGTCTTGGTTTCAAGTAAGAATGAAGCTCTTGGCTTTCACAGACAAATTCATGATTTTCCTTTTGGTGCACATAAAGAAAAAAAAAACACATTATGTAGCACACTCACAGCCATGCTTTCAAGCCCAAACTCCTCGGCAGGGTACTAAAGGGAATCGAACAAATTCTGAGATTCACTAGAGATTCACAGGTTGTCTACATGACTCCTCCATTAAAACCTTCTCCGGGAAAGAGAAGCAGTTGTCTATGGTGTTCTACGGTTGATGCCAGCCTACTTGCCATGGGTGTGCACCACTGGGCACATCACTGGGTCAAAAAACACATAAAAGGGATCAATCAAAGGTTGGCCAGGCTGAGGGTGGCACAGCCAGGAAGAGTGATTTAGATCCTTAAGTACGATGTGTCTTAAGTGATGGATTCAGATTGAGAACCGCATTTGAATTCATTTTATATGAAGAAATGGTCTAAACTTTTAAGGAATTTCAAGACAGTTGTAAGATAGCTTCTCACCAGAACACCAATGCCCAAAACAGATCTTAAACTTAAACTTAAACCAAAGATTTTTGGCTTACATCGTTTTTTAAGAGGTATTTTTCCTTCTGAATTAAACTTTTACAATAATTATATTCCTGTTTACAGCATTACTTGCTCATTGGTTTTTCATGTCTGTGTGTTAATCAACTTAAACTTGTAAAAGGTTCATCCTTTTAATTTCTTCAGAAGTGTCAATACTTATTTACAATTTTCTTGTGGTGACAGTTTCTTGAAATGCAACCTTTCATTTTCAAATAGGGCTGAATAGAGAAGCTGCGTAATTAACACACCTATTAATACACTCCAGAAAGAAGGCAAAATCCAGAGTTCTCACAGCCCATGTACCACGGAAATATTCACACAAGCAAAAAGCATCCTCAGCTTCTTAATACCACAGTTATTAACTACAGCTAACACCCCGGTTCCTAGCATGGGAATATAAAAATGAATGTTACAGTTAATGTTAGCAATTAATACATGTTACCGTTAATGTTAACATTTAACTTTTGAGCATCTGCCTGTGTTCTTTAATTCAAAGATTTTAGTACATACTTTTGAAGAACTCCAGAAGGGAAAAAGGAAGATAAACATGAAGTCTATCATAGAATGAAAAACTAGGATGTTCAGATCCATAATCTGGAGGAGTAAGCAGGCAGCGTACTGGGCTGTTACTTCTTATTTTCCTGTTCCGTGACCACAAGCAATCCAAATACTATGGGAAGCTGCTCACATCTTTTCTGCAGAACCATCCTGCCTGTGTAGCGTTTTCAATCACAAGCTTTGTTATTAGGTGGCTGGTCAGTCAACTGTGACTCCAGAAACTTTGGGAAACACTGTTCCCTGTAAAGCAACCACAAGAAAGGGAATAAAATTCATTTCATCAGCTGGTCCCAGAACTATTTGCTGGACAGGCATAAGCATCAGGAGCCAGAATTTCCAGCGCGGATCCTGCGGTTGCCACCTGCACAGTGAAGCCCACAGCTTTGCCTCAGTTCTTCCCAATAGCAGGCGACTATGGAGAAGATGTGGCTTGGTCATAAGGTATTGAAGACTTTTTCTCAAATATAAGTGACCTTATACTATCTCTCCGTGTAGGATGTATCTCCTGTTTGTAGGGTGTATACTGGGAAGGGGAGAGAGGAGAACGATGTTTGCCTGTCTCCTGCTAGGAAGCCATCCCCAGTAAGAAGGGCCATGCAATACACACACTTTTAATCACATTTTTTAAACCTTACTGGGACCATAGCTGTCTCACTGCTAAGGAATGCTGGTGTAAGCAATACTGCTGCTATTTCAGACCTGAAAAAGGATTTGTGTGCCTGAAAGCTTGTCTGGTTTTTTCCAACTGTAACAGTTGATCTAATAAAAGATATTGCCTTTCCTTAAAAACCTTAAATTGCATTACTGTTCCCTGATTTCGTTGGGGTTTGGATCAGGCTTTAGCAGCTGATGCCGTGCTGTTGGACAGGCAGTTGGCGCTTCTGGAAGGTGTCAAGGAGAACACTCTGTCCCGTAAATGGTAACAGCAAATTTTACAAAGGAAGAAGAGAGGCTGCAAATATACCATCAGTCTACAGGGCACATTCAGAACAAATCAGCATGGGAAATTAATCCAGATCAAGCAAGTATCATCATACCAAGCATGAGTACAATAGCAAATTTCAAAACAAATGCAAAAACCATGCTGCTCATGGGCAGCTAAATGAAGGATTTGTTCAAGTTTCAAAAGTTTTAAAACCTGACATATAAAGGTAACATGAAATACTTCTGTAAATTTAAGTATCATTTGAGATAGATTTCAGAGGCACCATTTTAGACGATGGTTAAGGCCAACTTCTGAGCCAGAATTTTGCAGAATTCTGGCACTTGCGCTACAGTTCCTTCACTCCAGCTCCCCCTTGCACATGTGCAATTCAAAGTGCATTGATCTGTGTTGCAGACACGGAGAACCACCATCTACTCCAAAAACCTTTTCAAACTCAACCCTTTTTCAAAGTCAAAAATGTTAGATGAAATCTAGATGAACTAGAGAAAAGAAAAAATCAGTACTTCTTAAATCTCCCACCACAATAAAATGAATCAGCAAATTTTTTGCTGGTCTTCTGGGCACTGTTCAGGTAACTCTTAGCAACAGGTACCCCCTCTCCATGCTCTGCTCATCTCAGCTGAGGTCACTGCTTATATTCCCAGGTGAAATTCCACTTCAAGTCAATGAAGCTGTAAATGTTTATACCAGAAGCAAACTTTTTTTCTTTTTTTCCCTAGACTCACCGTGCCTCTAGATCAAAGTCTTCAAATACAAACCTGAAAAGGGAGAACATATTCTAACAAAAAAACCCCAAGTGCGGTGAAGCATCCCTTTTGCTACTCGCAAACCTCTTTGCTCCTCATATACTCACCCTGTGAAGTGCAAACCCCACTTTTTCCCATATGCACCTCTCTGGTTTACCTTTCCAAATTCAGAAAATATTTCATGTACAGCAGGGATGAAACCTCATTTTTTTGCATATAACAACATGATGGCTGGGCCTGGAATGACACCAGAGGAAACCTGTGTTCACATCTCGCTCGGCCACTGGCTTCCTCTGCAAAGTCAGTCTAAACTCTCTGCGTTTCTGTATGGACATTGCGGTCTCTGCTGGGGTGGCAAGTGCTGCTGTAACACACACAGCAGGAACAGATGTCAATGTGAAGGCGGACGAAAAGTGCGTAAGAATGGCTGCTGTAGTCAGCAGCTACGTGGAGACTTGTCCATCAGCCTTTGGCTGACACAAGAGCAGAAGTGCTTCAATGTAGAAAGCAGACAGCTCACGCAGCGTTAGGACACACCAGACCCCACCGCACTGAGGATGCGCCTGAGCTCTGGCTGCTTCAGGATGCCTTTGCAGTGGTGGGGCAGCATTGCTCCAGGCTTTGCTTTAGGGACAGATCTGTGGTCTGAAGGACTGACTCTGCAAATAACGACGTAGCAAACTCAACACTACCTGTACGACCGCTCCTGCTGGTTTTCTGGCAACTGCTCACGTGCTTAACGCCACTGCTTGCAATGTACCCTTAAAGAGTAACTCCTCTGATATGCAGCAAACAATATTTCAAAGAAGAACCAGCTTGGTTTTCCTGCAGGCAATGGGAACCCCTGGCCCTTTTAATGGGTGTCACAGCTTCCAAATCCTTAATAGTTTTCACATATAATTAGTTGCCGTAAAGACAACGAGCATCTCAGTGGAGATAAATCCTTTTACAAATGGTTTGGCCCTTTGCTCTTTCATCTGCCAGGTCTCCTTTTCATAAGTTTTTTCTTTGAATTTCAGTTATTCATCTACTTCAGGCTGCCAGGAACGGATGAAAGAATACTTTTAATCTATGAGGCTCACAGATAATTAAATTAGAGGCGTCAGTCTACTCTAGAAAGCTGTTTTATATTTTCATTAACTCAAAAGGGACATTTCAATTACATTCCCTGTTTAGTAAACAAATAATATATTGCCAGCAGACTCCACTGCAGCAAGTATCCAAAATGTGGCCTTTCAGAGAACTGTTGTGAAGGTAGCAAGTTTATGCTTACAGTAAGTGGTTTAACCCCCTTTTCCATCACCCGCTCCCAAATTCCAGAGCTACACTATCCCCTCACACAGAGCACAGGAGGAGCAACTAAGAAAGAATTTTCTGAAACTTTTTTCTTGCTATTTTCCCTCCTCCCTCACTTAAAATCTCTCCATGCTGACAAGAACCAGCTTCCACACAGGCTGGGATATGTTCTGCTACATATTTCTTGCCTTTTCGTTGTCTTTTGACGAAGGGCTACGTCCATGTTCAGAATAAATTTGATTCATTTACAGAAACCTACTTGTCAGTTCCTGAAAATAACAGCTGGGACTGCAAAGGGTTTTTGCAAGATGAACAGCAGCAATGCAGAAATACATCACGCAAACCCCAGCATATGCAACAACACTGGCATTTCTGTAAGCTCGTTTGATGGGAGACAATTTGCAATGCGGGAGTGGGTGTCAGTGCGGGATACCCCCGCAGGCAGGGGCTATCAACACCTCCCACACCACACGCAGATGAGATGTGTTTTGCTGCTAAACTTTGTAGTTTTAAACAGGAAATAATGTGCACATTGTCTAGGGGAAAAAAAAAAACACTAATGAAAATGTGTCTGGTTTTGTTCTTCTCACCTCAGTGACAGCTCAAAGGTGGCTTATGCCATTATCAGATCTGGGTTACAGTCAGTGCGCACACAAAAATCCCTCAAAGGGCACAACATTGCCTCGTGTGAGCAGCGAGCAAGCAACGCATACGCTTGGCCGTGGTGCCGCGGCTGTGCGAGCAGCCAGAGCTGCGCAGGTCAGGCGGGAACCACAGCCGGGACCACGCTGATCCACCCCTCGTGCTACCCTGCGCGGAGCTCGGGGGCACACCGGCAGCTGCAGTTACAGGCACTGCTGAGGACAGACAGGACACCCATTCTCAAGACAGGTCTGTTCAAGTCTGAACTCCTTCTAAATACCCTGTAAAAATGAAAAGACACAAGCCAACCTTTGTCAAAAGTAGCACAGTCAACCACGTCAGCACGCCAACATGTTCGAGCCAATGTCCTGACTCTGGGCTAACAGGATTTTCAAACAGCTCTGGCTCATATCCAAATACCTCTAAACGTCAAGAGAAGCACCTCAGTCCTCTGTACCCACCCATGCAAGAATGGCAGGTGACCTGAGACCCTTCCTACAGCCAAACAAGAATGCCCAATCCCAGTTTTGTAGTGGAGGTCTGCTCCAGAGCTCGGTGAAGTTAACCGGAGTTTTTCTAATGACTCTTTAATTTTGGACTAGGCCCTTAGGAAACAAGTCTGGAGGGCTGTGTGTCTCCCACGCTACAGAGAAGACGGAGCCAAATTCTTGGAGGTGTGCAGTGAGAGGATGGGATTCAATACCCACAAGTTGAAACAAGGGCAATTCCGATTTGATACTCAGAGAAACTTTTTCATTATGTGACGGTGGTCAAACACTGGAACAAACTGTGAAATGTCTACCCATCGAGATACTCGCAATACAACTGGGTAAGGCCCTAAGCACGCTGGTCTAGCTGGCTCTGCTCAGAGCAGGGGGGTTCAACCACAAGAACTCCATTCCAACCTGTATTGTTCCGTGAGTCTAAGAAACACCAGAAAAAATGAAAGAAGCCATCCAGATTTGGATCAGAAAGTCATCATTTAGAATGCCCCCGAGTTAAAGTTTGTTGTATAATTATTCCATAAACATGGAGGTTTTCATGCACATGTATTGCATGAATGTTGCATCAATATGAATGCAGTAGTTGTATAAATTGGTTATTGTAGCTTAAGAGTTTGCAGGATGATTGGTAGTTACCTTGTACCTTAAATCGTTTAGAGCTGTATAAAATGTGGAATGTAAGGGAGTGGAAAACCCAGCATCACATAAATTTCATTCACTGTACAACATACCTTAACTAAAAATATATTTTTATATTTTTCTCAACTGGATGAGAAAAGTTTAAAAACCTGATGTGTTCTCTTTCTTCACCTGATCCATGGGTCCATAGAAATGGGTTAACTAAATACACAGAAATCCACCTCTGGGGGACTCAAAAAGGAAAAAAAAATGCTAATTCACGTATTTTAGAAACGTCTACCATGACCTAGGATCATATTGCTACACATGAAGTTGAGATTTGAATGTCTCTAAGAGCTCTTCTGCAGTGAGACATGAGTCTCTCACTTTCTGATAATGTCAGGAATCTTTCCAGGGAAGCGCAAAGAGGCAGAGAGCACCGGAGATGGTAAATGCCCCACACCATTTGTTACAGACACCGACTGCTTTTCATCTTAGAGAAGGTGCAAGGAACTCTATTGTGTTTCAAGAAGTATTCTGATGCTTTCTGAGTAAAACACATTTTCTTCTATAGCAGCTACTTCAGACCATGAGAGCACTGTCTAAAATTAAGTAGTGGCAATTTATGATAGCAAGGCTTTGCAAACAGCAAAGGTCCACTCCTGAAAAGATATAGTGTTGAGCTAAATGATTTCTGTAGAAAAACCTGCACTTTGCTATCTTTTTTTCTTTTTCCTTTTTATTGCTTCTCAGAAATTGCCAGGGGAGAGGAGGGAAGGGAAGAGGACATTTCATCACTCAAGGGCTGTGACAAGGAAGACCTGCCCAACCTGTAAGCCGCAAGGACAGAGAGGGAAGGCAAGTCAGACACGGGGGCAGGTCGCAACAGCCCAGTTGGCACTGGCAACTGAGGCTGATCAAGAGATAGTGGACAGGCCAGCTACAGTTCAACTGACCTTCTAAGCCAGTTTGTCTGGGAACAAACCTGTGCTGGAAGAGGTCACCTTTCAAGTATTGCTTACAAAAGCGGCACAAGGGAAGGAGGAAAAAAGGGAAGGAAAGACCATTAACCTCGGGCCTTTCTAATCAGTTCTACTGATTGAACAAATGAACGGAAAGCCTGAAGAGTGGAGGTGAGCACAAAGCTGCCACATAAAAGCAAAAACCTGTGCAAAAGTGGAGGCAATCACAGCAGTCTCTCTTCCAGCACACTCACACCACACATTCAGGATAAAAGTGAAGATGCTATTAGCAGACACCTTTGCATCTCTTGTGTGTTCATGCATTTTGAGTACGCATGGCTTATCTATGGGATATCTGGGCTCTTCAGACTGCCAGTGAGGGTGGCTGTAAACTTGCTTTCTGAAACACATCTCACGAAAATATCACGGAAAGGCTGGTGATAGCAACTGCCTGATGTTTAATAAATATTTAAATAAAAACCACAGAATTAAAATGTGGGATGAACTGTACTTCTAAGACACAGGTGACTTCTGGGAGAGATAAGCAGCTGTGCTGTCT
This sequence comes from Nipponia nippon, assembly GCF_047370975.1. Lineage (NCBI taxonomy): Eukaryota > Metazoa > Chordata > Aves > Pelecaniformes > Threskiornithidae > Nipponia > Nipponia nippon. Next base: position 14,394,715 of record NW_028262290.1, on the reverse strand, counting down.
CCAAAATAAACACTGGACCTCAAAGCACAATAATCCCGGTACTGAGGGAAAAACACTGAACTCCCCTATAAAATGGAACAGTCTCCTTCCTCCAGTAAGCCAAGCTTGCCCTAGGAAACACTAAGAAGGACCATGGCATGGTCTTCTGTCTTTATCTTCAGTTCATGGAGCCAGAACAAGGGGCAATGGTTTTAAACTAAAGGAGGGTAGATTTAGACCAAATACAAGGAAAAAATTTTTCATTATGAGGGTGGTGAGACACTGGCACAGGTTGCCCAGAGAGGTGGTAGATGCCCCATCCTTGGAAACATTCAAGGTCAGGTTGGATGGGGCTCTGAGCAACCTGATCGAGTTGAAGATGTCCCTGCTCATTGCAGGGGGGTTGGACTAGATGGCCTTTAAAGGTCCCTTCCATCCCAAACCATTCTATGATTCTGTGATTTTGCACATCAGGGTCAGCCCCAGAAGAAAAGGGATCATACCTGTGAGTTAGAGGCAAGAAAAGAGACAGGGAGCTTTGGAAACTCCACCACATCTCCTGTGCAACTGCTCAAGAACAGATACTGTTACTGAGTGGTCAGGAAAACCAGTTTCCCCCAGGTATGCTCCAGGATACCAAGAGCAACCACTATTCTCTGCTATGCCCTGCAGGTTGCTATATGCCGGAGTTTTGCTGTGAGCAGAGTTTTCTGTTCAAGCCAAGATGAAGCACTTTATGAGGGAGTTCATCATCATCAGTGGAGTATAATGGTAATTGTACAGGAGCAGAATCAATGTAAAGACACCGTAGTTTCAACTCACTGTCTCTAAAGAGTCTATAATTTACAACTGAATCTGACTTCAGCTGATCAAGTGGGTACCAGATTAGGATAAATGAGTAATAATACCCATTATCTCAAAAGATACACACATCTCATCTTTCAGTTCAGTAAAAGTGCATGGATTTCTAATCATGAGCTCAAGAACACTTGTCAACAGCACCCAATCAAACATGAATGCTGGAGGTGGAGTTTTGATTTGAAAGCAGCTTGCAGTTTTTAATGATGGCTCAAACATGTAAAATGCCATCTGAAATTGTTATGGTGTCTGTTTGGTGATGGACAGGTAATCATCTACGTCTACATTAAAACTATAGTGACTGAAACCTGTCCCAGAAGCCTTTCTCTATGACACTGTCTTTCCGAATATTCAGTCTCAGAAATGATGGCCCATCATGCTGGGTACCTTTTCAAGACTGACAGATTTGCTTACTTTACTCAAGGGTTATTATAAATCACAAGTGCTGGAAAAAAAAATAGTAGGGGAGTAATACAAAGAGAACAAGATGTTTCTTTGTCATTGTTATTATGTTGTCTCAAGGACAGTCCAGAATACTGTGTCATTTCAGTCTATTGTGTCATTGATCAATATTCAGTAATACTGATGGACTGCAATGCAACTAATGACCTCAAGCAAATGAGTGAATTCACTACATGCCTGGCACAAAAACGTATTCTCTTTAAAAAACACTGATAAAATCTATATGTTATGCTTCAATAACTGGAATTTTCAACATGCTGAGAAGTATTTGGAAGCCTTATTGAAAAGGCAAAAATTCAAGTAGAATCCTTGATAATTTGGCTTAATTTTGAAAAAATGTGGAGCAGCCACAGGTTTCTGAAAAGTCTGATGAAAATTAGTCACAATTTGGAATCCAAACCTACTTATTTAGATGCCTAAGTAAAATGTACCACAAAAAGTTCCTATATTTGTCTTTTTTATGATTTATTTATTTACCTGGTTGTCATTTTCAAAACCATTCAATTATCTGAGACCATATCTTTTTTTTTAAATGGAAAGACAGAAAGTCTGTATCTCCGCCAGCATGATGACAGACCTCCACAAGCTACCTAAGATACTCAAGGAATACACCTGCTTTCTTGCTGGGGAAAAAAGGGAACTTAAACATGTAATTTTCATTAGAATTTATCGAATTCAAAATTTTCTGATGGACAGGGTGATTTTTTTTTTTCCCCAGAAACCCAGCTGAGCTCCAAGAGACCTCTGCCCACCAAACAGGTTTCCAGTTTGCTATACCTTGGCAACCAGTATGGAGAGCTGAAGACCATCCAGTAGGTCTCATTTGGTGGATCTCAGTATTGGTGGATCCCAGGGTTCCAGTAAACGTAGGAAATGAACAGTTATGCCATTTAATATCCAATTCACTTTTTTTCACTCCTTAAATAGGACATGGTTGAATTTTAACACCTTTGCCCTTTGAGAGAGCTCTGTTTGATTTGGGATTTGTTAGTTTTCTAAGGAATGGGTAAAGAAGACAAATAGGATCTAATCAAAAAGTGCCACCTGCCCCACTGAAAAGCTGAGAATATCCTTTTTCTGCCTTCCAAGAAGGCTTAAGCCAGTCACTGGTTCAGAAATGTGAATGGTTAGATTCATAGAAAGAGGGCTGAAGATGGCTTGAAAGATCAACTCATTCAGCCTCTGCTCAGGAAAGGACAGACTTTGCTCCCAAGATTTGTTTAGCTTGTTCTGTAAAACTTTCCCTGATAGAAAACCCCAGCTACTCTATCGTAGTCCTTGGCCAGTTCCACCATTAGGAAATTGTTGCCCATGCTGGAGCACGTGCCACTGTAGTCCTGGGGATACTGTGAGGCCAAGTATCATTACATGCTTGGGAGACTAATAGAAAACTTGAATTTGTTTTTTTAGCTAAATGTTTTTTTAAGATGGTCATTATTCTAACCCTGCCAAAGTAATTTCAGGATAGTGATGGTCACAGAGGAAATGGGTAAGTGGGAAGAATGCAGGACAGAAAGTTCAGAGCTAGAAGATAACTGCAGTTTGTCACTGGTCCTGGGATTTGCTGGATAGCTGTCACCACTACCTATCTGGTACATGAAGAAACACACACACCTCCCTAACGTTGCGAAAATAAATGACAAGGCAGCTTTAATAGGAAACCAGTATTACCAACTCCAGCCAGCCAAAGCTCCCTTGGGGATGTCAAGTGGGGCTTGCTTGGTATTTAAAATACATTTTTAATTCTTGCTCATCCATCAAGCCTTTTTGCTTTGCTGACATTCCATAGTTTTGAGCTTTTCTCTGTGGCTAGGAACCTACAATAAGAATGAGAGCTCAGCTTTCATAAAACCTCTTTATTTCAGAAGATGGTAGTAGAAGAAATATCCCTACAGTAAAAGTATCAAGCTATGAGGTTTGGACCTATGGTCAGGATGTGAGCTGCCGCTTCTCGAGAGGCATCACTTTCCCAGACCCGATACTGCTTATATTATAAGATCTGACAAGATCACAGCCCAGGGGTTTATGGCAACAACTCTTTTAATTAATCTACTATCTACAAGAAAAACGCAGCAAATATTGAAGGGCATGTGTTAATAGAAACTATGAATATTCAACAGAGCCATACGAGGAAGAAAAACATAAAGAACCTTCTACTTGGCAGTTATCTGTGCTGAGCATTAAATGAGCTTGTCCATTTGAGGACAAATGGATTTAGTACTGTGCCATGTTATTTCATCTAGATTACTAAAAGACACAAAATTGGGACCATCAATCTACAGACCCAAATCCTACAAATATCAGCAAATTACATGCTATAAGCTAAGCAATTTTGAAAGCAAATGCTCTTTATCTGGTTCTAATTCTCAGTGTTTCATATTTTGCAATAATCATAGCATTTAACTACTCATAGAACAATTCTACTGAGAACTGAATATTCCTCTAGAAGAAAAACTTGGGAGCAATAAAGTTAATTTCCAAAGCTAGTATAAACAGATTGCATGCTACAGGTCATCTCCCTGGGGCCAGGACGGGAAACTAAGGTTTCAGATTTAAGAATTATCCCTGAAATACATCATTTAATAAAATAAAGAACTTCCTGGTAACGGCATTAGACTTTTACATCTCTTAACAAACACATCACATATCCAAAGGGAAATGATTTTTGGCACGAGAGATATACGATCTCATGAACCAACTGATTTCATCAATGGAAGACTCTTGCCTGCTGCGGGCTCATAAATCACCCCAGCCAGCAAGTGCCAGCCACTTACAGTGAGAACCGGCTGAGGGTAACAGGAACAGCCTAGAGCTGCTATTACTTCTGCAGCTACAACAAAGTGAAAGCCCCAAGAGGAAAAACACATATGAATATTACCAAGTGACTACACCTAATTCTACCCTTGGTGTTAGAAATGTATTTGCACTGAAGTCACTGGGAAATTTTACAGATTATTTCTTCCAGTTTTATTCCTACGATGAAGATAAATATGTGTCTTTTCCTTGAGATCTCTTTTGTAGTTTGTACTGGCCTAAACATCTTACATATACTGGTATAAAATATCTGAAGTAACTCAGCTGAGTAACACCAATATAAAACTGCATAAAGAAAACTGGAAACCATGTACTTCGTTAATATTGTCATATGCTAATATTCACATAACCCATTTTAGAAGTATAGCAAATGAGATTGGATTGGATATCATACCAGCAGTTTCATACCAAAATTTTGGGATTTTTAAATACCATGTCCTCATTGGCTTTTTTATTTCCTTAGCCATATGGAAAACAGTCAGGCACAATTAACTATTTGTCAGAAAACAATCTATTAATTAACACCATTCTGTGCGAATGAGCTGAAAATCATGTTCTTTGCTTGCCAAAAAGCTTCCATTTCTGCCTCATGTTTGCGCTCAGCACTAAACATAGCTACAGATACGCTGCTTGACATAACTGACCAAGGGAAAAAAGAACAACTGCTGCCGAGGTTTTTCAGAACCAGCAGCCAGCAAGCTTTTCTAAAGATAGGTAGGGGGTCAGCAGGGCTTCGCCTCTGCATCTCCTAAAATTCTTTACTGACAGATCTTTGATTAAACTGGGCAGAAATAGACTAAATCCCAATTAAGACATTCATATTTGTGGCAGGGCTTGAAAGAGAAAAGAAAGTGATGGGGGGAGAGTAAGTTACAGCATTTTCTAGACTTAACCTTAAAAATACAGGATCTGATTTCAATTATATTTATATCCATTCAATTCTACTGACGTCAATGGATTTACTCCTAAATTTTTCCAGATGGAAATCAGGCTAGCTATTACCACATTTTCATGCATATAAACAGCACCCCTTTAAAAGCACCATTTATTCAAAAGTATGTCCTCAAACAGCATGCATCCTCAGATAAGCCAGCTAAAATCAGAGGAAGAGATAATCGGTGATCGGGAATGCCAGGGGAGAACTGCAGAGTGACAGAAGGGAAAGAAGAGATCTAGAGCAAACTTCCTTTGCTGTTATCCACACGTGCACATAACCTTCATAACCTGCTGCTGAATCCTGCACACTAAAACGATAACCTCTGGGGCTGACACAAGAGAACATGGTGGCTATTCGCTTTCCTAGCAGAAAAGCAGTCTGATCTATGTTACCTCTGAGACCGGTATTCCTGTATTTCATTTTTCAGCAGCGCAGCCTGCCACACTGTTGTTTCCAAAACTCTGAAGTTGGAAACTTCAAAACTCTGTAGTCCATGCAGGGCTACAGGTGCGTAACCATTATCAGTTAGTGGTTGGCTCCTCGTAACCGTTTTACAGAATTGTTCACTGGCTTGGATGCGATCCTATAACCACAACCCATTCCTTCTGCTTGTGCTTGCAAATATCCAGCAGCTGTTTCAAGTTATTTGAAGGGGCTAGAGACTGAAGTTTTACTTGACATGTCCAGGGTAATAGAAACTGATGATGTACACGACCTTTGATGAGTGCAAACAGCCCCTCTGTCCAATCTGAAGTGAAAGAAGACAGAGAAACCAAAATTCCTCTCGTTGAGGCCTCCTTGCAGCTGTGAAGAATTAATCTTATAGGGTTATGAAAGGTTCAGGGAAGGCTGGTCTTATTCTTGCCCATAGAGGATATTTCAACACCTTCCAGCCCACCCAACAATGTGCCCAACAGTCTCTGCAGCTCATCAGTGGGCTGCTCCTTCCACTGTCACCTTCCCACACACTCCCGTAGCTCAGCTTCATCTCTCAACCTCTTCCAGTGCTGTCCCACTCTTCCCTTCTCCCAGAATCTATTCGTCTTTCTGCACTTGTCCATTTGGCATATGTCCCACAGGAACAAAAATCACAGCAGAGACACAATGTCTGATGTGTGGTTCCATATTTTCTCTTTCCTCTACCTTGCCTACTCAGGTAGTTAGAGTTTGGAGCAGGGTCTGCTCCTATTGGTACTGTTTATGCTGCAATCTTGCACCATGGCATTCCAGGTTTACCTAGTCCCTAGGCCCTCTCATACTAACATAATTTTTAATATTATTAACCTCAACAATCACCACCAGAATCAGTGCTGCTCTCTTCCTCATTTCAAACTCTTGTAACAACAAAGCAAGAATCCAACAGTAAGTCAGCTCGTGCTCAATAGACAGCTTTCCCAAAAAACACAAAAGCAGGGGGCCTCAAGACAAAAACATCACATAAACGGTTCTCACATTACCCCATGCAGCTGTGCAGTCCCTCTCCACGCTTCTCCTCTTTGCAATACCTCCAGCATTCTTCCATGTCTTCCAGTTGCCTTTGCCTTGTTAACATCTGCCTGCAGTTTTGGGCATGCAGATTTAAACTTCTGTTTTGAAATTTTAGGTGGGAGAAGATTAATGTATTCTTTAACCCTATGATTCAGGGATCCAAAGAACATAGCAAGACTAAGCATTTTTTAAGTGGAATGAACACGTGTGTGTTAAACCTGAAGTTTTAATGTATTGCCCCCTGAAGGGCCCCTGCAGAAAGCCTCACAGGATGAGATGAGGCCAGAGACGACACCATAAAACACTTCATAATAATGTACAAGCTTTACATTTCATAAACAAATAGGTAAGCTTTATTTCCATAGCAGGCTTCTCCTCGAAGTGAACTTTTTAGAGCCATTGCCATAAACATCACTGACATTTCCAGTACGAAGCACAAAAAAGCAGCTATATCCATACTACACATCAGCAGCCTACTCTGGCCGATGTCTGCAACTATTTTCAGCACAAGATCAACAAATGAATGTTTGCACAGCAGCATCTGCTCAGCAGAAATGTATAAATAAAAAAAGGCCCAACAATAACATGATGTGTTCACACAGTTTCAGGAATCTTCACTGCGGCTAACAGTCATTAGTGTCTAGTGATTAAAACCCAGGTGCTTCCTTCCAGCAGGGCTACTGTTACTGTAGAGCACCTGAAACTCAGGGAATCCAAATAACATCCAAGAAAACCTTTGGTAAGTCCATTTGTCTTCAACAGCAACGTCACTACGTTGGGAGCAGTAGGTCCAAACCCTCCCACAGAGTCTCCTTCTGATGTACACCCAAAGAAAGAGCCGCTTTGGCTCCAGGGCCCCTTTTTGCACCCTGACTATTGAACAGGTGCACTGTACAAGCCGATACGCTCTTCCAAAGGAAGGGGTGGAAATCCCTGTACTTAAAAAATATGTTCCATGGTATCCATCTAGATCTCCGAGATGGTCCTCAACAGTCTTGCAGCTGGAGCTGGTAAGAATGGGTGTGCTTTTGCTGAAGTTGCTGAAGTAGCTGGCAAGATGGCTCACTCTTCATGACAGCATGCCATCTCAGTGCCACTATTTCTTAGCAACTTCTTCTGACTCTTCTGATCCCTATCTCCAATAAGTTTAACTTCTATCACTTCCTTATATCTATGACTCTACTGCCGCTGCCTGACTTTTCTGAAAAAAGCCTAAGCTGTTAGAAGAGAAAAATACTTAACGTCACTATTAGACCAGAAAAAAAATGTGACTCCATGGGACATTTCAGCAAGAGCAGCCCTAAAATGGACTGCAGAGTTTTCCATGGATCCTATTGTGTGGTTATTACTAAGGATGGTGCACCACATCTGTGCTGAAATTGCATTATTTCTGTGTGCTGTGCTAGTGCTGGAAAAAATCCAATGTCATTCCAACAGGCTCTGCCATGAGGTCAGGTGTGATACAACAGTACCTAACTTCTCTACCCCTATGGTATGTCTGATAGGATAAGTCCCCAATGCCTCATTTGAGTGTGAGGCCACTTCACTTCTTTCATGTCCAACCTCTCCAGGCCTTGGTAATGCTGCATGTATGGGGAACTCTACCAGGAATGATGCAAGGATGGGGCAGTTTCTCATACATCTAGAGAACTTTGCTGTTCCAGAAGATCCTATTTTGTATTCTCCTACCCACTGACCCCCCCTTCTCACCCTGTCCCTTTCAGGCTGTTTTTGCTATCTTGCATCCAAAGTCTAATGTGAACACAAAAGATTGCATCTCTATGTACTTTGTGTTTTCCCATTTGATTTCACTAGATTTTCTGTTTGAAGCAGTAACGGTTCTTCAGCCCTACTGATCAGTTTTCATTGCACCAAGAAGGGGACATAAAACTGTGTGTGACCTGTAGAAATCACATTTATTCTGTCTCTATTTCTCTGTCCCCTGCAGCTGGTTGTTTAGGGCTTACATTAAAACTGGAAATGTTGCTTTCTTATGTAGTCATTGTGCAACTCCTCCTTCCTGCCCTAATCCTTCAAGTGAGGAAAACAGCCAGGAGAAGGACATTGTGCATGTTGGGATTTTTGTCCATCTCTTCATGGGGATGATTAGCAAAATACTGTCTCTCCCTAGATTTCCAATTGTAAAATGAGACAAAATCTGGCCCTTCGAGGGAAGTGTTACTTTTGAAAGTGATCAGAAACAGCTGCTTTCAAAACCAGTGATGCTGGCTGTTCGTGGTAATTCAACAATTGCTCTTAGGAATTTTACTTGTGAGGACAGGAGAACTTTGCTAAAGTATTGCTAAATAGGGTATCTACTACTCAAAAAAATACAGCAATGCTCCCAAATTCCTTGCAAAGCCATGATAATCATTAGATGGTAATCTCTGACAAGGTTAAATCTAATGTTATTCAATGGCTGTTCCCCAAAGTAGATTCCCTTTTGGTAGTAAAATCATTATCTTACTGTTTAAACATTCAGGCTTTCCTCTCTATTTCACAGTTCATAAAGCACCTTTATGGCGTTGAGATTTTTTTTTTTTTCCAAACAGGCAGAAGACAGTTTGTTTTTTCTGCTTTGATTAAATCCTACATCCCACAAGCAGTGAACCTGTGATACTGCTCTACTGTTTTTAATTGCCTCCTTCTATTAAGATGCCAGCACTGTATGTCTTTCCTGCAGCCCCAGCACGATTTTGCTATGTGCCTGGCGTTACCGCTGTCGGGTCCGAGGTTAATGTGTACACCGTACAACTCATTAGCCACACATTACTATCAGAGCCAAAAATCAACATGATTGATCCAACAATATGTTTGGGCTCGGGACCGAGACTCAAATGAGGTCTCACCAAAAGCAAAGGTCAGCAACTTGGCACAAATTTTGCTGTGCACAGAGAACGCTTTTCTTCCAAACTATTCATCAGGGAAGGTACAAATGACAACTAATATGGGCCTCATTAAAAACGAGAAGAGGAAACCCCTTGGAGAGGGCAAGGAGGCTCCCTCACTATCATTTTTTTTTTTTAGTCCTTTCCTAAAGCTTTTATTTACGTTACGGTAAAGACACTGTGGAGCTTAAAGGTAGCTGTGGGGCTTGGGGTTTAGGAGACTTGTTAGACTAATTATCTTGATGCACACTATCAATTACTGTCCAGTTAAGCAGAGAGGATAACTCTGCAGGCAGAAATAAATCTTCAGAACTGAAGGATGTGGGGGAAGGGAATAAAAAGATTTTTTTTTTTATCAGCACTATTATTTCTTTTAGTTAAAACTCCAGTGTCAAAACATTTCCCATCTTAAAATAACTAAAATAAAACAGACACTAGTTTAAGAGTGAGAGAGAGAAGAGGAACGATACAAGAAACGTTTTCAACCATGGATTTGTTCCAAGTACAGTTCTTATGCGGATTTCACTCATAACTCAAGCACTCTTGCCACAGTCAGGCCCTGAAATCAGTACTTCGAAATACGCTATTTTACATATGGTATCATCATGTTCTTTCTTCCTCCGTAACCAAGGGTGTTGAAAATGGTATTGATACAACAATTAGGCTGTACAAGAAATACTTCCCTGCAGTCTCCAGAGTTGCTGTGTTGCAATATAATTGTCTAATGGCACATTTTTGTAAGGGCTGTCATGGTATTATGGGTATAATTTTATTTTTACAGGATACGATAATAAGGTAAAAGGCTGGCGTTAATAGCCTTAGGAACCTATTACATAAACAGAGGTTGAGGATTAAAATTGAACTGGATTTGTAGAGGCTGCATTGAGTAAATGTCTTGCCACACTGAAAATTATAATGCATGTAACTTGTCCCTCTCCACTATTTTTTTTTAAACTCTCCTATTCTTCTAAAGGTCAATCCCTCTTTCCAACAGAGAACACAGCTTCTTCTCAAGGTATTTTTAGAAAATCTGTTTATTTTTCTCTGTTAACAGTTATTTGGCAAAACAGGATACAAGGCATATATTGCTTCTGCTTGTACCAGCAGCGATACTCTGCTCTTCTGCAATGCCCCTCAAACATTAACCAGCTCATCTGTCCTAAAAGCGCTTGTGGGTAGAGACAACGCACCTCTGATCGCAAGCTGAGTGGGTGAGCAGGATGGGGCAACGTTATTCAAAAACACAGGGGAAAAAACAAAATGTTTTCCTCTAAATTAGGGCATTTTTACTAGGAATGGCTCTGCTTTTGCCAGGAGTTTCCTCCATGGGGATCAGCTGAGGGTCCTGAGGGGAGAAGGGCTGCAGGGCAGAGAGAAGAGGGGTTTTTTTATGGCCTATTCTGCTGCTTTCTAATCTATTTATTCATGCCATTAATCAAAAAGCTGAAATGGGAGTATTGTGCTAGAAAAAAAATCCCCAATGACTGGGGTGAGAGGAATTCATACTGGGCAGAGCCTGAAGGTCAACACACCCCTAAGGGCCCCTCCATTCCCTTGAAGGTGATTTTTAACTTCAGGAGACAAAACCAGCAAATGAGAACAACGTAATGCAGCTCGACGGGAACTTAATGTTTGGAAAATCTGGGATTTCCTAAGATAGACAATCCCTTTCCTTTCAAACTTCTTACACGCAGCCAGTAAGCAGAAAAATGCAGACAGACGAGCAAACAGACAGCGCAAGGGCGTAGCTCTTGCAAAACACTGTCTTTCTCAGCACCCATCATGTCGCAGTGATGTGTAATCAGGGTATGTCAGCCCCAGGGATGTGAAAATAAATCTGTTTGTCCTGTACAACCAAAGTGAGATCTAGGAGCTGGAGGGTGAGCTGGGTGTCCACAGAGCTGCTTGGGTCAGCACAGTTAATGGGGGAGATGCTCAGGGCTTTGCTATTGCTCAGTCTGCATTTGCCTTGCTCTTTGTTTCAGCTGACTTTGCCCTGAAGCATTGCCTTAATACCAGCCTCCCCACCCTAGATAACTCCAAATGCCCAGGATGAGCTCCACACCTTCCCCAACCCATGTACCGTTCTGCAGGTTATCCTTCTCCCACCCTGCAGCCCACAGCTGGGCAAGAACAGGTGCTCCCCTTTCCTACCCTGCCACTGCTGACACCCTACTTGCACCAGTGGAAGGAGGCAGAAACACATTGGGGCAGAAGACCAGTCGTGTTGACACTTAAGTGCTTAAAATAATTGGGAAGGGCGCCCTCCGCTCCCCACTGACGGCAGGGCTGGATATGGGTTCAGTAGAGGTCTCTGCTTCCTTAACGCAACACGTGTTTTATTAAGGAGAGGCTCATGTTGCATTTAAATCGCATTGGAAAACCAAGGAGCATCACTGTCTCCAATTCCTTCACTGTCTTTCTTGCAATATTTACTGTCAGAGGCTGAGAGCAAAAAGGAGGCCTTTAACCTGCTTCCAAAAGAGGATCAAAGCCTTCCTTCACATCATACCTGTATCTTTGCTGCTTTTTTTTTCCAACTCAACTTGACTGCAACTATGTTCAAACAGGCTTTCAAACCTGCGAAGCCCCTAAAGGTGAGCTGACCCGGCATGTGCGCGAGGTGAGGCGGACCCTTTTGGACAGATCCAACTGCAGCTGCCAAGGTGAAAGATGGAGAGGCCCAACATCCTGAAAATTTAGCAAGACCTTGGAAGAAAATCCCTCATCTACCAAAATCTAGAAAGTCTCTTGTCCAGCAAAATCCAGCCCAGCCCAACCAAGCAGCTGTTCAGGTTTGGGTTGCGTAGAAGAAAGAGTTAAGCATCCACACCGTGGCAGCCACACTGTGCAAAGTGGCCAGTGCTCAGGACCACGCTGGGACATACTCCCACAGCCACCACCCCGCCATGTTGGAGGAACCAAGAGAAACAGCTCCCACACCCCAGGGAGGCAGCAAACCCCCCCTTGTTTCCCTTCGGCATCCTCTCCTCCTTCCAAGCTACGGCCCGTCATTTCCCCTCTCAAACCCTTCCCCAGGTTCGTCGGCGGGACATCTGCAGAAGTCCCTCTCTCAGCAGAGCCACGGGCCACCACATGGATCCCACCTGTGCTCCTTGTCCCCGCTGCCCGCACAGGCACAGCTGCCAGAGCAGGAGTCACATCTCCGGGCTCACAATTCCTCCTGATGCAGGAAGAGAGAAGTTAAATAAAGCATGGCGGGATGATATTAAAAAGGAACTTTCTCGTTGTTCCTGGGGCTCATAGGAACAGCAATAGCAATATGTTGTATTTTATGGAAAACTTAAGTCAGTTTTTAGGATTGTTAGAGAAAAACTGAGGGAGAGCAGGCAGGGTGTGATTACCTCTGCTGGGATCCAGCCAGAACTAACGCAACCTTTGTGGGAAGGGTGAGAGGACGTGCAGGGCCCCAGTTTACACTTCAGCTCCATTTCTGCAAGAATAATTTAACATCTGAAAGCTACGGCAAGCACAACAGCGCTCACTCACTATTTAACTGTGCTCCGTAATTACCTGATAGAGGGGTTTTTCTTCACTATAACAAACAAACTGTACTGCAGAAGTATAGACTTTCAAGCTCAGGTCCTTCATGCCTTCCATTTACCATCATATTCCTGTAATTTTTCATTATTTATTTAAACTTACTCTTCTTTCCAGTCCCCTTGTACTGAGCACTTCTGCCTGACTTAGATTTATCATTTGCTCGTCTCTCATTGGCATGGGAAGAAATAGCACGTGTGTTACGGATAAAGACTGGCAAAGTCTTTAACACAGTATGGTGAATGAAATGGCTGTTTTCAGCCTGAGTTTTCCTTAATATATCCATTTACTGAATGCACCTAAAGCAACAAGAGAACGATGTTAACTGCTGATAAAAGGGGCCTGTGGAGGAACCTTGCTGAAGCTGGGAGAGGAAATTACTCTTCATGCTATTTCAGGTTTACGTCTTTCCTAAGAACAGGCTGATTGTTATCCCAGATAATGAAGACTGTTAATGTAATTAAGTGCTCTGTTGTGGTGTTTTACAAAGCAAACAAATAAGTTCCAGAATTAATAAGCTGCATGGTTAAATGACACAGGGCAAAAGCAGGACTCTTCATTTAGATGTAAGTGCTCCACAGCAAGCAATTAGCTGGGATTTAGAAGTACAATTTCTAATTTAGGACACACAGAAGATTTTCTGATTTGAGGTATGTGTAATCTCCAAAAGGTCAGGTCAATTTTAAGATTATGACCAGCTGTATATTATCAATATGAGAAATCAGGTCCTTCTCTTAACTACTCAAAACAGGAGGCCAGGACCAACTTGCCTTGCTCGTCTTCCTGGGCATTACAGATGGGTAGTATTTCCAAACATGCCTAGATAATCAGTAAAGAAAGCAGAGACTGAAAGAAAAGAACAAAAAAACCCTGTAGAGACTAGAAATTGCAAAGGAGACCACACTACAGGAATGTAATTTCATTGCAAAGAAATTAGGCATTTGAGTGATAGTTTTCTCAGCAAACGCCCATGTTTCTAGCAGGTTATTTGTCCGGTTAAACCATACACTGATTTGCACTGGGGGTTAAGACACAGTACAACCCAAAACTCACTGCAGTTTCAGCCTAAACACACACAGGTACTTTCTGGGGCCAGAACACAGACCTGGGGATTAGCACAACCCGAATTTTAGTCCTGAACATGCCTCTGGTTCAGTCTGTGCAGCCTGATGAGGCAGCTAGCCCAGAGGAAGAGTTATGCACTGCCTAACCAGGCAGCCCTGTTTCCCAGTCCCCGCCTCTCTGCTACAGGCCCTCACTACTTCTCTTGCACTGGGATTTGCATTTGTCCTAAAACCTGCAGAAAGCTAATGCTACTCGACCGAAAGTAATGAGTTTTCTACCAGTGTAACTATCTGATCTGGCTCAGGGTCAGACAAGCACGGCCACTGCTGCGATGGAAGAGCTGGGAGAGCTAAGGGGGATGGCAGCAGCCCCAACCACAGACATGGCCATGCCAGGGTTTTTAAAATGCTGCCTAGCAGCTGCTGTGCTTCCTGGGAAGGTGGTTAAAAACAGATATTCATGATGTTAAATAAAGGCAAAATGTTTTAACTGTGATGTACTGGTAGTTTTCTCATGCAAAGACATTTTAAGCTTGCTTTTACAATTTGGAAATTATATAAAATTTTAAGACTGAAGCTTCTCTCCCATTCTTTGAAACTCATTTATCTGTGATGAGAATAACAACGTGGCTCTGTTGCCGTCTACTTGTTTTGCTAACCAGTATTTCCTTTCCAAAGGAAATGGTAAAACAGAAACATTTTCATTTCATACTGGGAAAAAAAAAAACCAACCTCAAATACACTCTTATTTCATTTGCCTAAATCTTGTTTGGACAGCTTGCACAGCTCACAATCTTACTGTTATCACTCCCTCCTCTGAATTAGAGCGAGAGCAGGAAGATAAATATAATACTGCAATATACGGCTTGATACCGAAGATCACTCTGCTGTGACATGCCTCGCACTTCAGCTCTAACACGACGATATGCTTATCTAAGGTTTGAGGAGACTGAACAGCCTGTAATATATTAACACACCCTTCATTTCGGAGATAGTGTCAGGAGCTGAAAACCAGCTCCAATTCACCGTGCCGCTTCGGTTATTTCCCCTCCAGGATCAGGTGTTTTCTCCCCTCTGATCCCACGCCAGATCTGAGAGAGCAGCCGCATGCTTGCCCTCCTGTGAACAGGAACCAAACGCCGGGGTTAAGATCTAGTGAGAAAAGCCCATAAGGGCACTTTTTTCTGCAGCTTCAAATATTAACATTCTAAAAGACAACTTGCAGCAACTCCTGTTTTTAAGTTTCTCAAAGGAGCCTTGAGACCATTTTAAGAAGCCCATTGCCTGTAAGCATTTGACATTCAGAAAGGAGAATGGTCTCTGGCTGCAGAAGCGCTTTTTCTTTCCTCCAAGCCTACATTTCAAGTGTCACTGGCACAGTGAGGACAGGGAGAGACAAGCTCGGGGTTTCATTTAGGTTGTTTTTTTTAACTGACCCAGCTACAAGCCTGGCGCCTGGCTACAGCTTCAGCTTCCCCTGAAACCAGTCATGCTTTTGCTTGTGTGGCCGACTGCTGAATTGGCAAAAGCTACCTTTGCAAAACCACTTTTGCCAGAACTCCTTTTTGTGTTTGCACTAAAGAGGCAAAAAATGTAGATAAAGCTTTTGCCAACGATATCTTGGTCTATTGGAACAGATGTTACAAAGTATAAAATAAACTACCATTTCCTCAGTGTTTTAGCTCTCCAGTACCAGAGCCACGTTTGCTCCTCACGAAGGAACTGAACGGTCGGTGGATAAGCGTGAGGAGAAAAGCAGCGATGCCTGTTTCAGCTCCTCTGTAAGCCACAGGATGTGCAGAACTATAAAAAAGTGGGGAAAAAGAGAGGTGGAAAAGACATGTCTACAAGGATTGAAAGGATTCCTGGAAAGAAGACGGGCAATTAACACACACATGGAAAAGCTCCTCAGTTAGGATGACATTACTAACTTCTTTTTTTGTCTTTGGTCACTAAAAGTATCTTTACAGGGAGCATTAAAAAAAGGAAAGACTTGGAAAGATTAAAACCCAGACGTAGCTGTTCCCTCCCGCTTAGCACGCTTGTTAATCCCACAGGTCTTGCTGAAGTGAAAAGACAAATACAAGCAAGAAAAGGCGATGGGGAGCACACACGCTTCATTACAAACCGGTACTTGACATTTCTCTTAGGTACAGAAAAATTTTAGGATGCTGGTGACTAATATAACTCCCTAATCCTTGGCTGGCTTCAGAAACCCTTGCCATAAGGTCAAGGTCAGGACAAGGTTAGTGCCTTAATAAAAGAGGAAATATGGCATCTTTAATGATTGCTTCTGGCTGTTTTTCTCCTTACCTATAATAATGCCACAGTGAGTGTTTGCTTTCTTAAAGTGTTGCAGAGCTCTTTGCTTTACCTGCTGACAGACCCTCATTGCCCACCCCGGGGCACAGCCAGGGACCTGATGGTAGACCTGCAAGATGATGTTTCGTGCTGAAGATCACAAATTTAGGGCTGTCTTCACAGGGAAGTTCAGTGAAGGTGGAAGAACCCTGTTAGCATGCAATTGCACAGTACCTTAGATAACCTACTATTTATTTTAATGTTACCCACCTGAGGGAGGCTCCGCTAATGAATCTATTTTTGTAGTACCATAAAGGTTGAAGTTTAGAGCTAAGTTTAGAGCAGAGACATATAAAAAATGTCAAACCAGGAAACAGCTTAATGAAAGCAGAGAGTAATCACAGCAAATTACAGTGAAATTTCTATGGGATTACGTTTTGCATTCCCCAAACAAGCAGAGGAATTCATCTCACTTAGCTTAATTCCATTTTGCTGAGAATTCACTGTAAGGATATGCTATGTAAGTAACATAATGCGATGCCATAAAAGCTGTCTTAAGATACTTTTCAAAACAGAGTTCAGATTTCTTCCCACTGCAGTCTATGGAAAAATAGCAATATATGCCACAAATTATCACAGAGAAAAAAATTAATATTAGGAGGAATACAAGGCACATTTTATTTTGTGGCTACTAATAATGAAGTCCCTTTCTAAACTCCAACGTTTAGAAACCAACCAGCAGTGGATATGATAGGGAGGGTCACCCCAGGAGAAGAAAGCTGGTATTCCTGGGATGCTTCCAAGAATCACTGCAGAATTTAATCTCTCCCCACTGGGAAACCCAGGTTTGCATCTAGGAAATGCCCTGTGGTCAGCACCTCACCTAGCAGCCTTGAACACCTCCTCTGAAACAGTATACATACAGCTTGCATATATATGTACTGTATATATACCTTCCTCTCCCACCCTGCAGGTTATCTTTCTTTCACCCAGGCTTTACAGCCCACAGTCCAGGAACAAATAAAAGCAATTTCACATTGCTTTTTACCATATGTAGTGATTTTCTCTACTTTTCAACAGGTCTCCAATATGAGAAGAAACTGGGAACTTTTAATCTTACTCCGTTACTATTGCACAGCTCTGGATGGTTAGTTTAGTGGAAAAAACATGTTGACTTTTGGGTAACAATGTCACTGCAAATCTCTCAAGGCTAATTCTTGATGACAGCCACTGTAAATACACTGGAACGTGCACAGAGCCGCAGCTTGGCCCTATTAAAGGCAACACAAGTTTCACCACTAAATTCAGCAGGACCTTGAGCTGGTCCATAATGAAATGGACATAATATCTCATAATGAAATAACAACTCAGTCCATAAGGCAAAAAAAAAAGAGGAGGAGAAAGAAGCGTGTGAATGGGATATTGTGTATTAACTGCAAGGAGAGAAAATTCATAAACAGAAGGGTGCCATGTGTCTGCTTAAAATGACCTGTGAATATTTTACATGTAAGGTCTATATGATCTGCTACAGAGCAGTTACCCTTTCAGAGGAGAGGATTTTGCAACAGAAAAAGCCTCTTATATTCAGCTTTACATAAGTTTACAGAAAGGGATACAAAAGGGAAAACACGATTAAAGACCCCCATGGCTGTACAGTTTAATACTGTTAAAATTTACTTACCAGTGCTTTGGTGTTTTAACCCCAAATTATTCTCCCAAACTTTTACATTTTCTACAGCACTAAGCCACAGAGTTGTGCTGTCCTTCCCACTCTGCAAGCTTGGAGGGAGGGACAGGAAAACATAAAAAACCCACCTGACAGGTTTTGCAATCTTTGCCTCGCTACAAGTGGTGTGGACTGACCCACGTTTTGCTAAAAATTAATGGTGTGCCTTCTTAAAGGACAGACAGATAGAAATACGGCACCTGTGCCTGTGGCTCCCATATTTTCATCTACAAAATCCCTGATAGAGCTAAAATGTACAGTATTTTTTTTTTCAGGGCAATTGCAGTCAGCTTTCCACACCTGTGCTGGATGCACAGGTTGAAAGGGCAGTGTGTATATAGCGGCCATGTTTCCATGCACCCCAGCTGGAGAGGCAGAGATGTTCTGAACGGCCGTCCAGGCAATATCTGGACGGAAGGTATTTCTAGGCACAATCCTAATGCTGTTACCGTAGCAAATCCACACTTAACAGTTGGTCCAGTGCCTAAAACAAATTCTGAGACTACTGATTTAAAACCAGACCATCTCATACCGATACCGTCCCTGTGCATTCATGGGTTGACTTTCCACAGGTCAATAGATCCCAAACTACTTTCGAACTAAACACCAGCTTTCCCCTGTGGCGTAAAATATTTTGAGACTCAAACTGTGCAAGGCACAGCAGAAGGGTGGACCATGGACCAAGGAACTGGTTACTTCCCAGGCTGGGAGTAGGAAGGTGACATTTCGTATACATGAACAGGAGACATAACAGCAGGGGAGCTTGAGGCTGGTGTCAGTTTTTGTTACTCATGTCCCATGCCTGTACTTGACAGATCAAGAGGCTTCTGATCTCCCAGGGAAGTCTTTGCTAATTGTCATAAAGAAGCAAAGACTCAGGCGACCTTCTAGTTTTTTGGTGTTTTTTGGTGTTTTTTAAAAGCACAAAAATTGGCACATTAAGAGAAGAAAGGTCTTCATGGAAAGCTAAATCAAACCCCAGAACTTCATTTAGCATCTCCACTTCGACAAGGCTGAATTCAGGAACAGAGAGCGAGCAAGAAAGAGAGGGCTTAGAAATGAAAATAAGAATGTTTTCATTACCTTTTCTGCAAGCCAGCCTAGATGCCTGATCTCTCGACTTCCAGCAATCCCTGTTTTACCCAGCTGGTCTCTGACCTCTGCAATCACCTTGGGGATGAGCTCATTGACACTGGAGTGGATAGCATTGAACCAGGCCTGGGCTGTAGCCGAATCCTTACTCCTGAGCACCACGGTGTGCTTGGCATCAGGTGAATGAACTTCAATAAGTCTAGAAAAACAGGGGGGGAAAAACATTATGTTCACTCAGATACCATTAGGTGGCTAAATTTATTACCTTGCTTAGTGTTAGCAATAAGTTAAAAAGAAGGATACTAATATCAAGACCTAGCACTAAAAAACTTACCTTTACAACACCTGAACAGAGTAGGATCATCTTAACTGAAGCCAGGTCTGTACTGGCATTATGGTAAAATCCCTGAGAAGGGGATCATCCAGTGCTGACGCAATCCCACATCTACCATGTCAATAGGAGTTTCAAATATAAAGGCAAGAGGTGCATTCACCCATTAACATCCACTGACATGGCAACCACCCAGAACTGCACGGGAGATGACTGTGGAGAAGCCAGGGATAAGCTGCTGCCTTCTTTAGCTGAATATCACGGCGCAGCCAGAGTTTCCCAATGTGTTTATTTCACACATACAGAGCTAAATGAAAACCACCCTCATCCCAAATGGAGGGGTTTTCTTAGGATTGCGCTGTGGTTTCAGTGACACCACTAAGCATCAACCAGAAGCGTAGTGTAATTGGCCTTCTCCAGGAGTTACCGATGTTCTCAATGCTCCATTTAGATCCTGCTAACAGCGGCAGCAAGAAAGTGCTAACCACCACCATATGATTGCTGCTGGCAGACATCTTTTACAGTTTTCAAACTCTTGTGGAGAGAGATGTTTTCTTCCCTAAAAACATGTTTACTAGACCATCCTGTGGGCTTCCACCCCACCACTGTGGTTTGAAAAGCACAGGCAAACACAGTTTCCAGGAAAATGAATCCTGTCCATCATGGTTATGGGACCTGTGCCAACACCTTTGCTAACAACAACAACAACAAAAATGCTTTGAGAGGCAGCTGCAGCTATTTCAGCTCTGTTCTCAGTGAAGTTATTAGTTATTATTGGGGCTTTGTGTGCTCTTTATAGCTTTGTGGGCCACTTTTACTTGAACGTTTGTTACATAACCCAC
The DNA here is from genome assembly GCF_047370975.1 of Nipponia nippon. Taxonomy (NCBI): domain Eukaryota; kingdom Metazoa; phylum Chordata; class Aves; order Pelecaniformes; family Threskiornithidae; genus Nipponia; species Nipponia nippon. Next base: position 14,374,372 of record NW_028262290.1, on the reverse strand, counting down.
TAAGTAATAGTCCGGTTTATCTTTGCATAGTGATTATAAAACCAAGCCCTAGCCATTGCCCATCACTCAACTCCCTATCACATTTGTGCTTTTTCATTATGCACGTACGGTGACTGCCCCGGAACGTTACCCACACAAATTCAACCTGGGATCTGAACCTAAGCACGTACTTCTGTCCTGTGTATTGCTGCCCGGTCTCTGGGACACACAACGACTCCTTTCTGTAGCAGAGAAGTAATTAGTTCAGTGGAATTTATTCAGGTTGAGGTTCAAGACTGTACTGCAATGCAAATATTTGTTATGCAATTACAAAATCTTACAATTTGGAGCTTAACTAACAATTAAGACGTTTTAATTAATTGGTTAAACCAGAGCAGAATCCAAAATAGAGGGTGACTCGATCTGTGCAGCTCTCTGGGGCTGGGAGAGCGAGGACCGCTGGTCTCGTGTTTGTCCATTTTGGGAAGGGCAGGTCTCCACGTAGACACTGCTCTAAAGATAGAAAAGGTCATGATTTTCCAAACTCAGCAGCTGAACTGTTCAGGGTCCTAAATCACTGTTTGGATAGCTTAAAAATCGGGTTGATTTTTCAGAAAGTGCTGAGCCAACACAGTAATGTGTGTTTCCTCGGTAAAGCTGCTGGAGCTCAGCACTGTCTGAAAATAAAGGCTCTTATTTAGCCACTCCAGGATGCACCGAGGATTCAACCTCAGGTACCAAAAGGAAAATTCCTTATCAGAAGATGATGGTGAGTAAGAAAACTGTTTGTAGATTGGCATGTTCCCAATCACACTGATTTTTTCTAAACTACCAGAAAAAGCTGTTTCCCCAACAGTTATGATTTGTGTCCAATGATCATTACAATCATGCACGGCTACCACGCCCTGGTCTGTCTTTCCATCAGAAACACTGCTCTCCCACTGCCATATGAACTTGAGGTTGAACTTGTTCTTGTAGGCAGCTATCAATGGAAACAAACTATACAAGCTTGGATTTTCAAAGTACATTGTGGTCATCGGTGAAACATTGCTTATTACTTACAGAGAACTTCCTAGCATGAGATCTCATGGCATTTTACAAACGAGGTCAGTGATGGCATACTCATTTCACCACCCAAAAAGCAGAAAGGTACATAACCCAGATGAGGCAGAGAACAAGCCAGGAGCAGCACTCAGTATTTTCTGCACTCTAACTCCCATTTTAATACTTCTTTTAAGGAGAAAAAATATTTAGGCAGCACAGCAGTATTGTGCTGTTTCTGAAAAATGTTAATGCGCCGTACGGATTGTGTGAAACAATGCTCTTTACAAAGCCTGTGGTTTCTATAAGGGAACTCCCACCTCCAAAGTCACTGTGTATCGTGCGGTAAACAAAGTGCTGAACAAGGGCTATAAAGACACAGAACATGCTGCTTTTTCAGCTGTAAAGGAACAGCAGCAAACTTGTGTCATTTCTTTTTAAGTTAGAGTTGTAGCAGGCCTTGGTTTAAAAATTATCTAGAACTGAAAGACTTTCCAAATGGCAACTCTCTTCCCTCCGATTTAGAATACACTTAAATTCTTAGTTAAAGCAAGTGGATTAACAGCCAAACAAGTATTTTGCTACCTGGGCCTTCATCAAAGTGTATTTCCCTTGATGGTGGCTATTTAAGTATTTCTACAAGACTTCTGTCCCCTAAAATAATGAACATTTAGTTAGCTCGTAACAATTCTGTTTTAAGGGATTCTAAACTACGCATATTCTGATATATACACATTCTACTGTGATATCAATGTATATATTCTAGTATGCACACACATATACTGAGCCACGCTTGCAAAAATATTCTTAAAATATCATCCCTCAGTGACTTCTAATGGGGCTATTTTGGGGATTGCTTGTCAAGTCATCAAAGTTTGATGGTGATGCACTAACAACTGCAGAAAATCTGCCTCATTCCCTGAGCTGAGTGATGGGAAGATTGGACAATACTGCTACACTTCTCAAAAGTGAGTTCGGAATGGGAATAAATGCTGCATTGACAGCCCTGAAACTGAATCCTTTTATCCACGGCACTGGGCCAGCCTGAGGAATACATCTGCAAGCATCGTTCCTGTGCAAACTGCTAGGTAGGGTACCTTTTTTATTCATACCATAAGGACAGCAGTCTAAATCTTCAACTGCCTGAACTCTGCTACAGGCTATTTGCTCTAAGATCTGGGCACTAAACTACCTTTAAGAAACGGGGCTTACAGATTTCTGCTCAAGATCCAGGACTCCCATCTCCACAGCCAGTGAGGATGGAGATACTAACAGAAACTTATAATTTTCCCGGAAACCCATGGGCTCTGACTGCAATCAGATGCGGAAAGCACTGCGTCCCTAAAAACTCCCCTTTTCTGCCTTTCAGCCTACGCTGCTTTGATTCACCAGTCCATTTGGATGATGCTTTTTGTATAACAGCTGACTGATGGCATTTCCATATTTTTTGAAAAGCAAAAAAATACCCGTGACCTTAGTAAACTCCAACACTAAAGCACTTAAATGTTTCCAGCAGTCCAGCCATTGTAGCTTTGACTTGTTCCTTGGCTAAACTGACCACCGCTTACTGACTTCTGTTTATCTGCAGTTCAGTGATAAAGTTCCCTTAATTCCCCACTGAATTGAAATATTTAGGGCAATGCCACAGCTGTGTTTATTCTCACACTCCACCACAGTTATGTAAATACTGCATATGGAGCCGTTTCTGATAAAGCCCATACCAACCCAAAGGAATTATATGTTAGCTCTAGATGGCTGCCAAGATGCGCGGCATCTCTCCAGCTTGGCAATGCATATGAATGATATCACATTTTCTCAGAGATCATTTGGCAAAACTTATAATAAAAGAGTAATTTTCTCTCTCCTTCTCAAAGAGTGTCACTGAGCCAAGGAGTGTTTCCAGCATCCCCTTCTCCACCCATGGAACATGGGGGTGACAAGACCCAATGCCTCCAAATGCTGTAACCTTGCACATAAGACGCCAAAACTCCTTCCCTCGCTGCATCATCCAGAGCTTTTACTTTACAGAAGATCAGAAGAAGTTGAAAGCAAATGTTTGACAGACCATACTCATTCCACATTTGATAAGGCCTCTTTCTGTTGGAGTGTTCATTATCTAAGAAATACCTTTTATCAAATCTCTTGAAAGCAGTTCTCCCACCAGCATTGGCTCAGGACCAAATCAGGGACTGATTTACACTTTGTGCCTTTTCCCGGGTCAGATTATGTATTCAGTGACTGATTAAAGTGTGGAGTAAATCCCTTGAAGTTAATGATAAGCTGGAGCCAGAGTTATTCGAGTCCATCACGCTACTTTGATTTTGCACCGGCATAGCCAGGAATGAAACATTCTGCCACTGACTCTGCAGACTTAGAAAGGGGGTGAGGGCCAAACTGCTCAGTCCATCTCCTCCACGATTGTCTGCACATGAAACTGTGGTAAGTAATTTTGTTGATTTCTGAGTGTACAAATATGGGACGCTTTCCAGCATAAAGGGGGATTTAGAGGAATACAATCAGAGATGATATTTAAATAGTTGTTAAGTTTTGTTATAAAATAAAAAAAGAACTGTTAGGGTTCTTTTTCAGTTCTACATGCAGCATCAGGAGATGAGCCAGGAAGAAAATACATTAAAATTAAGCAATGGAAACTTTGGGTTTAGTCTGCAAGGAAAACATTCCTTAGAGAGACTGTTAGGCTTGCAGCGGATTCCCCAGCACACACTGAAGAAGCATCTTCATTTGATGCACCTAAACGGAGGTGAAAGCAATTTTACCAACTGAGCGCTATTTGGTAATCAAGTGGAATTTTTCTATGTAAAAGTCTCTTGATTCCCTCACCGTCACAAGGGTACCTGCTGTATTAAGTTACTTGCTGACTTTCAACTTACAGTGGTAAAAATGATGTAGTTACTTCTTTCTTTGGAGCTGGACTAGACTAATGTCCAAACAGAGGGTGTATATATCATTAATGAGCTGTCACAGTTGATTTCATTTCTATTTGCCGCCAGCTGGGATTCAATAAAAGGGATATCAGCGGAGCTGCGCCGCATTCAAGTAAGGAAAAGATTTGGTTCTCCAACGGACTTGCTCACACCGCTGCGTGCCAATGCTGACCGATCTGCAGAGCACATCACACGCTCCCTCGTCTACCCAGAACAACTACAGAAGTTATTTAATAGGTTTTAAATGTCTATGGATGTTAAGGAGAAGAACTCTTTCCCCACATTGTCCAAAAGACTGCTTATCTTTTTCTTTCTTGAATTTTTCTTTTATATTCTGGTTGTAATAGTGCTGAATATTGGCAAAGCAGGAATACACAGTCCAGCCTTCTTCACAGTGGATTCAGCACCAAAAAATGGCAAAAGTACTGTTTCAAGAAGCAGTGGGGTCAGTTACTTGGGGAAAAAAAAAATAATTATTTCAGAGGCATGGTAGGAATTTGATTTAACCTTTAAAAGATGCTGCCTGAAACTTTAAGATCAGAAGATGTTGTGATTGCTATGGTCAATACATTGACCACAGCTACCTGAAGCAACTTTTTCACAGCAAGAGGGAAAGTGTATTAATGCTAGGGAAAAAAAAATTGTTTTGGCCACAAAAGCTGCACCTCTAGCAAAGCCACAGCCAACCTCAGAAGACCTTCTGCAGCAAAGCAAGCCTTCAGCAGCTGGAGCTGCGTCTGGGGTAAGCAAAGCGCACCTGACTGTAGCTGGTAATAGCGGTAAATGACCCCTTCATATTGAGTCAAGGGTGGAAAGTCTCATGCTGCTGCATAAATAAGAGATCATGGGTTTGGAGAAGAATTAGATGTCTTCTGAGAAAGACCATCACTGTCACTGCTGCTGGTACGCAGCACTGTAGTAGGACCCAGGGGAAAGAAGGGGACATGATCCACGAGCCGGGACAAAAACTAATAGGGAAATGGGACAAATAAGCAGGGCTGCTGATAGATCAGCTCTGTCTTGCAGATGAATTGTCTCGCTGGAAGAGACAAACAGCAGGTCCACCTCACCTAGCAGGATGTGTTTCAATGTCTCATTATTTTATACACCTACTTTTTGGCTTCCATGATCAAGAAATCCCAGGGATCACTGATTAGTTGCTAAGTGAAGCAAAACAGAAGCCAGACTGTTCAACAACCACAACGATAAACCCACAACTTCCCCCTGGATCAATTATTGGCCTCTGAGTGCTGTGGAGAGAGCACCACCTGGGAGCCCGGCTCCTGGAGATATTGACGGCCTCTTCAGGGACGGCAGGCATGGGTCACCTCTCCGCATTTTCACTACTGGCTGTAAACTCATCTCCCATCGACTTGGAGGTCAACGGAAAAGCTCTATGTAGGCGATGAGAAGAAATAACAACTTCAGCGTAACTCTCCCTGATGCCTACTATGGGAAAAGAGGAATTTCCATCAGTAGAAATGCACGTGAAAGCTGGAAGTGACAACAGGGTATTAAAATAGCAATATCTGTGCATACAACTTAAGCACTAAAGCCCAGCCTCAGCACCTACCAACACTGAGCTGGGGCACCCACACGGGCAGCCCATCACCGGACGCTCCTGCTGTGTCTGTAATGTGCAATTTGTTGAGATACAAGTGACTACAGAAGGTGCTTCGAATACACCAGCTGAAAATCCTGCTCATTGATTAACAGCAGGTCAGGCCAGATCAGAGCTGTAAGACTGAAATCCAATTTGCAGACCCGCTGATAAGGGAGGAAAAGCCCAGCACTGAGCACAGCACAGCAGCCAGGCAGGAAAAAGGGTCTCGAGGTTGTCACTGCCTCCCAGCCATAACACAAAGACTGCAGGGACAAGAAGCATGGCAGGAAACTGAAACCCTTGCATATCAACTTTCTTTGTTTGGCAGATTTCAGGGGTGTTAATATTGCTCTCCAACATTTTTTAGCGGCAGCTTGGATGTCGGCACTTACATACCTTTACATACAGACACACATAAAACATGATTAACTGTTTGCCCTCCTCTGTCCTCCCCTGCAGCACTCGCACTGCTCTTCCTTTCCCTTTAGTCTGTGACACATTTCTTGGAGCATTTATCTTTCTCCGTCTTGTCAGTGCATTGATTTTTCCCCTTTTTGCAAAAATGTTCACTAAGTAAAGTCTGCTACAGTTTTCACTCTCTTGGTTTTTTGCTTTGCCTTGTTGGTTAGCTTCTTTCTCTATCACCTTTCCTTAATTTGTTCTTCTCCCTTCCCTCCATGCATTTCTCAAGGCAGTTTTTTCTTCTTGTCCCCCAAAAGAAAGACTTTGGTTAAAAGTTTGTTAATCAAAAATCCAGCTGAAAGCATTCTGCCAGCTTTGGTTACTGCCACCTCCACACCACACACATCCTTCCTCATCACCCACTCACTGTGACACATTTTATTCCTGTCAGGTCACATTCGGTCCCGTTCACACACAGACACACATACATACACAAAGTTTTATTTACACTCACAAATCTGCATGCATGCACAGACACTTTTTTTGAGTACCACCTGCAGAAGCTTTGCCCAATCCCTTTTGATTTGTGCTGGAGATGGGAAGGACACCAGGAGCTTGCCTTTCCAGCCCAGAAGGATGGAGAGGGGAGAAAGCCCCATGTCATTACGTCAGGGAAAAAGATACGAGTTGTTTTTCAAGCAAATGAGACATGACTAATCCCAGATTCACTAGGACCTGCACAGATTGAAGGTCAGTCACAACATGCCATAACTATCCAGTTCTACACTGGTATCTCAAATACCCTGCAGGAAAACTCAGTGGTTTCCACTGTGTCCCCAAATCCTGGCACATTCCCCCGGCAATTCACTTCTCAAACTGTCACCCAGATACTACAGCAAGTCCTCAGGACATTAGAAAGCTATTTAAATATGATTTAACAGAACAAAATTTAAACTTGAAGTAAATAAAAGTAAATGAACATCCAAAGTTCAGCCTAGCTTGTTAATGTTTTTGTGTAAATGAATACCCTTGAGGCTGCTTTGCAGAAAATGGCCTTTGAGTTCTTTGGTGTTTTTTTTGGTTTTTTTTTTTTTTCTTCCAAAAAGCTTAGCTGGTGATTTGACTCAAAAGAGACTAAAACACTCCTCTTTACAGAAGGGACAGTCCTACAGAGGTGTCTGATCTCAGTGACCTTCCAAGAAGGCTGAGAAGAAACTGAGGCTAAGATATAAGTTGGTATGACCAAAAGCAAAACCGATGACCTATTTGGCTGGCAGAGAGTTTCACAAAAATAACGATTCCTAATAATGAAAAAACAAAATAAAAAAATCATGCTTTCTGCCTAGGGGCTTCAGAGCTCCACAGGGAGCTCTACAGGGTTGGAAAACTGCCCCTTAGCAAGACAGATAATTGCAGCTTCCAAAATGCACCAGCAGTTGTAGAGCTGCCCAAAAAGCAGATGAAGTAGATGACAGAGGACTGTCAGGCAGCCCAGCCTGAACCAATTATTAACTCTAGTAGTTAATGATTTGCCCCAAAATTCTGTTAGACGAGAAGAAATGCAGTCTTAGGGGTCTCTCATCTGATACACCTAGCCCTGAATCCATTGACCCTAGCTACCAAGGAGGGTCCCACAGCCATGCCACTCTTTGAGAGGACATGTTAATGTATCAAGGAGGAGGAGGAGGCCTTCCCCATTGCCCAGACATTCATCCATCCCACCACTCCAATCCTCTTCCCTACATCTCAACTTCTTCCCTCTTCTAGGGCATTGACGGGGATGTTGTAAATGCCTTTTTAGCTTAATCACCTAACTTCTATCAGCTTGAAAAGAAAGAAGAGTACGTAAGTCTCAAGTGCGGCCTACTTGTTCATCCCTTCTAGTAAATAGCAGAACTGGGGGCACAGATTAGCAGCTACAGTACTATGCAAGAAACATCCAACTTTATACAAAAGGAGCATTTGGATCCATAACAGTAAAATAGTTGGGAGCTAAGGTTAAAAATCCACATTCGCCTTGATCTTAAATTCACTACGCTTTGTGGGCAAGGATGTAAAGGGCTTCACAGTGGTAGGTCATCCTTCTATAACAGACCGTGCACACTGCGATAGCCCAGCACAACAGGGTGGTTTAAGGGTGAGGGAAGAGTCAACCACAGTTTCACCCTGATTATCGTAATTTTTGTTCTTTTCTGGATTTGAATTACACCCTTTCAAGTTGCTTTACTTTAATGTTGGATTGTTGATTTCTTCCCTTGTTTAACAGTAATCTAAACAGATAATAAACACAGCTCACCAGGAAAAAAAAAAACAGTAACAAAAATTCTTGATATAAATCAGGACTTTGACTCTAGCAGGCTCAATGACTTCTTCAAAGGACTTACTGATATTCAAATAGCAAAACATGTCTGTACCAATAATGATAATTAAGTGCTACAAGCCTTTCATCCAAGGATCTCAAGCTGTAGCTCACAACAACACTGCAAATTAAGTACGGTCTCTCCGTTTCACAGAGGTTTTGTCTACAGCCAGTGAGCAGCTCAATAACAGCACAAGGAGCAAGGCACAAATTCCTTGGGGAGGTGTGGAGAGGGATTTTTTATACTGGTAATGCGCCCGTTATAGTATCTTTACCTTTGCTCTATCCCCCATGCATACATAAGTCCTTTCTCTTTCTTTTGCCCACCTACAACACATGGTAACAGAAAAAAGACCCAAGTTTCCTAAACCAGAGGCCAGTCCTGTTAAATCCGTACTGTCCATTAGGAGGGGAAGATTTCCACCTCCCCAGGAAGCCCCACAGAACCGCTGGTTCACCCAGGGCTGACACAGCTCCAGCTTACTGCAGCGGTGCCAGCACGGTGATGGAAACGGTCCATCATCTCCTTAGTCCCGGGATCAGCCTCTGCCCAGCACCTCACTCCATCCATGCTTCTACCAGTAGCCAGTGTTGTTGGCTGAGCCCAGTGTTATCAAACTTAAGATTTTTGTCTCTTAAGAGACAAGAGACAAAAAGCGTGATAAATGGGACCTATGCTCTACAAGAGCAGCTGTAACTCATTCTCGGTACCACGTTCACTCCCCATGGCAGCGCGCTGCCCTCTGCAAGCCCCACACCAGGTACGTGACTCGGGGGATCTGCTCCCTCATCAGCAGGGAAAAAACTGGGCTGCGAAGCTGCACACCTAAACCATGCTGCTCTTCGAGGAGAATCCAGCCTTTGCTTTGCATACCAGTGGCTGCTCGTGCCTGGCAACATCAAAGTATGGTCCTGTTTACCAAGCAGGGAACAGGCAGGGTGGAGGCATGAGCCAGCCCACGCTTTCATCAACAAGACGTCCAGACTCTTCTGCACTGCCTAATACTTGCCTCCCTGCCCCCTTGGTCGCTCTTAAATTATACCAGCATGAGCTTGAAGAGGTGCAGGAGTTAAATGTCTGTCACTCCTTCTTTAGAATAGAATAGAATAGAATAGAATAGAATAGAATAGAATAGAATAGAATAGAACAGAACAGAACAGAACAGAACAGAATAGAACAGAATAGAACAGAATAGAATAGAACAGAACAGAACAGAATAGAATAGAACAGAACAGAACAGAATAGAATAGAACAGAACAGAACAGAATAGAATAGAATAGAATAGAACAGAACAGAACAGAATAGAATAGAATAGAATAGAATAGAACAGAACAGAACAGAACAGAATAGAATAGAACAGAACAGAACAGAACAGAACAGAACAGAACAGAACAGAATAGAATAGAATAGAATAGAATAGAATAGAATAGAATAGAATAGAATAGAATAGAATAGAATATTCCAGTTGGAAGGGACCTACAACGATCATCTAGTCCAACTGCCTAACCAATTCAGGGCTGACCAAAAGTTAAAGCATGTCATTAAGAGCATTGTCCAAATGCCTCTTAAACACTGACAGGCTTGGGGCATCGACCACCTCTCTAGGAAGCCTGCTCCAGTGTTTGACTACCCTCTCGGTACAGAAATGCTTCCTAATGTCCAGCCTGAACATGTCAAGTCTTGTAGTCCTTTTAAAGAAAAATAGTTGTGCTTTCTACCAGCAGTGAAACTGGCAGTGCTGGCAGGTCCCAAACTACATTTTACTGAAAAGGCATGGCGTTTCTACTAGTATTCCAGACATCACCTATATAAATAATCCATCAGCCTCACAGCTGAAAATGCATTAGAAAAACATTCAAGAAGTCCATTTTTGGACAGTGCTGTCCTATACTAATGTCACAGCTCCCTGACTTCTACTTAAAGATGCTTGTCTTTTATTTCATCTTCACGCTCTTCTGCTAACTTCTTATGTTTGTTATCAGCATTCATGGCTCAAGTTTTTTGGCACAAGGACTGGTTTTTACTATGTCGTATTAAATCTGGTTGAAACTCACTTTGTATTTTAAAGAAGTTTCAACTTTTCTTTTCATGCCTTACTGTAACAAAAGCAAATACATCCAAATTCACCAGAATTTGTTTTATATTTAAGATTTTTAAATTTCATTTCGGAACCACACAGGGATATTTTATGCTTACATAAATTACATAAATGACAAGCTTATACACCAATTACAACTCAAAATGTTAAAACTCACTGACCTTGTTACCGTGCATTACTGACATATTATTAAATAACAGAAGAAAAATTTTTTAAAAAGAATGTGTGCAAAAGGAATCAATTTGGGCAGCGGAAGCTTTGCAATAAATCTTGCAAATATGTCTTTCAGTGAACCAGTGCTTCCCAATGCAGAAAAAAAAAATTATCTAAGCAATGAAGCAGCTTAAGTCTATAGCTGCCTTTGGAGTAAGCAGGTCTCAGTCTGTCTCGCACCTCCCTGTCATCTGGGGAAGCTCAGGTAATTCCCAGCGGCAGCTCAGTGCACAGAGCCCAGGATGAATGCATTCCAGCACAGTTCTTCTACCACCTTTAAAAGATACCTGCAGGATTTTATCTTCTGATCATAATTCTCAGTCCAACCCTGAAATGGACAACAGATAAGAAAAGTTCCTTATCTGCTTCTCCGCGTGTCCTCGATGTGAAGTCTGTGAACTGCACCTGTACTTGCTGCGGTGCTGCCGCTGCGTGCAGCTGGCAGCCAGGGCCACCCTTCTGGGAATCTGTCCTTGGCTCATTCTTCCTACCTTCAAAACCAAAGCAAACCTTTCCCATCAGAGGGCCAAATCCTGCCAACGAGTAACTCGATCCTTAAGACTGGATCCCTGCTGAAGATCCTGTAAGGATCGCACTGCTTTGGACACTGGAAAAACGTGACCTGTGCACACTAAGTGCTGGCAGGATCAGGCCCACGCTTCCTGGGTTTGGCTGAATGAAGTGCAAGCAGGATTTCAGGGTGATTTCAAAAGCAGAAGAAAAAACCTTTTCAGTCCATGCAGCACAGCCTCATTCCTACAGGGAATGTCATGTCTCCTGTGCTATGCAAGGAAGTACCTTTGTACCCAAGGCTTCAAAAGCACCAACAGAACAAATTTCACCTCAGACACCTATTTCCCTTTTTTTTTTCTCTCCTGTTCCTTAATATCATCACCAGAAATTGATGAAAAGCTTTTTGCACCGCAGTAAGATTTACTGCTTATTGGTATTACTAGCTGCGACCATTCCCACAGGTCCCTTCACCGGGAGGAGATGCTGCCCTGTGAGGCCTGACATGAACCTCTAGCACTGCCACCAAGAAGGACACTTATCAGTGAAAAAGCAGGCAAATGACAGATTTAAGTGGTAATCATTTTAATCTAGTTTCTTCCAGCCTAAAATATAACAATGGCCCCTGTGTCTAGAGGAGAATGACATAGATGCCACTAAGATGCTCTGCATCTTTTCTCCTGTTGCCATGCTTGTACTATTAAAAAATATTTTTCTACATACTGAGGCTTGGCATTGGTTTGTATTAAGAATTTTCTCCTTGGTATCATACAGCTTTTTTAATCAGGTAACAGGTAAGCCAATTCCCTACCTGCTTCAGAGTGAACCCACAGGCAGGTTAGGTGAAGGAGACATCTGAGAACCACTGGCTCTAAAAGCACCAAACTTCATTCCTGCTCTGAAATAACAGGCTCATCAAACTATCTGAGGGTAGACACAGACTTAGGAATCTCTTAACTTGGGCCAGTCTTCAAGGAGAAGCAGAAATCCTACGCAGGGCTATCAGCTCTTGTGGGAAAACCAGATGTGTAACTTCCTCTGTGCCCGTTAAACCCACATTTCACCCCAGCTTCCTAAGAACTGGAGATGATTCAGTGCCACCAAGCAGGTATTTCCTCCTGGGTCCTTTAACATGGGTATCTTGTCATGCTGAACGTCAAACCAGTTCAGCCTGGTCCCACAAAGCTGCTGTGACATGATCTCCAGCCTGCACTGGAGAAACATCTGCACTGGAAAACTCATGCTTTCTATGTCCACGCTTGGTCCTAGATGACAATTAGCTCAGCTGTAGTCCAAAGGAACCCTTTTATGGTCAGCATGTGCTTTGGTAGCCTGCCAGCGGTGCTCTTCTAAAGCCATCCAGCAAAGTGACACCATCAGTTATAAGATCTATGTGTGTCAGGTCACTGGGTTATAAAACAGAAGCGTCATAAGCATGTAAGGACATGGTTTGGGCTCTGCTGTGAACGAAGATCAAATTATTTTTGTGGAATCAGATTACTATCTTGGGATATATTCCAGTGGGAAAGTGTTGCTGCATTGTAATAGCATTTCTACTGGGAAATATCAGTTCCAGTATTCAGAATTGTCAAAAACCCTGAAATTGGTAAAGACCCAAATCGATGGGATGCTACTATTACACTGCAGCTAGCACGATCGTGACGTACTGTGAGCTTGGATGGAAAAATCCAGCTTAGACTGTACACTGCACTGTGTTGGACTACAGTAAAAATCAGAAGTCACTCTTTCCACAGGAAATGACAGTAACACAAAATGAAAACCATGATAATAAGCAACACGACTCTCCCACGCATTACTTCCTAGTAACACCTAAGAACACACGCACTTGTAGCACACTTCAAAAAAGTTAGCCTCATCACAGAATTATCGTGAGCAGTGCGTGTCTGTCCTTCTGAATCAGTCCTCCTGGCCTTCAAACAAAACTGAGGACCAGGAGAGTAACAGAAGCTGAGAACTACAATACGGTCAAAAAAAGAAGGGAAAAATGCTGAAAGAATGAAGCCAACATGTGCAAAGCATCGTTACATTGTGCTGATTGAAATAATGCAGCCTGCATGGGTATTTCATTTTTACTCCATGGCAGAGAGAACCACAAACTCTCAGGCTAGTGATACAGCTGTCAAACGTCAACATCTTAAACTACACAGATATATGTGAAAAAAGTGGCCCATATCAATATCCATCTTGATTTAAATTTGAAAAAGACTGCTAGGGTAATTGCTGTTTTACAATTGCACTTCTGTAGTGGTCAGTTATCACTGACGGTGGCGGTCACCACTTGGTGAGATGAAGAGCAGAAGCAAAGTAAAGCAATACTAAACAATAAAGCATAGGGGGGAAAAACCTTGAAAGAAGGTCAGACAAATATGAAAAAGAAAGAAGGAAAATTACACAGATACTGATAAAGTTTCTAAATTGCAGTGCAAGAGATTATAGGGGAACCCATCCTCCCCAAACCCCCTTCTGCTCTCCCCTCTGCTCCTTATCCTTCTCTGCAAATGAAAATGTAACTTTTATTTATGCCTATACGTAAGTGCTGAGAATCAAAGGCATTACACCCAGCTTCTGGGCAAGCCAGCACACTTCAGAAAAACCAAAAGGCCATTATTTGGATGGAAGAATCAGTCTGTATTACTGACTTGACTAGTCCCTTTTTTATTAGCAGCTGTTAGTGAAGGGATCAGAGAGTGTGCTGGTGTGGTGCAGCTGTTCCACATATGTTATAAATAAGGGCTGGTAAAAGCTCATCCTATTTTTAAAGTTATGAAAAAAACAAGAAGTCACAGAAATTCCCTACTAATGCCTTGCAAGCGGAACTTTTCTCCTAGTCTTGACTTTAATGCCCAGAACTGAATGGACAAACCAGGCCATTCTTAAAATAATGTTCATTAAAAAAGAAAAGAAAATGCAATTTAGTGGAATTAAATTAAGCCAGCCCGCAAGATGTAACCAATTAGTGTGTACAGTGTCTTTTCCTTCAAAAGCAGACACTTAATCAGGATGAAAACAAACCCCTGTGATTCTATTTCTAACAAAAACGTTGGATTACCGTGCTGAAGAGTTTCTCTAGCACAACCCAAACGCTGCACCCAGCGCCACGCGGCTCAGACATCACCACCCACCCTTCCCAAACCAGTGCTCACTTGCCCCTTGCTGGGTCGCTCTGTGTGGCCAGAGCCCATCACCAGCTCCTCCTCACCAACCCCAACGCTGAAAAGGTCAACTACGATTCAATGCGAAGGCAAAATCCCAGCCCCGGGCAAATCCTTCGCTCACCTGTTTTCGGGGTCCGACACCGTCATGTTGCGCGTCACGTAGCACATCTTGAGCGGTATTGTCTTCTTGTCTCTGTGGATGGAGAGTGAAAGCTGCGACAGGGGGTCAGCAGAGGCACAACCCAAGCGGGGAGATTCGGGAGGAGGCGTCTCCCACCCAATTTCTGAAACAGGAGAGCCTTTCTTCACATAGGGGGTTGCTTCTCTCATGTATTTCACTATGGAAAAAAAAAAAAAGAAAAAGGCAAGTAAAAATAAATGGATATTAAGTAGTTGCATCCCGAGTTCTTTGAACTGTTACCAACCCTCAGCACTGTTTATTATTTCTGCTCGTCCAGCATCATGGCATTGGAAGCTGTGCAAATACAGAAGATGGAGATCTGACTGCTGCCCATCTCAGTATGGTGCAATGAGTAAAATGAGAGAAAAGAACAGAATTGGCAAAATAAGGACATATAGCTAGTGTAAGGCCAGGAGAGCCATCCAACCTCTACTTGACAGGCTGTAAGTCCTCATGCAGCAATTCCTATGTACAGAAGCTGTGAGCTGGCTGAGGTATAGGGAATTTTTTAAGACATTCAACCAAGGGACAGTGAATTATTCCCCTATCTAAAATGTTGCAGTGATACTCCCAGTGCAGCAAACTCACATCTCGCTTCTGGTTCACACTTGTCAGTGTCCCGCCACTGATCTCAACAGCTATTTCTGCTTGCTAGGAAGCAGTTTTAGCTGATCTACTTGTGCATATATATATGGAGTAAACAAAACCCAATTCACCTCTTAGCCTTCTCTTGGGGAAGTAAAATGGAATTTGAGCCTTTTGTGAGAGTGAAGGTGTCAGATTAGATCTTTTCTCAGCCTCTTCCAATGCCTTCTTCCAGTATGGATAGCAAAAGTGAATGTAGGATTCCCAAATGATCTTAATGTACGCAAAAAATCAATACCTCTTTTACACTCATACTTCATATTCCCCTCTTTATGCAGGCAAATATTGCAACATTTTCCCTGTTTTTGAATTCTTTTGGCAGTTCAAGATCACTTTTGCTTTTGACGTGCTTGGCAAATCTGCCAGCCACAGTCGTCTTCTCCTTCACAAACCTCACAGAGCTCAACCAAGAAAAGACCTCACATTTAAGCACCCTGGTTAAACGTATATGTCCAATGTACACAGCTGTGGCTGCCTAACTGGCTACTGCCACTTGATCGTACCCATGACTCAAACAGCGACGACATGAACTGAAAGGGCAGGAGCACCGTGAACTTACTTGGGGAAGTTATTAAAATGCTGTGAGAGAAGATTTCAAGGAAATCGTGCAGATCATCATGTTAGCTTGGCTGAAGAAGCTGGGAATGATTGAATAACAAAAGAATAGGTAAATTACAAAGGGCCATTGGCATGAAGGAGGTTAAATTAGGGAAAGCAGACTGAAGTTTTTAAGTTCAAAGTGAAAGCAAGGGAAGTATTCAGAGGAGTGGAAAAGAACAGCAGTGTTTCTGTTAAAACCACAGATAAGGCGAGTAATTTCAGCAGCACTATTTTCAAGGCACTTCATAATAGCTTTATCAAGAGAGATACCCGTGCAACACCAGAGTCCAGGCTCTGTGAGCGTCTATTGCCGTCTTTCCTGTAAAACACCTTAGTGCACATCTTGCCATTGCTTGCTCTCTCCTTTTTAAAAAATCTGTTAACCTCAATATTAAGGACCTCTGTGTTTAGATATTTTACAGGATATTCCTCTGTGAGAAGGATCATTTGTGATTTATCAGAAATGCTGTCCTACCCAATGCTGCTCTTTTGAATCCTTTGCCCCACACTATTCCGAGTAATTTTTGAAATTAATTTCTTCCCTGCTCAGGGAAGAGCTGGCATGGGATTCTACCAGGCTTCCAGAAACTAATTAAGGTAAAGGGTGTTGACATTGATTTTTGATCTTTTTGTAGACATTTACCTGGAGTCCATTATCTAAAAACCTACGTCATCTAACTCTCAAAACCAGTGCTCATCCTTGGGCGCTCCATAAATTACCTGATTTTCAAAGGTGCTGAAAATGAGCAGTTTTAGCCAGTGCCATACAGATATTGGTTTTAGCAGTCAGCATCTCAGTTTGGATGTACTCATAGCCTCTGGGAAACAGAGAGACTGAACACATACAGATGTGGTCAATCTATTCCTGTTTACACTGAACGAATATGACTTTGTCATTCATTTAGATGGGAGGAACAGCTGAAGCTGTAAAAATCATGTTTGACTGCAAACAAAATTTAGTTCCCTTTAAAATTAGAGATTTTAATTAATCTGTTGAAAAAAGTAATCCAGTTGGCTTTTGAACTCCATTACAGTGACATGCCAGCAAATGTGATGCTAAATAAAGGTCCAGGTCTCAATAGTGTAGTTATTTCATCTGTGCTATTTTCATCCTTTTTCAGCTGCAGCTATATGCATTTGACCTGAGCATCTTTTAATTAAGGAGAGGAGAGAGGGGCAGGGGGAGGAAGGAAGCTGAAGTGAAAAATTTGGCTCTAAACCTAAGCAGGAACACAAAATGTGACTTTAATTCCCCAGAGACGGGGACAGAAGAAAACAGCCATCCCTTCCATGTGCCAAGAAGCCAAGTTTCCATGCGACGCACCGGTGAATTCAGGGCAGGCAGCTGCACCGTTTCAGAAACTCCTGTGAAAGAGGAAGCAGGAGCAGGAGGAGAGAGCAGAAACACAACCCTCTTTCCACAAACTGAGTCTCAAACACAGCAAAAGCCAAGAAAATTACCTTGAGGAAAAATGGCCTATGAAAACTCCTGCCAACTTCTGAACTCCCAGACATCTAGTTTCTAACTCTCAACAGGAGATGGTTGCTCAGCCCCAGAGACTTACATAAATAAAGACCCATTAATATACTGGTAAACTGCTGAACACCATCTTCCTACAAAATTCTACAGGAGAATTAAAAAATAAAGTGAATATAGGTTTTCTGTTAAAAAAAAAAAAAAAAGGATTTTAGTAGTTTTCTACTGATTACTTCCTACTTCCCACTAAATACAAGCACAGCTCTCTAGATTCATCACTGAATGCTGCTGGGTTTTACAAACCAGACTTTATGGCTCTTGCATATTCAAATGTGTTTCATATTTTAAAAGCCCCCAAATGGATACATATAAATGCACAAATGGAATATGGGAGTGGAACAGGTGGCAGAACTTGATCCATTTATATAATTTTTTGTATTATTTAAATTTCAGAGCCACTGTTTTCCATTTGCCCCATCAACATCCATAATTACATGTCCATAACCAAAGTCCAGTTTATGAATTTAGCTGAAGTAAGGCACATGCTGTTCAGATGATTCATAATTTTTATCAGCAGTTATTTCCTATTTATCTCTAAACTGTGGATGCAAATACTGCAGAACACTCAGCTTTATATCAATGCACCAGTAACCCTACTACACACACAGCAATTTATGGTGACCCGACACGTGTCTACATTTTGCAGTCTGTCCATTAACCAGTTCTTAATCCACCCAGTAGAAAACAAGTTGATACCAGTATGTATTATAGGCATATTCCTATTCCACACTGCACTATCTGAGAATCTTGAATGCAGCAATGTTAATGTGTAACTGGAGTTATACAATTCATTTCCACCATCAAGTTTTAAAACCAGAAAAAATACGATGCAGACTATAGGACATTAAAGTAATAATGTGGATAATATTCTGCTCTCAGGCCATTACACTCCAGAGCTAGATTTCCCTTTGGATACAGTAGCACAAATCCAGGTACCGACTGAAAAAGAAAGCGGCTGTAGAGAGCCCTGCTTTTATATATTGCCAATGAAACTACCTAATGGATTAAAACCCCAAAACACTTAATAAAATTAAATAAGGTATGTCACTGTATAACAACTCTGAGTTATGTATAACTATTCTATAGGCATGTATATATATGCCTTCAGAATAGATACATATGTGCAATATATATACAAACATTAAATATCTATTTATATAAAAATGCTACATTCTTTAAGATCACCAGCACATACCCTGCAAACATAGAAACCAACATGCAAGGACTGAGAAAAAAGTCTAATGGTTTCATTATTATAACTCAGTTTACTGATACACTGTAATTTCAGTCGAGAGTTGTCTAAACTCGTCCATTTGATGCTATAGCTGAACCTCAGAGATCCTTGTATTCAGTACTAATTAATGATCCATGCCCTTTTGGTGCACCACTAATTAGCAACTGCGGTCAAGCAATTAAAATTGCAATCTCCGGAGCGCCCCTCCCCACAAAGCGAAGAGGAAGGGAAGTGGCAATCAAATTAATTAATCCACTGATACACATTGAAATACTTTGCATTTATTTTTTGATCTGCAAGACAGCCAATGTTGGTTCCAAAAAAGCACTTCATTTACAGGCACTTCTGCCAAGTCCCAAGTCTCCACAATTAATCCTTTGTTACTGTTCACAGATGACTTTGGTTTTTGGCGGGGGGGGGGGGGAAGAAGCAGGCTTTTTTTAATGAGAGAAATACTACAGACCAACTCGGTCAGGTTCTTGGCCAGATGCAGTTCTGAGGAACTGGGACTCTTCTGGCACATTCAAACTGTTTCCTAGGAGGGAAGACAAAGACCACTGAAGAGAAGCCAGCACTCCCGAGCAAAGCTCTCTCGTTACTATAGGAATGAGGACAGGATGTGTAGGTTTACAATATGAAAGCAAAAGGAACAACATGCCCGAATCTGCTTGAGGAAAGATGATCAAGGAATTCCCCTTTGCAGGGGAAAAGCACAGAGTCTTCTCTTTATGCATTCATTCTCTCCTAAGTACTCAGAGACAACTACCAAAGGTAAGCACAAAACATCACCCAGAAACCTCTTGAGGCTGTTTTCAAAGGATGTGCTAATGCTGCTGATACCTATAACCAAAAAAGACAGGTTTTCCAAAGTTACCATAAATCCATCTTCATCTGGTCTGGTTTCTGCCAGGGTGAAAGGTGGCCCAGAGAAGAGGAGCTAAGCAAGTTCTCCACCATACTTAAGACGTTTTAAGACTGCATGTAGGGATCAACCTTTGGAGTTACTCAAGCCCACAAACTGAACACGATGAGATCAATTGCTTTTATCAGCTTATTAGGGATGAAGAGGCTGTTTGACTTGTCTGTGCTGAAGCGAGTACACCAGACCATCTGTGAGGGTATTGCAGGCAGCATGGCATACCAACGCTTTTCTTGCAAAAATGATTCTTGGTTAGTTTGAAAAGAGCTGCTAATGCAGAACTAGAGGAGGCCCAACCTGCAGGTACACAGTTCCCACCTGGAAAGGAGGAAACAAATTAAGACCAACACTTCTGAGGTTATAGATAGCATCACTACAAGTCCAAGTTAACAACTCAGAGCCACCTAACAGCTGCTGAAGTGATACTGTCCCAAGAAAAAAAAGTGGACGGTAGCAAAACCTAGAAGTAATCACTGCAGGTATGCGGCCTTCAGAAGGGCAAATCAGCCATGCAAGTCAATCACTCAGCATGGTTGTGTTGTTTTGCTTGATGAAACATTAAAACACAGAATTTGCAGTCTAGCAGTTTTGGTAAGGCACAAACCAAAATGCCCCAAATGGTTTCAAAGCTAGTTGTAACTGAAAGGAGAAGTTTTGCCATAAAATTCATAAACTGTGCCCAAGCAATGCCAACGTAAATGCAGAGTACTTTACACTATTGTGAATGGAACTGAGATTAACAGAGGTAGAGAAAAGTCTACTGTATTAAAATTAATTCAGTATCATGACACCAGAATTTGCCTGTTAGGTTTTATGTTAGAGATCAAATTTCCACTGAACTCAAGCAAACCACACGCCCTACAGTGAAGACACGTGTATAAAACTGAGATGAGAATCTGTCCAGCTGCTGATGCCATCATCAAAACTAAGACCCAAATACTTGAAGGAAAGAGTTTATGAATCAGGTCGCCTATGAAGATGTGTCGCATGACCCTTTCAACAGCTTTAATGTGGGTATAAACCAAAAACCAGTCAACAATACTGCTTGTGAGTGTTTCCACTCCATTTCCTACAGAAACAGCTGTTACTATGTTCAGACAAGTAACATCCATTAACATGATCTGCTTTCCCCTGTGCTGAAAGGGATTTGAAAGAGTAAACCTCCTGATCTGCCAAGAGCATCAGATCTCCACCTCTGGGAAATGATACAAATCAGTTAAAATAAACACCTTGTGAGAATACAAATCCTCTTTATGCTTTGGCCATTTCTCACACTGTAGTGAGACCAAGTTGAATTTACCATTTTCTGCTGTTTTTAAATTAATTCAGCTGAATTCAGTGTATGTTGCTTCATCCCTTAAAGAGACAGGCTCGGATCTAAAATGTAAGGTTTTTAAAATCCTTTTTAAAATACATTCAATGTATGCACTTATTATACTTTTTATTTGGAAGAGACGAATGAGTGTTTTGAAAGAGAAACTTCAGGAGACAAACACACCTTTAAGATAAAGTTTACCCGAAGAGAAGGCATTAGCAATTGGTGCCAAAAGGATGCTGGTAAGCAACCAGGCTTCAAGTAGGCTACAGGCTTTCAGTGAGCTACAAACAGGCTGGGTGAAAAAGATCAATGATTGCATTTTAAAAATATAAAGAATACTTCACTGTGTTCCTTTAAATTAGCAGCTGCTTCTATAAAAAAGGTAGAGCAACGTTAAGCAGTGCTGTAAGCACCATCACACGCTTGCACCCAAAACCAGTTCCTGTTCAAACCACCTTGCAATCAGCAATTTTGCATGGTTAAGAGAATTTCTTTGCAATGAGTAAAGGGACTTACAGTCCAGACAGCAGACCAAGGGATCAGAGTGTCCAGGCCCCCACCAAACAGAAGAAAATGGGCTGCTCTCAGGAAGCCATGCAAGGGTGCAGTGTGTGAAACCTCATGGTTTTGATAACCTGATAGGGCACAGTGACCAGCCATACTATGTTATCCATAGCAGGTCTCAAAAAATATAACTTACCACCAAAGATGTCTTAGAAGTCAAGAAACTGGGGAAACTCAGCAACGAGTTTTGGCAGGAGCCATGGGCAGCACCTGTGGAGGCCTTCTCCTTCCCACCTGCACCAGGGACCTCCCTTTTCAGCTCTGATTTCAGCACTTGTGGAGCTAGAGATTACATTCCCAGGCCATCCTATGCTTCTGTGTAAGACCAAAAATTCTTCAGAGAGTTACTTTTTCCTTGGTTTCTTTCCCTGAGACTTTGCCTATGATGTGGGCTGATTCAGCCACTGATTCCCCAGGCCTGATGTTCCCCTCTAGTAAACACTTCAACTCTGAATTTCCTCAGTGCAAACGTTTCTAGAAAGTGAAGGCTTTAAACGTTTTCTGATCTTATGCAGCATATCAATTTTGTCAACTGCAAAACCTAGTAAATATTAATCCATTTTCATTCCTCAACAAAGCCATGGTTTTATACTCCCCATAGAGCAATCATAAGCAAAACACACAACCGACTCCCCTCCAGTCTCTGTTAGACAGCCTGAAAGCTTCCCTTGCAGTCAGCATTTCCCACCCACTTCTCCCTGCTATCACCGGAGCTGGTCACTGCTAACCACCCCCTTTCAGCTCTTTCGTGAGTTACACGACCGGGTTCTAATAATAAAGTCCATGTTTGAGGCTAACAGCACACATGGTCAAAGAAGCAGGAGTAGTTTCAAAGCTGAGGTGAGATTTTCATGTTTCTGTTCAAAAATAACAGAAACTAAACAAACACAAAATTCTGTCACACAGAATCACAATGAAACGTGAGGCTGGATCACTGGCTTGGTTCAGAGCTCTAAATACATGACACTTAGCAGCACTTGAGCTGATGGAGTGACCAATAGCAGTCACAGGTTGTTCATAATCTGGTATACGAAAATTTCAAACTGGCAAATTAATAATAAACTAAAGACAGACTCCTTACAGTTGATGTTCCCCAATACTTTCCATTATAATTTCCATTACACGTATCTACTACACTGAATGTTTTACAGTTTCCTTCAAGTGATTTAGTTTATTTTAAATTTCAAAGTGTCTGTTTCAATAAATTGGATGTATTCAGTTCTGATTTTTCATATGTCACTAATGATAAATGCGTGAATTCTAGTAGCAAGGTCCCATAAGCTATTCATCTGTCTTCCAAAAATGTTACATACTTCTTCAAAACAAATGCAGGTATAATTTTTTCATAATCTGACAAACCAATTTTAGCTTGTAAATACTCTGTAATCCCCAGAAGTACAATGTTTGGTTAAAAAGGAGATACTTTCACTTGATCTAGGAGGAGACATGGCAGTTTCTTGAAGAGCTTGTACTCAAAAGAAACACTACTCAGTGGAGAACAGGCAGCAGCTACACTGCACAAGTGTCCCTTATCCAATAAACTAAAAAAATAAAAAAGACTACTGTCAAAACCTGCAAGCAGTAGCTATATAACTTACTACATTTTTATGTAAAATGTGACACAGCTCATTTGCTACATTGTTATGTGACATTATGAACTCTACAATTAGAACTATGCAAATCTTTCATAATGGAAGTGGAAAACATCTGAAACAGGCAATTTGGGACCTGAACATGGAAATTAGCAGTCACAGTTTGAGAAAAAGCATTGTGGGACCTGTGAGTCACTCACTGATAATCAAACTGGAGTTTCTGGTTGTCTCTAAGGCAGAATGTTTCATAAGTTAAAAAATAAAAAAAAGAAGTTTTAGTCACATGATATTAGGACTCAGTCACCATCCTCCTTGGGACTCTACTCAACGTACAACAGAAAAACATGGCTTCACATAAAGCAGGGAAATGGGGCAAAATACATTTCTTCAGTGGACTTGCAGGACTCAGATTCCTAAGGACCATCTCCTACCCAATACTGATGTATTGTATTTTAAAATCTTTTATCTAAACCTCAGGAATAAGTTGATTCAGAATTTCTCATGTGCCACTCATGCTTGTTGTTCCCCTCTCTGTTAGTATTTATAGATCCCTCTCCAATCACCCACACGCTCAGATGGAATTCAAGGTGTCTGGCATCGCCAGCATGCTATAATTTTTCTATTTACATGAGTAATCTCAAGTGTCAGAACAAATATTTCAACCACTAGTGATTATGTGAAAAATACATAAGGGCATTACGGTTTTAGAGCATGCTGTTATTTCAGCAGTCACACAAATCATTAAGTAGTACAGGATAGACTGAAAATGGCACTCACTGGCAGAAATTACCATGCTGTATATGATTGTACCTGTTTTGCAGATGGCTAAACTGACACAAGCAAGTTAAAATGCATTCCTCAAAGTCATGCAGTAAGTCAGTGACAGAGTTCTCAGCACTAAACTCAACTTCTACCCCTTTACGACTTTTCATTTTTAAACAACCCACCGGGATCCCAGTGCCAGTGAAAACTGGATTCACAATGGATTCACATTCTCCCTATGGGAAGACCTTGAACACCTTCCAAGATCCCCAGGGTTTATTTTGAAGAGCAGGGCTGCAATCACTTCCAGAATTTCAAAGTTCATCATTTTCATTCTTCACTGGACAACATCAAGGGCTTTGAAAATGAACAAACTCAGGGCACTCATTCACCTAACAACTTGCCATATCTCCTGTGGCTGGGCTATCCATCGAAAGGCAACAGATCACCATACAAGTCCTTATTTTTGGGAATCCTTTAATTTGCAACCTTTCCAACAGCAGAGACCAATGGCCATATCCAGAACACCCAAGTACCAGTGATTATAAATACTTATATCTATATGTATATATGCATGTAAATACGGACAGATACATAGATATATAGATAAATACAATGTGAACACTACTGAAGTTCAGCAACTTGGACTGCAAAATCCTATGAGGGCCCATGTGCCTGCCTACCTCTCTCTCCCTTTCTCATTTAAACTGGGAATAACAGAGTTAGGTAAACTTGGAAAAGCATCCAGTCAGTTCTACACTGCCAGCCCACAAGAATCTCCTCTCTCCATCAAACACCACCATCTCTGTGCTGCCACGCCATCAGCGTAGAGAAGCACAATGGCTTCTCTAACGAGACATAAGAGAGTCTGTACAATAGCCTTATGACTTCTATATAACTAAGAAAAAGAAAGGCAACACAAATCTAAGGAGGTCCTTAAATCTATCATTGGGAACTGGGATGACTTTTTGATCAGTGGTGGGCATAATGTAGAAACTATAGTTTTATTTATTTCAGTGTGGCGTAACAGTAGCTCAAGACCACCATTGCCTGGTTCTGAAGTCTAAGTACAGTCTCAGACTGCCTCTTCTCTGCCTGAACACATTTACAAGATGACCCACCGGGCAAGTGGCAGACCTGGAATGAGGTTTGGGTCCACACCTATCTCCTTGCTGATCTACAAAAAACCACCTGAAGCAGACAGATTGCTTGCTGAGGCACTGGAAGGGAGATGAGACCCCACATCACACCACCCCTTGTATTTCAAGAAGAAAAGGAAGCAGGACTGTATGTCTAGCGAGGGCGATAGAAAGAGAAGGCCAACGAAACATTAAGCCACATGCTCGTGCCTCAGTGCTTGGACTTCCATTTGAATGGAGCCCTTTCCTCCCAGGGATTATGGGTTTTCTCTAGGAATAAGCCACCAAAACCCTAACAACAAACTACAACAATTAAAGAATAAGCACATTAGTCATTAGCACCGGCTAAAAGGTATTCAGAAAGCACTCAGCACTTTGAACACAGGAAATTCTCAGAATTGCAGCACCCAAAGAGATCACAACTGAAACCCAGCTGTGCTACCACAGGACCATGGCATCATGTGCGGTTCTTTGCAGCTCAAAGTCTCTTACCGAGATGATCACTCTTCTGTTCTCATCGCTGAGAAGCTGTAGTTACTGTATCTTAAAAAAATGTCAATGATCCCTGATGGAATATGGTCCTCCTGGAACGCCAGTGCATAATGCTATTTGGGGTGAAAAGATTTTTTTTTTGGCAGGTTTATTGTTTTTACATAGCGTCATTTAAAATTATTCTGCAGATGGGATCTCAGAAATGAATTGGTGAACACAGGGAACAAAGGAAGCAGTGAAAATCCTCATAAAAGTCCTAAAGATCACAATACAGAGACTGAATTTTTTTCTGTGAAATGGTTTTGTGCTCTGAAAAATACATTCTCACCCAAATTCATTTCTTTCTCTGCAAACAAAATAGTACTTTGAATTGACATTTTGATTTAAAATGCCCTTTTAAGATCAAACTCCTTTTCTAATAAATATTGCATGGAGCGTCCCCCAGCATCCATTTTGTCAGATGGAAAATTCATATAGTTACGATTTCATTAGGTTTCTTGCAGTGGACTGGGCATTTAATCAATGAGAGCAAAGAGCATCTAAATAGGGTTAGGCTTCAAATTCCTTTCAGTGAGAAGTTAAATCCCCATTAGCTTTGAGCCATAAGCCCCTGTGGATTTAGCATGCAGCTTAAAAGATAACTCTGTGAGGGGTCACGGCTCTTTACTGTAGTACAGAAAGCCTATTTCACAGATGGCCCTGCAATAATAATGTAAATATAATCCTGTTTCAGTGGACACTTTATCCTTCCAGAAAACAAGCAATGTTTTCTGTCTCAGAAAAAATCACATTAATCTTCAATTTAAGGGCAAAGTAATTCCCTGTTTCATTCAGGCCCTATTACAGAGAATTACTGAGACTCGCCTGGTACCACGCCGATGCTGGGGCCAGCGTGGCCCCCCCCCACCCCTCCATAGGACAAGACAGACACAGGTTGCTCTCAGCAGCTGCTGAAG
This sequence comes from Nipponia nippon, assembly GCF_047370975.1. Taxonomy (NCBI): domain Eukaryota; kingdom Metazoa; phylum Chordata; class Aves; order Pelecaniformes; family Threskiornithidae; genus Nipponia; species Nipponia nippon. The sequence goes on along the minus strand of NW_028262290.1, from coordinate 14,348,106 downwards.
AGCAAGCACAGTTGACTCGGCACATCAAAACACATTTCCTCACTATGCCAAATGCCAGTTTTGACTGTTCCAGGTTAGGTCAAAGCCAGGTTAAAATAGTACAACCTATTGTTTTTCAGAGTCTGCTAACTGTCTGCCAAGTACTTTTTGGTCAACTAGTAGGGGAGGCTGATAACAGAGGTTGGAAAAGAAACTGGCAATTCCCAGCTGAGCTTCAAAGGGCTGTAATGAAATGCAACTCCGTTTCAAATCATCACAGAGAAAACCATTTCTTTAATCGGCGAGAAGAATGCTAATTTGTTTGCATCTCAAATTTATTTGCCACTTGTACTACTGGAGCACTTACTGGGATTAGCGAAGAACTGGCGCATGACAGCCTCAGATGCCGTGCAAACACAGAACAAAAAGCTGGTCCCCTCCCAAGAAGCTCTGAAATCAAGTACAAGTTAAAAGACAATAGGGACATGACAAGGAAATAAGCAGGCAGAAGAGCCTACGGTAAAAATCATGCATGTATCTCGCAGTGTTGTTACAGTTGTATTGTATTCCTCTGTAACAGAGACAGCGGTAGCAGGTGCTGTTTGTAAAAAACACTGGAAAAAACATGAGGAAGAAAAGGAAATATGAGTAGGGTGATACAGTTGCTAGGATGCATTTGTAATTAATAGTGGCAAGAATTTTCCCTGTGTTATCACTGCTGCTTCCCATGCAGGGACTCCATCAAGACTTAAACTTTCAGCACCATCTCAGGCATAGGAGGTTATTACACTGGAGTCATTGCTTGAATTCTGCTGATAGCTAGCTATAGCTGTAGATGTAGCTGTAGATGTAGATATAACACAGTTTGTCTGAAGCAACTGGGAGCACCTAGCCAGACAAGGAAGCCCACCAGAGCCTGTATGGACAGGGGGACTGGTCTCGAGACCACGTGTAATGCAAAGAGGAGTCCTCCATACGCGTGCAGATTAACTGCAGCTCTGCCGAACCTCACGCTTGCTGGCTTGGCCTCACATGTTCAGGCCGGTTCCCACAAAAGGGTAAAAATCTTCTCTATATGTCTGTCCTGTAAGTCCTAAGAATAATTCTCTTCCAAAAGTAAACAAGCTTGCAAGACAAAGGCAGACTGAAAGCAAAGAATGGTGTATGTGCAGGCTTGCCATTAGCATAACTGGTTTTCTTTATGCTCCAGTGTGGGAGTACCTTTGAAAAGAGGAGCTGAAAGCACAGCTTTCCCATCCACATCATCTATGCTTTTACAGAGGCTTGGGGATACACAACAGGGATAACTTATCTACTTGAGGCTTGTTTGCTTTATTTAGTTCAAGGGCAGGTCTGTCTTGCTACTTGCAGAGAGCACAATCAGATGATATTAGTTCTTTTTTTTTTTCTTTTTAACATCAGCACAGATGGGCACAGCAAAAAAAAAAAAAAAAAAATCAAGAACAATTTCTGCCTCAAAGAGCTTCTGATCTCAGGATCACTTACAACTTCTGCCAAAGTCACTGGGTTCATCTTCAGTGGGAATTAGCTCAGGTCCAATGGCCAAAGCTGAAGATGTGAATAGGCTATAAAGAGGGAAAGAATGGGAAGTGAGAGGAAAAGTAACTGCAGCAGGTAGATGCACGAGTAGCTATTGCACCCCAGTTCACCAAGAGATATCCCAAATGGAACCACTGGAAAAAAGTTTTACCTTCAGCCGAACAGGACCATGCCTCAGCACAGATCACAAACACCTGCCCATCTGTGTCCCCACCATCAGGGTGACTCTTCTCTCATCTTGCACACCAAAGGCCATCAGAATAGTATCGACGTATCTCTGAAGAGATCACTCACTTAAGTAAGCTGACCTTTGGGCTTACTGCCATAGTAGGTTTGTGCTCCAGTTTTTAAAGGACAACTTTTGAAACTCGAGATTTCAGCAAATGTCAGAAACTGATAAACAATTCAATATTTATACTGTGCTCATCTCCAACCCTTTAAAGACCACCTCTGCAGTTGTTCCCCTTGCAGAGCCCATAAGAGGCTGAAGTAAAGTTGGTGGCAGATTGAAAGCCTAAAACAAAACTTTTGAGGAACGCCAAGACCAGTCTGCCTGGTTGTTTACTGCATTTGAGAAAAGAAGATGGGAGCTGGGACAGGATTTTAAGCCAGCTGATGGCAGGGGTATGCTTGTGATATTTACACCTCTTCTACCATAGGAAGTATCAGAAACTTATTCCCTGGGTGGGTAAATAATGGCACACTAGTTACCAGAAGTTAGGAGCTGAGAATATTGGAGTGCTGTACACACTCTTTGTTTAACCAAGGGTTATTCTGTAACTCGTTTATTAAATGCGTGATAGATTAGAGAGTGTACAAGCCTATTAACTGCAAAGAGGGGAGACGAGTTCAGAAGTATGTGCCAGTACATAGAGTGCTTTTAGGTCACTTCAGCCTCCTCAAGACTGTTTTTCACACCATTTATATTGCACTGCCTTGTCTCAGCCCACCAAAGGGCCAAATCATTGTCTCTTTCAGAGGCAGGACTAGAAGACTCAGGGGATTCTTCCAGATTGACAGCGCAATCCCTGCACCTCAGTTTAGCTTACAACCACTAGACCCGGCTCATGCTCTGTGGCTTATAGGTTTTGTTCTTAGCAAGCAGTGACATTAATGATCAATGACCAGAAAGCTCTCTTTAACAAAAGTGTTAAGGAGATAATTTAGTAGCAACAGAGTAACTATATATACACAAATCAATATAGTAATGTATAGACCCTTGCAAATATATACACATATACATATGGGTCCTCAACATATGCCATGTCCTAGGATGCTGTTTTACAGCTAGGGATTTCTGGCTCCCCATTCCTCCAGAATCTGTTACCTGATCACAGCGGGCCTACCCCCTCAACCCCTGGGACCATATCTAGGTTTGTTCCTCTGCCAGGAACCGATCAGCAGCAGCCTCCCTTTCACACCAGCACCTGCCCCAGCCCTTTCCCTGCCTCCTTCTCACGGGCACACCCTGCACATCCCTCCCTCACCCACCTCAGCGAGTGCCAATCTCTCCCCTCCCTGCCCAAAACACCTCACCTTCCCTTTTACCCTTTCCCTCCCTCAGCAGCAGCCTCTAAACTCTGCTGGAAAGGAAGGGAAGGAGGGAAAAGAGGAGGCACAGAGATAACCACTGCTGCAGGGCCAGGCTGTCCTCACCCACTCCCCCTTTGCTCCATGGACAAGCGTGCACACATGGAGCAACAGCTGATGCCAGGCTCCAGCACCTCTCCCACCCCGGCAGCACCCTGTGCTGGGGCAGGTGCTGCAAAAAGCTCCTGAGCTGCATTTTGCAGCTTGCAGAGCTGTCCCCACGGGAAAGCACAGCAGCAAGGGCAGAAGCATCCCGTGAGCTACATGTTGAACTATGGCGAATGACAACACCACGTTCATGCCAGAAATTCTAACTATATGCCATTACATAGAAATATTGCCTCCCTGACAAAATCTCTTTACAGCATTCAGAGCATTCGCTTTGCGTCAGTATTTTCAGATCACTTCACAGCAGCTCAGCACCCACCACAGTCAGATCAAGTTGCGGCGGCAGGTCTGTGCCGCTCCATGTCCCCTCCACGCAAAGGGAGGCCTCTGATAAAATGGCAACGAGGTGCCCACAGCCCACCACCCCCCCCTCTGTCATGCACAGGGAGCTAGAAGAAAGTAAACGACAAAATATATGTAATTAGAATTAAGTTTTTAGAAAGGGATTGTGGATTTAATGGAAAAGAAAATTTTATCAAATGAAGGACATCATAGTATCTAAAACCAACCAAACAAAAAAAACCATAACAAAAACACCCAAACACAGAACAAACAGAATGGTTTTTGGGGCTGTTACTGAGATGTTACCTAATAGGATGAGCAAACTCATTACAGCCTGGGTGCCTGCTTGATATTCTCCACTTTCGTTTAGTCTACAGTACAATTCCAGAGAGTTAGCTACAATGGTGAATTCCAGTGATATTCCATACAGGCAGTAATTAAATGGTTATAACAATGTGAAGCTGGAATGCTGACAAGCTCTATGAGCAGCATTATCGGCAGTGATGGTTGGGGAGTCAATCTGCCGCACTTCTGCAACAGTTTAAATAATGTTTGCCAGGATCCCCCAGTCAACACTTTCTCCCCCCGTTTCTTTGCATCACGCCACAGTAATCGTCCAGATGCCTGCTGTGCTCAGAAGATGGAAAGCTCGAGAGAAGCTCGAGCTTCTCTTCAGGAGAAGAAAAAAAAACACAACAGAAAACCTCATGCAATTAAGCCACGATTCACCTTCCAGCAAGACTAACCCAATGGGCCACCAACAGCTCCTCTCCCAGCCATGCATCCCCCCCACCCCTATGACACCTCTAATTATCTTACTATTTCCTTCTTATGATCTGAAATAATCAGTTTTTTAAATATACACCACGAGTGTGTGGCTGACACCTGCCCATTAAGCTCAAGAACAAGCAGGTACATTTACCCCAAAATTTGTGACCAGGGTCTTCTTGGTAGACAAGATCCCCCTGAACAACAGGGCTGAGGGGGAAATGGGCTGTGCTACCACCTCGGCCCTACACTTCTGACTAAAAGCCATTTCCCAAATCTCCTGAAATGTTCTTGTAGCATCAGGGCCTCTTCTTCCCCCACAGGAGAGGTGAGGAAGGACAGCCCAACACACAGGGACCGGGTGGCCCTGCTCTGCCATCCCCGTCCCCGTCACCCCTCACCCCTGTGCTGTAATTACAGCTATCTGAAGTCAAGCATCTGAATCCACACTGTGATGAAAAGCAGGCCTCCTTTGGCATGGGCTATCGCATTTAGAAGCGTAATTGTTTTTCTTTAAACGCAATAGTTGCTCCTCAAGCGGGAGGAAACCTAGTTTGCACACACGGACGCCCTGCTTCCCGGGTCCGCTCAGGCCTTCCTGCTCACCGCCCTGGGCACGCACTGAGAAAAGCCCCGGCTACTCACACAATAGCAACGTGTTTGTTAACGTTGCATGTTCCAGTCATCTATCACATACAGAAATGTCAGATCAGAAATAGAGACACAAACATTGATTTTTTTCCTATTTATTCTCCTACACAATGCACTATTTAATACTCTACAGTCCTTCAGCAGCCTCAAACAAGCATTTGATTTAAATGTTCTTTTCCTACTGTCCTCTGCCTATGATGCCCTGACTATATTCTTTTTCAAGGACACTCCTTTGTGCCTTTACTCTGCTTCTACCACAAAACTACAGGGCTTTCCCAGCTGGTAACCATGAAGGTGGGGGAAGAGCAGAGATTAGCTCCGTTTTACTGTCTGATTTGTTTCCTATGATCAACCAATTAGGTAAGTCAGGGCTGAGTAATTCCACAAAACTAAGTCTGTGTAATTGCTTGCTCATTGTTTTCCACTATTATTCTTACCTTTCATCCCTATTTTATTCCCTTCAACAGTTACACACACTTGTCACACCACGTCTTTAAATGCTGATCTCTTCAAGCAAAGCACTGTCTTCCCTGGCTTCCTTCTGCATTGCCCAGCATTGCACAGATACAATCCTGATGTTTGCTAGGATGAAAAAAAGTCTGTCTTGCTTTTGGGTTGCAAGCACTACAGCCGTCCAAGCAACCCTGCCGAAAGCTGGAGAGGCAGGAGGAAGGAAAACACACCTCAAGCCTTGGACAATATATTGTACCTCCTTGGAAACAGCCATCAGGAGGCCTGATTTAACCGCAATGCACTGCACGGCAAACATAGCAGAGCGTCCAAACACGCTCCTCAAACCTTGGTTTTCTTCCCGTGTAAGTGCAGTACAGTCAGCCTGTTGCCAGGCAATGCTGATATAATATGATCTGGCCTCTAACGCAGCTGATAGAGACCATCGCTGTTATTCCTGGCCAGTTTCCTTCATGCTCTTCCTTGAGCATTTCCATGGGATACTATGTGTATCCCAGATAGCTGAGTAAAATAAAAATAAAGGAGAACAAGCAGAAGCTTCAGTAGTATGACATTAAATTCCCATTTCTGCATCATAAAGTCAACTGCCACATGGTCCATCACAAAATTCAGACTATTAATTTTAGGCTATCCGGTCTTCCTGTGATAAATATCAGAGGATAAAGTTTGCTCCTGGTGAAGGGGTCCAATTCCCACCACAATGAATGAAACCCTCTAAAACAGAACAATCCAGCCTAAATCTCATTAAATTTGGAGGGAGGAGCAGGGGAGGCCAGGGACGGGACGAGGAGACTTTTGTGAGTTTTTATGTTCTCAGCTTTGACCTAGTGAGGAACAAAAAAATGTCTGAATTCAAATTCTTCACAATATTAATGACAAAACCTGTTTCTCTGAGAAAAGCCCAATAAGGGAGCTAAGGTTTTAGGGACATGGTTTAGAGGTGGACCAGGCAGTCAGGTTAATGCTTGGACTCAATGATCTCAGAGGTCCTTTCCCACCTTAATGATTCTATGATTCTATGATTCTAAGCATACAGAGGCTCCAGATATTTTGCAGTATAAAAAGTTTAGCTCATTTCTTCTCAGTGTATGAGAGAAAAATTACACTACCAAATGCTGCCAGCATATCCCCACATGTGTATTTCTACTCATCATCAAAATAAATAAATCAGTATATCCATAATATTTAAAGACCTTAGACATAGTTTATAAACCTGGAATCTCAGGTGTAGAAAGCATGTTCTTTAGCTTTTACCCTGAGAATAACCAGATCAAAAAATTGAAAAGTCTATATGAAAATAATACTTTCTTGTAAATGCACTCCATTTTAGGAATAAGCTATTTCAAACTGTACCTCTACTTAAAGATGAGAAAGTACAGGATCGCAGCCTCTACACACAGCCAACACACACGGCTGCAAAGCAAACATTAAATGAAGCAAGCTGCAGAACTGTGACACACCATGAGACGGTGCGGACAGGACTTCAATTCCTATCTTGAAAGCTGAGACCTTTACCTTCATCTGAAAAACTTACCGCCCATTTATGAGGTTAGAAATGAAGCATGTTCTGTAAGGGGAATACTGGTACATGCAACATTTTATTGCTGTGGAAAGTTAGGAATTTCCAGGTTTAGGAAATGCCTGGAGACCACCCCTTCCCACCCAATTCCCCATACTACGTGGTTCGTTCCCCCTACCTATCAGGCATCTCTGTTATCTACACAAAGTGAAGCAGAAAACTGCCACCATGCTAAGGGAAGTATTTTAATTCTTCTCACTCTCCATGTACGCAAACTATTACACACAGTTCAAAGAAGTATATAAATATTATTGAAACTACTTTGTCAAGGAGACTTAATCTGAGACGCAAAACAGCATCGACTCTCTTACAATGCAGAGAGAGGTGCAGATTTTTAGTAATGGTTTAGGATTCAATCCTAAATTGCATTTGTATTCTCCATGCAAACACTCGGATTAAACAAAACTGTTATGTAATTTTAAAAAATATTTTCAAATATTTCAAAATAATTTTAGAATAATAAACTCTCCCAGGTTTAAAACAGAAAACAGTCTTGTAACTTGTTTATACTAAAAATAAAGATGCACAAACCTATATGGTCACCGAAAGTATGATTTGCAGTAAAAGCGAAGTCATGGCACGCAGTGCAAAGTCGAGTCCCAGCACAACACAAAGGCTTGTTTTAAGCTCAGCTTCAACGTCTTTCATCCCTTGCCCCCTCGGACAGAGCTCCTACTTCACCGATTACATCCACATAAATCCTGTGGGATGGTGGGAGTCACGGCATGGAAATCAAATCCAGTTCACTTCAGCCAGCTAGTAAGAACAAACCTCCATACCCTGCGCAAACAAGCACTAGCTTCTGCTCAGTTATATGGCTGCCATTGGATTTTTAAGAGTTAAAAATAAGACAGTTTGATGTGTCATTTGTGACAGTGACAGCAAAAGGGATATTGGAGATAAATCTTTCAAACACTGATGCTACTGAAACACTGCATTACCTGAGGCAGCTCAGGCCTTGCTCTGAAATTGTCTCTGAAATCAAGTCCTGTCTTGGGTACTCAGGATGCTGGGCAGTCTTAGGTGTACAACCCAAAATCCAGAGACTTACTGCAAAAAGACACTGCCATCAGTGTAAAAGTCAAACTTAAAAAAGTCCAACAGAGATGCAAGGTGCTGCTGGTGAAGATTTCCAAGCCTGGGGAAAGACAGAGAGGAGAAGCTGTAGTATTTTTAATGACATACTCTCTTGGGAGAACACTTGCCAGTGGGGAGATGGAATAAAACCCCTGAAACCACTTGGTCTCACAAGGAATCATGAGTTTTGTCTCACAAGTAGAACATAGGTGAGATGCTAGAGCAGTGATGACAGAGAAGCTGGAAACTTTCACATCCTGGCAGAGCACAGCAGGCTGTTCCCTCATCGGCCACCGAGCAGCCACACATGTGGCTACACTGCGTGACCCTGAACTTGCCAAGGTCATCTTCCCTTTTGTTTCTGGTACTATGCTGTCCATAACCAGCAGGTCCGCTCCCGCAGCAGAGAGCAGCAATGGAGCACCACAGGTGCCCCACTCCTTATTGAAGACAGCAAGCACTGTGGCCCCCATGGCAAGCAAAAGCTGTTGTTGCATGGCCAGGAAGGTCTATGGCAAGAAATTTGTGTTTATTTTAGCTGGTACCGCATGGAAGGAGGGTTTGCGCAGTCATGCTATATGAGCCCCTCCTAATAACAGCATTCATTGATCAATTTTGATCAAACATGACAGACTGGCAGATATATTCTCAAACATAGCAGGGCAGAGAGACTTTTATCAGTGGCCTGCTAAAGGAAATAACCACAGGCAAATCATCCTTAGACACCAGAAGATCTACAGAAGGGAAACGGTATGAAATATTTTCTCCCCTGTGCAGATTCTTTGATAAAGATATATAAAAGCTCAGTAAAACTCTTCCTGTGTTAGGATATTACGCATGTCACTTTTGCCCCTAGACTCTGATGTTTACAAGGCATGAGTTCCCACCACAGTCTTATAATATTCCTGGCTGATTAATTAGATTAGGAAGTCAACCACAAAACGGGATTCTCTGGAAACCAGGCTCCATTAATTCTGGAGCTGTCAGACTTCGTTTTTCTGGCAAATAACCAGGAAGTCCAATTACAAGAACAGCAAAAAAACAGAACATTGGATTCCTCAAAGAATTAACAGAGAGCACCCAAGCCCCAAATAACAGTTTGTCTGAGCAGGAATCTGTTCCCTCGCAATGGAAAGAGCCTGACTTGTATAAGACATGTGGCTGCCTTCAGCCTGTGTCAAGTCTTTGCCAGAAGTACCCATAAACAAAGAGTCATCCCCACTTAACAATGCTCCAGATTGGGCCAGATGGAGCTCTTGATGGAAGCTGAGTAGATAACTGAGACCTGAAGAGCCACAAAACCCCTTCTGTCTAGAAGTGCCCCTCAGTTCAGAGGCACGGCAATAGCTGGGCATCACAGACAGCCAGAGCAGCAGCTGACCCTAACACGCTACAGGATTCGAGTCACCAACATCATCAATCCCCACACTTAACCAAGCATGGTGACATTGGTCTTTTAAGGCGAAAAATACAAGGAAATCTTCTTGTAGAGCAGAAACCAGGCACTGGCTGAGGTCCCAAGACTTCAGGAGATGATTTAATTGTCTCTGCTGCTTTGGCACAGTTAGCTTTTGGTAGACACATGCTGCTGCTATTCCCCTGGTGATCAAGTTGGCAAAATCAAATGACTAAAAGTGAGAAGTCTGGGGGGAGAGGGAGGCCTTTAATGTGATCTAACACAACTTAAAATCTAAAATGAAGAGAACAGCCAACAATGTGGCATACAGGGAGGCATCCACTGCGTTTAAATTACTACCTTAGAAACTGGCAATCTCTATAGTTCACAGACATAAATAGACCTCTCAAGAGGGCAATTCATGCAGCAGTTATTGTAAAGTGGGAAGAAATCAGCTTTCAGAGCTGCCAGGTTTTCTCTTTTTCTCTGTTAACAACAGGGAAGAGTCAGTACCTCATCTCAGCTAGCTGTCAAGCACTTAGCTAAAGTTCAGAGGGATGAACTACACCCAGAAGACCAAGAGATTCCACTTGAGCAACTTGTATTTGATTTTGCATCAAATCCAGTATTTTAAATCCAAGGTCATACCATCCAATTGTAATTTGTAAATGCTGAAGTGGTGCTGCAAAGACTTGGGAGACAGGAAAGTGAGAGTAAATTAAATGCTCTGGAGTTTCCGTAAGGTTGTTTTTTTTTTTTTTTTATTACATTACCATACCCAAATCACATGCATATACATTATTCTTTTGACTGCAAACCATAATCAGAGATAGCAAGGTGGTTCATTATGTTTTGCAAGTCCCAGCTAAAGGATCTTAAAAAAAGGTATCTCAAACCCATCCATCCCTCCTTTTCCCATCCCTCCCCAAAGCTATTCCAAATCAAAGATACAGATTACCCTGTTTCCAACATGGAGCTTGGATGGCAGAGACAGGACAGAGACATTCAGGAATTCTCCTGGGCAGGTTTGTTTTGATGGCATCTTGCACAGACAATGAGGGATAAAAAAAAAAGACTTATTCTTACTTTTCTCAGCCAGTGTGAAATTGAATAAACTTTTAAAGTAACTACCCATGTGAGGCAAAACTAAATAGAAAGATAAATTTAAAAGATCATCACCATCAAAGAATAAACTATGTACTCTCCTTTTTCATACAGAGTTACACAACACTGTATCTCTATCACTAAGCAATATACTACACCACTCAATAGGCATCTAAATGGTCCAGGAACCACCATGTCACATACATCCCCTGCAGCATTGCCTTCTTTTCCTTGTAAATCTCTCATGGAAGCCTGAGGGTTTTCAAATGTCCTGCTTTTTGTTTTCACAAATCGAAGATCGTAAGTGAGGCACCAGCAATGTACTATTTAAACCTGAAAACCTGAGAGCCGAACAGGCAAAATACAACTGCTAGGCAAGTCTCACCAGTCCATGGGTGGATGTCAGGTTTTCAGCTTCTGACTGCCTTCACTCCACTGCTCTGCTCAGTGACACTGCCTAGCGAAATTACCAAGAATTAAAACTGAAGGCCGAGCTGCCAAAACACAGCGTAGTCAAACACAGTTCTGCAAATTTAGCTAAGTTAGCTTCTCTTATTATTGCCAGCAGTATTTATTGCAAAGAGCTTTACTGTTGAAACTAAAGAACTCATGGATTTGCACTGAACAGTGAGGATTCTCTTCAGGGAAGAATTAAACTCAGAATCTAATACTACCAAAAGAGAAAATTAAAAAAAGTTTACAGGAATTAGATAATGTGTTGTCTGCCTTTTAATTGACAAGTTCTTCTCTTTAAAAGAAAAGAGATTTTACTTATAAAACTAAAACCTGAACTACTCTGAACCCTCCTCCATCACTGTATCGGCTACCAACTTGTTCCATTTTTTATGGCAAAATGACAATAATTAGTCTTAACAGGACAGGAGAAACTGAATAGTCTTATTCCCTACTCAAAAATACTTCAGCTATTACAAATTAACTTTCCCTACTGCAAGCACTAGTCTGGAACACAATTATTTCAGAATTTAGTCTGAATTGGTATTCAGTCATAATGACTTGTACCCTCAAAGCAGGGTCAACTCACTTACCCTCTGAAAAACTCAAGTGTCCCCATGGGAACCTTGTTCTGAACAGCCACATTAGACAACTGGCACCTATGCCCAAGGTTTTCATCACATTAATTCCCCAGGCTCACATTGCTCCATGTTTTCCAGTCCAATATGCACAATTTCAAAGTACAAGTTAAAAGTTAAAGCTACGTGTTGAGGCCTTCCAGGACTTATTTTCTGCAGGCACGACACATTTATATGGATTGCAAACCAATAGTTATTTTGGGGCTCTTCATTTCCAAATGCGAAACAGTGTATGTAGAAAGGGAGGGCACAGAACTTGACTTTCCAAATGTCAGAGCTACAGATGGGTGTTCAACAAATTAAAAAATTGAAGTTACGAGAAAAATACACAGAAAATTTACCTTAAAGTAGGTAAGACATACATCAAACCACAAGAAAATCCAAGATTTTCCAACTCTATACTCCAAAACATATAGAGGTCTAAGCTGACTAGAGTATGAAGGAACATATTTTAGTTTGCATAGAAAACCTTTTTTATTTCTCAGCAATAAAAACAGGGCACTGACCTCTCTGTCACAGTCTCAGTCAAGGATGAGTGGTAAAAATAATGGTCAGAAACATAATGATCCAAGGTATTTATTTAGTAGCTGCAGGGGAGAGACGCAGGGGCCGAAAGTTGTTCCAACAATGAAGCAAATCTGCTCTGCACCCAGACAGCCCCTCTATTGAGACAGTCTCTTGGTTACAATAGAAACAAGATCACAGTTAATCTCCAACAGAGCTACATGCCTTGGCTAAATCAAAACGTACACCCCTTCCCAGTACTCTCTCCGAAAGCCCTGCTGACAACAGCAGAGCTGACCAAGCGACAGTTATGAGGACGCAGTAGGGCTGCTGAGGTTGAACCAAAATTACTTCATCCTCTCCGTTTCGCTTAGCCTTTTTGCTTGCAGATGCAGTGTCATTTTATAGGGACACGTTTATTTCTGCAGCTGTTAGGAGCTGGTTATGGACAGCCTGTGCTCTGCTGCCGGGTTCCCTTCCACCCTCTTCCAACTCCTATGGCCACCCAGAGTTACGCAGCTAATTAGCACGGTCATTTGAGCTGTCATTGATTATTGACTTGTCATTTGATGACTGATCAGTCAGCAGATGACTGCATTTTGCCCACTCCTCAGTTTAAGGGATTTAAGAGAGAACAAAAGGCCAAATTCAGTCCCAGAGTTAATGAAAACGACTTTAGCACCTTGTCCAGATGGAAGAAAGAAGGTACTATTGAACAGTAGAGGTAACTCTACAGCTTCAATACGGTCTGCTTTTGACTTCTTCCTTAAACACTTCAGATTAAGAAAGTCACTCTGAATCTATACAAAGGCAATAACATGAAACTGTTCTACACAGAGAAAGAAAAGCCACTAATCCCAGAGAAGGTCACAAAATAGCCGTATATGTTTCTAAAACAAAGAACCTTGTCATAGCCAGAGCTGAAAGGAGAACTCAGCTGAGTTGCCACAAACAAACGAGTCCGCAGGGAAATGCTACTGTTTCATGTAGGAATTCTTGGGCATGCATTTGTAAGCTACTTCTTTACAAGATTAAAAACTTTGCATATCCTCTTGATACAGGCTTTGCTAGCACATACAATGGGCAGGCTCCCGGCAGGCATGGGTTTGCTTACCAAAATCAGAGACGTAAAGAACGGTCTGGACATACAGAATCTAATTACATAAACACTTCCAATCCCAAGAAAAGACTGAATAAAACCAGCAAATACAAGTTCCTCTAGGAAGATAATTAGTCTTTTTCCCTGGCTTTGCACTATTTGCAGTAATATTCTGTGGTTACCAGCAAATAACCAGCAGAAAAAGTTTGCCTTCTACCAATTTCTGCCTTCTTCATGTTTCACGCATACTACTTTGAAAACATCCCCTCTGACTGTAAGATGCTTGATTTTTTTATAAAAATAATGATAAATGAATCCAAAGAATCTATGTTTACCTTCCTTACCCTGGACGCATTTCGCCAGCCTTCAGAAGATTTTAATTAATCACTGAACAAAAGCTTACAACGTTGTAGGTTGGAAGGGACCTCCAGAGGTTGCCTGGTCCAGACCCTGCTCAAAGTAGGGCCAGCTTCAAAGCCAAGAGCCAGCTGCTCAGGGCCTTGCCCAGGCAAGTTTTGAATTCCTCCGGGGACAGCGATTACACAGACTCTCCGGGCAACTTGTCCCAGTGTTTGACCTCACATTCTGAAGATTTTCTCCCTTATATTAAATTGGAATTTCCCTTGTTTCAACTTGCAAGATTAAAAAATATCAACTTCGGGCACTTTGAAGCCTTAAGAACTGCAAGTGTGGGCAAATCCGAACTTCTCAGCAGAGACAGGAAAATAGAACTGGGGAAAAAAAAGGACTTGGGTGAAGTCTACATCAACCAGCTACTAAGGTCAGTAGAGGAGACACATACACATGGTCATTCTCACTTTTCCCACAGCCAATCCGAGTATTTTGGCCAAGGGCACGGGGAGCTTTTGACCATGGCTCCAACTTGGAGCCTGGGTCAGTGCAGTGAGGAGCATCTGCTTTGTTTGCATTTGTATCAAATCTACCACTAATCCAATCCACTCTTTAGGAAATTTTTAAGTTTCACACGCTGTGGATTTTGAAGATTAAAGGCTCAAAACATGTTGCCTGGATACCATTGGTTAGATAAGATTTCTGAAGAGAAGATTATGCAAAGAATTACCAGACACAATGAAATAGCTCAGGAAATGCTTTTGCATTGCTTGCGCCATTAAATTTGTCCCCGATGTTTCTCTTTTCATCTGCAGAACTATTTCTTTTTACAAAAAGCCAAATTTAAAAGGAAAGCAAATAAACTCTGGTCAATAGCACGACAGACAGAAAAAATGTTTGAGTTGGTCTGAACATTTTCAAAAGTTTTGTTGAATTATGCAGGCTGCAAGCCAAGTGTTTCCTGGATATCAGAAGGTATCAGGTCTACAGCTTGCTGGTAATTTCTAATGTAATATTGACCTAGGTAAAATATGCCAGTATATTTTTATCTCAAGACAATGTCAGTTGACAATTCTACTTCTTCAAAAAATTAGAAGATTTTGTCTTCATCGCAATAAAGACAAGAATAAGCAAGACAACATTAAAAGCTATTTCCCAAAGCAGGATGAAGGTCAGATGTATAAACTGTATATACCAGTTTGTATAAGTCAGCTGTAGAAAGTTTGTTCCTTTCCTCATTTCCATCAGGAAGGTCTACTACAAGTCTTGTATCATACATTTACGTTGGATGTGATAGCTTTTTTTTTTTCTTTCAGTTGTCTCTCTTAGAGAGCAGTCAGACCAGACAGTCATTTTTAGAATAAACTTTAAATAAATCAGTCAGCTCAGTCACACTATTTGTTTTATTTGTTTACTGAAGCAAAAATGACAACTACATTCACCTACGAAACAAAAAAATCAAAACTCCAAAGCCTTCTATGCAGTACTTATTCAATTCAGTCTGATCAGGTTATTCTGACAGCTCAGTGGTGGCCACAGTCTCCTTTCCATAACAGCATAAGGATGTTTCCTCTTCCACAGGAAAGTCATTTGCTGCTTTGTGCAAGTCCTGCCATTTGTTTTATCAGGGGATTCCAACAATACCAGCACAACAGTACCAAGCGGCCTTTGGCCTGCAAAGGTGTCACTCCCTAAGTCTAGATTTCTTATTCTGGTTAAGATGTGTCTGTAAACAAATGTAATTTAAAATGCTGACAAGTCAATGAGGTCACCCTTAAGATGAAACTGAAGTACAGAAGGATGTGCAGAATAAACAGACATACTAAACACCTTCCTTGAAACTTTTGCAGCCAAGACATGAGTCTTCCAGAAAACTTCTCAGGTTTTTGATATAAGGCAAATATGAACAGCAAAATGCATTCCTTAGGATGAAAAACATGCCAAGTGTTGGCTTTTGGTGGTCTAACTCTTGAGATCTGCAACGCTACAGGCTGGGGGAGGAGTGGCTGGAGAGCTGTCTGGCGGAAAAGGACCTGGGGGTGTTGGTTGACAGCCGCCTGAACATGAGCCAGCAGTGTGCTCAGGTAGCCAAGGTGGCCAATGGCATCCTGGCTTGTATCAGGAATAGTGTGGCCAGCAGGACCAGGGAGGTGATCCTATCTCCCCTTAGGAGGCTAAGGGGAGACCTTATTACTCTCTACAACTACCTGACAGGAGGTTGTAGCGAAGTGGGGGTCGGTCTCTTCTCCCTAGTAACGAGTGATAGAACGAGAGGAAACAGCCTCAAGCTGTGCTGGGGGAGGCTTAGGTTAGATATTAGGAAAAACTTCTTCACCGAGAGGGTGGTCAAGCATTGGAACAGACTGCCCAAGCATTGGAACAGGCTGCCCAGGGAAGTGGTTGAGTCTCCATCCCTGGAGGTATTTAAAGAACGGATAGATGTGGTGCTTGAAGACATGGTATAGCTGGACTTGGCAGTGATAGGTTGACGGTTGGACTCGATGATCTTAAGGGTCTTTTCCAACCTTGACGATTCTATGATTCTATGATCTCTTGGACTGTTCTTCATGATATTAAACTTTATCACAGGTATCCTCAAGGCAGATGGACAAAGTAGATTACAAGGAGGCCAACTGAATAATTTGCGGTCACACAACAAGAGTGTTAGAGAACACGAAACATGGATCTGGGACTTGCTGTTCTAATCCTTATGAAGAATTCACCTCGGGATATTAGATTATTGAGGTACCCAAGGTTCAAAAAGGTTATGGTAGATCTGCAGCAACCATTAGGTGATAATATGACAAAAGTGCTAAATTTTATCAGCATTAAATTGCCAGAACACGCAGTGAATCTATTCAGATAAGGTTCTTCTCTCTGAACCTACATCTCATTATCATGAACAGAAAAGCAGGAAAGAGGGAGAAACAAGCACGCCCAAGCAATACAGGCAAAACATGACCTCCATGCAACACGACTCCTGGATTTCTTTCTCCCTCAATCACATTAACAACTGCATTTTGTCATCCACGAAGACCTACAAATTTGCATGGCACAACTGTGATTTTGAAAATCTATGGCAACCACAGACATTTTGATTTTGTGATTACTATTCATCATGCCCATCTGGCCTTGTACTGCTGACAAAATGATGCCTGGAATGTACCCTGCAGGAACTGGGCCATTTCAACAGATAGATTGATACTCTCTTATCAGGCCATAGGAAAACCCTTAGGACTATATATGAAATAGTGACAGAAGACCCCCAAATCCAACACAGTTTAATTTGCAGCCAAGGTGTGAGCAGAATCACCTGCTACTTGAGAAAGTAAGACTGTGCCTAAGAAATGAGTAAAACATTAAATACACAGCAGGTAATCAAATGACTAAAGCAGGTTTGAAGGGTATTATTATTATTATTATTATTATTATTATTATTAGGTACTGAAGTAGTCTATCTGCTCCTAAACTTGTGTGTCTCAGTTGGAAACATAACATGCAGTTCTTGTGCCGCAAGGCTGAATTAAACTACTTTTTAAATTCTATACCTAGGTAAAAAACTTCCTACTAAACTTTATGGGCAAAGGAGAAGAATACTTATATCTTATTAATTTTCATATTTCCATTTCTGCCTCAAAAAAGAAATGCTAAAAAGCCTATGATCTGTCAACCAATCCAGATCTAAGTGGTTCATGTCCAAGTTATCCAGCCCCTGTAATAGGACTGATCTCTGTTTTTTTTATGTGAAACCACTGATCAATGCAGCAGAAAGAGCTTGGCCACTCACCTTTTGGGAGGACAGAATGTAATGTTTACCAAGGATCCTACCTTTTTGTATATGAAAGGCCCTGACGGGAAAACCTGGCAAGCCTGGAATTTTTATCATTTTTTTAAACACTTGAAAGACAGACCTTAAATGCTAGAGGGTGTACTTTCAAAACACTTACATAACCTGTTACGCTTCGACAACAGGGCTTTTCTGTGCTCTGACTAATGCACCAAGCCGTCTAGGAGCAGGGAGCGGGTGCAGGCAGCAGACAGGCTGCAAACAGGGCTGGAAAAGGAACCGCACATCTGGTCGACTCCTGGGTTCAAAAAGACAGGAGAAAAGCTGCACGTCTGCAACTGGCAGGAAAAAGGGCATGAGAATCAAATCCCCAGTGTGGTCCTGTCCAAAAAAAAAAAAAAAAAAAAAAAGCCCTCTCTGTCTGCCACAGCCCACTGAGCTGCCTCTAAGCCAGCACAGCGTAATTGACCATAACTTTAATTAAACTCTTCTTCGCCTATAACTTGGGTTTTGGTACTGTCCCCCACTCTTCCTGTGCTCAGCAGGATGATATTTTTGCTGTCACATCTTTAATAAACACTTGCTCCTCCCTGCTAATGTAACCAGTACTTCAGCAAGACATCGCTGTGGCTCAGTGCATATAGAGAGGCCATTCCTAAAACTGGATTCAATAATCATTTCTCTCCAGAAGTACGAAACAGGTAAAATCCCTCAGGGAGGAGAAAGAAAACTGAAACACACACCCCAGTACCCCAAGACAAATCAGAAAAGTATCATAAATGAGCAGCTCCTGCAATGTAGGTATTTATCCACCGAGAACTATAAGGAAACCAAACAAGCTATTAATTTGCAAAGGTCACTCAGCAACCATCAAGATAACAGGATTCAGTAACTACTGACATGGACGGAATTTCAAACACCAGTGGAAGGCTTTATTTTTGTTTTCTTAATTTCATGATCAAACCACTAAATGCTCTCAAGGTTGCTGGCGTGCCGAGAACTGACCGGGGTATACATTTTGGGTTAGGGGACATGAGGTCTACAGCACATTAAGGGGAAAATCTAAAGCCTGTACCATAATAACATATCTTTTCTTGGGGTAAAAGTTTTCATCTTCTAGGGTTGCTAAATTAGCACAGTTTGGAAGCATAGATACTCAAGCACCCTTTAGTCCAAGTCCTCTACTCAACCAGGCTTTGCATTCACCCTCATAAGTCTTCTGGAAATGAGGTTGGGGCAATGCACCATCCTCATAACACTGAAATTTCTTTTTTTCACAAACCCTTCTGAAACAGTCATGGTCACCAGCACAGTAGGATTCACGTGAAGAAAAAACTAATTACCAGTTGTGAGTAAAAGCAAGATTAGATGGATTACTAGAGAAATATAAGTGGAATAGAGCTGTGAGTTTTACCTTATTCAGTGCCCAAGAGTGCATCTGAAGAGTATATTTACCTGCTGCAATTGCAGAAAGTCCTGCTTATGTCCCAGTTTCTCTCATTAGCATTTTTACACAGAAAAAGTTTGTTTTCAGGAGACGCAATTTTCAAACTATTACTCTGGAACCGCTAAAAATGAAAAAGAGGGGAGGAAAAGAACAACCCAGAGATCATTCCACCACTGGCATTCAGTCTGCCCAGTAATAAGCCCACATGCCTTGAACAGAAAAAGAAGCATCTGCTTCTTCTGCAAAGTCACGGGTGCTGCAAGCAGAGATGTGCTGTGTGCATCAGTCAAAGGGAAGAGTGCCTCTGCCTCCTGGTTTGCAGGCGCTGCACCACCTGTGGCCTTACCTACTCCCATAAAAGCTGCAGCTGGAGCGCCGGCTGCTATGTGGGCTCCTGCAGTCTGTTACTTCAAGGGCAAAGCCATAAAATGAGGATTAAAAAATTAAAATAAAACTTGTGGACCCAACACAGTGTTAGCACATACTGCTTCACTCGTGCATAGACTGTGTTCCTTCCCCTTCTCCCTCGCTGGTCGTGTTTATTTAGACTATGGGCGCTTTGAAGAAGGGACACTCCTCCTCCCCATATTTGGATGCCAGCACCCCAACCTTCACTATTTTTTTAGGCACATACCATAACCCAACCAGGACAAGCCACGCTCCCAAACAGGGTCAGAAGATAAGCTAGTGAGCCTCTCCAAAAGGCTGACTTGTTAATTAAGGGATGCTACTAAACAACAAAAACAAACTAGTCCAAGCCAGTGAGAGCTTGCAAATAAATAAGTATACAGTTTGTTTACAAGCTTAAAGATTATTACACTCAACTGGCTGAGAAGATGGGAAGAGGTTGGCATAGGCGCTGATGCAATGAAGGCAGTGGGAAGCCTTGATTTGAATGAACATCACATTTTTATCCCGTTTTGCATTTTTTCTCTTTCAAGTTTTAACTTTCTTTCTTAAAGAAAGGTATCTAACAGTGAGCATTGAATTATCAAAATATATTGATGTGCAGCTACATACTGTGACATTACATTTGATACATTTCTCCTTGTAAGAAGATAAGCAGATGTAGGATAAATATTCTATTAAAATTCATTATTTGTGTCACTCTTTGCTTGGATGACAATGAGGATCCAATGACAAATGGAAAAGCAGGGCTTTATATAGTGCAGCCACCCTAAACATGACCTGCTCTCAGCATCTGATTAACGTATGGTTTCTAAGCCAGCAACCGCCACCACTTATGCAGTTTGAGTTTCCCTAAAACTTCTGCAAAAAGCATACACTGCCAGTTTTGGGGAGTCCTATTTTAATTCCACGTTTTCAAAAGAAGCTCAATTAAAATAAGAAAAAAGTCCTGTTCCAATTAAACAAAGAGCAACTTCACACAACCAGCCTCCCTGCACACCTGGCCTCCACAGAGGCCGTCCTGCTCCTCCCCCTCAGCTCCTGGCCCTGTATCTCCTCCCCCTCCCTCCAGTTAGATTAAGAGAGTAATTAAAAAACTTAAGGTATAGGAGGCTTGAAGCAAACAGCCTTAAAGTCATTGAACTTGGGGTTATACTGGAAATCAGCTGGAAAGTCAAAGCAGCCAGCAGCCCTCACAACCTGGCCCCCATGTTTCCATGTGTCTGTTGAAGGACTTCACTTCGCCTCAGCTCAGATCCCTCTAACTCCATTCTTGTCCCCCATGAAATTCAGACACAGAAGGTGAAATTATACCGTGCAATTCAATGAATTCAAGAGCAGTTTCTTCTCGGTGTAATTTAGATGCTCTAATACAGCTGAAGGACAAACGCGCCGCCACATCACCGGGGAATGGGTCTGTGTCAGGGTTTAAGGATCTGGTCAGAGGCAGAAGGGCTGAGCTGGGAAATCACTGACAGAATTACATCACCGAGCCACAGAGGACTACAAAAACCTCCCTATGTGCCTTACATCGTGGCAACTGAAGTTATTCCAGGGTTGAAATGAAAAAATGTATTATTTCTAGCGTGTGTATCAAACAGAGCCAGCACCAGTTCTTCACAGGACAGTCAAATTCACTCATCGACTGCCAGGGTCTCTGGTGTTTCAGCTCTTCATGGAGATGCTATCTGCTTCCCAGTCCTATGCTGGACAGAAAGTCTTTCAAGGTTATTATTTAAGCAACCTGGACGGTCATCAAGATGGCCCCGTAAGGGATTACTGATGAGATTAACATTAGCTATTATAACTCAGTGGAGAAATCTAAATGTGGTAGTGGAAAAGGCTCAGAGAATATCAGCTCAATGCTCAGGGACTGCAAGGGAGAGAAACACATTGATAGTACGCTCACATCTCCAACACTGCATTCACTCTTGGTCACCCCATCTCAAGAAGGATTTGGAAAAACAAGAAAAGGCACCGAGAAGGATAAAAAGGATGCCTGTAAGTCTGTGCCAGCTTCCAGACATATCAGGAGACTAAATATACCAGGACATGTTGAAAAAATGTGTTTGATGATAGAAATGACAGAGAAAACAATGGGTATTCATCTTTTTTCCTACCAGAGAACTAATGAGCATGCTGGGAAATTATCAGCCAGACAGCTTAAAAGAGAAGCATTTTTTCCACATAATACATTTGCTTGCTGCAAGATATTGCAGGCATCATTTTGGGTATTCCTGGGCTTAAAAAAAGACTTCAAACAAATCCATGGGGGTTTGGTTGGTGGTGGCTAAGACATACAGTGGCTGGGGTACAATGCCTGGCTCCAGAAGTCCCGAGCTGCTGACTGCCCAGAGGCAGAAGGGGATACAAAGGGAAGGAGCAGATTTTTATACTCTCCCCCCTAAATATCAGGTTACTGGCCACTGTGAGAGAGAGGATCCTGGGGTAGCAGACATCCAGCCATATCTGTATGGATGTTTATATCCAGCACAGGAACAAACCTGCAACACGATTTATCTGTTGGTGATCCCAGCCCAGGGGGAGCTGCAGGAGGAGGGCACCTTCGCCACAGCTTTGGAAAGCAGCTAGCTCAGCAGCAGCAGCCTTGTAGGCTTCCTGCATGTTGCCAATACAAGTCCTTCAGAGAGTGCCCAGCGGCTGGAGGTGTGCTCACCACCCCATCCCAGGCCAGGGGTGAAGCCCTCACTCACTGATGTTCTCCAGGGATGCTTGCCAACTGCTGTGCCCCCAGAACAACATCATGCCAACAGCCAGCAAAGCTGCAGGAGGAGGTCTCCCTTCCCACAAGGACCTATGCTTTTGTAGTGGCCTGACCCAGCCACCATTTTCCGGATTGACACCAGGCAAGGTCCTGAACCTCCACCCGCCAGCTCCATGCAGCACAGCAGCAAAAGCAGCCTGGCACACAGCAGTCAAGTCCTCCTCCTTCCTAGGCAAAGTAGGAAGAAAAAGAGTTAAAGGCGGGAGGGCACGGTGGGAGGAAGGACTCAGGAAGCGAGGCTGGAAAAAGAGCGAAGACTTGCTGTGATAACTTGGGGAAACAGGATGTCGCAAGGAGGCCAAATGCCCACGCTGTTCCCACACCCTGATGCGATGCTGTCCGGGCTCCCGCGCCCCCCTGAGGTTTGTCTTTATTTTTAGCAAGTGCAAAAAAATCCCCAAGGCAACACTGTACTGACAAATATAAATGACTCCGCTGGAGATAGACTGGCTGAGTAAGTCCCAAGACTAATTTTCTCTCTTGCTCTGCCCCTCTCAGAGGTAATCT
Organism: Nipponia nippon; assembly: GCF_047370975.1. Classification (NCBI taxonomy): domain Eukaryota; kingdom Metazoa; phylum Chordata; class Aves; order Pelecaniformes; family Threskiornithidae; genus Nipponia; species Nipponia nippon. The sequence continues at coordinate 14,325,502 of NW_028262290.1, read as the reverse complement.
TATACCTTCACAATAACGAGATCAAGACAAAATACATCTCTGGTCTGTCTGCTGGGCTGGGCCAACAAAACACTTTGCATCTCCCAGCAGCATCGAAAACTATTGCAAGGCAGGACATTTTTCTGTTAGTCCACCTACAGCCTTAAATAAGCCTCTGTTACTTCAAGTAATGAAAAAGTACTGACAAAATCAATCAAACTGGTCCTGCAATTAGTATTCTCCTAGCCACCATAAAGATGATTGAAATATCAATACCCTTAGTAGCCCAACATAAAGATGGGCTACTTCCCAAAAAAAGCTTTTCTTGAGTAAACAGAGGAAGTTTGCAAAAGCCCAACTGTTCAAAACTTGCTTCAGTTTAAGAGCTGCACAAACAAAGAGTCTCACGAGGTCTTTCGATTAGAAGTTCAGAGCACTCAACCTGCCAAGGAACTGGGGTGTCACGTTCCCAACAGTCCATTAGGAGGCCACAACAAAAAAATGTACACAATCCTATTCACCAGCAAAGGCACCTACCTGAAGAGGGCACGTTTTCACACAATTAAAATCTTACCTATTTGTCTCCTAACCATCCAAACAAAAACCAAGATGTTTAAAAATCTATAGGCATAAATCCAATTCCATACATTACTTATGTTTTCATATTTGTAACAAGAACAAAATTGTTCAAATGATTTTTTCTTCTTAAGACTCATCCAAAGAAACCTGAAGTCAATGAAAAGACTCCTTTCTACTTATCAAATTAAGAAGGCTTTTGATTAGGTTCCAATACCTGAATGAGACTCAAGAAAATACGTATACACTCTTTTATTTTTCATCTCCTACAGTCTTAGTGCATTCAAAGGAATCTAATTGATCTTCTGCTAAAGATGCAACCAAAAAATCATTCTTAGAGCAAATGAAGTATGATAGCACTGATCATATTTAAAGATCCCATTGAACTGAACCATAATATTTGTTCCCTTGCAATCTAAGAAAGAATCAGTTTATTATTAAAAATCCAGTGGATGCAAAGCTTTGCCAGAACTTCTGCAGACTTCATTTCTTGCTTCCATTTTCCACCAGAGAACCCCAATGTGCTTTACTGCCATTAAAACCAACATGTTTGAAAGCAACTGCTGATTTTAAAAAGGGGCAAATTTCTGTTGCTCAGTTTCAAAGATGTTAAGCTGTGCACATAAATGCACAAACACCTGTATGCACAACTTTGGTCTTCAATTAATACTGTCTTTGTAATATGCTGCTTCGATGGAGGCATTCTCCCCATTTTTTTCAGCAACTGAACTACTGGGGGGGGGGGGGGAAAGAGTAGAAAATACCATTCCTCTGAATGCAAGGACAGTTTTCTTAGTCAGCTTGTAACAGACCCAGTCCTCAAACATGGGCATATATCCCTTAAACTGCACTTTTTGTATGTTTGTGAAAGGCAGAGATGACTACATGTTTAGTGTGAAGCAAATATGGAACAGAAATAGCAAGAAAAATCATGACTTAAAGTGTAAGGGCCCAAACAGCAGGTGCTTTAAGCAGTTCAACTTCTGAGTTAAAAAAAAAAAAAACAAACCCAAACAGCTCCATTGCATTTGTGCAAGCAACTTGCCCAAACTCCAGAGGCTGCTTAATCATGTCTGAGTGTCGAAGACGCGATGAGGGCTTGCTGTGATGAGGATGCTGCACCAGGCGGCACGTGGGAGAGGGAACCAGAAAAAAATACAATCAATGGTGACCCAGAAGACATGAAAGCAAAGAGAAGAGGCAAGCAGAGAATTGCTGGGCTCCTCTTGCATATGGATGAAGGCTTACTTCATAGATGCAGACAGACCAAATGAAGAAAATGGTGTGCTAGCCTGATCGCACACCCTTGCTGCCAAACTCTCTGGGCATCAGCTTCATACATTTCGCAAAGAACATGCTCTGGCTCCTTTTTTTTTCTACACTGTTTCCTGTTCACTCTCTCTACTGCTTTGGTTTGTGAAGCCAAAACCTCTGATCAAGCACCAGATTAAGAGAATACACATTAGAAAAGCATTCTTTATTCCTGCATTTGAACAAAGATGACATTTCACATACATTCATAATACTGATCAGCTAAAAGGGTTTACAGAGCAGATATGCTCCCCCTAGACTACCCGTATCCGTAATGGATTCTTTACTAAATCTATAAGCCAGGACAGGATGGATTGTAGATATTTAAACAGCAAAACTAATGAACTAAACATCACTACTTCCTTTGAAGCTTTAGTAGATGGTAAAAATTTCCATTTATCTATTTTTATGTGTGAATTGGAAACATTTGTGAAACTCGGTATTCTTCTGTCACGGAAATTAAGAACGGTATTTTAAAGCATAAATCATCAGAAATCCTGAACTGAGGTGAGGGCTGCTAGCTTCACCACTCTGCTCTGGCAGGTCCCCTGGATTAGATGGCAGATGACTCCTCATCTCTAATTTCTACTGGTTTTGAAGATGTGTTTTTTACTTTCTCAGGGATGCTTCTCTGTATAAAGAGTACATTTACCACCTCTCCACCTGCACCTTCATTTAAGGAGGTGATTTCTAGATTTATCAGCAGGAGTAAACATCAATATTTACAACTATTTCAATATCGGACACATTTATTAGTGTATCTGCTACGCTTGCTCACCCCAAAATTGAAAGATTCAAATTGCTACGGCACACGAAACCATACTTTCTGAGGTCCATGCTGTTCCTCCAGGAACATTACTGGTGTAAAGAGGGTTTACACTCTTGCTGAAATAACTCAAGACAGACTAATGCCTTAATTTCTTTCCAGATTCAGCTTGCTTAATTTCAAGATAAATTAAAAAAACATTTTGAGTCTCAAACTTACATTTTGCACCTCCTGCTGCCTTCATTGTGGAAAGAAAGATATCAAATCCTCCCACCTCCTCCGTCCTGTGCAAAACTGATAGGCTCCAAAGTGTTGAATTTTCAACAGCTTTATCCTCTCCGAGGAGCTGAGAAAGGTGTAGCTGAGACCTGGGTTTGCCCTCACTAAAATGGAGACCTGAGTTTGCCTCACCACTAAAACTGGGTGAGGAGTTTTTGTAACTAAAGCACAAAGTTCACAAGCCAAGAAGGGCTTTGCCAAAGAGCCGCTCCTGCTCCAGCAAAGGGCACAGACCCCAGTCAGACCAAGTCACTTTTCAGGGAGGGTGCAACTTCAGGAAAGCAAAGAAACCAAGATTTGTATCAAAAAGTGCTCCCTAGACACCAAGACCAGAGCTAGCTTAAAGAAGGGGAAAAAAAAGAAATAAAAAAATTAAAGTTTAAGGGAGAAAGAGGGATGACAGATAAATGCTTGTAAGGTCTAGAGAAATGAGCCAGGTAAAAGAGCTTGGAAGAGCAAGAACAACTACAGGAATACATGTAGAGATGCAGCATGAAAGATTTGATGCTCACATACAAAAGAAAAGGAAAGAAAAAAAACCAAAACATCCTTATGGGTGCATCAAGCACAACAATACAGCCTGGTCCTCTACCTTCGCCCTGTGCCATGCTCTCCATCCCGATGTCACCGGCACCACCCCACAGCATCTCTGAACAAAAGGGATGCTGGCGGCTCACACCAGCCACTGGGGACCAAGGAGAGGAGGAGAAGGCAAGGAGAGAGAGGAGGGGAAAACAAGGTGATTTTACTGTATCAAGTGTTAAGATAAACTGACACAGTGCCACCATTCATCTGCTCTACACCCAAAGCTCCCTGAAGGTTTTCTGACAGCCTCCACTGTGTACTTCCTCATGGGCACTTGGCCTGATGCTGTTTAGGGATATTTAAAAGGTAACCTGAAGCCCAGGAACTCATGTAGCCGTGCTGATCTCCAGGCTTGCTGCCTTCACCGCTGGCTTTGTCTTCACAGACGACCTCAATAAACAGCCAGTTCCTCTCTGAGGCTGTCTCTGAAAAGGGCTGATACAGTTCAGTCCTCTCCTGAAGGGGATGCTTTTGTGCATATTTCTCAAAAACCATGATAAAATAGCACGGAAAGGGACACGTGAGGTGTCACAGTCCATCTGCCCACACCATGAGATTGGAGAGATGCCATCTGGGCTAATGGCAGTGAGGGGTTTCCACAGCCTCCCCATTCTAGTGCTTTTTAGTCATGTCTATTAATTCAATAACCCCCCAAAAAGGAGTTAGTCACTGTTTCAGACACAACGGTTCTTATTTCTCATACTTTCCCAGAATTTGAAAGTTTCAGATAAACTGGTATTATGCTAAAACATATCAGTTAAGGGGAAAGAAAAAAACCACCAATGTATTTGTACGTGAAGGCTGCTGCCATCAAGAGCAAGGGCTTCAGTGGCTGCTCACAAACCATGTTTTCCAGCTGCAGGCTGAAACTGGTTAGTGTGTAATCATGCCTTCACCAGCAGGTTTAAGAAGTGCCAGGCCAACTTCTCGCTCCTATCCATGAATCACTGTTTGCCACCTCCTCTGCCATGCTGAGGGCACTATATTGGGTTAGAAACTATAAAAATGATCGTATGAACCAGCCCAAGTCTAAGAGACCCAGTCAGGTGCCACTCAGTAACTCTGACCACAAAGCAAGCGGGGCTGGAGCCAGCAAAGGGATCAGAAGAGATGCTCAGGTAGGGAATCTTTTTCACTCTGTTGATGAAACAACATGAAAACACATTCCTCATGTTCAGCTGTGTGAACCAACTCCCTGCCCGACTCCAACAACACCAGTTCGTGTAAGGGACAGCTCAGGGCTGCATGGCCACTGCAACGACCTCAGTTTATTGCTGGTTTAATTCTCTGAAGCTGGCCCCTAGAAACTTAGATAAATGCCTGAGCCATGCAAAGAAGAGTCAGGAACACACAGCTGGTGGTGGAAGGAGGTCAATGCCACAGCAGCAACTCTCTAGAAAAGTTTTAAGCATAAAGCAAACACACCCCAAGTTCTCCAAGGTGCATTAAACTCACCCCAGATCAACACACTGAAATCTCTAGGTCATGCAAAATTGCATTTCCATGCTGCAGCACTGAATCTCCTGGAAAAGCCAGAGCAAGAGTCTGGAAAGCAGCCTCACACTAAGAAATAAGTTTTAAATCCCAAACAAGAAAATATAAAGCCATCCTGCAGGCATGAGGCAGTCAGACTTGCAACCAAACCTAAGGGTCACTTTGCACCCTTTGCAAAATCTGAGATGTGAGTCGAGTTCCCAAGATTCTTTGAGCACTATCAGAGCCTGCTAATCCCAAATTTTTCTGTTTTTTTTTCCTCGTATCTTTGCAACACTTCATAATTTTCTAATTTAGCTAATGAAGATAAGCTTCTTCCAGTTCTGATTTTTTTGTGTTAAATAAAATATTTTTTCCAAGAAAGCAAGTCTTCAAGCATTCCAACACCTGGTAGTCTGAGTAGCTTGCAAGATTAATGAATATGTTGGAAGAGCATGCAACAGAGCAAAATACTGGTAGAGATGTAAACAACCAGCACATTTAGGTTGGAGTCACCAAGACTCGGAAGGAAGAAGGCATAAACAACAGAAGTGATAAGCAACAGGTTAAAAAATTAAATTGGTTACTAATAGGACAGGAACTGAATACATAAGGGAATAGTATATTAAAAAAAAAAACTTACATAAATAAACTACAGCATTTGGAAAGGCTGCAGAGCTCACAGACCAACTGAAACAGCTATAGCTCTGTGAAGTGGGTAGGAAAGTCAATGTAATTAATTGGCCTCAAGGCAGAGCAAATACAATGTGGCCGGGTTTAGCATAGAACAAGTCATCTAGATCTGAGACCCATGCAAGCCCTAGAAAAATCACAGGAGTCCCACACTTAATGTGTGATCAGCTGCACAGTATGGACCAAATTTACTCTTGAACGAGAGCTGCCGGCTCCTGACGCTTGAACTGTAAGATCATCCCTCCTGCTATCAAATCAACCCAGCCTTTGTTCAGGACAGGTACTTTTAACTTCTGCAGAATTTCCCACTCCCACACACAATCCAGGAGACAGCCTGTATGAAAGATTTATATCAATCCTTTATGCAGCAACACAAGGTTATATAAAAGCTGAGATATACAGAATACAAAGCAGGTAAGAAGCACACTTTAACTTGTAGGTGACACAATTAACACTGGAAATTCAAGATCGTCACATAGCAGTCTAGCGCTTTCTAAAAAAAAAAAGGGGTTGTTTATTTCTCAACTGTGGCACAATTTGCAACACTAAGAGACATCCTGGCTTTGCTCCATCACTGAGTGTTTGAAGTTGGTTTCACCAGGGCCAGATTTCATCCACTGCATGTTGACAATAACAAGACAAGCCTCAGCACGATGAGTGCAGTTTCACAACAGTTTTACATGGATCTTAAAGATAAGCTGTCCCCCAAAAGGGACCTCTAAATGACTCAAGCTTCCCCTGACCTTGCTGCCACCCAGGCAGAGGAGTTGGGGACCTGGAGCACCCCAACATGCGGCATGGCCACAGGGGAGCAATTATCAGAGCTCAGGTGGAGGAGAGGGAATGAGCCAACGAGGCCAGGAGGAGGGCAGGAAAGTCCCGCTCAGCTCAGGCTGAGGTTTCACAACACGTTGGCTTCAGCGACGAAACGACCTCACTGGGTTCCTCCTCTAGCCTCAGCACTTCTCCTGCCTCGTGCTGGAGTCCACAGCTCCCTTCTGCCAGCACAACCACTTTCGATTCTGCTCTGTAAACTCCATCACCAAAAAACCAAGCATTAGCGATGACAACTTTTCTGGATCATACCTTTAACTCATATCATTTTAAAATAATCTGCTTCTGGCATGGCATTGCATAGTTAAATCAGGGCAACCACAAAGAGGTGCACTGCAGCACAGGGATGGGCTTTTCTTATGCAAGTTTCTTGCCAAGGCCAACACACAATGCAATGACATGCTAATATTCTCAAACAGTATATACAGGTTTTTTGTATTACTTGCAACGAAGATATGTAGCACTTTCTGCTCTTCGGATTGTATCCTGCTCTGCACAAATTCTGTGTTTCCCTCAAAATCCCAATTCTGGAGAACCATGTAACTGAGTAAGAACTAAGAAATAAAAAACTGTCCTCGGGTTGCAAAGAAAAAGCTGGAAAAACATTACGAGGGAGGGATCTATGTCACATAACTTTAATCACCTAAGAGGTGTAACTGGAAGCCAAGCTAGTACCCCTGTAGTAAGTGAGGAGGGAGAGTGGCATCTCCCAAGGACCACTCAGCCTGTTTCTCTCTCTGCTGCCCATCCTGAAAGCAGGGATGCTCAGCCTCGCCTAAATGCCTAATGTAAGAGGAATCCTCTCTAAAGGTCTGAACACTCCCAAAAAAGGGGAAAACAAAAGAAAATTCACAAGCACCTTTCTCTGCCTATTACCTTCTAACGCTCAGAATTAGAAGTTAAGATTTTGGGGATGGCAAAGGTCACTACACGATCAGTAAAAAAGTACAGTATAAAGCCAGCAAAAGGAAGGACTCAAAGATACAAGCAAGTCCATTTTATTAAAAAAAAATAATTAAAAAAAGATGAAAAGGGAGAATTATTTGTCCTTTCAACCAAAAGCCCAAACCAATTAGATAATGTTCCTTTAAGAGCAAAGACTGTATCCCGTACATTACCCCTCAAAACAAAGTCAAATGCCTTTTTACAGCTTGACGGGAGCCTACATTAAGATTTCATTTCATGTGGCGTCTAGCTCTGCATCCTTGTTAAACCCCATTCCCTGTTAGCACATCTCACGATTACTCAAGAACGTCAAAGATTTAGGACGTAAAGGGCTCTCTTCTCTACTCTCTGAGTGCTAAAACAATGACACCCCCTTCATAGCTCCTTTAAAAAAAATTAAGCTATTACTATGATAGTTCTTGATAGCAAATTGAAGTCTACCTAGAAGCCCGGGCTGTGGTCTGGCTGCAGGATGCTCCTGGGGAGCCCAGCAAGTTCTGAAAATACTGAGGAGACAGATTTCCCTGGCAGTTGGGGATGGTATCAGCGGGGCATTTTCCCTCCTGCTCCACGGGATATAATAAATATCGGCGGGTGATGATAGCATGCCAGCCACAATCCAATCGCATGCTGTGCTGGCTCAGTGCTCCTCTACCCCGGAGGGAAGACCACAGCCAGGACCCCTCACAGCAAGGTGTCATGAGTGCATTTCCCCTCTGTTGTTACCTCTACAGCATGAACACCAAAAACCATGACCCAAAAGTGAACATGCCAGCCAACTAGGCCTGATACATGTTTAGCTTGGCTTTATTTGCTGAAGCCCAGCCCAGACCACAACCACTGAGAAGCAGAGAAGGATCAGTCTCTAACAAGTGAGCTAGAGGAACAAAGAAGGGACTTTGCCTCCAGCACAAGACTTCTTCAGCACTCGATTTCTAATCAGTATTATTAGACGTTTATAATACTGCCTTTCCTGGCAGCCAGCCGCTGGGCCCACCTCTCACAGCCCATCACCATTGCTGCAAACAAAAAGACAGAGAACATTTGGAGGTGATGTATATATCTCCTGTAGGCACCAGCTTCACGGCTGTTCATGTCCCAAGCCTGGCTCCATATCATTAACTGAAGTAGAAGGATCTGGAGCACAACTAGGAAACAGAAATCAGACCACACTCCCTACACGGTGGGTAGGGTGTGAAAAGCATTGGCCCTGGTGATGGAAACACTCCACGCTTTGCTACAGGTAGTTTCAGCCCAATTAACCTCTGCAGCTTACAACATGCCAGACTAAGCGGTGAAGACAGGCAATCCCAGCTGACACAGCAGGCGAGCAGTGCTCAGGACAGCAACAGCTTTTAAGTGTCTTCCTCTTCCTCCTCTGATGAGTAACTGAGATAAAGCCAAAGGAGCCATACCAACAACACTGGCAAAGCCCAAAACTACAGTCCCAGACATCCCACCTCTCTGCTGCTGAAGGTAAGAGGTGCTGCAAGCTACACCACGCTCAGGAAAAACTGTGAATAGCTCTTGGGCCCTGGGAAGTAACTTAAGTTGAACAGAGTTTACTTAGGACTAGTAAAAATACTAAGCACTTGAATAGTATTGGTGTAAGACATCATACAAAGGAAAAGGGCAGAATTAGACTCTTAACATCAACTGCAGGTCTCCTCCTAAATTTCACGAGGGCACATCTTCTGAAGGAACAAGTAATGGCAGAACTTATTACCATTTTTTGTCACAGAATCATAGAACCATTTAGATTGGAAAAGATCTTTTTAAGAGTCCAGCTGTAAACCTAACACTGCCAAGTCCACCACTAAACCACATCCCTGAGTGCCACGTCTACGTATCTTTTAAATACCTCCAGGGATGGTGACTCAACCACTTCCCTGGGGAGCCTGTTCCAGTGCTTGATAACCCTTTCGGTGAAGAAATTTTTCCTAATATCCAATCTAAACCTCACCTGGTGCAACTTGAGGCTGTTTCCTCTCATCCTACTAAGTCATTGCTAACTTGTTCCCACAAGAGGTATTCCTACCAAACACTTGAAGACTTAAGTTGCCAAAAAAAGAAACAACCAGCAGAGGCTTTGCTGGGCACCACTGCACCTCTGCACTGCTTGGTGCTCCAGGGCAGCGAAGCAGCTCTGAGCCTCTAACTGGAGGAGAAAACCCCTGCAGAGGAAGCAACTTGGGCAGTCTTGTGACACAGCTGAAATATCTTATGGCCGATGTTAAACTTTGGCTTATAAAGATTGGAACTGTTTAACTGCCTGCTCGATGCTTTGCTCTGCAGCAGGGGACACAGAGGAGGCACTTGTCTCTGTCCTGCTGACAGACAAGCCACAAACAGTTGGTCACGCTGGGTCAGAACCCGTTTTGCCCATTCCCTCTGAAAGAAGAGGGACGTTTGTGCTGGGGACACAAAGGCTGATCTGTTCGGAGCTGGCCACAGTCCTCCCGCCTGGCTCCCATTGCTGGCCTGACACGGGCTGGCGTCAAAGGGGGAAGGGTAAAAACGCAAGCACTGTCCCATTTCCCCAAAGACTGTTCCTAGCAAATGTCATTATTTCAAAATGTTGCACTTCGAGAATACTTGTATGAAGTGCTCGTGAAAATCTGAACTGTGTAAATTGGAGTTTAATTTGTATATTCAACATTGCCACTCTTTTAAAAGAAGTTAAACATGGCTACATTTTTTCCAGTGGAAAAAGCTATGATCTGCAAAATGATACTTCTTGGGAATTGCTACCATTTCCTTGTTTGTTTTGGTGCGGCATAGGTTGGGAGGGAGGAGTGATGATAAAAACACGAACGCTTTTTCTCCTCACCTTGAACAGTGACAGGTTTAACAGCAAGCAGCTTTATATAGTGCAATCAGTACTCGTATGCCCACAGGAGAGGAAAAACAAAATCATGGGTCTTAGTCTTGCATAGCCTTACCCAAACTTAGCTTCAATGAAATATATTAAGACATCTGATGTATGCAGAGGACATCTGGATCTATATAGTTACAGGATTGGGGCACAGAGAGAGAAGCCTGCACAGACTAAACTTCAGCCTACAGACACACACTGCAAAGAACTGGATAGGGCGTTCTGCCTGTCCTTGCTCCCTGTCCACCCCGCTTCAGCCTGCAAAGCGGAATATTTTCATATATTGTTATTTTCATATACTCTTATTATACAATATTTATTTAAAGGCTGAAGAGACAGCGTGACCTAATTTTGCTCTGCAAGCAATTTCAGGGAGTACCTGTGCGTAGGAGCCGTCGATCCAGTGAGGCAGCCGTGAGGAAGGCTGGCCCGAGGGGGCTGCCAGTGGCCCTCGCGGCTCAGTCCCCTCTGCCACCTCCCATACTGAACAGCGACATGGTAGGAGGTGGTTCTGGGACACAAGCAAACCTCTCCCCCAAGCAAGCTGAAGCTGACAGGCCCTTTTCAGCATCCTTGGCCACTGCAGCTCATACAAATCTTCAGCGGGACTATCCAGGGGACTTGGTCTGCACCACAGCGGGCCATTAGCCAGAACTGAACCCCAGAGAAGCTGATGCCAGGGGCACTGCAGCTGAAGTGCCTCTTGAATTAAACTCGCATTATTCTTTTCCTAGCATTTATCAGGAAATAACGTTCAAAAAGCATGAACTTATCACTGCAGACCTGCGTCCCACCTGACTTTTCCGAATCAGTTATTATACTTTAACTGGGTACTCTTCATGTAATACTGTAAGAGCCTTCTTTGCAACACTCTTCTAAAGCTACGATTACAGGTTTAAAATTAGGGGTTAGTTTCAACTCACTGTATGTTTCTAATGATACCTATATTTAAAAGGAGAAAAAAAACACAAGGTCATTGGGTTGTATTCCAGGCCTGGAGACCTCAGTGCTCCTGAGCTAACCCAAATTCTCCCAAGACCTCAGACACGAAATACAGCAGGCTTGCAGTTTATGTACCGTCTTGTGATGATACCAATTCCGTCACTTTTCAATCACTCTCAAACTGCAGTTGCAACTTTGCACCCCTTTAGAGATAAAGAAAACCACCAGGTTTGGCTGTTAGCCAGGTGACCATCAGCATCTGATGGAGCCTGCCCGGACACAGTGTTCAACCCCAGCAGGGATCTGCCAACGTTCAGATACACAAAGCAGTCAGCCGGGATAAAGTCAGCAAGCTAACATTTTGATTATGCAATTACTTGTTAAGCTACATCTGCAGGTTTTCCTGCATAATCAGGCTGATACACATCAAACTCTTTCTGATGTTGCCTCGCATCCTAAATGATGCGGTCAGAAGCCAGAAAGGAGGCAAATGATATCCAGAAAAATGAGAGGGGAGAAGAGCATTGCATTGTCGGGTCAGGGAAAGACACACAGAGGCTTTGGGCTTGGTGTACTCTGCACACCCAGAATATCTCTGATGACTGTCAGTCTGGCATTATACACTGCAATGGCACCAAGGTAGCAGCGAACTCTTAATTTCTCCTGGAGAACCATCTACACCTTGACAGTGCTACAGAGAGGGCGGGAGGGCACTTACAAACCTCCCGTTCAACAGGAAAGAAGTCAAATTTCTGCTGGGTGCAGCTTTCAGGAGAAAAACATAACTCTACAAACCAGCCTTCACCTGAAACTACATTTTCGTTGTCTCCAAAAACAATAACTGCTTCCTGCTCCCAGTTAAACATTATTTTTAGTGTGTCTCTCCTGTTGCAGAGGTCAGAGCTTTTAGCTCTGAACAAGAAAGAAAACCTGAAACATCCTTTGGAAAGCTGTTGATACAGTATCTGTCACCTTGGAATTTAAGAGAAACCTTGGAGGTTTGCAGAAGTTACATTTTTATGCTTTTCTAATTTGAGACAAAGACCAAAAGCTCAGGCACAGACCTGACTGCGCTTTATTATTCAACCTTTGTGATTAGCACTGAACAGTAGATTAAGAAATAACGATTGTTTAATTAATTATTATTGCACAACATGACTGAACTCAGAGATTCAGCTGCTGCCACGTCTATTTTACAATGGTTTCGCTCATTGGGCTTTGGGGGAGTGGGAAGGAAGGGGGGACAAGCCGAAAGGGTTGTGGAGTTGGGAGTATGGAATCAGGTTTGCTAAGCACAGTCAAGCAGCATGTTAACACAGAGCCTCAACTGAAATGCTTGCAAGCAGGTCTTTGCAGCCATGCAGGACCAAAGATCTGTCGGTATTATTTTAAGGGAGAATTAATGCAGTAGGTATCAGAGATGGGCTAAAGCTGCATCAGCATCTTTTTTTCCCCATCATTGATTTATGTCATTATTGCCTGCTAAAAAATATCCTAATCCTACTGAAATCAATGGGAAAATTCATGCCAACTTGAACAGGAGGCAGCTTTCACTCTCCCACCTTCTGCTCCACCTTCACTCTCCTTTCTCAGCACTCTCTAGCAGACGGCAATTCATCCCCACCAGCCTGGCCATCACCCGCTCACCGCTGGCAGCCAGACATGGATGGTGGGGTCCAGGTGGAGAACACAGACCCTGAGAAAAACCAAAATTGCAGGTGCAGCCTCCTGTGAAGCACTACAGCAAATGAATCAACCCAGAGACTCCTTCAGTGCAGGTACAATCAAGACTACTTATTTCCATTTTCATAGAACAATTAACCAAATCTACATAGCACTGACAACAAACAAATTCTGTCTCGGATACGAGCAAACACTTTTACAATACACATGTGAGCTCATGGCTTATGCTTTATGTGTGTACCCACTTGTACCTTCTGCCCATGTAATATTGCTGATAGACATTTATAGCTGTGCCCACACCAGGGCTAGGTCAGCTCTGGAATCAAACAGCTACATTTAAAGGCATTCCCAAACCAGCATCAGCCAACGCAATAGTGAACAGAAAGCAAGCAAAGGGAAAATAAAGAAACAAAATAATACATTGCATATTCCCCCATAGAAATAATTTCCCACCCTTTATGGTTTCACAAACACTTCTTGATTCCTTCATATACATACAGTTCTACACAAAGACTTTAACACAGCAAAAGCTGAAAAGGTACTGGGCCAATTTAATTTACAGCTGCATTGAGGAGGTATTAAAATTACACCTAGAAGAGCTATTTTAGGGAAGTTTTAGAGACTCAAGAAGTTTCTTCCTCATTTCCCTCTGTACAGCTTCTACTGTGAGTGTCACGGAAACAAGGGAGCATACCTCCAGAACTATGACTAACTGAAAAGATCAAACATAAATGCCTCACAGGAATTCATGTAATATATCACTTGTGACTTCTCCACTGGAAGCATATGTGTCTTGGCTCGTACCAAATATACATCCTTGTCCACTTTGTACAACGTGCATATTGATAGAAGAGTAAAAGAACAAAGTGATTAAGGGGAAGCGCGTCTAAAGTTTCCGAAGAACAGAATAAATACCTGCACTTATAGAAATGAACTACGTATTTTAACAAGATGGGAAAAAGCTACCGCATTGAGTTGGTCAAAACTTTTTGGCCATGAAAATTTCCTGTTGATAAATGTGACATGATTGCAAAGATTTTCCACGCGGAGAAGGTACACTGGGTAATTCTCTGCTGTTCCACATGGAAAATGATACTCAGAAAAGTTTTAAAATGCAAGTTCAAATAAGCCTTTTGAAAGCAAATTTCTTTCTTTTTAAATATAAAATGCCATTTCAAATTAAAACATCATAAATATTCCCATAGAAACTTGTGTGTTTTCAAGTCAACCCTTCCTTTCCTCCCTCAAAAACCAAAAGGTATTTGTTCCTCAATATTTTGTTAAGAGAGTGAACCTTGAAACCCTTCCAAGGTCTTAATACTATTTATGCACATAGAAAGAAAGCTCTGGCAGTACTTGAATGAAAACTCAAGCATTAAATACTAACATTTCAAGGTATGCCTAGCAGAAAAGTTCAATATATATACAAAACAAGATCAACGCCAAATGGTCTTAGCATAGCAGTCCTTACACAGCCAAAGCCCAGAATCAATTTAAGTTTATTTTTATTGGGTGAAATTTATAATATGCCCAGACTCGCTATTTATTTCCTCAAGGCTTCACAGACGAAGTGCTGCTCTTTTGATAGTCTATCCCACATGTTTATTAAAACAGATATAACACAGTGAAAGGAAAACATAAAACTGACAGAGGATCATTTTTAGTTTCAGGGATATTTTACACGCCACCTCTTAGAACTTTAATTTATGGCTTTCCTTAATGGAGCCTTTCAGGGTTGATTTTAATGTGTTAAGTAGAAATTCCACTAGTTTGTTACTGCTGTGTTTTCTTTATGACCTGCCCTCGTACATCACATAGGTCTGGCTTATTTATACAGACAGCTGTTCACTGAATGGACTAGGAACTTCTTAAAACTAGTTTCTTTCACTTGCATTCTTCCTGAATTAAAACGCTGTTTTCTTTTATTGCCTTTTTGGCAGGACACTTCTCCAGCATTTCACAAACATGAAGAAGACTGAAGTTACTATGAGCTTTTATTTACCTTTTTTAAGGCAGGAATAGAGATTTCCTCCCTAGGGCTAGACGAGAGCTGTGTCTACAAACATCCCGGCATCAGCCTGCAACCCAACCACTACCCCTGCAAAGAAGAGGGCGGCAAAAGCCATGAGAGCAACAGCGGCTTCAAGCAGATTAGCTGTGGCATCTGTAGCACCTTGAGGTTTGTCGGCAGGTTTGTGTTGCTTGTGTCTCTCCCCGCCAGCGTGCTCAGGACTTCCTCAGCTGTTTGAAGAATTTGAGCTATGTTAACACTTCGACCAGCCATTCACCTGAGCATCTACAATCTAGGTGGGTTTAATTTAGGCAAAGCACAGTAATAACATCTGGAGGTCTTCACGAAGAGCTTGCTGTCATTCCAGCTTGAAGCTGGCTCCCCTCTTCTTGACTTTATTCAACGGAGCTCACAACCAGCTACATCCCCTGCTCTGGAAGAGGCTTTCCAGGCGTGCGATATGTAAAGCCTCACCATGCAGTGCTGAGCCAGGACAGCCCGCCACATCGCCCTCGCAGTGGAGAGACCCGATCGGTAACACCGGCATCAGCTCAGCCTCTCCAGACCTGGCAAAACCCCAGCAGCCTAAAGTTAGTATAACCATGTTGGCCTCAAGCACATTTGAAGGTCAAGCCCCAAACAAGGAATGCCTGTTGATGGGGCTGTTCATTACAGAGCTATGTATATAAATACATCTTATGGTGTGTGTCTCTGTGCCTAGGTACATATTTATATGGTAGGTAATCCTACAAGAATCCTGCTGGTTCTCTGGAGACACCCCTCCATCCCAGCCACACATCGCTGATGGAGGCTGTGTACCAGGAGAGTCTGCCACTGCATGAGACAGGACAAATAAATCAAAAAGGGCAGGTATTTACCAAGGAGAATGTGTTCTTTGGGAAACAATGGTAATTCGGAAGCCTTTTTTTTCCGTCCATAGCATCCCGAACAAAAACAACAACCAAAAAACCCCAAAAAATATTCCAACAAAACAAAAATCAATCAAAAAAATTCCACAAAGAATTCAAGCAGCAAGTACTGAAAGTAAATTTTGCTCAGCTCATTCCTGGAAAATACTCCTGAACATCCAATAATTAAATCCCCCCTTTGGCTTCACATCAGCAAGAGAAGGATCCTGCTGGCTCCTGCCCGGCAAGAGTAAGAACAACGGCCTGCTATAAGGGAAATCACGTCTGCCACCACTGTCCTGCCTGCCCCACTACCAGCTCTGTCCTTCCAGGCTGTTTCACAGTGACTAAAGCCCAAACTCCAGGATAAACAGAATAACTCTCACCATCTGAGTTAAAACTATTAGCTTAAAGCAGCCTCATAAGCTACGTGCTGGATAACACTAAAACTCACCAGAATCTTTACCTTCACACAGCTGCCTCTTGCTCCCCTTGCAGAATCAGAGCCAATGGCAGGTAAAACACACGTTAGTAAAGCCTGGAAACAGCTATTATTGAAATAACTCAGACAAGAGCGGACATACGTTATTTCCATGGTATAGCTTTCAATACTCTCTCATTGATTATGCTAAAACACTACTTGATTATGCTAAAAGCCAAAATAGGTATTGCACCAGCAGAATATGCCTATGGCAAATGGAACATAAAGCTTAACTAATGGCTCTGTTTCCCTGAAAGTGCACGTGAGGCTGATAAATAGTCCCATGAGGTCATGTTATCTGTTGGAGCAAATCAGTTAAGTTGTGCCTCCTTTGCCAGCAGAGAATTTATATCCTGATACTGTTCCTTTAAAAAAAAAAAAAAAAGTTTTTTCATTTTATTTTGATGTTATGATATGTCTCTAACTTTCAGATTGTGGGGAAAAGGATCTTGTTTCTCTGATACTTATACCATAGCAGGAATTTACACTGATTCATGCCATTAACGTGAACAGAAGCTATTCACACACACAAGTTACTCACCTATGTGCTGCCTGCAGCAGACTCACTGCTCGAATACGTGTCATCTTTAGAAGGAAACATCCCTGAGCAGTGAAGAATAAACATAGCCACAGCCTTCGTTTCGACAACTTTTAGAGCTGTGCCAACAATTACGACTTCCAACAGTTCAGCAAAAAGCTGCACAACGTTTTTAGAAGGAGTGTGCTGTATGTTAATCATTTCTAATCAGAGACAGTTTCTCCACATCTACTGTTCTGGCTCATTTCCTTACAATTAAGAACTCCATTTTACCCAATTGCTACAATACAGATGTGCTGCTTTGGCAGTGGCCTGCTGTGTCGCGCCCTTAGTATACGCGCAGTGAAAGCCATAACCAGTTCACTAGTTCAAGTTCTAGACAGACAAAATTAAAGCCAGACCGTAATAGAAGTGTACAGTAGCAGCAGTCAGAAATTCAAGTCTGCCAAAGAGTTATGCAGAAATTATATTCCTTAATTTAATTTACATGAAGGAACAAATTTAACCAAACAGCAAGGCAATATCTAGTGGTGAAGCAATCTGAAGGACTAGTCACAGTTGATTAAACCTTTTGTAAGCCAGTTTCTTAACGTATGTTCTCAAGAACAGTATGTTTTGATAGCTGGTGGCCGATGGACAAACCAATTTTGTCTTTTCCCAGCTTCTCCTGCAAGAAGAGTTAGGTAAAAAACTTTTGTGTCCTAGTTCATTACTCAGTGTTGCTGGACTCTGAGACACACACAGGATGCTGGATGCCATAATTTCAATGATTCCTCTCTCTTCCAGAAGTGCAAGGCACAGAAGGCAGGGCCATTAGCCATCTTTTAAAGCATGGAGACCAAGCCTCATAGAGCAGCTTTCTTGGTCCTGCAAAACAGCAGCTGACAGTCGTCTATTTAAGAGCATAAAGGAGGCTCATAACTCACCTCCCAACACGTAGCATGAGCAACAAGTAGCATTCCAACACTTTCTACATACCTGGTAGTTTCTCACAAACTTCTCTAGCCCAAATCAGCCATGCCTCACCTCAAACTTCTAACGCCCTCCTTGCACTGATGCTCCTTAGGGCATGTACTGAATGCTGCCACTCCCCTGATGTTCCTTCCCATCTCTACAACTAGCTTTGTGCCCCTGCCAAAACAGACTATTTATTCCTACTATTCAGAATCCCAGCTCTTTCCCAATCCACCACAACAGTATGATGCTCTCCCTGATTGCTCTAAGTACAGATGTCCTGGCAAAGACCCTTAGCACAGACACAGCTTATGCTGACAGCGGTATTTTTTTCTGCTCGACATAGTTTAAGGTTTGGAGAGGTAACATAGCTGAGGCAAGCGAAGCTCACTTCACACCAGCCACCGTAGTGAGACCAGTGGGGGGTTGGGAGGGGGTAAGACAGATGAATCTCGCTCACCTCCACCCACCACATCAGGGCCAGCAAAACCGTGTTACGTAGGCTACTCACAAAGCCTATATGATATATAGTTAAAAGACTTTTTGCATGTTCTAGTAACTAACCACTACCATCCCTTCTTCACCAACTGTTTTTCTGAGATGCTCGAAGAATTTTTGCATACTTGGAAAGCCAGAGTCTCCCGTGCACTGCTGGGACAGCTTTGTTCCCATCATATTTTGTTCATTTACGTATGCTGTTGCTCTCTTGAACTACTGTTTCCTCCAATTTCCCTTCTACTGAAGTAGCTGTACCAATTCTAACAAGTAGCCATGGCAACATAATCTTGCAGAATAAAGTACAAAATAATCCTATGATCAGAAATCTAAATTAGAAAAATGGAATGGAAACAATGTGTTCTTAAAGCCTGGAAGTAAGTAACCACTGGAACAGATTACAAATAGATATGGTAAACTCTACAACACTTATGAACTCTGAATGCACTCAAATGGATGCTATACTTAAAGTCAAATTTACAGATAAATTACTACCAGGAGAAGCTCCACACCATATGTTATAAAAACAGTGAGATTAAGAAAGTAAAAAAAAAATTAAAAATCCTTCCCAACTTATGCCTGAAACCATCAACCTGTCATACTGGGCTGTTCCAAATACAAACTCTGGTTTGAATTACAGAGACTCCTCACCAGCTCCCTCGGGACAGCCATGCAGCGAGCATTTCTGACCCAACACCAGTGGGGAGCAGGGATGGGGAGAGGTCAGCGTCGTTGGTGATCACCTGTGTGAAAAAGCCTTCCTGGGAGGGTGGGACTGGCCCTCAGTGAAAAGGCAGCTGCCATGGCAAAATTAAGATACAAACACTGTTTCATTAACTATAGCAAAAGCCTTCAGCTTTCAGTTTTACTCTAATGGTTTAAAGATTCTTCAAAGAGTTATACCAAGTTTTCAATTTAATTTTCCACAAAGGAATTACTGCTGGGATTTTAAAAAATGCTTTTATTTCTAATGATACTTAACATGTAGACTCTCTATGTGCAATTGAATCCCAGATCCCTAGACATATTTAATCTTCTAAGCACCCTTAAGGAGCTGGTACTAAGTCCTAAGGAAGAATGATCTCCAAGGTGGGTGGGTTGAGGGGGAACCCTGCACTTGGTCCAGATAAATCCAGGAATGTGTTGCCCACAACTGCCTTATTTTCTTTCCAGTAACTGAGAAACAGGTCTTGTACCAGATTTACTGCAAAGAGGATGTACTGATTCTTATCTGTGAAAGGTGATACAGACTGTCTGGACTGCTAAATTAGCCTGTAATCTAATCTAATCAATGAAAGACACACCAAGTGTTCCCACTCAAGCTTCCCCATCAGCCGCAGGCAGCTGAAACAATCAAAACTGAGATTCTTGGGAACTGCTTAGACCTGGTATTCTTGTGAATAAGATTACCTGCTCCTTTCCCTTTCAATTTCACTTTCAAACTGATGTGTGCCAAGGGCAGCCACACAGGCTACGAAATGCGGTATAGCCTCTAAGTACAAAGCGTTTCCCTAACTGCATATTTGCTGGCACCAAAAAAAAAGGTGAAGTGTTTTCTCCATGCATTTACTGGAAGTATAAAGAATAACAATGCATAAAATTTGCAATCACCGAGATTTACAGCCCTGACTGTAGTAAGTAGTTATGTCACGTAGGCACTTATTAAGTGCCCTGTGCCTCATTTTTCCCCTATATATGCAAGAGACACACTTTCTTGGATAAATATTGTATTTTGTTAACCCCCAGAAATCTCCTGTTGTCCATACTTTACTGAAAGAGAGACAAAAACATAGATAAGAGAAAAATACAGCCAACAAGTAGCCTGTGCCTATTTTACACTATTTCAACATGTAATTCACCCAGGCAGAATTGCTTTGCTTCACCCAAAGAAAATTTTAAAAGGGTAGGAAGGGGAGAATCCTTACGATTCTTACAGAAATATTGTTTGGAAAATAATACATGTTACTATGGCATAGACTGCACCATGCTTACTCTTACAGTGCTTTAAAGTTGCGGATTACTCCCAAGAGGGCTACAGAAGATGACTATGGTCTACTGTCCATATGCTAAAATTCACTATGCAGAGGGCTGCCTCTCTGGGGGAAGTTTCTGCAAACCCAGAGAGGCTGCAAGAGCCACTTCTCAAGGGAGCCATAACCCCTACCTTGCAATTGTGTTAGCGTAACCGGGAATCACTCAAAATGAGTAAGAAACTAGCAACACTAAGAAGATGCTCCTTCTCCCACTACGTACCTGCCACTGTCATCATCAGAAGCTTGTCCACACACATTTAACAAGTTAGGAAGTGATGCAATCTAAAAAAATATCCTGAAGCCAGCTAGCAAAAAACCACATTGATGTGTTTTTATTTTCTCCACATCCAAATACAGCATCATGCTGAGGGATCCTGTCTGACGTGAATGCGTGCTACTTCAATTTTTCCTTTTTTCACCAAACGCATAGAGAATACGAATAAAGCACAACCACCTCGGTTACTGAGCATGCCAAGGGACTGCTCTCATCTAGGATGCTTCAATAAAAACAAACACCTTTTGTGTCTTGAGAGTCACTTGAATGTAATGTGCTTCACATGGCACAAGAGGGGCTGCTTGATTTTCCAAAGTGCTTATTTAAGAAGACCCAATTTAACAGAACAGCAGGGAAATTATATGTACAAACAATAGCTGTCATGATAATTTTAGCTGCCTTCCACGTCTGCAAATATGCACTGTACAAGGAGGCTGTCTCATCTCTCACATACGGAAATTGTTTGTGCTCCTGAACGCTGGCGAGAAGCTCCGTCCTGATATACTGAACACCTGAGAAGCCACCCAGCGCTGACAAGGCCAACGCTAGCACTTCCCCTGGCCCTGCTCACTGCCTGCTTCGCTCCCCTGCACCCATACCCAAGCTGTGATGGAAAGCTCACAGGCAATTAAAACCTGCAGGCAGAAGTCCATCCCTGTAGATGAGAGCAGGATTTCTTAGGGCTCGAGTCCTTCCTCACCATCAACTCCTTCTCTTGAACCTTCTGCCTCCTCCTATGGCAGTGTCGCCTGTTGCCTTATTTCCCTTCCATTTATCAAATCCTACGTGCTTTCAAGGCACCCTGGCCAACCCCACATATCAGAACTGTATGAAGGAACTGATTTATGCAACCTTAGTTTAGTAGCTGGACTGCGACAGATTCATGTCCTTCAGGGTGGAAAATGAGAGGAGAGAACAACCCAGGGTGCCTACTAAACTTGTTAGAATAGGACCTGTCCCACTGGGCTTTACAGCTGTGCCACCCCACACCAGCACAGCTACAGCAGCCATGCCACCCGGACCCTTCAGCAAATAATTTCCATTTCTACCAGCTCAGAAACGATGATCGATGCAGCAAAAGGGGCGAGTGTTAAAACAAAGCACTGCCCCATACCCTTCCCCTCTTCGCAGACCTTCCTCACCCCGCCACATACCCCAGCGCCAGCCCCGCTGCCCACAAATGGTGCAGAGGCTGGGGAGGGATTTTCCGCTCCCTTCCACCCCCGCACAGGAAAGCAGGAGAGACTACAGTTTAGTGCTGAGCTGGTAAATGCCTCATCTCACTGAGCAAACAATTTTAGGAAGGACACTATATAACAGACGGGCTGCAGCACTCTGATGTTGGGTGTATTGAGCCATACTGACCACATATTCGCTGCTGATAACCTCTAGGAAATACTCAACCATAAGACCCTTTCCAGGAACACACAATGCATTGGGCAATACCCAGAGCCCTGTTGTACCGTGAAATATGCCCCTCATGCTTCGCACCTTGCCGTGCCTTTGCAAATTCGTCTTTCGTGGTCTGGAAATCACAAGTCTCAGAATTTCCCTGAAAATGTAAATGTGACAGTTTGACCCTGGAAATACATGCTGGCATTGCTCTGTTAATTGGAGAAAGATCCTAGAGAGGCGCTGTGCAGGGGTCTTGCCCTGCCCTGGCGCAGGCTGCTTTTTGCAATACAGAACTCTCTAAGAAGCCAGGAAATGGCAAATTCCTATTGTCTGGAAGGAAAGGAAAATCAAGGCTCTCCCTCCTATACTTTCAAGGGAAAAAAAACTTGGATTTTCCTTCCTTTAGTAAAAAAAGACTGTTTTAGACTGTGCTACTGAAGAAAGAGCTTCAAAGTGGGAAACCGAATCTCAGAGAATTGTTTTAAACTGCCTGTTTACACAAGCCATTCACGGAGAGAGGTTCCCCGCTGAAGGAGTAGCAGCTCCCGGGGCAACACCGTGGCCAACTCATTTTGGATACTCTGCTGAAATAGCAAGAGAAAGGCAGGACAAAATACTGAGTTCAGTGTCAGAATATTTTAACTCTACACAGGGATGACTACTGAAGTGTGCTCTCCATTTACAAATTACAAATTCCATCGCAGAAACAACCACTGAGGCACATCAGCCTTCACGGAGCAAAGAAATGCAAGAAAATAGCTGCGACAATGAAAGGAGGGGAGAGACGGAGGGTGCTAAGAGTCCACGCTGAAACAGCTTCATCTTCGCTCCTAACAGGAAAAAAAGTGAGGGTTTTTTAAGACTCGTACAGCAGCAGCGTGTTCAGGTGCTGTTACTGCAGGCGCTACACAGAGGGAGGGAGACTGTTGCAAGCCCTATCTGTACACTACTTGCTAGATCACACCAAAGGTCAGCCGTTGCCTGGCCCATGCCCCAGGAAGCCCTTAAACTGCATAAACAAACCAGTGACAGAATTTAGATGCCACAGCCTCAACTCAGACCTCAATGAGAAGTTCGTATTAAGACTTGACAGGTATCTTCGTAAGCGGTTCGGCTGCAGCGAGGGAGGACAAGATGCACTTTGGTCCCGCGAGCAGCGCAGGGCACGCAGGGAGGGGAGACGCAATTGCCCTCAGCTTCTTAAATCTTCACGGGGCACTAACTCCTTCACAGTTTTCACTGTCATGTGGACAACACCAAACAGTTTCTCAGCATACGCTACTGCAGATGTCATTTTCTCACCTTCCCTCCTCTTCAAACTTTTTTCATAACTTTATGCCACAGTTGGTTGTTCACAGCTGATCCTCAGCTGCACCTCCTACCCGGCAGCAGCACCTCCTTTGCTTCTCAGAACAAGGACCAAAAACACACACATGAAAAAATGCGCGGTACCGAAAGGGCTACAGGCACAGCGAGGCAGGAGCGCCTGTGGCTCGCAGGAAGGCGATGGCACGGGGGAAGAAGGCGCAGCAGCATGCCTCAAATGCCACTGACCTCCAGTTAAATGAACTTCTGGGCAAATACATAATCACTTTATCAAACGCACATCACCGGCATTTGTGAAGCTGTTCATTCTCTCAGGTGGAGCAAGTAAACTAGTCCTTGTGAGAAGACAAGGATTAAATGCCTGTGAACGCCTCTCCTCATGAACTCGCTGTCCTGGGGAACTAGGCTCTGCTTCTGCTCACGTCCTCCCCAACACCTGACCCGCTCTGGGGGGACACCCTCCCTCCACGCCTCCTGCACGAACACCAACCTCGGCTCCTTACTCCGGGCTCGGTAGCCTTAGGGGCTGCCTCTTACAAAACTGTTTCAGTCACCCTTGGGAAAGGAAACGAAAGTCGCTGCTTTGCGGGGATGGTTAATGTGTCAGTGAGGCACCACCAGCTTCATTCAAGCCTTTTTCCCCCTCTCCTCTAGTCGGGAGTGGGGCGGTGGACGGAGGCAAGGAAGAGTCGGACAGCGGGAGGTCTCGGGCAGTTCGAGCTGGCGCGGGAAAGTCCCCCAGAGGGACTCCTTTCCTCCTTTAACCCCTCCTCTCCCGGCACCCAACTCCCCCCACCCTTCTTGAGCTGAAAAACCGCGAAAATGTCCAGGCGGCAGATCCTGAAGATCCCTCGCCCCGGCAGGGGTCGGCCAGGCTCCCACCGTGAGCCCTCAGCCTGCGAGCCGACCCGCCGCCGCGGCGAGACGGGGCTGGGGGGGCTCCGGCGGCCGCGCACGGACGGGGCTGGGGGGGCTCCGGCGGCTGAGGGGAGGAGGGAAAGTTCAAGCCCAGCTCCCCGGCAGCCCGCTCGTCCCTTCCCGAGGGGCTACGTCCTTAACGCACGCCGTCGGGGGTCCCGGCGCGGCTCGGGGTGGGGGGAATAAACTCTCTGCGAGGGCAGCTCTTCATCCCGCGGCTCGGCTCCGCCGCCTCTCCGGCAGCCGAGCCGACCTGCCCCAGAGCCTGCCGCCCCGGGGCGCGCTGGCGGCTGGGCTGCCCCCAGTCCCTCGCCCCCATCCCCCGGCCCCTACCTTCCAGCAGCACCTCCTTGCCGGCCCGCTTGAGCGCCTGCACCGCCTCGTCGTGGGTGGCATCCCGCAGGTCGGTGCCGTTGACGGCCAGGATGGCATCGCCCACGTAGAGGGCCTGGGTCTGGTCGGCCGCCAGCCCCTTGAAGATCTTGCTGATGAGGATGGGCATCTTGTTCTCCTTGCCCCCCTTGATGCTGATGCCCAGCCCGCCCAGCTCCTGCTTCAGCACCTTCACGCACCGCTTCTTGTTGGAGACGGCCTCGGGCACCTGCTCGGGGGGGTCGGTGAAGGCGGTGCGCACCGCCGCCGCCCCCCCGCCGCCCTCGGCCCCGCGGCACGCCGCCCCATCGCCGCCCAGGCCGTTGTGGGCCGCGCCGTCGGGGCGCTCCTCGCCGCTCAGCACCAGCGCCTCGCCGCCCAAGTTGGCCAGCACTTTGTGCCAGCGCTCCCGCACCAAAACTTCCAGCCAGCCGCTGCGCTGCGCCCGGCCGCCCCCGCCGCCGCCGCCCGCCGCCGCTACCGCCATCTTAGGAGCATGCTGGAAGCGCCGAGTGACGGCACCCCCGGCACGGCGCGGCACGGCGCGGCGGCACCGGACTTCAGCCGGGGGGCGGCGAGCTCCCGGCGCGGCGGGGTGGGGCGAGGAGCCGCGGCCGCCCCCCCGGGGCCGCGCCGGGGCGGGCGCACCTGGCGGCACCGCCCGCTGCCGCCGCCCGTGTGCGTGGGTGTCCGGGGGCGGGGGGGGTGCCTGTGTGGCCGGGGTGTCCCGCCCCTCCCACGGACACATCGCGGGGACACGGCCCCGCCGCGTCGCGGCTCCCTTCGAGCCGGGGGTGTGATGGCATTTAGCGCTGAAGGGACCCGCGGGGAGCGGCGGTGTCAGCCCCCGGCAGCTGCCGTCTGCTGTGGCAGGGAGGTGAAGGACATCGGCGGCAGAGCAGCGTAAACGAAAATGCAACTTTCTTTTTCCCAGAGACTTTCTTATAAAGCAGATTTAAACTAAAAGGTGGCACGAAGGTAGTTAAATTTCAACCGTATGAAAGTAGTATCCACGTTGTTTCACAGCTGTGTAGGATGAAGGTGGTGAGTGTCATGGATACTTTTGCACATTTTGAACCTGGTTTCTTTGCCTTTGATCACAAATTTTTAAGGCCCACGGAGGCCACGTTGCCCATTTTTCAGTTTTTCCCATGCTACTTTCCTCCTAGGAAGCAATTCGGTGCCTGATGAGAGGCTCGAGGCTCCAACTCAGGCACCAGAGAGGACAAAGCTTTCACACTGCTGTTTTGGAGATGCCACCAGTGGGCCTGGGGGTGCTCCTCCACAGCGATGTGACTCTACAGATACCAAGCACCTCCTGGACTGCCTTTGTTTCTGCTCCTTGCAGAGCAGCTCTGGCTCCTTCCTAAGCTGGGCTGAAAACTGCAGCAGTTCTGGACCATTTGGTGTATGTGGGAGCAACGCTTTGGGGAGGTTGGGGTGGCCAGTGAGGTTATTAGTCCCATTCATTTCGGCCACGTGAGTCATGTGGGTCCCTAAATACAGCATTCTGCTCCTCTTTCAAGAGATGCCATTCATTTCTGACACCAGGGTTTTGCTCCCAGGTATGCACAAGTGCCCCAGGTTAACGTGGGCTGGGCAACTTGGGACTCACCTTCTCAGTGTGGCTGGGACCTACCTACGGATTCGTCCCTGGACAAGCTTGCCTTGGTTTAGTAGGGTCTCTCAGACCATGCCCCTCACACCGGGGACACAAAACACATCCCCTACCCTCCAAAAGACAGCAGAAGGAGGCCTCAACCCTCCTTCGCCTGCGGCCTCACCCAGGCTGTGCGCGGGTCCCTCCTCCCCAGGAGGAATGCAACCCTGCGCCTAGGGAGAGTGGGAACCCACAGGCGATGGGTTATTCAAGGATAACAGGTGGGCGGAGAAAAACCAGACTGAAGAGAGGTCTCTTCATTTCTCATGTTAATTAATGCAAGGTGAAAAGCTATAATTAAGTTTTCAGGGCTGTGAATCCAGAGTGAAAAGAAGCATGTCCCGCTAAACCTGAACAAGGCACCCAAGCCCTAGACAAGGTTGTAACACACCCATTTCTCCAGCATTTCTCACTGGCTAATTTAGGTAGCTCATGTACAACACCCTCAATGTTTGTGTTGGTGGTTTTTTTAAATCCCATTCCCAGGTGCCAGGCATAGTGAATGAGTGTGCTTGTTCAGTTCCAGCAGCTTCAGGTAGGTGAGAGAAGGATGGGGAGGAAAGGGCCCACATGCAAAAATCAGGTGTTGCAATGCCGGCTGTCGTAGCACTCACATTCCTGTGTAGCTCCAAGCCCAAGTGACCAGGCCAAGTTATAAAATCAGGCATCTCTGTTTCCCAAGGGATCAGCTCTTACCAATTATTTCATATTTTTTCTCCATGAATTAGTAAAGAATCAGTGCTGCTGCTAATGGAAATGTGTCTCTAAGTATTTTTTTAAAGTCATTCCAGAACATTTACAAGGAAAAAATATTCAGATGGTTTCTGTCCTGTTGTGAAAAGGTAATAGAGAAAGGAAAGGAAATGTTTAATGCCTCACACTTCTCCTTCGGCACACTGTGCACTTGGCCGTGTTTGCTGAGTGTGTCTGGTTCTCCGGTGGGGTTCCCATGGAACGGCCTTGTATAGACAATTGCACTGCGTGTATCTGAGAGCTGTGCTTGTTCCAGCTATTTTCCTTTCCCATTCCAGCAGAGGTAAATAATAAAGTTTCCCAGGGCCAGCATCCGATATATTGGTCCCTGGTATGAAAAAGTCTTTATAGCAGTCTTCATTGCCTCTTCCTCCCCCCTCCTCCCCACCTTGGAGCTGTAAGAAAACAAAAGTGACGTTTTAATCTTGAAAATAAAAGTAAAAAGAAGATAGTGTAAGAAAAGCTAAGGCACAGGCTCAAGGCAAACAGTCTCCCAGGTCTTCTCCCTGCCCGGAGACAGAGTGATTGATACCTGATGTCTGTGCTTCCCTGTCCTAGGAGTGCAGGCTCGTAATTGTGTCTCTGTACCCTGAGTCTTTGTGTACCCCAAGAGCAACTTCTGGCTGCTGAACTAAGGACGAGAAAGAACAGGTGCCTTGAGACTTCTCCGCTGGTACCCCTGCCAACATTACTGTCCTCAGCCCTGCCTCAGGTCTGCTAATCACACCTGCAGGGGTAGTTTCTGAAATACAGGTTTATGCAGCAGCAGCAGGAACAGAAGATAGAAACGTGTGTTTAATCTGGTGTGCAGCTATTGAACACTCAGGTTTGCAACAGAGAGAACAGTTACTCCAAAGTCAGCTGCTGGTCCCTAGTGGTTTCCAGTGCATGGCAGAGTGCAAACTCCTAATTTCAGCTACAAGCTCCTGCCAGTGATGTTTCAGACATAGTCTGCAAATACCCACACTGCAATTGCAGCGTTCAGTGTGACTATTTGTGAGGAAGCCGGGATGTGCGGTGGGGTGGGCAGAGCACTCAGTACTTCCAAGCTCCTCTCTCCAGTCACTAAAAAGGCTTCCAGCGCAGACAAAGCTTAGCAAAAGTCTCTCCATCACTTGCCCTTCTGAAAGGGTCTGCTGTGAAAAGAGGACCCTTTCAAACAAGTAAAATAATCATCTTCTACCTTTTGTATTTTAGCAGTATGTAAAAGCCTGAACTAGATTAGGGCCCCTTTCACTCGTGCTGTATGAACAAATTGTTAGGCAAGATGATGCTAATAGCTGCTGTTGAATAAGTCTTTGATCTGTGGGGGACTGTGGGCTCAGCTAAAGTCAAGGGGCTAAATGGAAGAAGCAATTCAGTGAACTGGAAGAAGTGAGGGGTTTGGAAAACACAGAAACTGCCTCCTGGGACAAGGAGCACCGGGGCAGAAGCGCAGCAGTGATGTCTGAGGAACTGCCTGGGTGCCCAGGCAAGGGAAAGGACTTTGTGGTCTGTGTGTGTACGTGAGAACAAAAATATAGGAAAAGCAATGCAGAAAGGGTTGTGAGGGTGACGCTGAGGAGGTTCTTCAGGCTTGGCTTTACTAGAGGGGCTACTGGAGACAGAGTCAGGATACTGCCTATTCTTGGGGTTTTTCCTGCTGTTTTCAGGCAAAGAGGTCAGCGTTCACGTCTTATGTAAATAAACTGGCCTTCTGACAGCAAAACCATTGCAAAGCCACATGTGCAAGCTTGCCACTCAGACAGCAGTGCAGGGAACACAGCTCCCACCCCACTTCCAGGCGGAGAAGGTAAGGACACAAGAGAGCCTTTCTATAAATGTGGCTTCTTTACGACTGTCTGTGCTATTCTATAGCAGAGGTGTAATTTTTGAAGAACTTTTGGGAGACGCTTGAACCTGTCTAGTGCTTTTTTTCTTCCTTTTTGCATTATCAGTATAGCAGCAATAGCTCAAAGCCAGCTCATCCGAAATTCCTTTAAATTGGAAACAGGGTTGTGATCCTTGAACATGTTTCAGATGACGGAGGTTAGACAAAATCAGGTCTGGATAATGACGTCCCTGTTTTGTTACCCTGACACTGACCAGTTCAGCAGACGGATTTAGACAGGAAGGAAGTCCAGTGTCGGAAGACCAGTGCTGGAAACCTGACAAGTAATGAGAGAGCTGGAAGGGAGTCCAGTTCCTCCAGCGATCCCAAACACTGCAGCAGCCAAAGTTAAGTAAGTCTTTCTGAGGAACGTGCCTGAACTAACCCTACTCATTCCCCCATGGCAGCCCCTCCTATGTCTGCACATGCTGGGATGCATCAGAGCAGGCTCCAACCAGGATGCAGATGTCCCTGTTGCATGGTGGTGGGACCTCTCACTTGACCGGTGTCACACCTTGCAAAAGGCACTGCTGGTGGGGGGCTGGCACCCTGCCTAATCCCCCCGAGCAATCCACCCCTTCTTCAGTGTTGAGGGAGCCTGTTGGCTTTAAAGTCAGAATTCAGCAATCATTACTCATTGGCGCTGGTGGCGTTGTGAAGACGTCAAGAATGCCTGAAGATCTTCATAATCTGGAGGTTGCATTATGGCTTGTTTTCAAAACTATGAAAGCATTATTTTTCTTTTCCTAGTTTGAAGCTATCCAGGTTTTTACGCACATCATGGCATTTAAAAATAAAATTAATGCATAGCTGTTTGCCAGCAAATGCTTTATGCATTCAGCTTTTCAAAGCAGGAACCTACTTGTGTGTACATGAAAGAAGTATGTGTGTGAAATCTGTATGTGAACCTACCCGAGTCACATGTTAGCTAGGCAAACTGAGAAAATGTTCCCACAGGTGGGGAGTTATGAGCCAGGCTGCAAATGAACGTGTTTGCCTTCTGCAAATACAACCCTGGTACAAGTGAATGCAGAAGCGGGTGCCAGGAAGCATCAGGGTTTCTTGTGCACACAGATCTGGGGCTAATTCCTGCTACTCCTAAAGTGACTTTAAAATAGACAGGATCAAGCTCAGAACCCTAGAAACTTTTGCCTTGGCTTCAAGCAATCTTATGAAAGAACTAAAACCAACAAACTCTGAAAATTAAGGTTCATAACTACAGTGTTGACATTATAGCAGAGTTTTTCCTGTCGTGGTGTCCTTCACTTGCTCTGCAGATCTCTTTCAGTGCATTAGTTTCTTAATTTTTCCATTCCAAGTTACTTTGATCCTGTCACTTTGCAGTTTCTTGAATTAGTTTTTTCTCTCTTGCATACCGATCTCGCCCTACTCCCTAAGCTAAGCCCAAGATGTTTTAAATGCCAAGATCAGAGGTTTGCATTGCAGTTAATTCTTGAACATATAGTAAATAATGAGGAAAAAGGTGGTGGAACTCCAGATTTCATCCAACATGTTTCAGCCCTGGTTTTCCTTTTCATCAGAAACAGGTTAATCTGGTCAGGTGTCAAAGCAACCAAAGCATTTTTACCATCTTGTTCTTTCCTGGCCTTAACCTATTTTTTTTTTTAATGATGCGGGGTTTGATATGTCATGTGTTACCACCACGTGGTTCTGACCCCACAACCCAAAGACTTCATACCCATGTCCTCGACCTGTCAAATCCTGTACATTACTGCAAGACTCACTTGGAGGTGCCCTGCCTGTCACCCCATTCATGCTATGGCGCCTGTGAAGCACCTGGTCCCCGAGGTCTTTGGGCTTTTCCTGCCCTGGGGTCTGCTGTGGTATTTGCTGCTCATCTGTCCCCAGACATCTGTGCCTGCAGCCTGCTGGCCCACAGCAGGAGAGAGGCTGTGCTGCTTCGCAGGTGCCAGAAGCATTTGCTTTTCAGCTAGAAAAGCTAGTTTGCTCCTTCTGTAGCCTTGAGCTCCAGCTATACCCTGGCACAGGTGAACTAAGGTCATCTTCCACCTTTCCATGCCACTCCCAGAGCCATAAATCAATCTGTTAGAGTGGTGGGAAACAGAGACAGTCTGCTAGGACAGAAGGGAAATGAAGAGAGGAGTTTGTAGTTCGGAAACAGGTGATTCTCCAGTGCTGCTCCTGCAAAGATGATGCTGAGCTCACGCTATGACTTCAGCTCAAGTTTGTCTCCCAAGAGCAGCCCCCAGCCCAAGAGAAGGAAGTAGCATGGTCCTGCTGGTCGCCAGAGGAGGGAGAAGGGCTTCCTAGGAGGGACCTTAGCAAGCTCCCCTACCTACTCGTCCTCGTGGGAGCAGCAACTTGATACTCCAAGCAGGAGGGATGTCCTGATTCTCTGTGCTTCAGAAGCGCCTTGCTCCATCATTGCCATCACAAGAGTGGGCAAAGAGGTCAGGCAGCCCCTTTGAGCTCTGGTCTGTAGCAAAGCACATGAGCCACAAACCAGCAACTGGGATCTTGCTCCCACCCATCACACAGCAGGACCACATTGGAGGGGGTTAGTGGGTTTCCCCAGAAATGCCTCGTGCTGCACAGGCAATTTGTGGACAGGCAGAAAGCCTGCTCCACCGAGGAATGGGACAGTACAAAGCTATCACTGAAACACTGGAAATAATAGTGTTCACCTTCAAATCCTCTGTATTATTATATTTTTTGCATGTGTATATGGCAATGGCATATTCTTTTTGTTTCACTTTTGAGTTCTGCAAAGGCTTAGTTCCTCCTCTTGCTTCAGATGATATCTGCACTAGTTGTCTTCTCACGGCATTGTAAATCAGGTGTAAGTCCAGGGAGGGCAATGGAAGACTGATCTCAGCAAAAAGAGAACCAGCTTCAGTATATTTTTGTCTCTTGGTTGTTTCTCATGTGCTCCAGAAATAAGACACAATGTGCCTACAGTTAATTGAGATGGGAACTGTCACATTTGGGGGAATTATGACAATGTGCTTATTTGCCCAGATCAAATTATAAGAGAAGTCTAGGAGGGAAACATTGAAAACGTGTTCTTATTTTAGTGTAATCAGAGTTAGCTTTCCATGGACAGGAATCATCTGAAAGAAAAGTAGGGCCAGACCCAAGCAAGCCAAGGAAGGTGTGTGAGGCAGGGCAGGAGCAGATCCTTCACACACAGCCGATCTGTTCATCACTAAGATTGTAAAATGGACCTGCAGTTCTTTGTTAAATCAGAGATTTTATTGGAAGTAAACCCAACATATTTACAAATCACAGATGAAGTTGCTTTAAATGCCATTTTGAAAAACTGTGAAGGTATTTGACACTGAAACCTAAGTGACATTGGTTATGTGACCTTAAGGCACCCTTTGTTACTCCCACCTGTTTCATGATGAGTCCTAGGAGAGATGTTTTAGCACTTTTCCCATCTGATTGGATTATTCCTCAGGCAAATTTGCCCAGTGGAATAGTTGTTGCTACGTTTTTTTGGGGCTTTTTTTGTTGTGGTTTCGTGGTGGTTTTTGTTTGGTTTTTTGTTGTTTTTTTTCTTTATGTCAGTGTTTTCTTGTGTATAAGCCCTGGCCCGCAGGCTCTGCGAGCCACTGTCCAACTGCATGGCTGTGGACAAATCCTTGGTTTGTGTCCTAGTTCCCTGTCCATTAATGGGCACAATAATACTGACTTTCTTTATAAAGTACTTTGACTTTCTTTAATAGAAACCACCATGTGAGCTAGACAATGACATTTCACAATATTCAGGGCAGAATTAAAAGGTGAGAAAGTCACAGATGATGCAGGAACCTCTAGATGTAATCTCTTCCTCACCATCCAGCACTGCCAAACCGCATCGCCTTAGCTTTTCCATACTGTGCACACTCTTGGTTATGTGATAAGGAAACAGGCTGTCCTGTCCTGTCCTGTCCTGTCCTACCCTACCCTACCCTACCCTATCCATTCCATTCCATTCCATTCCATTCCATTCCATTCCATTCCATTCCATGCCATTCCATGCCATTCCATGCCATTCCATCCTATGTACCCCTCACTGCTGCCACTGTCACTGCTTCTACCCAAAGGGTCTACCTAGATTTGAAGCTCTTGGTTGTAGGAGCTTCCTGGTACATGACTAATGTATGTAGCATACTAACCAGGTGTATTTTTATATATTTAATGCTGCCCCGCCCCCCCCCCCCCCCCCGAAACAAAAATCATATTTAGCATGGAACATATTGAATAATTTTCTGGCAGGGTGGAATAGGCTGAATCCTTTTTAAAATTAGGGTCATAGTGAAGGTGAATTTCTTGCATCTTTGTGTGAGAAGTTTGGTCTTTCAGTAGGTGATATTGGTTAAACTGTGCTGAAACACACTGTTAATGGAAAATATTGTTTCAAAGGTTGGGTGGTTTTTGAAGTATTGGGTTTTTATTTAGTATTTATATAGTATAAATCAAAATTAGGTTGTTAAAATGACAGTAGTATTAGAAAACGCACAATGTGTTTAACAACTGGTGAGATAGTCACCACAGTTACTTAGCCAAGTACACTTCCTCTGGGAATCTGGTTCTACCACATGTAATGAAACAAAACACGATTTTAACAGAATATGCTCCTTCATGCTAATGCAAATACAGAATAACTTTCTTACTGGATTTGAACTGAGACAAATAAGCATGAGCCTCTGAAATCCAGCACCAAGAACACACAGGAGGGTAGCTCTGGACCACTTCCCACTACAGCAGTGTTTCTCATTTTTTTCTGTATGGCAATCCATTATTAAAACATAAACAATAAAAGCACAATTGTTCTTCATTTACTATAAGAGTGAAAACGCATTCAAGATAGCAGTGATAAGCTTGTATAACTGGAGTGTATCTTTGGCCAGAGAATACAAAATTCCTGAAGACAGCGCTGTTTTGAGCCTATGGGAATGAGGGTTTTTTTATCCAGACTCTTTAATGTTGTTTTAAGGCTGGGATAGGATAAAAGTAAGGAAGTGCGATGGGCAGAGCTGGGAGCAGTCCAGCAAAACAGCTCCAGCCCCATGGAGGGGCCCACGTGGTGCTCGGTACCACCGATCCGGAGCAGTGGAGGGTGAGTCCTGGAGCACAGTGTAGAGACCTGGAGAAGGTCTTGCATGGGGTCATGCACCACATGCTGCTGAATGAAGATCCAGATGTTAGACAGCAGTCAAAAGTCTGGCTCCTGCTAGTCTTTCACAGCTTTCCCCTGCCCTATACGAGGGTAGCAGCTACAGCTTACTGAAAAGCAACATTATTTGGTGGCAGGATAATTTTTTTTTTAACAGTTTGTTCATATAATACTGTATTCAAACTCCTTTCACTGCCAGGAAGCTCTCTGGGCCCACTGCTGGTAGTAGTAGTAAAATCAGCGTGAACATTTATAGATTTGAACAGCTGTAAATGGTCACCACGGTTTGTAACAACCAGACAGCCCCAGCCCCAAAAGACCCAAGACTTACAGACTTTTGTGTGCCTTTCTGCAGATAGTCTAGCAGCTTTGAGGGTTCATGCCTCACTGACATTTGCCGGGTTCCCACGATCCCTGGTGCAGTGCTGGACAAGAAGGTCTAGATGGAGATAACTGTAGAGCTCTAAGGTTTCAAGTCTTGCACATCTGCACAACAAATGTGCAACATCTGTTGTCTCACGGACAGTGTTTGTTTCTTTAAGAAAATCCCTAACTTATTGGGGTCTGGGCATAGGGTAATGGTCACATGGGAAATCAAATCTCTTGGATGGGATGTTTGGCTCACTACCCACATGGCAAATGGAGTCTCTATTGTGAGCGTCCTTGCAGCAGCGTCTTCTGCTGGATTAGGTGAGTCTCCCTGAATCGCTGTCCTGCTTGGTTCCTGTAGTCCATATGGGTTGGGGTCCTACATAACCTGCTATACACTATGTTAAACTGTAAGCAAAACTCCTAACTCTCCTTACTATCTTCACTATGTGAAAAAGCCTGTTCTACATGACCAGTTTGGCATTTGCAGGAACAATTTCTACTGAATATTTAGAAGTAGCTCATCAATGCATAGGATGGTGAGTTCTGCAGTAGGTACTGCCTGGGGAACTGTGCAGCACGGCCAGATGCTAACACACTGACACCAAATAGTGCCTATAAAATGGTCTAGGCACAGCAGGAACTGTCTGGTGAAATCTCTGGGACTGCCCAAAATTTCCACTTGGACACCTCCTGCAGGAGTTAGGCAAAGGCTTTGCTGTGAGGGTGTCTGGGAACTAAGGCAATCACCTTGTCTCAGATCAGTCCCTTGTGTCACCTCCGCAGAGACTAGTTGGGAGCTCTGGGACCACCCAGGGAACTAATGCCTAAGTGCACCACATGTGCACCAAGGCACAGCCCTGATACCAGCTATGCTGCAGCTGTAACTATAGGACAAACTTATATAATTTAATATTTTATATTTAAATTCCATAGCTCTTGCTACACAAGGCTTCTGGCTCCATTGCAGGAGGCCTGGAAGTCCTGGCATGGTAAACTGTTTTAGAGTCCCAAATGAAGCCCTGGGATGAGAGTCAAAGACCCTGGAAGCAATACACCACCTCTGCACTCTCTTTTAGATCAGTTTTAGTGGCAAACTCGAGACAACTTTTTCTGTCTACATCATTTTACTCCAGGAGTTCCTTGGGGATTGTTTTTAAGACAACCCATTCAGTGTGTTCAAAGGACAAGTTAGGGAAGGGAAGGAGACTATAAACTCATCTGTTAATCTCACCTTCCTTCAGCAGGATGAGCCCTGCCGTGTTGTGCTTAGTAGGCCTATTTCCATGTGCTTATCTGCCCTTGCAGCAATACCGGGAGACAAGATAGCACAAGGTCCTTCCTAAGAGGGCTCACGTGTTGCCTGTCACAGACAGTAGACATCTGTAGGTGGTCTGAGTTCAGGTTTCCTGCCTGTCTCAAGGCTGCAAATTTAAACCATGTCCTGGTCACTGTACCACTGTTGGATTCTGTTTGAAACCCAGCTTTGGATGCAGTGAACTGCCATTGCATTTGGGCTCAGTGCATTGACATGTTTGGATAAAGCATATCAGCTTTTGTTGAGACTCACTGTTTGAGAAAGACAGAGGATTCATGCTTCTCTTTTGATCCTTGGAATTATTCTCAGAAGGTTTTCCCGAATAGAAAAAGTAAATTCAAGGTTCATACTCATTTTCTTGAACTACTACTCTGGCTTCCTAGGCAGCTTTGAAGGGAACACCCCTGTCCAACAGATGGGTGTAGTAGAAAGGAATACAAGATTGTAAATAAAGCAAATTCCCTTTCTGTGCTTTCCTAGCTCGTTGTTTTCTCCCATACATCTTTGCAGACAGCAGGTTTCCCTGTGTTGCCCATGATCACCTTGTCACTAAAATCACCCATGTGGTCAGATACGGACTGGACGAGTGGATGACAAGGGGGGTGGAAAATTAAACTGTTGGTGATCCATGGGCTGGAGTAACTGGCAGCCAGTTACTAGTGGTGTATCTCAGGGATTGCTATTGGGGCCAATATTGTTTAATGTC
Organism: Nipponia nippon; assembly: GCF_047370975.1. NCBI lineage: Eukaryota > Metazoa > Chordata > Aves > Pelecaniformes > Threskiornithidae > Nipponia > Nipponia nippon. The sequence continues at coordinate 14,289,037 of NW_028262290.1, read as the reverse complement.
TTTGTTAATGGGATGGTGGGATAAAGTGCACTCTCAGCAAGTTTGTGGTAAGCAGTCAATGACCTGGAGGGCAAGGCTGCTATTCAGAGGGACCTGGACAGGCTGGCAAAGTGAGCTGACAGGTACTCATGAAGTTCAGCAAATGTCAATGCAAATTCCTGCAACTGGACCAGAATAGCCCACTGCATCAGGCGGGGGCCAACTGATGAGGGCGAAGCTTTGCAGAAAAGACTTGGGGGTCTGGTTGAGCATTGTGTCCTTGCAGCGATGAGCAGTTGTATTACCAAAAATGTAGCTATCCGGAGGGAAGTGATTCTTCCCCCTTTGTTTAGTACCTCTGAGACTGTACCTGCAGCAGTGTGACCAGTTTCGGGCTCCCCAGTGTTAAGACATTAACAAACCAGAGCAAGGCCCATGGAGGGTCACAGAGATGGTCAGGGGCTGGAGCACATGTTGGAGGAGGAGAGGCTGAGACAGCTGAGCTTCTTCAGCCTGGAGAAGGCTTAGGGGGATCTTAATGCTGTTTACAGCTACCTAAAAGGAGGATGTAGAGAAGGCAGAGTCAGGTCCTCCTTAGGGTGCTCAGGGAAGCAATTTGAAATGTGGGAAATTGATATAAGGATATAAGAATTCCTTGATATAAGGGGGAAAAAAATCCCACAAGCGTGATCAAATATTAAAACAGGGGCCCAGAAAGTTTGTGGATCTCCATCCTCATAGATACTGCGATATCAACTGGACACAACCTTGAGCAACTTGTGCTAGCACTAACCCTGCTCTGAGCAGGAGGTTGGACTAGAGACCTCCAGACGTTCTGTGATTTTGTGACTCCGAGTTAGCCGAAGGGAAGATAGGGTCAGAAAAGATCTGTGCTTTCCTAGCCACATCAGTCAGCTTGTTCTTCGCAGACAGCAGGTCAGCAGAGCACACTCCACTGCACATATCAGTTGTGCCTTCTCTATTTTTAGCAAATGCTGGAAAATGAATAAGTGATAGATACAACCATGTTGACTGTCCATCAGCACCGTTTAGTGACCTGGATCTAATCCACCTCCTACTGAAGCCCATTGTAAGATTCTCATCCATATAATGGGATTTGATGCAGGTCCCATGAAAGCAGAAGGATTAAAAAAAGCTGGAGCATTAGAGGCAGAAGTCGTAGTAGCTCAGTACAGAATTATCCCCTGCCCTCTCCCAGCTCTCCATCACATACACACACACTCATCCCCACACATATGCAACCACCTTCGTGGTATCTGCAGTTCTGTACTGTAAATCCTACAGCGCTAAAATTAATTAAAATGGAGATGCATGTTTACTGTCAATAAGAGAATGATACTCTGTTCATTACAGATAAAACTGCTTTAAATCTGCAAGAGTGCCATGGGAAAGCAGGAAGGTTGAGGCTACAAAAGAAATGAAGTGCTCAAAGAATACTGTTTTCAGCAACTTATGTTGTTTCATGATACTCAATTCAGGACAGAGTGTAGCTAGTCAAGTGTGATTAACTTCTGGGATCTGACATCTTATTCTTTTTTGTAGCAAGAACCCGAGTACACAATGTTCACAGGAGAAAACTGATCAATGGACGCGTGCCATCACCTGAAAGAATATGTTCTTTTGATTCTCCACTGCTGCCGAACAAGTGTCTTTTGTTCCTCGAGTAGAAGAGCAATATAAAGGGCTTTGCACAGAATAACATAAAGAAGAAACAGGCCTCATATAACGTTCTCGGCAGGAAAACGACAATTGGGGGAGGGGGTTCGTTAATGCCCAAATCCCTGCTAGAAGCTCAGTGGGGAGGAAGGGAAGAGCAGCAAATATACAAACAATCAGACATTTGTTAGGTGATACGGGACCTACGAGCACATGAGAAGCTGCGCTTTCATTCAGATAGCGCAGTAGAATAAACAGAGTGTGACAGCGAAAGATGAATGGGAAGTTAATTCTATCCGCATTTACAATATTTCAATGGCAATATTTTCTGAACAATGGTCCCTATTGATGCTACAAGTGCTTGTACATTGTGCCTGCTACTTGCTGAACAGACATGACACTATTCGAGCAGCTGTATTCTCTAATTGGAAAAGAGAAGTTTCCAAAAATGATGAAAGGCTGTATCTCATCCGTGCCGAAACTCTTTGGAACCTAACTCATTTTGGTGCCTGATTTTTTTCCCTTGTTTTTTTTTTTTTTTCCCCTTCCTAATTGGGATCTCTGGGAAGATTTGTTCTCTCAAGTGGCAGAGCAACTAGAGGCCAAACCTTAATAACTTCAAGTCTAATACTTCAGTATTTTAATCACAGGCTAGTGCTTATCAGAATAACAAAATAAACAGTAGTTTTGTCTACATTAGAAGGAGTTCGCTGTTATGAGCAGGCCGTTTAGATATACATCTCCTTCGCCTTTATAAACTGTGTCTCCACTAAGAGGATTTGCATGTCTACATGGTACAACTCAACTGGCAAACTTCCCTTGGTGCATACAAGTGCCCTGTACACTTATTCTAAGAAAGCACTTAGCCATGATAAAGTACTTGGGAATTAAAGGGGGAGAAAAAGAAAAGAATTTCAGTTTCCAGTGAAATAACTTATTACTCCTGCTATTAGAGGTCTTTCTATACAGAGATGTGCTGGTTAGGGGTATGAATTCTTCATAGTCTCAAACAACATAGCTCTGCCAGCAAAAACTTTAACCATAGACAAGACAAACCTCTGTCCTGGACTCTGAGCCAAGTTTAACACCATCTGTCTCGCTTAAAGGCCAATGTTTGCATCATTTGGCTACAAAAGCAAATTTACATTAATGCTGCGGATCCTGCCCGTTTGCTTGCTAGCTGTTTGTACACCAAGCTGCTTGATTTTCTCAACCTCCTGTGCTAAAACTGTCCCCCTCCCTGGCCACAGGGACAGCAGGCTGCTCTAAGCAGGCCCAGGTGCCAGCTGACATCTGGAGAAGGTCTAGGTCATTTCTAGTTTGGGATCTAAAAGTCACTGATCAGAGCTCCAACCTCTTCCCTCATCCCTTCCTTTCAATGCAGCCCAGCCCTCCTTGATTTTGAAACCATTGCCTCTAATTTCTTGGGTCCCCAGCTGCTTACACAAGCTCCCTGGAATTCTGTCCCATCTGTGGAGTGCTGTGTTGGTGGTTTAACCCTTGAGGGGCACAGCAGGGAAGGGCAGGAAAGCTTAGGAAGGATTTTCCTAACTATGGAAACATTGTTCTTGAATTACGTCAGAGCAATAGAAAATCCTCTGACCATCCCTTCTGCTTGATCATATATGTTTCTTCTGCCTGTCTCTTAAAAATTTTCCTTGTTGTGGTGGTCCGTACCTTGCTCAGAATAACACTGCGTCTTTTAATCTCCTCTCCTTGGGCAGTGTCCACCTGTGTAGCTCCTCTGGAAAAGCACTATAGCAATAACAGAATGGGGGCTAAGGCATGTCACGTTGCTGCAGATGAAAACCTGAAAATTAAGAGGAATAACTGTCATTTTCCACCTTCACTGTGACTCTGTCATCATCTTTAATCAGTAATATATTTTATAATGCTTTAGATTTCCAACACAATGAATGGTGGATTCTCACAACAACCATAGGGATTAGTTACAGAGATATTATTATCTCTGAACTAGATGGAAAGAAATGATCTTGTAGCGAGAGGACACCTCTACAAACCAAAAAGATATTGCTTTGATTCAGAGAGGTCTGAGACTGTGGACTAGTAATTTAATTTCCATGCTTCAATTTCTCCATCTTATTGAAACAGGAACACCAGTATTCATCTGCCGTGGAGGGGCATTCTGATGAGGATGAGCAGGGTAGTGCAGGGCTTTTACAGCGGGAAGCACGAGCACAAAATAAAATTAAAATTTAAGAGATGAAGAAAAATGGCAGGTGCAGAAAGGCTGAGCAGCTCGCTGAGGTCTGTGCAGCAAACCATCTGCGGAGGCAGGATCAGAAAGTAAGAGCTGCCAGCTGCCGCTCCGAATGCAAGCAGCTTCTGGCTAAAACCACTTCGCAGAGCCTCTGGAGAATAAAAGTACAGATTTTTTTCCCCGGGTTTGTTATTTTGTAGATATTATTACAGATCACGCCCTACCTAGCAGTGCAACCCTGGGCCGTGTGGCTGGTGACATTTTGTAGTGGTGGATGCCATGGTTAGCGAAATGCCTCTTAGTGAAGTGAAAGGAATATCGCTGGTTGACCTTTTGGTTGAGACATCTGTCCCAGACTACTGCGTAAGTTGGTCAAAAGACAGTCACATGCTTTTCTTCCCCTTTTTCATACTTTTACAGGGCAGAAAATCCTGCAACCTCCAAGAGATTAAAAATATTGTATTAAATGCTTTGCAGGGGTCGTTTCTTGCATTATTAAGCCAGAACCAGGAAAGGCCCTAACTTTCACAAAGAGCTGAAGAAAGGGAGAAGACAAACTGAAAGACAGGACAGAGCAGGTTATTAGCGGTATCCCACAAGCAGATGTCCTGAGGGATTATGGAGGCGCTGGGCCGGAGTCAGCTGCCATGCCTCCACAGACTCCCCTTGCAGCCCAAGCTCCAAGGCTTGGTTTTGCAGCTGGGTTCAGTGTTAAATCTGGATAAGGCCAATCACTTCCACTGATCCCAGAGGCAGTGACCTCTGCTTCTGCTGCTTGCAACAGATGAAACTTTTTGGTGAAACTTCCCTTTTTTTTTTTTCCTTTTTCCTTTTTTTTTTTTTTTTCTCCCACTTCAGATCAGCGGCCGCTCTTTGGTTCAGCCATGTGTCCTTTTCTGTCTCTTTAAAAAAATAAAGGCATTGGGCTTATATATCTTCTATAATGAATTCAGGGGGTTGAAGGATATTGGCTCAGCTGGAGTTTTGCACAGAGTTCTGTACTGCAGTTTGTGCTGCGACAGCCTTAAACTGCTCCAGCGTCTGCCTTGGATATATTCTCATTTTTTGCTCAGAAATCCAAGTCAGCACTGAGATGAACTCGTGCACGTAAAAGGCAGGTATTTAAGTGCCATCCTGATTTCATGTCCAAGTTGTCTGTACAGGGATACAAATGTAATCACTGTAATTTTGGTGATTTCTAAGCAGGCTTTTGGAAGCCCGTCTTTGGCTGGGGTTAATCGGGAGGCTCCAGGTGGCTGCTGTCGCTCGGGCTGTGCACTTTTCATGGCCATTTCTGAAAAGAGACTTTTGTGTGTGGATGTGTGCATGAGAAAGACTGCAGCCTGAGTCTTAATTCATGTTGGTGACAAAATCAAACCTGTTTTGAATAGAAATAGTAAAAGTTTGCAGTCGTTAGGTTTTCCAATCAGGGAAGGAATCAATATCACGTATCTTAGGTGACCTAGGGCAGAGCTTGAAGACCAGAATAAATGTTCAGTCTGCAAGCAACTCACAGGCTCGAATGTGCTCAAACAAATTTGCTTAGACAAGCTATTTACATAGCCTTTGGTAGACAACAAACATAAACACTGCTGCCTGTTTGCAGAAAAGAAATGTGAGACTGTCCAGAGGAGAGCCATGAAGATGGTGAAGGGTTTAGAGGGGAAGCCACATGAGGAATGGCTGAAGTCACTTGGTCTGTTCAGCCTGGAGAAGAGGGCACTGAGGGGAAACCTCATTGTGATCTACAGCTTCCTCACAAGGGGAAGAGGAGGGCAGGCACTGATCTCTTTTCCCTGGCGACCAGTGATAGGACCCGAGGGAACAGCAGGAAGGTATGCCAGGGGAGGTTTAGGCTGGACGTTAGGAAAAGGTTCTTCACCCAGAGGGTGGTGGAGCACTGGAACAGGCTTCCCTGGGAGGCAGTCACGGCGCCAAGCCTGGCAATATTCAAGAAGCATTTGGACAACGCCCTCAGACATGTGGTGTGAATTTTGGGGTTGTCCTATGCAGGAACAGGAGTTGCGCTCGATGATCCTTGTGGGTCCTTTACAACTCAGGACATTCTATGATTCTATGATTCTAAATTCCCCTGCTGGTTTTTTTTTTACTGTGAGGTGTTCATCAGGAGATATTCCTTCATTTCCAGATTGTTTTCTTTATGAAAAATATATCCTCTGTGTGGTCACTTCAAATGTACATCAGACCAGAGATCATTCAAATGATCTTCTAATGCTTCTAGATGATATTCTGAGGATGTGATATGACAGCTAAGGAAGCTCATGTGTTCTGTGAAACATGGGAAATATAAATTCATTTTTCTCCCAAAGGCCTATACACAGCTGGTAGTGATTTTTCAAAGGTTGGCTCTGAACTTGTTTGAACTGTTTTTTCAGCCTGAAGAGTAGAAAGACAGTAATAGGAAAGAAGTGGCACTAATAACGCAACATCAGTTCTTTTCTTCTTTCTCCTTCGCTTCAATATGCAAAGTCTGATAGTTGCTGAAATATATTCAGTCCTGAAGGACAAAAATGGGGAGCTGGAAAAAAACAAGGATGTTGAGTGGCTGAATAGGAATATTGACAGTTGCTGTGAATTTTCTGAACTGTTTCCCATCTCAGAGTTTTCACTTCCAAAGCGAAGACAAATTATTCACTGCTTCACAGGTATTTCAATAGATCACTTCACTGATGAGTGGATATGCAACTAAGCTCATGCTAAAGCACTCATTAGCCATAACACCTATAGCTCTTTAATTATACGGATGGAACATGACAATCAACTATATGAGTTAATCATTGAAAACTGCCTGCCATTAATTCCTCACTGTTTGGGAGCTAAAGCTTGCAGGCTGAAAACCTGTAGTCTTTACTCAGCCAAAACTCTCAGTGAGAACAACGTGGACTTTGCCAGACAGGGTCAAGTCAAAGTGAATGGGTGTTTTGCCTGAGCTAAGAAATAAATGCATTTTGTCTTAGTTCAGACCTTTCCCTTCCCCTCAATGCTGTACAAAATCCCATCAGTCAGACTGGGCTGCTGCAGGGAGTTTTTGCAGTGGGGCCATTGAAATTGTCTGAACCAGCACTAAATTATAAGCCTACAGTGCATAGCAATTTCCATGGGTAGCATATCCCTTTTCATGCAGCATGCCTTTCTGAGTTTTCCCCTCCCCGGTGAAGATCCCCTCTGCATAGAAGATCCCAGGGTTGGAAAAGGGATTTGACTTTCAGCTGCCCCGTTCTGTTCTTCAGGCTGGAGAAGTCGTCTGCTTCCAGAGAAGATGCTTCTGTTGCCTAACTGCTCGTGGGTCTTACGAACAGAATGGCTGCTTGCTGCCCAGGTGCTTAATTAATAAATACATATGAATTTAGTACAAATTCAAGGTTTTTCTTCTGAAATGGCTACGCGTAGCGTCAGTCTGTATTGAAGTGGCTTCTCTTTGCCACATGCTCCTTGCACTTTCTTTTGCATCTGAGGCACCTTTCCCCATACAGTCCTGCCTGACAGCTTTGTCAAAATGTGAGCTGGTTTTGTGCAATGGGCAAATGTTTATGAAGAACAGGACTGGCAATTGAAATCATTTGTTCCATTTACCTAAACTAGTTTTTGAATCTTAAATTGCCAAGAATAAAAAAAAGCTCATACAATCAAATAAAAATAAAACCCAGGGTAAAACTAGTAGATTAGAACAGCAATAATTATCCTACAACAGTTAAAAAACCCCCACTATAAAAACCCTTTAAACTTGGATTTTTTTCATTAGCATCACTCACCAATGCTTTGTTCATTGCTGACATTATTTGAATTTGTATTCTGTACTGCAAGCAGCTTTTGTGTAGTTTTGTTTCTTTCTTGGTGCCATCTCAGCAGAACAAAACATTTCCATTAGCAAACTTGGGGATAAATGATATCCTGACATATAGCCATGGCCTTCTAAGAAGGAGGGAACAGCTTTCTCTGAAAAAGGGTGGAAGCCCAAAGAAGTCATAGAATCATAGAATACCTCCCATTGGAAGACACCCATAAGGATCATTGAGTCCAGCTCCCTGCTCCTCACAGGACTAAAATCAAACATCTAACAGTGTCGTCCAGGCACTCCTTGAACTCTGACAGGCTTGGGGCTGTGAGCTTCTGAGATGAGAAGCAAAGCGTTGCTGTACGTGACAGAGCTCAGCATTGTAAGGTGATGACTTAACTGGCTCTGGCCCAGCAAAGGTCCAGCATGTGTTGGGCTGTCAACACTGGAGGAGCTCTGACATCAGTTAGGTTGGTCCTCTACTGAGGGCTGAGTTGAGCTTGGGCGCATTTTCTGGTGGAGTGGACAAAGGCAGGGAACTGGAGCTGTTGGCTGAGTCATTGCATCACTTGTAGTTTTTACATTTTAGGACTTCATTTTCATACCTCCTTTCACATAAAATCAGCCCCATCACTGTCCTGAGCAGCCTGTTGAACTGGAGCTGGAACATCTCATTCTAGGGGGACTGAGCCCTTTTCTGCTTCTCTGATACTGCATGGGCTTGTTATTTTGCATGTTGGACTTGCTCAGGAGGTCAATTCAACCTGAGTTGAATTTCACATCAAACCACAGTTTTAGGTATTAAAACAATTGCTTTACTTGACACGGCTCTGGCTGAAAGCTGTAAGGGCTGCATTAATGCGCAAGTCGACATTGAACCTCAGCCTTATGATTCCTTCATTTGGTCCCCACCAGCCATGCCTCATCACCATCAAGGGGGCTGGTTGGTTATTATCTCCACACCATGAATTTGTTACAGCACTGACAGCCTAAAGTGGGGTTCCCCAAGGTGAGGGCGGTAAACCAAAACAGAAACCCAAGGAAGAAGGAGCTGAGGTAGGGCTGGAGCTGGTGCAGAGTTAGAGACCTGGACGAGGGCTGGAGCAGCAGCATGGAGCTGACCTATGAGGAGGTCTGGAGAAGATGACAAGAACGAAAGCAGAGCTAGAGCTGATGGCTGCTCTGGCTCAAAGAGAGGGATGAATCCTGAACAGGTGCCTTGCTGTGGTCAGGGCTGTGCATAGCAAGCCTGCAGGCAGCCTGATTCCTGACCGCACCTGACCGTGGATCCTCCTTGGTGGCCTGGGTGACAACGTGACTGTCACCAGCTGAGAGGGTGGAGGGCAGTGGAGAGAGGTGGTAGAGCTGCTTCCACAGTTCAACCACCCTGAAGAGACTACCCAAATTAATAGTAGGTTTTTCATAACTTCAGCAGGACTGGAATCAGGTTATTGTTTTCTAGCTCCTTGGAAGGCAGGTAAGCTGCTGAGAAAACATGGTGTGGGGACACATGGTAGTATTGCTGCTGGATAAGGATAGTGTGACTATTCATTCCTTTCTCACTAACACATGACAAGGCCATAATTATCTATTTCAAGGCAAACACGGCAGATGCTGTTATTATCACATCAGAGGATCGTTCGGTTATTACTGTTTGCATTGCAGTAGTGCCTGGAGGCCCAAACTGTGTTGAAACACCTATTTGCTATGCACGGGACATACTTTTAGGGAGACCGTCCCTGCCTGGAAGAGCTGCTTCTGCACACACAAAGCTGATCACACTGCACTGGAGCAGAGAGAAAATGCGTGGTTTACCCAAAGTTGTAACTCAGGAAGTCCTTGATGGAGCTGTAAATTGCTCTAAGGACAGACTTATCACTCAAGCAAGGTGGAGACACAGCAGATCTGATCAGCTGATATTTTGGTTTTGAGTCTAGGAAGAAAATGTGGTATATGCCCAGAACAAGCTACGTTAAATGGGGTGGTGGAAGTGTCAATTCCACTCGTTAAGAAAGCAGACTGATCATGGGAGGCTTAAGGATTTTTGCAGACTTCTTTGCTAATGATCGCTTTAATTACTTGCTGTAAGTCATCTGGAATGAAAATATCACCATACTCATTTCAAGAAGAAAGGTTTTGTAATGCTGTACAATATGTATAGATTTAGGGCTCTGTGGATTATATTTGGCAATTTCAGACATGCAAAGTTACTAATCCACACTTCGTCTATGAAAAATAAAAAGAAGCAGCGAGGCAGGCTGATGCCCTGGGGACGGCCGGGGAATTCCACACATGCCTGTCTTCTGCAACTTGTCCAGGGAGCAAACATTAACATCGGTGTTGCAAGAGTTACAGGCAGACCAAAGGGACACACTTGCAGCAAAGCATAGGTGGTTTCACCAGGTACTTCCCTATGTTTTCACCTCACGGTTATTTTTTTTTTTTTGCATTTCTGTTCTTTTAGTTTCCTGGTGTTTAAAAGTATGTATTTGTCACATTTAATTCTATTTTCCTGTAATAGCTTCATCCACAGAGAATTCTCTTGGAGAACAGCCCAGAGATTTTTCTGTTTCTTCTTATGTCTTTATTTTCCCTGCATCTGCTATTACATCATTTATATGGGTTACATCCATATAATTTTAGCTTTTATGTCAGACTTATAATGCCATAGTCAGGCTGTCAAAATGGCTAAGTCCTGAGGATTTTATTCAGGCAGAATTTGCACTGAATCATCTGTGATTGCTTCAATAAGTTGAATGTTGTAATATTTCTAGTAGGTAGGACAAACTAATATAGATATATTATATTATTATAGATATATTCCTGCAACTCAGTGATAGATCCTGGAATCTCGTATCAAATATTTAATTGGTTTAAGTTTCTTGTTTGTACTTCAGTTGCCTTTTCAAGGTCACTGGGCTCCACCCATATGTACTTTTTTTGTTTTTCTGTCTGTCCCCCCCATCCATCACCTGGGGCTTCTTTAGCCCTAAATCCCACCTGGGGCTCAGTGCTTGAAATTTGGTAAGATTGTGTAGCAAAACACAAAAAAGAGGCAGGAGGATTATACTAGATTTACAGAACCCTTGTAACTACTGTTGCATATTTGAAGATCCTGCCATTGAGTAGGAGTTGCTCGAGGGCAAGATCCTGCAGTGCCTACAGGTAACAAGTCACAGTTTCTGAAAACTGTGATTTTTTTCTCCACCCTTCCCTTGTCTTTCTCCCTGTCCTTCTTCCTCTTTCTGAATCTCTCTCTCAGTGGGAATTATTTGTTCAGCAAGTTGAGAAAAGATTAGGGATACTCATACCTCTACACCCCAAAATTAATTAAGCGGAATAAAGCCAATTACAGATTTAATATTTCTTGCTCAGTCTCCACCTATCCCCCTGTTTTCATGTGTGATTAACCTATTCAACTTTTCAATTTCTTTCTCAGCCCCCTCCTTCCCGACTTAACTGGAATTATTCGTAGCAAAGCATGAAGTTTGTCAGCGGATGAATTACATCAGTGTCGCTGCCAGACTGTTCACAGTACCTTTATTCAAAAGTCTCACTTCATAAAATAAGTGAGGTGTCATGTTGGGGTGTATCTGAAAACCAAGCCACAGGTAGGTTTTATGGATAACATGACTGTTGTGTGACATCCTGTCTTTCTGGTGAGCCCTCTGACCACCTGGCTGCTGTGTGTTACAGGGGACACCACCTCCTCCGGCATCCGTCTTCTTTTAAAAGAGAGCGGTGACCGTCAGCGCTATACGCATGCAGCCTGAGATATGGGAGAACAACACCCAGTAGGGCTTTTTAGGAGAAATGCCTGGTTGATGGACCATGGTGTCAGCAGGCTCTGGGCTGCCCAGGTTGGGGGGATCCCACCCACCTGCAGACTTAGGAAAAGTATCAGCTGGGCCTTTGGGATTAGTGCTCTGCATCCCACCTCTGAATTTCTCCCCACCTCTCATTCATGTAGCCTCAGTTAGTTATTGAACTTGGTCCTAGCAGTTTCCTGAGAAGATGGATTATTTGTAAAAGCAGTTGCAAATTACAGGAGATTAGAAAGGGATTAGGAACTCTGCTGGGCAAGTGCATCACGCAAATGGTATTTGAAGTGATGAAGAAATGAACATAGGCACTCTGGGTTGATTGGTTCCTTTTTCATGTCCCTACGCAAGTAGGTGTTAGTGACAATGTTAGAAGAGCCTGGCTGGGTCACAGATTTGATAGAACAGCAAATCCTTTAAGATGTAGGGTCAAATGCAGCTCAAATTGGCACACCAGGTGATTCCACTCCATGTCAATGATATGAAATAGCTGGATTTCATCCTTAATATATCTCAGCAGTGTTTGCTGCTAAGGGATATACGCTGTCAAATAACTTCTGGGAGGCACCCATCCTCTCAGAGACAGGAGCTGAGGAGGGCTCAAATTACAGATCTGCCCACCAGGAACAGTGTCTCCTTGAACACATATCCCACAGCAAGCAAATCTCCTGCTGCTGGGGTGGTGCAGTTCTAGTGGCTCCTTGGATAAAGCAAAGCAAAGGAACAGAAAAGGAGAAAGGAGAATAACACAAAAAGGCAGAAGCGGTACACCTTTTTCTGTCCTTTTTGGAGAGGAATTGTGAGACGACAGATAAGATTTGAAAGGAAGACTGTTGCCCACAGCGTCATTGCTCTTGGGGCATAGGCGCGTGATCCCTTGCAGCTAGATACCACTTCCCTGCTGGGCAGGGGACAAATTGCGGAACAGGACTAAGTGCTGCAAAGAGTTTTTCTGTCTGGCACTGCAATTAGTTGCGTAATTTGTAGCTGTTTGCACAGACACACTCTATCCACTGCTCTCTGCATGCTCATTTGTTAATGGGAATCATTGGGCAGGGTTATTTCCTATTACATGTCATCTTTGCTATCTCTCTGACTCATACTTGTTCCGCTGTGCCTGAATCCACTGTATGACACTAGAACACCAAGGGTGGTCATTTCCTTTGGTACCAGAGGAATCCATTCCAGCGAGTAGCCAGGTTGAGTTATCAGTCTGGATAGCTTCAAATGGATCGTAATCAAGTCTTCAAATTCCAGGGACCTCATTTCTCACACAGTTAGACTATTCTGATACTTATTCACATGGTCACGTCAGAGGGACACCTCTGATCATTTGAGTGAGAACAAGACTGTTACATCCACTTTATAGCAGTATATAAAATCCTTCATCAACAGGTGAGTGAGTTACAGAAGCAGATGATTAAATGCATGTCATTCTTATCCATATATGAAATTGAGACTTTGGTGCTTAAAATTATCATAGAATCATAGAACCATAGAATACCAAGTTGGAAGGGACCTCAAGGATCATCTGGTCCAACCTTTCTAGCACAATCTAGATGAGATGCGCCAGCACCATGTCCAGCTGAGTCTTAAAAGTGTTCAGCGTAGCAGAGTCAACCACTTCCCTGGGGAGATTGTTCCAATGATTGACTGTTCTCATTGTGAAAAATTTACCTCTCGTGTCCAATAGGAATCTCCCTCGCAATAACTTGTACCCGTTACCCCTTGTCCTCACCATGTCACTCCTTGTAAAAAGGGAGTCTCCATCTTCTTTGTAGCTCCCCTTTAAGCACTGGTACGTGGTGATGAGATCACCTCTTAGCCTCCTTTTCTCAAGGCTGAACAAACCCAGCTCTCTCAGCCTATCCTCATACAGCAGGCTTCCCAGACCCTTGATCATCTTGGTGGCCCTTCTCTGGACCCCTCCAGCCTGTCCACATCTTTTTTGTGTAACGGGGACCAGAACTGTACACAGTATTCCAGCGGTGGCCTGACAAGCACTGAGTAGAGAGGGATAATGACTTCTTTATCTCTGCTGGTGATGCCCTTTTTGATGCAACCCAGCATCCTATTGGCCTTCTTGGCTGCAGCAGCACACTGTTCACTCATGTTGAGCTTCTTGTCCACCAGGACCCCCAGGTCCCTTTCCATGGAGCTGCTCTCTAGCCAGGTGGATCCCAGTCTGAGCTGCACTCCTGGATTATGTTTTCCCAGGTGCAAGACCTTACACTTGTCCTTGTTAAGCTTCCTAAGGTTCTTAGCCCACTCTTCCAGCCTATCCAGCTCTTCCTGCAGGATGGCTCTCCCTTCCAGAATGTCTACTTCCCCACTCAATTTGGTGTCATCTGCAAACTTCATCAGGCTACACTTGATCCCGTTATCCAGATCGCTTATGAAGATATTGAATAGCGTTGGGCCCAATATCAATCCCTGGGGGACCCCCACTTGTGACGGGTTGCCAGTTTGAAAAAGAGTCATTTACCACCACCCTTTTGGTGTGGCCCATCAGCCAATTCCTCACCCACTGCACAGACCACTTGTCCAGGCCATAATGCATCAGTTTCTCCAGGAGGAGGCCGTGGGGAAGCGTATCAAAAGCTTTGGAGAAGTCCAAGTAGACAACGTCGACCGCTTGCCTCATGTCAACCGAGCAGGTCACTTTATCATAGAAGGCCACCAGATTTGTCAGGCACAATCTGCCCTTGGTGAAGCCGTGTTGGCTTTTCCCAATCGCATGCTTCATTTGACTCATGATGGCCCCCAGAAGGATCCATTCCACGACTTTCCCAGGGATTGAAGTAAGACTGATGGGCCTATAATTACCCGGATCCTCCCTTGAGCCCTTCTTACAGATAGGGGTAACATTTGCCTTCCTCCAGTCCTCTGGGACATCCCCTGATCTCCACGACTTCTCAAAGATTATAGAGAGTGGCCCTGCAATGACATCAGCCAGCTCTCTGAACACCCTCAGGTGGATGGCGTCAGGGCCCATTGATTTGTAGGGGTCAAGCTCCTGTAATAATTCACATACTAACTCCTTCATCACTGATGGTGGGACCCATTTAAATACTATGGTAATTTGGGGTCTAGGATTTTAGGGTATATTATTTTGCAGAGGGTGAGGCAAAATGAGGGCCAGGGTACCGTAAGCAGGGATAGACCCCATCAGGGTCTCGGGTTCAAATGCTGCTCCACATTAACATACACAAAACCACTTCTTCTGCTTCTTAAAGGTTTGTGCTTATGATTCCTGTCCCCTTTATTGGTGATAAATTATAACAAAAATAGCCTATGAGTTTATATTTAGGTGCTTCCATAAGGATCTGCTAGGCTAAATTTGTCTGTGGCAAATTACTTTATTTGGCCATTTGGCCCTGAGAGGCTCATCCCTCATGCTTTCCCACCAACTCTATTTTCTTAGTTCTTACAGGAAAGGAAAGAGTTAAAATCTCCTCCATATAGAAGAGGACAGAAAGAGAAGTAATTTGAATATTCACCTCAGTTTTCCTGGTAAGGAACAGGAAAGAGTAACAAGTTCTCTTTTAGCTGCAAGCACTTTGTTGCCCTTGCTAATACTTTCAGTCAATGAACCTTAAGACACTGTGTAACCAGGAACAGAACATGCCACCAGCAGATGCTTAACTTTTTTGCACCGAGTTAATAGCCAGGCAAACTGAAGCAGAGCCAGGGGGTGAAAGAGGACCAGCACCCAAGTTTCCTCACTCCTTCCTCATGCACTATCACTATGTTAGTGTTTTCATTGTCAAAAATGAATATAATCTCCATTTGAGGCACCTGACGCAATAGAGGATAGACAATTCTATAGTTGTAAAGGGTCATCTAGGTGAAAAATGAAAGGACATTTAAAAATGCAGATTGATATTAAGTAATACTAAAAAAATATCTATAGACATTCTTTCTCATTTTGAAGATTTGGTATCATTGTGCACATTGTTAAGATGTTCACAAAAACAAGTTTGAAATTAGTGGGCACAGGCTCCTTGAAAAATTCTTCTACCCCTAAAGTTTTAGAGAGAAAATGTCCAGCAATAGCCCTGCTGAGTGTAATGGCTGCCTGCTGCACAGCTGAGAAGAGACTGGTGCTGACAGCACAGAAACGACAGCACGTGGGTACCTGCTCCAGATGCTCTTCCTTCATCGTTCAGCCCCTGAGTCTTATGTACAGTGTCATATTCATTGGAGTGATTCTAAAACAGAGTGAACAACTGACATAACCAGCTGAATAAGCTCAGTAAAGACACTGGTACACACAAATTTAAATTTGCAGTGATTAAGCTGAATGTTAGTCTTAGATCCATGTGTTTCAAATAGGCTGAGCTGCTCTTCTTCCTATTGAAGTTGGTCGTGGAGTGGCTCTCGATGGACTGGGTAAATTCATGGCTAGGAGCCTCCTCGAGGTGCTTAGGGAAGGTCAGCTCTGGGGGCTTGGATATGCTGGGCTAATTTTTGATCACTGTAAATCAATGGGCTGGCACTGCTGTCGTTACAGAGAAGGAGCTTTGGATCCGGATTTTATTTCCTTTGCTAGCAGAGCCTTTTCTGGCTGCCTCAGCAAATGCCTATGATATAGCCAACAAGTGGGGCTTTATGGCAAAAGGGTGCTGCTTCCCTGTCTCTGAGATCACTGAGTTTCAAATGGCTGATTGCCCCTAGCACTATAGTTTTCATCCAGATCGTTTGTCCCTGCAAGAGGTTTAATTTATTGGAATTAATTTCATGCAGCTGCTGGAATACATCAAAGTGCAGCGAGCAGGACTTGAGCAAACTCAGCCCCCACAGTGCCTGTCAGGAGCAAAGCTGCCATCTGTCTCCCTGACGAGCTGCATTAAGTTTTTTTGCCCAAGAAATCTGTGCATTTTGTTTCAGTCTCAGATGCTGCTCCTCAAAGATGCTCTCTTTAAGCAGCTAATGTCCGACGACAGTAGGCCCTGGGGTAATCACTGCCGGTAAAAATACAGTAGAGCTGCAGCTTAGGTTTAAAGCTCACCTCTGCAGTAAGGTGGGAGGAAACCTGCTGTAGCTGATGGCAGAGCAGGTGGGATTATGTGGCTGCTTTAAAGGCTTCACACACTGCTGGGCCAAAACATTTTGAGGTCAGTTCTCCACTGAACCTTACACAGTCATTTTCTCCAGGGCAAGGTGGTATATAACATTGTCTGATGGGAGAAGGACAGTCTCCAGCCATACTGCAGAAATGAGAGCCACTCATACAAGGCAAAGGAGAATCTCACTTCCAGTGGTACTTTTGCCCTGTTCTCTCAGCATTTGAGTATTTGTTGATGATTTTGTGGTTTTTGATCTAACCAGAAATTAAAGTTGTGCTAGTTCAGTTCAAATCAGTGCAAAGGTATGTAACTGCAGCAGTGGGAGCCCTGTGCATGCACTAAGCTCTCAGGTACATGGTGCCTTAGCTCAGGAAGGCTCAAACATCTTCCTGCATCACTCAAATAGTGAGGCCAGACGAACAGTTTGGAAACATGTGGTGGTCCTGCCTCCGAGCTGTGCTCCACTGAGTGATGGCGTGACATTGCTAAGCCACTGCAGGACAACGTGTCTTTGCTTCACATCTGCTGAAGGCTTTGCTGGGAACCAGCAGCTTCGACGGTGGGAAACATGAGTTGTTCAGCACTTTACTGTAGGAGCAGAATTGGCTGCTTGGCCATACCACAATGAAATAGAAATATATATATTTCTCTTTTTACAGCTGCAGAGCTGTTTGCATGGATTGAGCTTTAACTGGTACAATGTTATGGATGGAAAATCCTATAGGCTTTAGACATTCTGGGGAGAGAGGGAAGGAATTGTCACTCATGCATTTGTGTAGAGCTCAGCCCATGGAGTCCTGACATAATGGGGACATCTAGATATCACTGCAGTATAAATGATAATAGAAATGCAATGTCCTACTAAGATTAACAGTAATGAGGTAGAAGGAAAATGACTACTTCAATGCTATGATAATAGCATTTCGTGATATACAGGCATTATAGTTTAACAAATAGGTAGTCAGTTGTAAAACAGAGTAATCAGGAATCAAAGTGCTCATTCTAGAATGTTTTTACAGCACACTCTGATTGTTACAATGTACACTGTGCACTGTGCTCCAGCCAGTGGGAGGAAGAGGTCCAGTACGTCCTTAGACTGAGACAACGCTTCTCTGTGCTTCTCCCCTTTCCTTGTTGAGATGCAAACCCCTGTCTGTGTGTTTTAGGGTATATGGTTAGCACTGAGATAAGAAAGAAGTTAGGAGCATATATGTTTAGTTTTTCCCTTCAAACTGGCATCAAGAGCATAAGAGCATAGGAAGGGGAGGGACCTTGTGTGCTTCTGCATCCAGTCCTCTCCAGCTGCAGGCTGTTGCTTTAGCTAGTTCCCTCCTTAATGGATGAAGTCCTGTCTTGGGATTTTTATCTGTCATCCCTTTTTGGGGTTGTTTCGGACCCCCACTTCCTTAATGAGTAGAATCCTTCATCTATTTTCCAGCCTAAATTTATTCATGGACAGATAGTTCATAACCATTTGCTCTTCTGCCAACATATTCTTTTCATTAAACAGTTCTTTCCCTCCTCTGGCAATTAACCTCCTGATGTATTTATACAGAGCAATCATATAATCTCTGTCTCTATTTGTCCAAGCTTTTCTAGGTCCCCTGGTACTGTTAACTTTCAGTTACCAAATATGTGAAATAATTGAAGGTCCTGTGGGGGAAGACATTGCCCAGCTCTCTGAGAGCCATATCATGGCACCTGATGAGCTGGGACATGGGAAGGAGGATACAGCTCACACACCCGTCTACTGAGCCTCCATGGGTACTCCAAAATGTGCCCCAAACTTGGGATTTGGGTTTGGAGACCAAAATCCA
This sequence comes from Nipponia nippon, assembly GCF_047370975.1. Lineage (NCBI taxonomy): Eukaryota > Metazoa > Chordata > Aves > Pelecaniformes > Threskiornithidae > Nipponia > Nipponia nippon. The sequence continues at coordinate 14,270,657 of NW_028262290.1, read as the reverse complement.
TGTTTATCCAATGTCAGTGACTGGAAAGAAACTTCTACCCACTGGAGAAACAAGGACTTTTGCAAAGATCTCCCAGAAAATGTAGATTTTCCACTAGATGTTGCCTCCTGGAAATTTTGTTTACCTCATACTGCAGGTTTTTATTTGTCACTACGGAGCCTGTCTGAAGGAAGATATTCTTGTGTGGCATCCTGCCTTCCTGGGTCTGCATTCAATATGCCAAGACTTACTATATGGGTCTTTCTTGGACGGTGGCTTTTCCTGGATTGTGTGGTTGGCTGGTATGCACAGATAAGGTAATCGCCACTGCCATTGCAAGGAAAAACAAAACTGCTGCAAAGCAGGATGACTGGAAATCTACTTTCTATTCTTGCTCATTTTTGTTAGTTTAGCAGCTGATTCACTTTCTGCTGGCTGCCTTTGGGAGACAGCTCAGTGCTGGAACTGCTTGCTCCAAATCCCTCGGAGTTACTGGACTGCCCATCTGATTGGCCCAAATGCTGGAGCCAAACTAAACTCCGGCAAAAAAAACCCAAAATAATATCCAGCTGAGCAGGTTTTTCACAAGTAAATCCATCCACCTTTCCTTTTTCATAATCCTTTCCCTATCTGTAATCCATTATTTTTCAGAAATGAAACTGGTGGTTTGCTTGCTGAGGACAGTGCTTTGTGGAGGAAGGTCAGCTGAGCTGAGAAGGTGGTGCCACATACTGAATTTTGCACTGGGGAGTGTGCAGAACATGTCCCACTGTCCTGAAACACAGGCACAAACTTTTTCTGGTGCCATGGGGTCTTCAGGTTCCCAGTTGCACAGATGGGAAATTAATGAGCATTGCAGGAGAGTGAAGCAATAAGAAGGTGCCTTTATTCTGAAGTTTTCTCTGTCATTAAGGCTGCAGCTTCAAACAAATCACCATATTTTGGTCATGTTGTTTGTCTCTGTTGCTCTGCTGAGTCACACCAACCTTTCAGTTTCCTTCCCAAAGACTCCCATATACAAAGTCCTTCTGTGCCGCACCCACAAGGCATGACTTTTTCTGGCTAAGATGAGCTGTTGCTTTCCTACTCCAAATGCTTTGCACAGTCATCTGTGAAAAGAAATGTTGAAAACTGTGTGACCCTCAGGAGTTTCCATTTGTAGCTGGCTCCATCTTTAAACTGTTCCCTTTCTGCCTCACCATTGCACACGAAGCATCTGAGAAAATGTGGGAGCATTGGAGAGTTGTTCAGCTGCCTTGATACCAGTATCCAGTGCTTCTGGCTGTGGAGGAGGAGGCAGATGGTTCGCATGTGGTGTTTACAGCAGTCTTTCAGGGATGCAACCACTGCACACTGTGGAGGATGTGTTTTGGGATGCTCTGTATGGAAGCAAGTCATGGCAATGAGCACACCAAGGCATCACATAGTCAAAATACAGGCCATATCCTCATGCGAGCAGATATTCTCACATCAGGCTAAATTCTACTTTGAAATACTTTGCTTGGCTCCTAGTGGAGTTGCACCCAGGACCAGTTCAGTCTTCAGCAAAGGAAGCCCTGCCAAGAGGGATGGTAGCAGGCGTGACACAACGAACGCGGGAAGGAGCAGCTGTGCCACCACTGCCTCTACGTGGCAGGCAAAGAAGGCCAGGTTTGCTGGGAGCCAGTGAGGGTCAGCTCCTGATGGAGGGGCTGGATTCAGGAAGAGCTGGCTGGAGAGCAGGGAAAGATGGACTTATCCCAGTGGGCACCCAAAACATCCCCAGCTCTGAATACCCAGCAGAGCTACCTTCTCCACAGCCTCCCTTTCCCTTCACAGTCTGGGAATCAGCTCTGCTGTCACTAATAAAATAAATTTGGGGGCTCTCTTGAGGATAAGGACTGCATATATTTATCCTTATGGCTGGGAAAAATCAACTATTGCTACATGGCTGGAAAGCCTTGAGACAGCTCTGATTGTCCCAGAGCAGCCAGGAGTAGGATTTATCATGGGATCTTCTTTGAGAAAGGGTGGGATCCCTGGGAGAGAAGGTAAATGACATATCTTTACAATGAATGTGACATGGCTTTTCTGTTCTTTCGCTTTTGTGAGTCAAATCATTCAAATATCAGCATTTGCACAGCCAGATTGTCCCAAGAGCAGCAGAACTAATGGCAAACCATTTTCTAAGGGTTTGTGTTTTGAGGCTAAACTTCTGTGGGAATTGCCCAGTTTCTGAAAGGAGCCGAGATCACAGTATTGTCCTTCTCTCGGTGGGGCTATTAATGAGGTCTCTCCCCTCTCTCTGATTACTTAGTACTTCTACAGAACTTGCCAGAAGCTTAATAATGTTGAGACCTTTATCCCTCTACTAAATTTGGCTGCTGTGAGCCAAAAGATTCAAAAAATATTTGGGAGGAGCTGACTGTTCAACAAACACAAATCAATGACATAATTCAGCTGGAAATTGGGCCAAAAGAGCACTGAGGAATGGTGGGGAATTTAGCCAACTCACTAATGATGTTCACGATCACGGTTGGTCCCAGGTGAGAAAACACAGGTGGGATCTTTTACATGCAAATTGCCCCAGCAAGGCAGAAAAGACTTGAAAACCCTGTGCCTAAGTGTAAAAATGGTGCTTGCTGTTCGACCACCATTCCTGGCTCTGCTGCAGAATAAACTTCTTTCCCTCCCTGTGTCAATTTGCCTTTCCCAGCATGTGCCTGTTTTTTCTGCTCAGATCAGGAGCTCTCCGGGCAGGAGCTGTCTGTTGCTGTGTGCTTGTACAACACCTCTGATAATGAGAACTCCTTCTTGGTTCAAGCTGTTAAGCATTCCTATAACCCCAGTAATATATACTAATAAATAATGAAAGTAGGAGCAGAGAAACTATCAAGAGAGCTGAAGCTTGTTTAGCTGGATAAATGGCATTTGACTGCACTTCTAAGCATGTTTTGAAAGCGAACTAAAATTTTCATTACTTGCCAAGATCTGTGTCATGCCCATCACTAACACGTAAAGCAGTGCAGAGCCCTCTCACAGAGCCTGCGTAGCTACCTCAGCCAGTCTAATGAAGATATCATCTACTACGATTGATAGCCTTAGGTCCGATCTCTGATCATGGCAGATAAGCAAAGGAAAAAGTGATCTGAAATAAGATCATTTTAAAATATATTCCTGTTGGGATTTGCTAGTCTGCATGCTGTGTAGGATCAGAGAAGTTAGCCTGACTTCTCCTTGCCTGTGAAGATGACTTCCCCAATTTTGCTTCTCATTTTTTTGACCACTTTAGCTTCATTACCCCAGGTTACAAATGGTCCCACCACTCCTTTGTGGAAAATATTCTTCCATGCAGTCATCTGCCTGTCTGTCTTTTGTGTGTATGTGTTTGCTATTGTAAGCTTTCCCTTTTTTTCTGAGCACAAGCTCTGTAGGTTCCTGCTGTTAATGGAAGTTCTGTAATGCAAGAGGGATGACTGCATGTATGTGTGTGTGCGCAGGTGTATTGTAGGGGGAATATATGGCATGGCACACAAAGCCGGGTTCCTTGGGCTGAAGTACATAAGTCCTATAGAAGGGCAGGGAGTGTTTCTGCTACACTGAACTTCATGGCCCTGATCAGAGCAACAGCAGCTTGAACTGCTTCACTTCTCAGCTGGTCCGTGCCACAAATGCCCTCTTGCGTGGGCCGTCTCTGGCAAACTGGGGGTTAAACTGTAAGTGCTGCAAAGAAGCATTATAAAAAGTGTTTGGAAAAAAACTGTCTCATCTAAGGAGGGGCCCACCCTCCAAAGCTGGGGAACGCTGGGTCAGCAGCTCTCTCGAAGCAGGAGTAGCTCTGAGGCTTGAATAATTATGGCAGAAACTGGGCAGCTTTGAGATGTCATTTTACCTCTACAGATTGTCTGTGCCTAGTAACATCTGATGTCTTGTGTTTTTGCATGGCTACTTAAAATAACTGTATGGACTATTTAATAATCAACCTTTAAATATATCATATAATTAAGTGAAATATCTTTATTTTTCCTTAGTAGCTTTAAGCATTTTCATGCAGCTGTAAAATTGCCTATTTTTAAATAGCTGCAACTTTGCAAATCTTTTTCTCATGCAAAGATGCAATTTTATTACACATTTTCTAGTGGATTTTTTTACTTTCATTTAGTATCCCGTTGGTCTATTTTAAAACATTTCCTAAGCCTGAACGCAAGGGCTAATACTTTACAATGCTCCTTCATTATTCCCGGTGAATGAACATCTTGCCAAGCAAGCAACAGCTCCACAGGAGATGCTCAGTGTCATCAGATCCTTGCTGAAGCCTGGCAGAGGCTGCCTGTAACCTGTGCGTGTCTGCTGGACCCTCAGTTACCCCATGCTGGCATGTCCCGCCAACCCTTCTGGGGAGATGAGCTTCACCCTCACCATCTCATCCTGTAGCATTTTGAGCAGGGACAGCTGAAGATGTGGCAGGTCAGTCTGGGGAGGGCGAGGGTTAGGACTGGTGATGAAGTATTGGTTTGTTGTCATTTAATGTTCCTCCCACGAGAGTGACTCTGCGCTGGGCTATCCCCAACATGCTGGCTTGTCAGCATGACCCCATGATACTTCATATAAAGTGGAGATATTAATACATATAATTTGCATTTGGATATCCAAATACAGATTAGTTCTTCTCCATAGTTTAAGATTTGTGTCCTCATGATGGACTACATTGTTTAACACTGTTGCCTTAATAATGGGATGGTAAATTTTGCTCTCTACACACATAGTTCATTCTCTATGCATGCAACCGCAGCTACATGCCAGTTTATTTTATGAGGAAGATGGTCCCAGAAGACATATACACACATTTTACTACAGAATTTTAAAGCTTGCCAGTTGATGTCAAAACTTCCTGTGCGGCATCCATCTAGACAATGTGAACCCTTGGGACAAGGAGACTCCTCTCAGCTCCACCAGTAGCTCTCATCACTGGGCACCTCCATCCCTGGGTACATCACACAGAAAGAGGGACACGATGTGCAGGCTGAGTCTTTGTTTTCATGGGAAATGCTGCATTCTTTGTTTCTTTGTTCTGTTTCTCTGAATGCTGCTTGCCCAACAGTACAGCGGGCAACGTGACACTCACTTGTACTTCTCAGCCATGCCAGAAGACTGGATAAATATTTGCACAAGTGCTTTTGGGATCTGTGGTTCAAGTGTCCTCTCTATGGGCTGAAGCCTTCAGTGGCTCTGTAAGGGCAGGGTATGGGTCAGGTGGGGCTCCAGGAGGACATGGAAGCCCGTACAGACCTCCCTGAGCACTGACCTCCACGCCAGAACAGAGCTGCTTTGTCTTCTCTTTCCCAGCTGCTATTATGACTGTTGATTTCACACCTTTTTATATATATATATATATATGTATATTTAAAATGTTCGTCACACAGGCTTGTCTTCAGAAGTGAGTTTCTCTTGGTACGATATATTCCAGTGAGTTGTCTGGTAATCAGGACGAGAACGTAATTGACACATTTCTGCTTCAGGTGGGGCAATTAAGAAAATTTGGTGTTGAGAGCAGACATTGTTTTGACAGAGAAGAGTTGCTAAGACTCTGCAAGTCTGAAGGAAAAAAAAGAGACAGTATTGTTAAATTATGTAACTTCTGAAGATGAAAAAGGAGTCTTTTGTTTTTCTAGTTGTTGCTCTAGTCTTAAAGTCAATAGAGCTGAAGCACAGTAATGAAAAAGATCATGTTGGAAATACCTTGTCTCATTCAATTCTCTTGCCTTGTCTTTCCAACCTGCACTGAATAAAAATGTTCTTCACTTCTGGACAGATTATCAAATTTAAAGTGTATTAGCAGGCACCAGCTGTGTGCTGTAATTATTTGGCTGAATCTTCTGACGTTAGAAGAGAAAATCTGAGTTAATGGCTCAGACGCTCTCCTGCCTGGTTCCCTAATATCCCCCACCTTGCACCTGGTGCATCTGCACAGAGCAGGGATAAAGCAGCAGGAGGGCAGAAGGGGACTGTCAGGGCACAGAGAGACAGATGACTACTCATGCTGCAAGAGCTTTGTAGCAAAATATTAACCATTCTCCATTAATAGTCCCAAGTGAGGAAGGAAGAACTCAGTTGATTTTCTTTCCAGATTGCTGTAATGTTGTCGCAGTACTCAGGTAGGGCTGGATTCAGCTATCTAAAGAGAGATGTCTAAAGACTTTAGAAATGCCCAAGAGGAGTGATGAATTTGTGTGTCTAGGATGATTTTCAGGGAGGTGCCCCCAGCGCAGCCCTGGCCGGGCTGCTGACCCCAGGGCTGGAGGAGGCGGGCAAGGGAGCAAGCTTGGTTGGCATCAGCATGGTTTTGTGGGTTTATTAGTTACCTTATTTGCCTTCTTTTAGTTAAATGGAGAATGGCAAAATACGTTGCACTTTTAAATCAGTAATTCTTAGTGGTTGAGGCTAATTCAGAGTAGTAGGAGAGGGTCAGTAGGTAAAGCAATGTCTGCTGAGGCTTTTCATCTGCATTTGTGTGTTTCTGGGCTTTTGCTTGGGCCTTGGCTCGGTCTTGTCATCTGGCCTGATTGTCCCCCTGTGTGTGGGAACTGATTCTGTCTGCAAAGCCAGTCACACCTCCCACCTCCACAAGGGGCTGGAGTGCTCTGGTGTGTTCGTGGTTTAATTTCTTCTGGAAGGATTCTGGTTCATGTGCACCAAAACTGCTCTGCAAACTGAGCCAACATGCAGTAAATAGGGGTGACTGGAAAATTTGCTTTCCAACTGCATGACAGCTGTGAACCAAAATCCTAAAGTGAGAGGCACAGAGTATCTGGAGGAAACACCTTATCCATCTCCAGTAACTTGACTGCTCTTCAAATTTTAACCAAAGTTACATGATAATTTAGATAATCTGGTTTTCTCCCTGTAAATATAGTGACAGATGTTCATTGCTGAAGAGGACTCCAGACCTCTGGACTGTTCATGTTTTGAGGTGCACTATCTGACTGAGAGATGGATGCTAAATGGGGTCTGCAAGCATGCATGGGCAAACCCAGCCTGGCAGAATCAAGCAATTATTTTATAATAGCATATTCTGTATTCTGTTTAGTTGCCATTCTGTGCCCATCCTTTGATGGCACATGTTTTTCCTCTTAAGGCTTTCTTCTCTAGCCATGGGGGATGGAAACTTACCTTAGAAATGAAAGCTGAACCTTTGGGGAAGATCTCTGTTCTCCCAGTGGGGCCTTCGGGCAGGAAACTACAGAATAGGATGAGACTGGAGATAGAATTGCAAAAGTTGGCAGCCTTTGCATGTATATATTACAGGGATACCAGAGCAGCATTTGCTAGTATTGAAAAAGCCAAAAGGTTTTGACATAGCAGCTCTTGACCTTCAAATGTAAGCCTTTAGGAGCAGGGTACAGCATGTACACAGGCAGTGCTATTTTAATAATGATTTCCTTTTTTGTGCTGGTGTCCACCTTTGCCTCACTTCTCTTGATGAGCAGGGCTTTCAGTAGCAATAATTAGAAAAGCAATAGCTCCTCTGGTGCTCTGAACAGTAAGAAAATATTCAAAACCATATAGAGTACTATGTGGATCAAGTTATTGCATGTGAAATCTTGTGCAAGTGCTACTTGCAGTCAGTTATTCCTGGGAAAAATATTTTTGTGGTTAATAACGTAAACAGTGGGCAAAATGGAAATCTGATATGAAATTTATTTGTTCTGCTATACCATTTGGAAAAGGGCCAGTATGTTAAATTGGAAATGCTGGTATAATTTACCATGATACATCCATTTTGGCTACATGTTGTAAATACCCACTGGTTGATTAAAAGAATGGAGTACTTGGCAGATCACCTGGAGCTTTCTGTCACAAAAGAGAGGGAATCTGGAATTTCCAAGGTAAATTACATATGAAGAAAGCCAAAGGAGATTTTATAAATGGTTCATTGATGTCAAACTGAGAAGAATCCAGTAAAAAATACACAGTCTGAGCTACTTCTTGTTCCACATGCTCTGCATTGTTACCAATGATTGTGCAAAGAGAATGCAAAATAGCGTTGTCCAGCAAATATAGAATTCTTGTTATAAGCTTTTTACATCAAACACATGTAGGAATACATTTCTGAATAGGTTACGACACAGGTTAATCAGAACCCTTCTTGCACTAAGATTAGAATCAGAGCTGCTAGTCCATATTCACATTCATTAATTCACAGGGAATCTCACATTTTGTCCCAGATTTTACAGGTTATGTACGTAACCACCCTTGCTTTGTCTGGGAAAAAACCAGCTCATACCCTCTCTCAGTCAGAAAGCATCTCTGCTGGCAGTATTAACTATATGCCAGAATAGCACTGTACGTAAACTTTGGTCAGCCTATTTTAAAAATGTCAGTTAGGTATTAGCAAAGAAAGTGATTCCTAGATGGGGGCTTATTTCATTAAGACTATCTTATGCACATGGAATTAAAGTAATTTTTTTTTTTCTTCTGCACGGTTATCATGAGCCACAGTCATAATGAAAATCAAAAAGGGTTCACAGGAAAATGTCTTATAAAGCAGGGACACACTCAAAGGCTTTCCAGTTTTCTTCAATCTCACAGTGTAATAAATTGGGAAAGAAAATGCAGCCTAATGTCTAGTGCAAGATGCTGAATGGTAGGGTGTCTGTATTTATTCCTGGCTCTGGCACCGACTCTTGTGCTCTTGGGTGAGTCATTGCTTCACCTGTGAAAGAGACAGCAATGATAAAAATCAATTTTTTTTTTATATATCCAAAAGATCCAGTGATTTCAGAAGGTTTAATTCTGCTTTTAAAACATGATTTGAAATACTCTGATAAAATATTGCAATGAGATATTGCTGTGTTTCCAAGTGATTCAGCCTTTGTGAAAAATCAACATTTCAGCTACAAATCACTGGTCTGTTTCTAAGAGACTTTTAAATATAATTTACTATAGAATAGTATGTAAATTTTATGGTGTTTTGAAATTACCTTTGAGATACTAGAGGAATGAAGGTGACATCATTTTTTTTTTTAAAGGGTCTAAGGTAATCTGCTGAAGTTACAGAGCACTAAATCTGATCTCTACTCACAAATTGGTGGAGGTATAACATGAATGACTAGAATTACTAGACATAAATAAATATTATAAACTGAGGAAGAGCCCAATTGAACTTTTATAAAGGAAAATTATATTGCATACGTTTACTAGATTTCTTTGAAGAACTCACCATGTATGAGATTGGTACTGTTGAACTGGTTTTCCAAAAAACCTTTGACCAAGTCTTTTACTAAAAACTGTTAGAGAAACTAAATCATCTTGGGGGCAGGTGAAACATCCTTTCATGGATTATTAATATCTGGTTAAATTGTAGTGTGGGAATTTCTGATCGCTTTTACAATGCGGAGGATTACCAGTGGTCACCCCCAAGAAAATGTGCTGAGACTGCTGTCGTTCACAACTCTTACATGATCAACAATAAGAGGAGGAGTGAAGGTGCAAGGCAGAAAAGCTTAAGAAAAATAGGAAATGCTTTAGGATAGCGAAAAAAGTCTTTGAAGTGATGAAATCCTTCTGATTTCATGATACAGAGTGTTTTGGCAGTAAAATTGCAGATGAAATTTAATGTCAGTAAATGCAAAATGATACACGTAGGTGGGGAAAAAAAGAAACAGCTGTAGCTAAAATGCACAGTGATGAGCTGTCTTACCTGTCTTGGAATCATCGTATGCAAAAATGTTGCCTTAAGTTCAACAATGATCAAAAAAGAAAATTAAGTTTATAAATGATTAGCAAAGGAACAGAGAGCAAAAAAGAGTATATCATCATGTCACTGTGTAACTCCAGGGTATGCCTATTTCTTGGCCAGTACTTGCAATAGGTACTACATTAGAAAAAGGAAAAAATCATAGCTGGATTGGAAAAGTAAGATGTAAAGGTGGAGGAGGATGATTAGAAACATGAACTGTCACAGAACCCTTAAGGTTGGAAGGCACCTCTGGAGATCTAGTCCAGTCCCATGCTCAAAGCAGGAGCAACCAGAGCAGGTTGCTTATGACCATGTCCAGTTGAGTTTTTATCTCCAAAGTGGAGATGTTTAAATGTTCCCTAACTCGATCCTTATCCACCAAGGATAAGTCTTCCTTGCTTGCAGATTTTCCTACTGGTCTCAGGGGCCTGCAGTTCCTGAAGGCTGGGCTTGCCAATGAAGACTGAGGCAAAGAAGGCATCGAGTACCTTGGTCTTTTCCGTGCCCTTTGTCACTGAGTCCCTTGCTCCATTCAGCAGTGGGCTCATTTTCCCCAGTCTTCCTTTTGCTATCTATGTACCTTTCTTGCTGCCTTTCACATCCCTTATCAGATTCAAATCCAGGCAGTCTTTGGCTTTCCTAATCCCATCACTGCACATTGAGAGTGTCTCAATACTCCTGAGTTACCTAGTCCTGCTTCCGCCTCTTGTAGGCTTACTTTTTTGTTTGAGCTTTGTCACGAGCTACTTATTTGTCCATACAGGCCTCCTGTCCTCCTTTGCTTGACTTCCTAAACATCCGCATGGACCAATCTTGAGTTTGGAGAAGGTGATGCTTGAAAATCAACCGGCTCTTCTGAACCTTCTACTCCCCATGATACCCTGGGGATTCTTCCTAGCAGGTCCCTGAACAAGACAAAGTCTGCTCTCCTGAAGTCCAGGTCATGATCCTACTATTTGACTTGTTCCCTTCTCTTGAGATCCTGAAGTCCTCCATCTCATGGTCACTGCAGCCAAGTCTGGCCCCTGACCTTCATGTCCTCTACCATTTCTTCCTTGTTTGTATCTGTCAGGTCCAGGGAGTGCCTCATTATCATCAGTGCACTCTGGAAACCTAATGGATTGCTTGTGTTGCCCTTCCAGCAGATATTGAGTTGGTTCAATTCCCCCATGAGGACCAGGACCTGCAATGTAAGGCCTCTTCCAGTTGTCTGAAGAAGACCTCATCTCCTTCTTCTTGCAGATCAGGCAGTCTGCAGCAGACACCTACCACAATGTCACCCACATTGGTCTGCCCTCTAATCTTGACCCATAAGCGCTCAGTTGGCTCATCCTCCATGTTCCAAAAACCTAAATAGATTACTGCTATTCAGCTTGGAAGAAATGACTAAGGCAAAGTGAGGAATATAACAGATTTTTGTAATTTGGGTGGTGCAAAGAAGATGAATGGAAAAAGGAGCTTCACTGTTCACTGTTTCTCATAGGACAAGAACTAGAAGGCAATCTGCACCTTAAAAACACCCAATGCATGGTCAAATTATGAGCTCCTTTGCAACATGCATAATAATGGTTTGGATACCACCCTTCTGAATGCTAGAAGCTGTAATGCAGAGCAAGCAATAGTCACTTTATATTTGTCCTGTTTTCTAATGTGCTTTCTGCTTCTGGTCACTGCTGGCGGCTGCACTATGTGGATCTGCTGTTTGAGTACAGGGGGTCTCTCCCTAGTACGCGTTTATACCCGCATGCTGGACAAACCTCATTCTAATGCAGTTCATCTATTGCTCTCTTTGGATTGTACTTTCTTTGCAAGCACGGTAGCAACTTGGTTACAAGAGGTAAGATAATTGAAAAGCAGTGTTTATACTGTACCTCTTCATTTGAAGAGACAGTGGGCTAGAATACACACATGCAAATATTCTGACTACCACCCCAGGGGTTCAATTTTTGGACATTTCAGTCCATTAGCTCTAACTGGGAGCCAGCCGCTGAAACCAAATAGCAGTTTCTATCTTCCTTTCCCTCCCCTGCTTCCCTGGTAATGTTCAAGGCCTTGGCTAGAAAACATACAGACACAAAGACAAAATGGGCCTAAATTAAATTTAAAAAATCATCCAGAAAAAAGACCATGGTACTGTTACGGCAGTTCATTTCAGAAGCTATTAGTTCATAATGCCGTTCTGGAGACAGCTGGGGAGGGACTACCTCGAAGCTTTCCATTGCACAATAGTTTCCATATGATGTATATGACTCTGGAATGGGAAGGACTCATAAATCTTTAGCAAATTGAATCCTGCACAGGATTCACAGGATGCTTGAGAGAAGCACAGAATGAGAGTAGCTTATAAACCTGACCTAAATAACCAACAGTGAATCTTAAAGCAGACAGAAAGTGTCTAGGGGTAATAAAATAGGCAGAAGTGCTTGCAAACTTATTCTAAATGCCAATTGATTCCACTTCTTCTAATAGCTTTCTGAATCCATCAGCATGGACCAGGGAAATCTCTCTTTATAACACATTTATTCTAGGAGGCTTCTGAACCTTTGTCAAAGTAGTAAGAGCTAAACACAAAATTAATAAAAGAGTGGAAGAAAATTCCAAATTAAAATCGTGGCCCCAAAAAGTGACCCTTTACATTTTATGTTCAGTACTAGTAAGTGCCATATAATTCGTACCATGTCCTTTCTATAAAAAGCTGATAAAGGAGAGCTGGAAGTGGATGGGGAAGGCAGTCTGCCTATGTGGGAATGACCCCACACCCAAATACCAGAGGATACTGAGAGTGGCACAACTTAGCATAGCTATCCCTTTGACATTTTCATTGAACGAGCTGCTATTTCTGTTATTTTTTCAATGTGGCTCCTCTGTTTTTTAACAGAAGGAGTGTCTTGGGCAGAATATAACCATGTACAGCCATTAGGCAGAGACATGTCCAACTACGAGTGACTTTCTGCTGTAATGATTAGGTGGACTTGGTAGAGATGTCCCTTACAGTTCTGGAGCTTTTATATCATCCAGCTCCACTTACTTATTATGAACCCACACTTGCTTTGATGCCTCACTAGCTTTATACTGCCTCAAGCGTGACTTCTGTAATGCAAAGCAGAAAGGATTTTGTGCAGATATTGAGGAAAGACACTGACTGAATATGGTGTTATGACGAAGGGACCTCTGACTCTAAAGATCCTTTCTACTGCCAAGCAAATTCTGCAAAGCAGTGCTTTACTTGAGAGAAAACGGATAGCACTCATAAAGGCACTGGATTGTATGTCATGAAGTCCTTTCCCATACTTTAGAAGGATGGATTCTTTAAAAGATCCATCCTTTGTAAAGGAAGTGACAAATAAACCAGACCAATTGCCCCCAGCAGCACCTGTGTCTCTTGAGGGGCCCCCAGGTAACACTCAGAAATACCCCCGCACTGGAGACAACAGCTGGGCGAGGTGAGAGCCTCGGCTTGCCTGTCCCTCAGCCACTCCAGGGACGGGCAGGCATGTCCCTGGAGCCCTCAGCCTGCCTGACACCAGGCTCTCAGATGGGTCGGATGATTTATGTCTCTCCCCTCATGGTTGGGGGAATCTCTAATCTAAATTAGACAATTATATTTTAAAGGGCCAAATCCCACTGTAGCCATATAGACGATCCACTTCAGTGCATAAGCATATATTTTACTTTTATTTCAGTGGGACATTACCAAGTGTTTAGAGTCAAATGCTCTCTTAAATTCTTTGCTGGCTAGAGGTTGTTGAGTCATGACTTCCTAAATTTGAACCACAATGCAAAGAGGAAACTGCAACTTTTTGTAAGTTTTTTTCTTTCATTTGCCTTTAACAAGCCCTTGTGAGTGTAGCTGATGTAAAAGGAGCTATATAGAAACAGGAACCTGAGTCTGAAGCGAACAGTGTATTAAAATAACATCACTGTGAGCTGTTGTTAGCCTACTTCTTTCCAGATTGGGTCTCCACAATAACATTGCAATCATTGATAGACAAAGCAAAAATGTGCATATTTTAGAATCAAAAGAAATACTTGATATGCAGCAATGCAGCAGAAAAGGGTTGGCAAATGCACTGCACCAATAGTCTGGCAGCAGTGTTACTTCTGCAAGCTTTGAACAAGCTATTGATTGTGACCATTTTCAACCATGCCTAAATGAGCCCTTAGTTGTTTTGAGTTAACTAGATGTTCGTCCTTGCACCTGGAAGTGAACCCAAGTAAAAAAATGTTTGGAATTAGTCAATATATGAAACACATGATGAAAAAACCCACTAAGTAACCACACTGGTTGTGCAGCTTTGTACAAACATTTATTTTTCCTGGGATTGTGGGTATTGAGTGTAGCTGGCTGTTCCGCTCACTTGCTTGTTTTACTCTTCAAGAGCCTATTGTTCATCTGTTCTGCAAACACTGTAAGGATCTGTTCTGATCTGTAGTCCTAAGAGTTGCTGCAAGTCTCCCCTTATATCTTTGTCATAACTGTTAGAACAACAAGAGCAATTTTATACTGTGATTGAGGTTGTGCCATCCCATTGGTTTGCTGCAACGGTGTTACTGAGGTTCAAGAGGGCATAGGGAGTTAGTGGTGTACCTGTGGTTGGTGTTTTATGTCAGGTGATTGCATATGACTCCTATTGTAGTAACCATCCTTAAAAATATTTTGAATGGTTTATTGAAGTCAAGGGAGAAAAAAGAAGGATGTAGATGTATTTGAAGAATTTGACATATAAAGTATGAAAGGTGGTTTTGACATTAGGTTTCCCTTCAGCACTGAAAAAAGTAATCGTAGGAGAATCGCTTGGTTGGTATTAAAAGTAGTATAAATAGTGCAGTTGGGGAGGAAAAAAGAAGTTAATTTACATGGTCTGGAACTTCATTTTTGAAGTTCAATCCTTTATTTTTTAAGTTAGATAAAGCAAGACCAGCACACACCAATGAGAAGAAATGACAGTAAGAAAAAGTGTCTCGTGCTGGTTTTCACATATAGCTCACTGTGGGAAGGCATGGACCCAGCTCTTGGTTTGAAAAAACACTTGGGGAAATGGAAAGCTTTTACCAGCATTGCACTGCTTAAGACATTGCTCCTATCTGGCCTCTCTAGGATCTGCAGCAGGAGTCAAGCTTTATGTCTGTATATTGCAAGAAGCTGGGGTTGAGTTTTCCTAGGGGACTGATGTCCTTTGGGTGCTCTTCTCTGCAGACTTGGGCAGGAGTCCTCACAGTCTCCCCAGTGAAGGACTCCCCCAGGAAGCCCAGGAGATGGTGAGGGAGGGACCAGCCAGGGTTACACTGTGCTTCTTGCAGTCATTTTTCATTTAGTGACCACATGTCAGTACTACCAGCCGAGGAAGCATGCCCGTGAGCCTGACTGTGATCACCTGTCTCACATCTCTAACATTTCTGCTTGTTATCCCGCAAGTGGATAGCATTACTGCAAAACGCCTTGTTGAAATCAATCCTGCTTATACCACGTGTTTTATCTCCAGCTTGTGGTTAGTTTTGTTTGCAACTCTACATGACAAGCTGGGACAGATCCCTCCCACATCACAGCACTCAGAAAATGGGTCCCATGTAATCACATGTTTCAACTCTAACTGAAGGTCCCTGAAAACTATTTCTTTTTCTTTAATAGAGGCTTATTTTCCTGCTATGGCTCAAATCCTACTCCTCTGGCTCAGAAGGAGTCACAGAAATGACTTACACATTCATACAAGGCAAGACTGTTTTCTTGTGACAATATACACCCCACAGTGGCCTCTTACAGGCAATGTGGGACTACAGCTATTCACAAGCCCTACCTTAAATATCACAGATTCCTTAGTCTGGAGAGTGAAGCTGTAGGGCCCTCTTGTGGGAAGAAAACATCAGTCTTGCTTGTTGTGAAATGTATATACTCCGGTGAAAATCTGCAGTGAACGTGTGCCGTCATCTGTTGAAGTGTTGTACTGTGATACACATTGTGTGACAGCTCAGACATCTTCCATCGGTGCTCAAATCTGATTCCTATCTGCAAGCTTGGACATAAGAAAGGGTTGTATTTATAAACCTCAGCCCTGCATATGGCTGCTGACCTCTCCACCTCTGCCCCTGATTTTCCAGAGTGGTTTTTTTCTCTACCCTAGTCATGGATGTTAACTCTTAAAACCAACCTCTCTGCTCCATTCAGTGGCACTTCATTCCTATGTGGATGAGCTGAGTCTACGCCACGGTCATACCATGACCTGGGGACCTGTCACATCCCCTTTTCTCCTCCAGCTGCTGACCACAGTTCCTCATGCCCCAGCCCAACTGCCCTCCCACCAAGGAGGAGTGTGGCTCTGTGGCCTCACCTCCTTGCAATGTGCCCTCTCCTCTCTGCCTCTTGCCTCCTGGCCTGCAAAGACCCTGGCATGGCTTCCTGGAGGCTTCAAACACCTTTTGCATCTTTGTGACTTCTTCAAGGGGTGTTATCCATGTCTTTAGAGGAGCTGTGAGCTGGCTGCAAGCAGTGACGGATGCCAGAGCTGGAGCCCGTAGGCAGGCAGAATTAGAGCAGGCACCTGCTTTATGTCAGATCTGTGGACAGGAGGTTTTAGCTTTTGAGTATGCCTAAAAAGTTAGTGAGAGGAGCTGTGTCTGGTTTCACTCCAAGCAGGCAATGGCAGGAGTTGGATGTTGGATCTTTTGTACTGAATCACACTAAGGTGGCTGATGGAGTGGTGACAGGCAAGGCATGACAGCAATTCAGAAATCTTCGACCCAAGCCTTGCATAGCTCCCCAGCACAAAACTTTTCATGCTGAGCATCCCAAGCATATTTGAGTATCTTACTCTGTCTCTCTCAGTCACATCCAGAAGATCTGGACCTTTTCCTATAGACCAAGACCCATTTCTGACATCAAACACTCTTTGAAGGAGGATGAGGCCTGTTTGCTACTCAGTACTCTGATAGCTGTATGATGTAAGAACAAAGCAAAACAACAATCAACCCCTCTGAAGCTCAAGTTAGGAGAAAGATCATTGTTATTATGATGTAATTTTTATTACTATATTGATAGGTGTTTGCATATTTTCACCTCCTGTTCTGATCTCAGTTCACATCTGCCTCTGCTGTGACAGCTTCATGTCCTCGGGCATCCCATCTATTTAGCTGCAGCAAATAACATCCTAAATTACAACCCAATCACACTCTTTCTTTAATAAAGTGCAGTTAAAACTTTCTACTACAGTTATCTCAAATATTGAACTTAATAATATATAAACAAATCAAGGAAGTTCTTGGAAATATTTACATTATTGCAAATTGTAAGAATCAAAAATATCAGAAGTGAGATACTGTCAGTATACTCAGAAAGTATAGCATATATTTAAAACCCGATTTCAGAATAATTGATATAATATGAACTTTTGTCTTTCTAAGACTATTTTCTGGAGTTCCATTTTCATTTTTTCTGATATCAAAATGACTAATTGGCATTAATTTTTCATGAAGTAGTAGTCAAACTCATAAATGAGCATGGGCCAATGTTGTAGCTACAACTTCTATTGGTTTATTAAAAAAGTGATTAATGGGTTCTAAAATCTACTTGATCCTGAGATGGACAGTTTGCTACTTTTTCTAGTTAAAGGATTCCCCAGATAATCCCTCCTTGCCACTGTTTTGGGAGGATGTAGAAGGTAAAGAGATGCCTCTTGAAAGAGCTGACAAAAATCAACAAGCCATTGATGAGTTGAGGAGGAATGCTTCAAGAGAGGAGGTCATTTACATTTTCCTAGTTTGTGTTTTTGTATGTATGTACAAGGCTTTTAGGAGCAAAACTTGTGTTTTGGCAGGATGTCCTGGAATCCATGAAAGCAGAAACAGTGAGCACAAGGTTTTATAGTTCAGAGCAAGTAATGCTGGGCAGGAGTATTTTGAGGGAAACGTTGCCGGTTTTGGAACAAAAGCTATTCATGAGCTGTTGAAGCCTATTGAACCCAAAGCACTGAACTGTACTGTGTGTGCTGCTGACGTGGACCCTGACCCTCACAAACTGGAATAAGAGGCCAAAAGATAAAGTAAACTCTTCATCGCCTCCAGCAACAAAGAAACACAGATCACAAGATCTGGAGCTAGTGCAGGACCTCAGTAAACACCTAGCAATATTACACTAAAACCTGTTGCACACCTGGCTGCACCTCTGAATCATCTTGTTCATGGGATTACCACAAACTAAATAAAAAATTGAATCTTTAGTTTCTTATGTGATCTGCTAAACATGAGAGCTTGGATTCTAGGAAAAACAGTGTGACTCAGGAGACTAGTGTTATTTGAATTAGCAGCAAATCTTAGGAAGAAGGATTGGGCAGCTTATTGTTCTGCCCTGGGGGCAATCATTTATAATACAGCAAATTCCCAAATATATAGAGCTTTGGTAGCATTTTACATTTATTTTGTGCAGTGTGTAAGGTACTAGAACAAGAACCTCAATTCACCTTAATTCACTTCTCTCCCTCCAGGACAAAGGATGCTTTGAAAATTAAATTCCGTTTGATTTCCATAGTGTGCTTTGACTAAAATGCTATGTGAAATCTATAAACCAGTGCAGGAATTGTACTTACAGAGCTGACATAACTTTTTGTTATTTCTTTCTGCAGTAGTGCTTTGCTGGGCCTGCCTTATATCTAACAGGCGGTGGCACAGCTTTAAGAGTCCTGTTGGTCTTATTCCACCTTACGCCTTGCTGGCAAAATCCCCAGTTTCTGGGCTGCAGGGAGTCATTCCCTTTGTGTGCCCTTTTCAGCCATCCCAAGTGTTTAGAGTTGTGTTCCAAATCCATGGTTGTAATGGAGATCCAGGTTATGGAGCTGTTTCACAAGTATATATTTAGACCCAGTTCAGCAAAGGTCTAAAAATGTGTCTAAATCAAAATATGACAAGGCGGCACCATCCAGAGATACCTTAGCTGTCTTGGAACAAACTAATGCCATGCTAGAAGCAGTACAGCCATGGTGGTACACTGGTCTCCTGGGGACATTTCAGCTCTGTTGGGGCCATGCATGTTAGCCTTGGTACAGTGTTTTTGGAAATTTGGCACATTTCCTGAGCGCTTTCACTAATTTGCTCAGGGCTAGTCTAGGTAGCGCTATATAGCATTGTAGGTATGATTTCTGTGCTCGTGTTCCCCTTCCTATGCCCCAAAGCTAAACGCTGCATTATTGGGCTGAGTCGGGATATTAGTATCTGGTTTTCAGCATTGCGGCTCAAAACACGCATCCATTTTAGTGGGAAATGTGGTGCTGAAAACAGCACCCAGAGGGCACAATCCTGCACTGTTGAAGTCAGTTGGGGTTTCACCATTGATTTCCATTGGGGAAAAATCAGGGATCCCAGCAACTCTCACTGCAATATTACTGTAAGATAGTGGTAGGTAGCTGCAGGCAATGTGATTTGGAAGAACAAATTTGAGCAGACAGGGGTTAGATCAATATCTGAAGGATGATTATCTTGGTCAGCACAGTATTTTTCATAGCCTAATCCAATCTAAACAATCTCTAAATATATCACAGACTGTGAAATTTCAATCCCAGTCCTGTCAGCCTGTTCATGTGAAGATGGATGACATGCCTGATGAAGTCAAAGGGCCTGATCCTGCTACTGCTGAAGTAACTAATAAATCTCCGGTTAACTTCAGAGAAGCCCTGAAAGAGTCACTTTGTCAAATTGCTCAATTAAACAGAGGTAGCAGATCCTTTCCAGGTGTAATGGGTTTGCACAGGCCTTCTCCCCAAAGGAAAGGATCATATCTGCAAGCTTTTGGAAACTGAAAAACTAGCCAAAAAGAAATGGAGATAATGTTCAGAATGGGAGGCTGCTATTTTAGGCAGCCCTTGACCAGGAAAGACTGCACAGGGATTCAGTGAAAGCCAATTATTGTAATATTTTTTTGTGGGGGCCAGGTGCTCTCAGATGTGTGCAGATGTGCTCATGTGCTCCACTGCAACCCCTTGCTTATGGCCAGGTATGTGCTTGGACATGGGAGGCACTGTTGGACAGCAAAATCTTCATCTGGGATGACATGAAGTTAAAGAAATGATAAAAGTGGACAAAATTTGGCTTTCACATTGAGAAGAAGTTTTCCTGGGATTCAGCTGGGCTTTTTGCAGAAAAGGTGGCCATCAGGATACCCAGGTGGCCCCCCGAAGTGGGGGCACCAAGGAAGGTGCAGATTGGGGGCAGGTTTTGGGGTAGTGTCCCTTGGTTGCCGGTAGCAATCCACCCAGGCAACCTTATGGGCTGATTAAGAAAGGGGTGAAGTGTGTGTTCGCAGACTCGTTACAGATCTAAGACCAGATATGATTAATTGCTGTTGCAGCAATGAGCTTGTTAGATAAGCTTACAGCAGCACTGGTTAAGTACCTCTCTGGGAAGAAATATCTCTCTTCACCCAGCTGGAACCCCCCAGCCAGCATTACGAGAAGCTTCCACTGTCACGATGGGAAGAATATGAAAAAAAAAGAGTGGAAATTCACTCAGCAGAGCTGCCCAGCAGGCTACAGGCTGGAACTGTAATTCTGACTCCAGCTGTCTTTGCTTTGCTCTCAATGCAATCACATACATACCCACATGAGCCTCTTCCTGTTTATTGCAGTAAATAAATATTTTGCCAAAGGGAAAAAAAAAACCAAAATCGATGTGATAATGAGGTTAAAATTTCAGGTATAAATATAGCCATCTTTTAAAAAGAGGCTTTAAACTCCTGTTGTGTTGCTCACAGGAATTCATTCTGACTGCTATTAAAACCCTGGTGCCTTAATTATATTAATGATTTAAATCTTTAATTTAACTGCTGCATATTATTTAAAACTTAAGAGCTACAAACAACTTTGGTTGTCTGTAAGGCTTCAACAGATGTTTTCCTTTATCATTACAATACATTCTTTTTTATTTCTCACTTCCAAAATACTATCAAATATTGTTAAATTATGCAAAATTTCAAAAAAATAAAATTGAGCTGAATAGTATTGGGAAAAATCAGTCAGTATTCACCTTTTTGTGTGTATAGTCAAGCAACAAGGTAATGGATTTTGAAAATAATCATGTCAGCAGGAATGCCTGGAAGCTTATCTGGGTTATGGATTAGCCATGGATGCAGAAACACACAAACACTTTTTTTCTATCTGTGGTCAGCTTGGATCCAGGAGCACACAAATTAACTGTGCCTTTGCCAAGACAGCTCAGGGCTGGAGCCAGTCTACCTGCTGATGCTCAGTGTGGAGATGAGATCAGTACCTGCTGAGGGATCCAGGCTGAGATCCTCAGGATTTTTTAGGCATAGCAGTAACAATTCATTCTCCATAGCTATAGCATTTGTAAGTAAAGCACACCAGAAAGGTTGGCCGACTCATTAATTAAAACAGGAAAAAATGCAGTTGAAGAGAAATACAGCGTAACAGCTGCATCATTCTTTTGTAATTTACAGTGCAGAGATTACTCGGACCAGGTCCTGTATTTGTGAATTCAGTAGCAGCTCTGTCATTGGTTCAGGACAAATAGGATGAAACCTGCTCAGGCTGCTCTGAAATCCTAACATAAGGCTAATGTCAAAGAAAATTCTTTTAGTTCCAGTTAGGATTTAGCAATAGGTGAAGCATTTTCCGATACTAATTGTTCAAACAGGTATAGTTGCAGGATGGCTAACTCTCTTAGGCATCCAGGGCTCAGCAGTACCTATGCTGGGCTCAGCTTGCTCTTCAGGAAAAGTGGATGTGTCAGGTGATTACATGGTGAGGGCAAAATCTAAAGAGCAGCTTGAGGTTGGTAGCAGAGGGCGTTCATGGTGGCCTCATGACTTCTTCTAAACAAGAGCATTTTCCTTCGCTCCTAGTCAGGAGGCTGAGGCAGTGCTGCCTGGGGGCAATCAGGTTGCTAGACCAACTAATACTTGCATGGGCAAGATCAGCATCCTGGTTTGAAATGAACTGGTTTTACCTGGAAAATTGAAACTCATGTTTAAGAGAAGGAATTTTGATTTGTGCTGTTGTTTAAGAATAGACTTGATACACTGGCTGATGAGTTGGCTGTTTAGCTACAGTTTACATTAATTTTACTTTGGTTTCCCAAAAAGATTAAATGAAATTGTCCATATCTGCCACATGTTGGATTATGCTATATGCATGCTGTTATTTCTACAATGACAATTAGGTGATGTCATGTCTATTTTGTTCTTTGGGCATTCTTCCCCACATCTGGTATTTTGGGAAGAACTTAACATTCACTAAACCAGCAACAGATTGCTCTAACATCTAATTCTTCTTGTACAAATTAAGGCTCTGATCCCATGAAGATTTATTCATATGCTTGCTTTCATGTACAATGGGTTGTCCCATTGAACTTGCAAAATGAATAAAGTTATGCTTATGCATAAGTGCTAGAAGGATTCGTGCCTAAATAATGAAAGTGAACACTGATGGTATATAATTATCCATAACCTTCAGCTATAAACACAGTGGAATCCACCTCCAAAATAAATGTAGGAAATGGAATGAAATGGAGAAGTCTGTGAGAGTATTTTTTACTTTGACTCATTCACAGCAATTTTGCACCGTTAGTAATAACCAAACTGGTAATCTAAATTGCCTGCTGCTTGTGCTATATATGAACTCTGTCACATGATTTGGTTTCTGTATCCATTTAGACACTTACTATTGCCAATAGATGTTAAAAGTGAAAGAAGGGTGGAAAGAAAGGTCTCTAAATAATTTCAGTGCACTTTGGAGACCCCAGTTTATTGCTAACAGCCATCCATTACTTTAAGAAAATTAATAGACATGATTCTCACTGTACACATTGCCCATTGCCTTCAGAAAGACTCTAACATTGCTAGTCTAGATATATTTTGTCACTTACATGTCCTTAGTCCTCAGGTTTTAAATCAATTCAGGTTTATTCAGAGTTGGCTGAAATACAGAATTTCAAGTTGGCAGACAAAAATAATTGTTGCTCAAAAATATCTAATGAACTGGAACTTTGAAAAGAAAAATTGCTCACTGAGGCCCCATGATGTGAAAGAAAATGGCATTGCTGTTTCTTTCACCACTGCCAAGAGAGGAGTTGGTTGAATGCACAAGCTCCAGAGGTCTCCAGGTTGACTGCCCTTGTTCCCTGGGCTACAACACCACATTCCCTGGGCTACCCCTAACCCTGGGTACAACACTTTCAGGCTCCTGGGCTGTCATCTTGTGATTTGAAGGCGGGTGTGGTAGGCTGTGAGGTTTTATAGATCAAGGAATTGATTTTCTTTCCAGGAATGGACCAGGAGAGCTTGTGCAGCTACTTCCAGCTTCAGCATCCTGGTTCTGTGATTGGAATGTGGGAGCCTGGAGATCTGCGGCTGGAGCAGGGCCCCATGGCTCTCAGGCAGCCAGCTTCGCAGCACTGTCATCTTCCTCATCCAAGAGGCACCGCTCAAGGGATCTGTGCGTGCAAGGGACTCCAACCTGCTGCTGTGAAGCCACGGCCCTGAGAGCCCCGAGACCTCCAAGGCCCAAGTCTTGGCTCTGGAGGGCAGGGCTGGGAAGACCTAGGTGCCTGGGTCTCTCCAGCTTCTTGTAAAAGCATTAAGTCCTCATCATTACTCTCTGAAGTCAGGCACATTTCTGTGGGAGAGATGCCTGTGGTCTACCAAGAGCTCAAGAAACTTGAGGTGTTCCAGTTGAAGGATTTCAGTTCAAACTCCAGCTTTTTCAATGGATTTCATCAAAACTTTTCTGACCTACTCTAGCTAGGACATGTGATATAAGGCTAGCCTGGACTCAGAAAATGTATCCTGAAAAAAAAATTGCTTTGATTTTTAAAAAAACCTATATTAAATGAACATGAGTGAAGTGGTGGGTTTTTTTTTAATTTAGGAAGTGGGGACAGGTAACCAAATGTTCCCTGTTTAAGGAGAACATCAACAAAGACCAAACATTTCTAAACAATAAACAATATACAAATTGATGGTTAACTCAAATGTCTTGAAGACAGCTTTTCTAGAATGTATATGAAGGAGTAAATAGTTTATTAACCTTCTAGAGATTAAAGATATTTAAAGATATTTTGGATTTCTGTTACTCACAGATTACTGAGACCAGAGAAAACAGGGAGCTGAAACACTATTAGAATACTCTTTACAAAAGACAGGTCTTTGTAAGTGCGTCTTTAAAACATTTTAATTTCTTGTTTTTCAGAAAGTCCTCTGGGAGGAAGGTGGTGTTGAAATTACCAACAAATTGTGCCAGAAGTTTCCTTGGCCCGTTCATTAGCGCATCAGTTTGCCCCAGAGTAAACAATGATGGTCCCTGGGACACCAGCAGACAACATTTACAACAGCACAGAAACTGTTTCTGGATATAAAGGTTGTGGTTAAACAGTCTATGCTGAAGCTGGGTGGAGGAGAAAGGAAAGCAGCTCTAAAGCACCACCACGTCCCTGCTCCATGGTGCAGCTCATCACAACTTCTCTCCTTAAGATCTAAGCTCTAGCTTTCCAAAGACTTTGAAGGTCTTTGTAAATTATTCTTGATGTCTGGTAATATAATGTAATGTAATGTAAAGCTCTCTTTTTCTAGCAGAGCAAAGTTAGTACAGACTGTTGTGGCATGTGTCCCCAGCAGTCCTGTGTGATGAGCATGGAAAAATAAAGGTGCTTTGTCTACAGCATGGTTCTTGCAGAAATAGCATGGCTCAATTCAGAAAACTACTGCATTTAATTAAAGTAACACGGATTTTCCATTGGGTCCCCATCCTATTCTGTGTAATACTTCCAGATCCCACACCCTTTCCCATTTCTCTCATGGGTGCGGAACAACCTTTTCTCCTTACCCTGGCAAGGGTTGAAGATTGGCAGCATACTGATGAAAAATGAAATTAGATGAATGGCAGAAAAGACATGGAGTAGCAAGAGCAATCCTAGCACGGGTGGCTAGGAACAGAGAGATGATACACAATGATTTAATTTAATTTTCTCTCCTCCTAAAGGGGTGCAATAGGATGGGTAGAGGAGGTTTTTACTTCAACATACATGTTAATTGCCACCCTACTCTTAGGAAAACATCCCATGAAGAAAATGCAGCCTTCCCTGAAGACCAGGGAAGACTGTAAAATGCTGTTCTGAATTCCTGAGCTTCATGGCTCGAAGTTTTGAATTTTTACTTTAATTTCCATTCCAAATGGTAAAAATGAAGATGATTTCATTATTTTTGAGTAATTTTTGGGACTTCACAAGTACTGGTATGAACCTTTAGTATTACAAGTACTAGTATGAACCTTTATCAGGAGAGGGGAAAAAATCAAATATGGTCAGATTTGTCTCCTTCCCCTTTGTATAAAATGCCAGTATGCCCTAACACCTCAGATATTAAAGAATGATACTAATTGAATTTTGTTTTAACATTCTGTATTGATTTGCTTTATTTTATATAATATTTGGAAAAATTCTGAATGTCATATTTTTTCTTCCCATAAAGATTCTGGAAGTGATCTGTTATTCTTTTAACCTTAATGGAACTTTTGTACTTAGAAAAGGTTTTGTGGCTACATGTTCCTTCATGCTCCCACTTCAAGGTGAAACGTTTGTTTCATGTTTTCCACAAAGTACATGCCTCAAGATTTCAGAGATGTCACAATTCTGAAATTCTGAATGATATATTCATTGAAATTTTAAGGACATCAGTGTTGTGCTTTCATTCTAGATTATTTCTGATTCTAGTGAAGCATTCTGTGTGGATTACAGATTTCTTTTGCCTTGTTGACTGGATCTTTCCAGCTATGTCTACAACATACTGAATTATTAATATAATCCACACAGGGCATTGCATGAGGCAGCAATCCTGAAGCTAGGATAGTAGGCAGTCATGTAATTAAAGATTGTACCATGATATATCAGCACAGGGAGACCAATTTAATATGACAAGGGCAATCTGAAGTCTGGCACTTCCTTGGTTTAGGACTTGCCTTTACAAATATTAAATGAATTAATCTTATTTGATAATTACATACTTTTTTTTTTTTTGAGGGAATAGTCAGAGGCTACATTTCTAGAATAAATGAATTATTACATCTTTAGAAAACAAAAAAGAGCTCAAATTTTAGTACATCACTTTTCCTAAATTATTTCTTCAGCTTAGTATATGCCCTTCATACCTACTTGTGCAGAAAGCAGGATTTGATAGACTGGGCAATTTTATTTGGCAGCGGAAAAAGTTTGTTGTTTTCATTTGCTCTGCTGGGAGAAGAGCACTCTCAGATGTTTCTGAGTCACACAGCTACCCCAAATATTGTTAAAATAAGAGTCTATTATATGAAATGTACCCATTAAGTGAAGCAATAGTTTAAAAAACAAGCTTTTTGCTATATTCGGCATAAGCTGAAGCTACCTGAAAACTACTGTTCATCTCCAATACAATAAGTATCCCTATTAGATAAATATCCCCATTCTTAATTTTTCCAGCACTCTGACTGTGACCTGGGCCGTACTCTTGCTTGCTGACAGCTTATATTGGGCCAGGGCAGTTTCTGGGTGGCTGAGGGGAGGGCTTTCAGCACAGCAGAGCTTTCTACAGCAAAGTTATCTAAACAGGTGCTGAAGCTTAGTGGCAGTTTCACAATGTTGAACAAAATAAGGTGATTATAATCTATTTATGCTGTCTTTGTCTGGGGTTTCTAAGCACTACTTGACTTTGAATTTTTGAACCAAGGTAAAACTAACCAGAACAGACATACTTACACTTTCCCTCTTGGGCATTTGATAAGAAGCAGCAGAAGGGCTGGTATGTTTTTCAAGCTTAGGTCTCTGTGGTTTTGGGCTCACACCAAGCTAATCGAGCCTCTCAGACTGCAGGTGCCGTGTGACGGGCCAGCTCAAGGCACAGATGAAGCAGATGTGTGCTCCTCCCTAATCACTCATAACTTATGTGGACCTAATATATCTAAGTAATCCTTGATTATCTGAGTAATCTCTGATTTGCTCTTTCCTGAATCTGCCACCAGATCAGTTACAGTGGTTGACTACGGGTTTGCTGTCTGGTGAAAGCCAGCTGTTCTAGTCAAGCCATACAGGTATTAAGTGTTTCTTGACATCTTCTGTTCCCGGCTTTCCCTTTTTACTGAGAATGGCAAGACCATTTCCATGACCTTCCTCTGACTATCTAATAGATATATTAAATGTTTTCTTGTTACTTCTTACATTATTTGTTAATTGCATCTGTGTTGATTTTCATGTATTTGTATGCTTCTGCGTGGCTTTAATTCTTGTCCTTAGCTGTTTCAGCTATGTTTTGCTGTCTGGTTCCTCTTCATATTTCAGGTTATTGAAGACCTCTGATTCAGCTGGGTGCCTCTTTTGTTTCCTCTGCGTTTTCTGCCTTTTTCTTTGCCTCAGGATACTTTATTCCAATGCTTCTAATTTTCTTTATTTTTATTTTTAAATGGAATTTTCAGTTTGCCTGATCGTGCTCCTTTACATATATTTCTACAAGATGTTAACTGCCAGTGCCCTGAATTTACTCTGCTTAGCTTTCTTGAAGGCTTTTATTCTGTATTTCTTCTTTGTTACAAGACCCCTTAACCCTCCCTAGTTACTTTAAACCACTGCCTGCTACTTCCATGATTTCCCTGTCAGTGAAAAGTAGATCCAGAAAAGCCTGTCTTCCAGATGTGTTTTCTAAAATTTACCCGCAACACTTGCTGGGAAGTCTGGGTGAGATTCCTCAAACCCAACAGAGACATACATGAGTAAATGAATGTAAGCACAGGCCTCAAATCACTGTCTGATTTTCTTTATGGACAGTATTAAATAGCAATTTGTAGTGAGCAGTAGTTGTAAATATTAATTTTTTTTGAGTGTCATTCATCTCATCCTAAATTGGTATCTGAATCAATGAATGATGCCCTAAAAGTGCCTGTTTCTCACCACTGATTACGAGGAGACCCTTGGGTTGCTAGTTCATATACAGACTTCAATGCTGCAAGTCTCCCAGGTCCCACCTTCTGCCATCTGCTGCAGCCCCTTAGTGGTAGATGCCTGGAGAAAGTGTCCCACTAACACCCAGCCTTGTGCTTTGCATGGCTCTGTTAGCTGTGGAGAAAGAAAAGACTTCATCCATCCAGTGCGAGGTTTGGTGGACAACAATGCACAGAGGTCTACTTAGCTCCCTATGTGTTAGTTCAGTGGTTGCAGTCCATTTCTCATGGGTAAGATGTTGGTCACAGAGGTCTCCCCAATTTTTTCATAGTCATGTTACAATATAAAATGACAGGGAAAGCGAAGCGTGGTGGTTATCTGCAGTTATCATCTTCTCAGCATCGCCATCCTCGGGCAGAGAAGGTTAAGACCTCACCAGATTAGTTATCGTATGCTACTCTGATTTCTTCATTTGCATCTAATTCATTTCAATGGCTGCTTAAGGTACTGGTTGTCTTGTGTTCAACAGGTTCTTGAGCTTACACAAGCCTTCAAGGCTTCAAGGGAAGTGAGAGCCAAGAGCCATTACAGCATTGATCCCAAGGTTGTTGTCAGTGTTGGAACAAGTCCCAGTTGAATGTAATTTCTTCTTAGCACAAGGACTCACATCTTAGGAACAAAACCAAATGCTGTTGGACTGTAAGACAATTGACTTTTCTGGTTACAGTGTAATTAATGCTATTTAAATCTCAGAAAAGAAAGCAAAGAAACCACAAAAGGTTCAAGTTTAGGACTACACACCTTTCTTTCACTACCTATCTCAAGGGAAGTGAATCCATTAGAAATATGGTTCCAGATGCCAAAAACAATAAAAATGCAGACTTTAAGGTCTAGCCAAATAGTGGTTAAAGTTATTTCTCTGTGGATTATACTCACTCATTAATTTTAAGGCTGGACATTCTCCAAACTGAGTGGTTGCTTTGCAACGGGGGGTAAGATCCCAGTGATTAGATGCCTTGCATTACACTATTTTTTCTAATATATCCAGTTGAATTAAAATTAGGATTTCAGAACTCTGTCGCTTTCTGAAGGAAAAGCAAAGGATTAATGTAAACCTGTTGAAAATGGACACAAACATTCAAAACAGAGCATAGCAGTTTAGATTATAGAAATCAATACAACTCAATGGTTTGGATCACATATATGTGATGTGGTCTTCTAGAATTTTCATTTTAATAGGTAGAAAAGTGCTGTGATCAAATGCTTTCAACATAATTAAATTCATAGGAAATCATTTCATTTCAATATGGATTGACGGGAAAAGATGATTCTTTTGGAGAATATAGGAAAAGAAGCACATGAAAGACTTGGATTTTTGTATAAAACATTGTGAAGCACCCCATTCTTCTGAGGCATTTGCATAAAGAAATCAGTAAACAAACCAGCAGAATGGTGTGCTTCCAAAGCAAAAATAAGCCTTTATGAAAGATCGTCCACAAAGTTGAACTCTTATATTAAAAGATGCTACTGAAAAGCATAAGGAAGACTTGTAGTTACTTTGAAAATTGTAATTTTTTTTTAAATACTTACCTAGTAGAAGCAATTTCTATTTTAAATTTCAAAAGATTACAGTGAATAGAAGTATAGGTCTCTCTGCTGAGAAGCATAGTAATTTTATGGCAAAATTATTTTACAGATTATTTTAGGATATGCTTTTTTTGGAAAGACCAAAATTATATTAAGCTTATGTTTAAAAGCCTGAGATACCTTGCTCAGGATTTTTTCTATAATATCCCTTGACTTCTGCTTGCAATCTTTGTATTGTATGAGAAAATGGCCTTTCAGGTAATCAAAAGATATTTGGTCACATTAAAATATTACAATCTTAAGCTAAAACTTCTTAAAGAAGATTAAGGTTTTGCTTAGAAAATTGATCACTGCAATGCAGGAAGTATCTGTATAACTAACCTTCATCTTATACTCCTAAGTTCTTATACCCTTAAACACTTCTTAACATCTGCTGATGGCCACTATGGTAGAAAGGACACTAGATGAAACCAGTCTTGATCTGACCGGTGTGGATTTCTGCACAAGAAACCTCCTGGCCCTGATGAGGTCAGCGTTAAAATTCCCACACAAAGTAGGTGAACTCTCAGGTAATCCTGGGATGATTTTTGGGGTGTCTGTGCCTTCAGGATATGATATGAGCTGAATGCTATTGGCACCACAAGCAAACAGCAGCATAAACTGTGTAGGATCAAACAAAAAACCAAATGTACGATTGCCCTCTCCTCTCCCATTTGAAAGAAAATTCAGATGTGTCTGCTTTCCTTGCAAAATCACCCGTGAGCTCACTCCACTGGGCTAAAACTGGTATGACTCCACTACCATCCTCTCCTGACCCCATACCTGCCTGGACTGTCCCCACCTTCTCTTGTCCTTGGTCCGGTGCCTGGTCAGCAGCTCCACAACATTTCCATGTTGCGGATACTCCATAGCTGTGCCACTAGCTCCAATGGAGGTTAGCCCAGATGCCTTTCTCACATACCCCATCCCTTCTGTTGCTGTAAAAATGACATTAACTTAAGCAGGGTGAGTTAATTTGGATTCTGATGCTCAGCTTTGAACAGCCAGACTTTAGCTGGTTTAAAGAAGACCTTTTACATTACTTTTCTGTATCTCTGGTGGTATTATTTCCTTTGCCTTTTTTTTAGCCCCACAGCTATTTAAAAACTGAAAAAATCTCATAACTATCATTACACATCAAATAATATGCAAAGTATCCTCCACAAAGCTGTGCAAATAATTCTGTATAAGTGTCAAATGCTTGATTGCTTCTTAGGAACTGTTACAGCCTGTGGAATAATGGCTGGATATTTTTAAATCTTTTATTCACTTGATAGTCTAGGAAGTATTTTTTATGTAAATCGACTGTACAGAGT
This sequence comes from Nipponia nippon, assembly GCF_047370975.1. Classification (NCBI taxonomy): domain Eukaryota; kingdom Metazoa; phylum Chordata; class Aves; order Pelecaniformes; family Threskiornithidae; genus Nipponia; species Nipponia nippon. Next base: position 14,240,120 of record NW_028262290.1, on the reverse strand, counting down.
TGTTTTACTGTCAATATAGACCGTAAAATACATTAAAATTAAACTGAAATAAATTATTTTGGGCATAAAAATAGGCAGTGGGCTTTAATTTCCAGAGGGGGGCATTAGAGACCCCAACTGGATCCTGTCAATGTACTGATGATTGTTGAAATTATAAGACTATATGAAATTCCCTATAAGGCTAGGCTACAGGTGCTTTGGCTAATTTTTTATTTCCATTTTCCAGGTGGGCGAACCACAGGTCTTTTATGAAAAAGGAAAGTCTTAAACAGCTAATTAGACCTAGGCTTTCTAAAGAAACCAATCCTTCAGCTAAACCATTTCAGAAAGATTTGCTCACTAAGGTTTCAAGTGCTGCAGGTTTTGAGTTCCCCTCTTGCAGGAGCTCCCTTGCAGATATACATGTGAATATCCAGCTTTATGGCACTTCAGAAAGGACAGCCAAACCCAGAAATGCTTAGGATCACCAGCCTTTTCTGAAAGGCTTCACTGGAAGTTGTCATCCCAAATGGTAGGTAGCAGTAGTCTGTAATGCTGGGGCAAGAAGCACTCGCAGTGAGTTCCATTAGTGTGCAGCATGGGCTATAGGGAATATGTAGGGGTTCAAAAGCCTGCATGGGAATGTATTGCCCCAGATGTGTTTAAGCGCTAATTTAAGTTTCAATCCTGCAAAATGTGTGCGTGTGCTTAATTTTAAACATACAAGTAAATTCTATTGATGTCAATATACAGAGCATCCGTTTAGAAACTGTACAACTGGTATCAGCCTTTTTTGGCTTTGTTTTTAAGTTTGTATATCTCTATTACTAAGCAGATTGTAAGACCCAGTTGGCATTGAGTCATTTTTTCCAGCACTTATTCTTATTTTGTTAGTTGGAACAGTATGACTACAGGATGGAAAGTTGAACATCTCTGTACTACAGACTCAAGCTGGATGATTTATGAGCGATGTGTGGGGTAAGATTTTAGAGAAACATAAATTATACCTGTTCATCACGTTGACTTCTTTTAATGCTTCCCACATGTTACTATGACAACATTCATGGGATATATATTTTAATTTCTGTTGCACAGAGGAAGTGTGTCAGGTCTGCACATTTCACTTGATTTTATGGCTGAGTGCTGTGTCTAATGTAGGTTGTAAATCTTCTTGGAAAAATATATAAGAGGGTTTTCATCACAGTGACTCTCCTGGCAATTCTGAAGTTTTTAATAAGCATAATTTAAATTTAAAAAGAACTTTTACACCCCTTGTGACGTGGAGACTTCTAAAGTGGGGGCAGCAAATGCTGTACAGAAAAGCAGAAGCTTCATGTTAACGATTGCTGAATGCATTACACAGTTAAACACATTGTTAAAACCCTTACATCAATAAACCTTGGAAAAATATCTTGTGGCCAGTATTTAATTTCCTGTTTTCCTTATAGTGGGTACAGGATAGTTTTTAAACTTCCATATATATATATATATATATATATATATTATTTTTTTTTTTTCCCCCCTTGTGGAAAAAGTGGCTTAACAAGTTCTTTATAGTTCTCTAAACATGTTTTCCCTGGGTCCTGAAGGGTTTTCATGACAGTGAGATTTTTCTTTAAAAAAAAAAATAGATGTAAAAACTAGATGGAACTTTCTGAATTGGGTTAGACAGTCTCAGTTTCTGCACCGTAAGCTGTTGTTCTACATGGCAATTAGTTTGCATATGCATCTGAAACCAATGCCGAGAAAAGTGACAGCGAGTTGTGCTGATAAGTTGTTGAATGGAATTATTCAGCAGGCCAAAACCCATTAATCACAGGGAACATTCTCCCTGTGATACTTCAGCATGTAGTTAAACAAGACTCCACTTATTTATTTACTTTTTGGTGTAATTTTTTTAATCAGAGTGGAAATATTAACTGCAGATATTCCCCCCAAAAGTAAAATCTCCTCCAAATCACGAAGTTAGAACTAAAACATAATTACACATAAAGAATTAAGAGTTTTAGTCATTTCCTGTCATTTCCCACCAAATTAAATTTTTGCCTTGCAATACTGCTATACAATAACACCGGTCCCGTCTCACATATAGTAAGTGGAGCACTCTATATGAAGGCTCCCTTCTCTTTTCTTTTCCCGTTCTAACACACCTATGGTCATAAATGGAGAAAATCCACATCCAATTAGTCGTCTTCTTCCAGGCTATTTTTTTGATATCACTCTTATCTTGTCCTTGTAGCTGCTGTAGCTTTTGCACTTAGGCACCTAATAAGTCAGTGGAATATCAGCTTGTTTAGGACAAATGGCTGCAGCTGTTTCTTTATATTCACATATACTATTGACTATATTGGTATAATGGTATACTTATCTTTCTAAGTATTTAGCCTGTGTTCATTGCCTGCAGCCCATGCTGTGCTATACCTCTGGGTGTACCATTGCAGCTTAGTTCTGTTCTCCTATAACTTTATTACTTCTTGTAAAGTTGTGGCATTTTTAAAAAGCATGGCTCTAGGGGAATTTACACCCTAGAAACACCTGACAAATGTAGTTAACAAAGGGTTTTCTGAAACCCCCGAAATAGTCCTCACCTGACCTTCCACCAGTACCACAGCTTGAAGATCAGCTGATGCTTCATCACTGATCCAGAAACAGCTCTGAGGGTCACCTGGGGGGGCATGAGTGACCTCCCACACACCACCCACCGCTGCTTTGAGAACGGCTGCTATCGGCAGGATAACTTGGAGTCCAGCTAGCTCACTGCCCAGCTGTGGCAGAGCTTTTATAGAAGATTGTGCCTTTTTTGTGGTTCCTAAAAGTGCAAGCGTGCTGCTAAGCTTTCATCACAGGCTCTGTGACCTGCCTGGGATCTCCTGTTTGACATGGGCTGTTAGGAAAGCCCCTTCCTGGAGCCCACCAGCGTATGAGCAGAGATCTGTGACCTCCTTTCCTCACAAGGCCAGCTGCTGGGACATGCTTTCTTTGTCCTCTGCAGCAACAATGTGGTAGTATAAATCGTTCCATAGCTTTCTTTTCAGTTTATGCCTGGCCTGTTTGGATTGTTGCAGATGTTTCAAATTCACCCTGCACTTTGACTGAGAATTTTTTTCCTCATTTGGAAAGTTATACAAGCTTCTTTTTGCAGAAGAGGCTTGCTTCATTTGGTAACACCACAAAAAACGGACAGAACAGGAGGAAAAAAAAAAAAAAGCTTTTCCCATAGCTTCACAAGTTCTTCAGAAGAATATAGACAGTAATTTCCCATGTGATTTTTCAGTCTGGCCATACCAGGCTCACATAAAGGGCTAGAATATGTACAACCCTTTCATCTGGCAGACCTAGACCCAAACTGCAAGTGTATGCCAAAGCACAAAGGGCAGATTTATGTGGGGAAACTTGAGTCTATTCCGCTAATCCTGTCTGTAGAGAAATTTTATAGACATCAGCTGGAAAGTGAGCAAAATTTTGACAGGGTCAAGTTTCACCACCTGTATTATGGGGAAACACTGGTGGTAAGTTTGTATATATTCTACTGGAGATGCTGCAAAAACAATGGTGCTTTTAACTGTGTTAAATGGTGTAGGAAGAAAAGAAGTGAAATGAAAAAACGTACTGATGTGTATTTTCTCTGAAGAATATACTGAAAATTATAAAGAAGTATAGTATAACATACATTTCTTTTTTTTTCCCAAGGGATCATGCTAACATATGATAATATTGCTAAGCATTTCTCAGATGGACTTAGTGCATATCACACAGCTTAAATTTGGCAGAGGAATAGGAACAGGGAAAGTAAACTTCAGTCAGTTTGTCATATTGTCCGTGGTAGAAAGAGAGTTTCCAAAGCATGTGAGGGATTTAGGTACCTCAGTCCACTGGAAGCCTGTTGTTAAAAATCCCCCATCCCCCATTTATCATGGGGGTACAAAGAGAGACTTAGAAACTTTCATTGTTGGTATTTCAAAAGGTTTATGTTCCTTTACAGCAACATGATAGGAAAACAAAGGCACAGTTTTAGCAAAGATAAAGGATGAGGAGCCAAGTATTAGTGTATCTACTAGTATCTTTGATGAGGAGCCAGGTATTAGTGTAGACCTTTGGCAGCTATCTTAAATAGCTTGTTTAGCTGTCATACTTAGCACTGTAGTCACACCAGCCTAAATGCATGTTGAGCTTTCCTGATCCTGCAGCCCCAGCAGCCCTAGGTGTCTCTGGTATTTGGATAGGAAGCCAGCTGGAAATGCCAGGCACAAAACTCTCTAAGGCACAACATGAGAATTCTTGTTCAGACCATCCTTCAGCTCAAAGAACCTGAAAAAGCACTATATGCATTTGTTTCTGACGCTGGAGCTCGGCTAAAAGGTGGGAAAATGAGAAGGATCTGATTCTAGGATCAAGAGCAAATGGATTAGGCATTGTATAGAAATACAAAACAATACAAAACAGAAAGACGATCCCTAACCAGACACTTCCTCACCTTTGTAGGCAGTGTACAGGTAACAGCGGGAGATGATAGGTAAGTACCTCACAGAGACTGAAGGAAAATAGGAAATAATGAGCTGACTGCAGTGAAATACTCTGTCACAACCCCACCACTGCTGGCTTGTGATCAGGTATGCAGTTGTAAATGAAAAATGGCACAAAAGTCTGAAGACTGAGTCTGTGACAAAGGACTGGCATCTTACCAAAGTGCCATGCAAGATGCAAAATGTATTTACCATCTTTTAAAATCACTTTGTGACTAAGAACAGTTTAAAAGTGCATAGGAAATTGATGTGCCTCTCAAGGATGCATTTGACAGAGGTGGCCTTAAGCTTGGTGCTATAATGGTTCAACTGCATGAGTGAAGCAAATTGATTTGTAATGTGATAGAGTCACCAGAGCCATCAACACATTTACGCCACATGACTTTTCCCCAGCTGATAACACTGTAGTTTATGGTGGATTTTGGCTGAACTCAAAGTAGAAAAGTAGGAAAAGGTTGGAAAGCAAATGGAAAAGAGTCCAACATAATGAAAGCACATCTGCATCCAAGTTTGGAAGTTGAACAGAAATATGGGGAGGATAAAAAAGGCCACATATATCTTGACAGTCTTGGTAAATTTGCAAGGTATGTTCCAGGGGCCTAGACACGATACCTGGTTGAAGGAAGCTTAGCATTAAGATCTGCGTAGGACTGGCTAAACATGCTTTCATCTTTTTTTCTGCTAATGATGTTTGTTGGCATAACAAACATCTCCCTGAATTGTATCTGTCCTGCTTTCAGAGCAGAACTGGCCAGTGCCACCTAGGTGCCTATGTCGCTGCTGCAACTGGGAAAGTTAATTGTCTGAAGAAGTCTCAGGAGACAGCCCAGTTGGTGGGCAGATATCGAAACTGACCAACAGACAGGAGAGAGGTTGTCCATTTGTCCCTGGATTATGAATTAGTTGTCTATATGAGACGGTCATTGGTAGGTCCAATGCATTTCCTGTGCTTTGAGGTCTAAATCGTGGGTTTGGATATAGATGAATGACTCACTGTTTTAAAATGCTGGGTTATGCCTGACACTGATACGCTGACCTGGTAGTTAGAGTTACACATCCCAGAGGAAGAAGACTTATCTTCTATTCTTTGTTCAGCCTTAAGAAGTTTAAGTATGCAGATACCATCTAAGTTCAAATGAGCCTCTTAGGTATTCACAGTCTTGCTGAAGCTAGACTAAAATGCTGCCAACAGCATGAGATTCATGTGGCCAAAGAGACACCTGAGTTCCAGTCCCTGCTCCTCAGACTATTTTGTGCACTTAGCATTAAAAACAAAATAGAAACTACTAAATAAAATATCTAAACTAAGTATTTTGGGAAAGCTTGAGACCAAGCTTACCTCAGTGTCCTCATTCCTGCGCTCACAGATTTGTGTTCACCCGAAAAAAGAAATGGAAAGTGCCGTCTTCTTTATTATTTGGTAAATAGGATTATTCTAGAGGTTTCTATAGTGACCAGAGATCCTAATATCTTGTGGATATCATTCTTTCCATAAAGGACAATGGGAGTAAGTAAGTCTTTCACTGTGTGGACATTAATACCAGCACCTCCTTTTAAGAAAACTGCTAAAATACACCGAGATTTGACCCATAATGAGATATAAATTCATCCTATTGAATCATTGCATGCTCAGGTTTTCTTTTTTATTGAGAAACTCCAGATGGCAGGATGGAGATTTAGCAAAGTTTACTAAACTTGGTTAAGACTGCTCAAGTGATAAGATTAAATGTCTGTCATGCCTGATGGTGCTGGTACTGCCAGTGAGAAGCCATTAATCAGCAGTTTGTGAGATGATCTTAGTTTAGTTAATTCCTATGCTATAATTCTTAATTATACTGAGACATCATGGTGACAGATATTTTAGAAACTCCCATGGAAGATTTATTTCATATGTTTGAAACTTTGTGAAAATGAGAAATTTATTCTTCTGTCCTGTACACAACGGAACTTTGTTGACATTATGTATTAAAATTGCCGAAATATCTGCAAAGATGTATTATTACAAGTCATAATTTCTATTCAAAGGTATCCTGTTGCCTGTCCAAAACAGTGAAGCAGAAATGTAACTGTGAATGTCAACTAAATCAGATCTGACACTTATTATTGTCTAGGCAAGTGACTCGGGCAGCTGTGATAAAGAGAATTGATAGGTCTTGCCTCAGGCAGAGGGGAAATGTTGACTCACCTGGATAGTCACATTTTATCAAGGAGTCAAACCTGCAGTTTCATGCTCTGGTAGAAAGTGGCATTTCTCATCTCAAAAATATTTGATTCTTCAAAAGACTAGGACCTGGGCTAGAGCTACATTACATCTGAGATTTAGTATGTGCTTCTTTGTATCCAATATCCTTGAAAAAGACAGCCTACTGGGGGTTCAAATATATTTTTTGACTTTTGTATCGACAAAGGCAAACATAGGAAAGTAAGTAAAAAGGTTATTATTATCAAGTACCAAAGTTTTTGAAACCCAGTCCCACTAAACAGCTCCATCTTTGTCCCTGGTGGCTATCAATAGTGAAGATGTAATTGAATTTTGTCATACAGTTAAGATATGATTATCAACAGGCAGTTTATCCACTCTCTGGCTTAAGTTGCTGCAGATGAAAAGACATAAATTGGCTTTGTGCAGAGTCAGGTGTGGTCTGCAGGACGTATGTACTCGGGTGCAGTGCCATGAAAGGCAGGTGATCTGTCCAGTAATACTTTATATCCTGGCACAAAGCCAGAGCAGAAAAAGCCCACAAGGAAACGCCTTTAAGAGACTTCCAGATGGTTCTGTACAGGCAGCTTGGGCCCAGCTTGATTTATTTGCTTTGGCTAAGTGTGGTTATAGCATTCAACTGAACTAGAAAGCTAGTCAAAAGCCTGGAGCACTGGGGAGCACAGAATAGAAAAAAATGCAACTCTGCAATATGATTTTCAGTGCATGTTTTTGTAACTACTATACTCCCGGTTCTTCCATGACTTGGGCATCACAGATCCCTTTATGTATAACATAGATATAAGCATATATGGAAACACATCAAATGCATAAAGAAATATCTTCTGATTTCCTCCTCCTGATGATGTGTGAAGTATTGTCTGGCATTGTTTCTGTGTATCAAATTCAAGGTTGTGATCACTTCTCTTTTTCTTTCTATTGCATTTGTTCTCCTATATTTCATCACATGGTTTTATTTGTATTTTGTCAAGGGTATCCAGAACCCCTGCTCCAAGGGGCTGTTAAGTTAAAAGAAATAACTAAGAGTTTTCAACTTCAGAAATAAGCTCTTGATTCATTCTGCCTGAAATTCAAGGTCGTCTGTGGCACAGTAGCTGGGGAAGTACGAGCCCACATCTGAGCTGTTGCATGAGCATGGTTCTACAGCTTTGAAATAGCCAGCTGATACTGACATTGGAGAGGCACTACGGCACTGACTGACACCTTGCTTCAGGAGCACGAGGCTGTTGACACACAGGTGTGGACGCTGCTCTTCACTGTCTGCTGAGAGCATATTGTAAGTAGAAAACTGTTATTTCAGTTTCTCTGAGTTTGCAATGAATAGGACGAGTTAACATCTACCAGGAAACCTGTCAAATTCTCAGGCCATGCTTGGCCAGAACAGGATTTGGGCAGTATTCCTTCATGGTTTCCATTGTTCTTGATCCTTTGTATCTAACACTAAGCAAAGAAGAGCCATTAGGAATGAAGTACAGCCTGGAAAGCAGATTCCACTGCGATGAGGCAGAATTAAAGCAGCTGGTCCAGAGATTTAGCCAGTGATAGGAAGGCTTCACTGATTAGACTATAGCTGCATGATTGAGCATGCCCTTTATCAATTCAGAGCGACATCAGCTTCGATGGGATTTTGGTGGTCCTAGGTGGAAAGTGCTAAGCCTCAAGAAATACTTTCCCACAAAATATTTTCTCAGTTAAGTGATGGACTCAAAAGTAGATTTGAAAGGGATATTCTCTTTCTATGATATGTGATATGCCATTTCTTTCATGAAATGAAATTAATGAGCCAAATGTCCAAGCCTGTTTCCTTGGGTGCAACCATGCCCCAAGAATCACCTCGGTTAGCGCAAACACCCTTGCAAAATTACTGGAGGGACCACTTCAGAAAAGTGTATTCAGTGTGACTGGTAAAATATTTCATGCTACTTCTCATTGCAACATTATATTCCTTAGAATGGTTTCAATTATATATAGTGAGTCAGGGCTTGTCTACGGGGAGAATGAAGCTGGCTTCAGAATTCTGAATTTTACAAGGACGGGGGCTGGGCCTCAGTCTCTCCTGCCAGGGCGACCATGAGTGTCTAATAGCTGTTGCTGTTCCCACTGCTGTTGGGTGAATGACAGAAATGATGGCAGTGCCTCTGCCTGCAAAAACAGCCACCATTCTATACAGCCCACCTCTCACTGGGTGGTAGCAGCAAGCCTGGCTTAGTAGGGGTACTCTTGTCCTTGTCTGGCCAAACCTAATGACTAATGGCTCTAGGTGTATGTAGAATGAGCGTTGATGAGAAAGCTAGGGGGAAATCAAATCTCTGAATTTAAAGATAATTAGCAGTCTACCTACTTTCCAAGAGGATACTTGAACAAAGAGGCTTGCATGGGAAATGGATTAAAATACCCATGCATTGATAATGCCTAACCCCATCTGCTTAGTGCAGTACCCAGCGTGCTGAGCGGTGCTGTGCTGTATAGCAAACTAGTCAGTTCAGTGTACAAACCTGAATGAAAAAAAGGGGTCACAGTCACGCACTGAGATTAATATATCTCCTTGCAAAAAGTGTTATGAGACCATTACTGTTCATAGGTGGTCAGGGCTGTGGTTTCCAGATGACTGAACTTCCATCACATCTGGATGACAACTGACAGCATTTTGAGGAAAGAGATCTGCTTGCTGCTCTTCATCTTGTGCAAAACCAAATATCCTTCTTGACCATTGAAAGCAACAGGACCTCTGCTATTAAGGATTTTTCCAGGCTTGACTCTGAAATAACTGACAACAAGTCCTTCAGAACATGAGTTTTTATTGTATGTTACCAGAGAGAAGAAGAGAAAAGGGTTTGACTATTCAGAACCAGGAGTTCTGAAAAATGTTGCAGTCCAGTATAATGGCTTTATCAAAATTACATACATTCTATCCCATAGACTACATAGTGTTTAAAAATATCCTGTCACTTATAAAGTCTTGAAAAACAAGATTGTTTCATTTACAGGACTGTTAAGAATTACAAGCCAAGATGGCCAATGCATTCATTCACTATGAGGCTTTGCTACCATAATCCATCATTATCAGGCCCAGAAGTGGAAAGCCAGCATGACATTTAATGGCATATAGAGACATAAAATCTGGAAACTGTTGCAACTTCTTACAAGCCAAGTAGAATAAAACATTAATAAAAAAGGTCATAAAGTGCAAATGATAAATGGTTATGCAAGAAAGCAAATCACATGCGTCACTACTACTTCCTTCACAATTCTATTCCTCTAGCAAAACATCCCCAAACCGACAATCATTGCAGTTAGCAAAACTGCTATCAGGACTGCTACAACTGAATAAATCTAAAAAGACTGAAGTCATAGGAAGAGAGATAAGAAGTGAGCAGTATCTGGGACCTTTATTTTTCTTTGTTGATTGGTAAATAACAACAGCAGGAATGGGCCAGGAAGAATTGTGCAAGAGTATTGGGAATGGGGAGTTCTACAATAAGAGGAAAAGGAACACCGCAGAAAGATGAATCTTGGCTTTGGGAAGGGTTGGAGGTGTGTTAAAGTGGAAGGCAAGAAGCTATAGGCAGCAGGCAGAGCTCTCTCTGTCCTGTGGAATATTGCTTGTGCCTACAAAGAACTGTTCCTTACTGTCTGTCTGACTAAACCATGGCACATGCTCTAGCAATAAAGGAATATCCATGAAGACCAAATGTATTTGGCAAGCCAGCGATCAACATGTGCATGGTAGAAGGGTCAGGCCTGGAAAATCTGTCAGAGTCCAAGCCTGATGATCCATCTCTCTCCTGGACTCATTAACAACTGCTATATCACTTAGCCAGGAATTATACTGGCCTTGTACTTCCTCATGCGGCCTCATGCTCTGCCAGGTCATGATGTCAAGCTCATGAAAAACAGAAAGGGTAGAGTTACATTACAACTGCTTTGTTGTATGGCCTCAGCTCTGCCCACTCCTGGAATCAGTTTTTTTGTTTTTTTTTTCCCACAGTAAAGCGTAGGTAAACCTACTAGATACTCTGTGCATCAAAGATAGATGTACCCTGCTCTTGGTACGAAAATGACGTTAAATTGTGTTGAAAGGGCATATACTGGAAAACTGCAAAAAACTGGATGGGGAGGAGGGGCCAAAAGAATTCGCTGTGATTCATAGGAGGAGGAGTCCTTCTTGCTTCATGTTCTACATGATGGAGGCTGCAAGGGAAGCTAGTCTTTTTGATGGCCTCAGCAACAAAAAGGGGAAGAGCAAGGACTGGATGCTGAGATACGCTATCTCAGAGCAGAGATGCTCCTGCTCCCTACCTCTGCCTCAGGCTTTCTCTCTCCTTTCCATGTCCTCTTCATTCAGGAGGACTCTGAGGGAGACTGATGAGGGAAGAAGAGCTAAGACATACTGAAGGAGAGATTTCTTGGTGCTTGCTCATTCCAGCCACTGCTCCCAAAGCACAGTCCCTCCTGAGTTTGGTTCCCTCCCTCCCAAGATGCTCCCAGCAGTCTTATCTCTAGAAACGCTTTAGGGTCACAGCCTGCAGTACCAACAAGATGAATGCACGCTTTAACCTCCTAGATATACTTTCTTCTCTGCGGAACTCCACCTCTGTACCTGGACAGATGGTGTGTTTGTTGTTTTCAGGAACTTGGCTCCCATTCAGACTCATGGTGTAGCTAAATAACACCCTGGAGACAAAGCCAGCTTTAAAAGTTCCTGCCTACTGGCTACACATTTCTTTACGCTCTTTCTCTCCCTGTTGCAATTAACTGCCTTCTCAGCTGTGCTTGTACAGATGTTTCTGAGGTCATAAACATGGAAACGGTCCTTGCTAAAATAACCTCTCATTTCAAAACCAATAAATGGAACTTGCGAAGTCTCCATACTCGGAGATACTCAAGAGCCACCTGGACATGGTCCTGTGCAACCTGCTTTAGGTGGCCCTGCTTGAGCAAGGGGTTGGACTAGATGAACTCCAGCAGTCCCTTCCAACCTCAACCATTCTATGATTCTGGGATTCTGGGATTCTGTAAAATGAGGTTAACTCTCTGTTACGTGTTCACTAATGGCAGAAAGGTAATGGAATCGATGGGACCAAGAGCTTCTTAAAAGTATTGTGTGTCTCATCTGTGCTCCCCAGCATGGTCTGGTTATGCTGAAGCCTGGTTTTGCATATAGGGCTGGAAGAAATGGGTTTTTCAGGAGTCTGGGTCACAATCAGGCAGCAGGGTCTGGCCCGAGTCCCTTGCTTGGGTGTATCAGCTTGGGTTTATCCAAGAGCAGAATTTACAAGGATACTGATACAGGCAGAGTAGGAATCGCACTATTAGTATACAGATATAATTTTCAGAGGCTGCAACACAACACCTTGAAACCAGTCTGCTCACAGACAGTCTGCTTGGTTCTGTCATGTCAATTTGTATCAAGAGGTACTGGAAAGTCATCTTCTGCAACCAATACACTTATGACCTTTTAAATATTTCTTTTGCTGAGTGGCAATGAGTGCCAAGATCAAAGCTTAGTGGGTGATTAAACTGGAGAGGTTTGAGCCATAAGTAGGAAACTGATATCCAATGCGTTGAGAGGGTAATGTATCTTGGAAACTGATTGAAAAAATGGTAACAAATCAAGGCTGTGAAGCCTAATTGGAACTTTGATGAGATACAGAATATTTCAAAGCAATCTGAGAGTGCGCATGCATTTGAAAGCACTTGGAAAAATAAGCTGTTACTGAAGGAATTATTCCCACTATAATATTGTGAACTCGCTGCAAACAGTTTCATATGTTAAACATCTAGAATCCAGATTCATTCAGGTCTGACGAGTGGTATGAATAGCACTGCATTAGTCTTACCGTGTTTTTACCTAATCATTGGCTTTAGGGAATGCTTTCTGAGGCAAAGGAATGGTATTACCTGGCAATACAAATAAACATTAAAATCAACCTAAACCTCAAAGAAAGATGCAATAGCTTTTTGTCTGCAGCTGTTCCTGCCACTGCATTTTGTGGGCTTTTGTTTCTGGACTGACAGCAAAATCTGAGATTTATCACACTTTGATTTAGATACTTAACTGAAGTGTCTTAATGCAGAGAGAGGATTCCCAGGCTACATCCCTAGCGAAGGCGAGGTGGTGTCAATGGAGGATAATTGAACACACCAGTGCACCTTGGGGAGACAAGTCAGTACACGGGTATGCTGAATCGCCTCTCTGTCTCCCTTGCTGACAATGATAGCTTGAATTCTGAGGGCCCTTAAGTGCAGCAACTTAATTCTGTATCTAAACCCTGGTGGGAGGGATCTGGGTGCAAGTCCTTGATATTCACAGCTGATCAGCAATGACTCTTCATTCATTGTCCATCTGTCTTTGGCTGTTTATTTTTTTCAATGTAAATGTCTGGAAATGCTGCAGTAATTGCCACACACAGCTGTATAACTTCTCACTGTTGCTCCTTGGTTGTCTCCAGACCCAATGTTAATACTCCCTTCATATTCTGCAGTAATGCTGGCCATGAGACAAGGCAATTCAGACAAGGCATGGACCTAGGGTTTCCTTTCAAGGATCCGTATGTGATCCTCGGGGCTGTCAGTCACAGAAGCCATTTGTTCATTGTGCAATGGGAAGTCTACCGGTTCTGTTTCGCTTATGTACCTCTAAGAGGAATTGCTGATAAACTTAGAAAGTTTATTTTATTTTTTATCTTAACATAACACCAGGTAACAAAATATCTAGTGAAAACTAGATAAGGCATAACAACCCTATCTCTGTATCAAATGTGTGATTTAGCTTCTGTGTCACTGAGAATTTATCTAGGAAATTCCTTGCGAGGAACAAAAATATACCATAAAGATGAATTATGTTGGCTGTTCTTCTCCTGAAAGAGCAATAGCCAGGGACTTCACACTCAGGCAATCTGATACTATTTAGAGAATTGCCTAGATACCACTTCACATATCACCTTTGGAATTGCTACTAATAGAAAACATAGTAATAGATTTCCTACTCATTTTCTGCATCTCATGAAACTGGTTAGGTACTGGAAAGATGAGAAGCAATGCCTTTCTTTATAATATGGCATAATAAATTTTGTTCTGAATAGAAAAGGAAACCAACTTACCTCTAAGCAATAGCAATGTGATGTGGCTGGTAATCTAAGAAGTTACAGAGCCATAAGAGGATTTTGAAGTTTAAGTGATGAAATGAGTTTATAAAAGAAAGGTCTAGAAAAAAGCACAGTTTACTTCCCTGTCGTATCACTGGGCACTAGGGCCATGCTCCTAAAACTTGTTTTCCTGTTCTTTGTAGACACACTGCTATTTTCCCTTTGATATCAATGACATAGTACTTTTAAATTCATTCAAAATAATAACATATGGAACCAGGAGAAATCCTCTTATCTAGCATACAACTATACTGCAGATAATTGTAACTTTCTTCATGTGTTATTACGTGTATAGAAGAGTGAAAAGAGTGAATAGCAAATTTACAGTTTGTCCAGGAGATGTCTCTCTCTTCCTAAAATATGCCAAAGCCATTTGTACTTCAAGTGATCTATCCTGCATTACAGATGTTGGCTCCCTCAGCCTGCAGTTATGACCTCGCAAGAAAGCAATATGCAGTCTGACCGCTATGTATGCTCTGTTCTATTGTGGGGTTTGGCTGTCGTTTCCAGTGCAAACGCCTCATTTTTAGGTCAATGTTTTTAAAAACCATGGGAGCTTAACAAACATTTGTACTGCAGCCTTGTTTTTTCTCATGCACTTCAAACTTATGTGGTAAGCTATCCTGCTTGATTTCTACAACCAAGTAATTTATTGTGCACTTCTGTCACTGTGACCAAAGAATACACAGTGATATCAATGGATTTTAGGGACAGATACAGCTCATGGGAGCCTGAATATGTGCTATTATTCTCCTAACAACATAAAGAACACAGTGTGAACCGTAAATAATTCAATATTCTCATTGAAATGCATCACAAAGGAATTTAATCCAGAGACACGTATTTTGAAATATTTTCAGTTCTATTGCACAGAACATGCAGAATAGCAGATAGTCTTATGACAGTCAATAAATTTTAATTTTGCTAATGACACAGTAAAAGAATTTATGCTTTAAGAAATTACTTTGTTTTTAGCAATACACAGGATAGTCAAAACACTTGCAGCCCTAAGTCCTTTGGATCTACTGTCTTTTAGTCTCATCACTGCAGTGGCTTTATCCTGTACTTAATGGTATCAGTTGAGGTGAACCAAACTTCTTTTGTGAGGAGACAGACACAGAAATATCTTTTTTTCCCTGGACAGAGCAAGCCAAAAGCCTGGTTAGCCCAATGATTTTATTAATATGTATTTTTTCATGAGTTTCACTGATCTATTGATGATCTTCACTGGGAGTTACGGGAATTATGACATCCATAACAGTATTCCTTTTCTCATGGGAGAAATAATGAAATATGATATGAAATTTTAGTCTGGTGAATAGGACCTGGGGCTTTCAGATACTTTAGAGGAAAACTAACTGGATTTATACGAGCATTGACTGACTACTGCCATTGGAGAATGAAGTCCTGGTCCATACAGTGGTCCTGCATGAATCTGTGTACTTTGGGACTGGCTGCCTGGCCAGCTTTGTGAAGATCAAGAAGGAGGCAAGACAGGAGGATTCCTTAGCAGAGTTACTCTGCTTCTGGAAAGAAACAGACAGCTGAGCATACACGTTTCCCCCCAAAATTCCTCAAGAAAAGAAAAGGGGCAGTAAGATGCCCCCAGCAAGAAGTGGGGACAAACAAGTAAGGCTGAGCCTTTCTCCAAAAAATCAGGCTATTCATACTCCATTAGGGATTTAGTTTGGAGGAACTTCTAGGTTTGATTTGAAGTCTCTGGGGGCAGGAGCTGTCCTGTGGCAAGTCTGTCTCTCTTGGCAATACTATTTCTGCTGGCAAGCTGAGTGGCAGTACTGAAGGGTAAGAAAAGAGAAGTTTCACATATGCTTCCTCCACTCAAGGCATCAAGACAAAATGCTGTTCACTTGTGTCGATCTTCATGACATGATTCCTTTCAGGGACTGAAAAGTTCATTATTCATAGAGGTATCTGAGTTAAACTTAACTAGAAAAGGAGCTGCTTGTACATTTCAGAGGTTGGCTTTCACGGTCTCTGCAAAATCAGAGGAAAAGATATAATTTTCCCACACTTTTAAGAACTTCTTTTTAGTTCTAACAGCAAAACCCGACTCATTTGTCTTCAAAACAACACCAAGCAGCAAAGGTATTACATGGTAGTTACGGAGACCTGTTGAATATCACATTTCTTGGACACTATAAATGAGGGCAGAGTGTCCTACGTGCTGTGGAAATGTTCCTGTTACTCAGCTGGCTGACATGGAAGCTCTTATTGTTGGTGTTTTTGTTTTTGTATTCTGCTTTGCAGCTGCACTCCCCCCAGGAAGAAACGTGGGTGCTTCTGCTGACTCAGTCCTAGCCAGAGTCCCCTGAACACGCGGGAGCCATCTGATTCTTGGAGAGCCTGGAAGTCATTTCCAGCCTAGTGTGTTTCATTTTGAAGTTTAGTCAAAAGGCGCAGTCAGATGGAGTGTTAGATTGTCCTGGAGAGAACAAAATCTCAAAGTGGAACTTTAAATAAAAAAAAAAAGAGAGAGAAAACTAGGAAAGGAGGGGAGGAGGCTAACTTTGTGATGTGCCTAGTAAAGCAAAAACTTTATCTCAAATGTTAGAGTGATGTGAGCGGCTGGAAGGACTGGATGAAAGGGTTGAACTTTTGGGTGGAGTTTTGAGGGTCAAAGGAATATTTCTGCAAGCTACTCCACCTGTCAGCAGCCAGCCTGAACCCGCCTGCCACTGGGAGTGCCTTGAAAACTTCATGTTAGCCTTTCTAAACTGAAATTCTGCTCTTCTGACATCCCACTCAAGCCATAATCTTGGAGCTTCTGCCATTAATAAGTTAAGCATCTTCTTTGATTTGATGGCCAGGAGGGCCCACAATGACCAGCGAGGATAGCAGGATCCAGGCCCACTCTGACTGAATTCTCCTTTGAATTCTTGCCTGCCCTTTATAAAAACCTAGATTTAAAAATTCCCACATGGGGAGGATTCACCAGTAACCTTGTTATGTTGTACCAAGTATTAGTTACCATCTTTTCTGTGAAAATATGTCCGGCCTATTTGATAACTTGGCTGTAAGTAGTTTCCAACTTTCCACAAGTAGATGGTTGCACTTTGGCTTCAGAGCTGAAGAAACGAATCAACCTGAAAGATGGCCACATTATCCTACCTCCATGTCAACTTCTCTGCTTGTACATTACCACCTTCATTCAGTCTCATTCACGCAGAAAGCTCCTTAGAGATGGAGATGGCCCAGTACAATGTCACGTATAAATACTCCAAACAATTCTGAATTACCTACCAGTTTATTTATCAGGAGCAATATTATTCTACTAAAACAGTGCTGCCTCCACCTAAGCCACCTGCCCATAAAGTTTCCTATAGATAAGCTGAGCTTACAGCCCACTGCCCTGCTAGCTGGGTCATCAGGGTGAGCTGGGCAGGAGGCGAAGTGTGAAGGGGTACCTGGGGTGGTGCTCACAGTGGCTGCGCACAAGATGAAGTGGTGAGAGTGAATGCTGCCTTGGAGCATGCCAGGAGGAGCAGTCAGGGGAACATCTGGAAAGCGGTAGGAACTGAGGAGCAATGGGATCTGTTCTAGGACATGGCACACTGCTTACACTGACAGCATTCAGATTATAACCTCCAAAATGGGCATCTTTTCAGCTCTGCAGAGCCCGCCTGAGTGAATAGTAGTGGGTTTTTTTCTATTTGGTTTTATCTTGTGTAACTGAATTTTTAACTAGTTGTAAATATATCTGTTTACTGAAGCCTGTCTTCTAAAAGAATAATTTATCTGTATTAAACTTCCTCCAGTGCTTAGCCAATGGGTCTAATTTGGCTGCATATATTTGCAGACACTCTCAATGTTTATTTTGCAGAGCTATATGTTTGCAGATCCTATTTTACTGTCTAATAGCACTGGATCTTATCCATCTCTCTCGTCATCTCATTTTTTCCCCGAGAAACTCACTGTACGATTTCCAAATTCCTAATTTCATCCTGATGTAGTCATTGCAAGGCTTCTGCTTGGGGAACAATGGGAGAGTGAGTAAAATTTCAGTACGCCTCTGAACGTTTGTATTAGTGACTTCTGTAGTTTTTCCTCACGTTTATACCAGCAATGATTACAAGCTTTTGCATACTTCTTATGCTGTGTAAAGACCTAGACGTGCGATCAAGTTACCATGGTCTAAACAAGTTACTGCAGGTCACCTGAGAAGTAGTAATTACCTGTGTATGTAGCGCAAACTACTATGAAATTATGTGACTTAGGTAATTCTCTTTCCTTAAATGCAATCTTTAATCAGTTTGTATCTGACAAGCCTGAACATGCATATCTAAGTGGTGTTCACTGGTGCCTAGTAACTTCTAAATCACTGCAAATGGGCAACATATCTGAGCTTCATCATCGTGTAAAATGTAAAATTACCTCAATTTCTGTACTGAACCCAAAAAAGTGGTCCTTCAGCTACCACTGAAGTAGCTGGCTACAGTCTTTTAGAATGACATGAAGGTGCTATTAGAAAGCAGGTATTGCCAGGTTTGCTGTAGCTGTTTCATATGCTGTTTTGCAGCCTGCTGCTGTGCAGGTACCATGTTCTGTATGCTCTGACGAAGATGGTGCTGCCTGCAGCGGTGGGGTTTTCTATTTCCTGTTTGCCTTAACCTGGTGGGAGCAGTGGAAACCCTTCAGGGGAAGGGGCAATCTTTTGGGCCAAATGGACTGTGAGGAGGAAATTTTCCTAGGGACACAGAGAGGATTGTGTGACTCTTATTCAAGCTAAGAGAACACTGAAAAATGATGGAGTGCAGATCAAGGATGAGGAAAGGACCCACCATGCAGGGACACACTGGGCAACAGAGATTGGCTTTCACGTTCTTTATTTAACATCTTATCTAGAACTTCTGAGTCTTCCCAATTTAAATTTTCCTTTTACTAATAAAACCTCATACTAGAGGATGGGAATATTTGAGTCTTCGGTAAGTTCATCTCATACCTTTTTCTTCAGCAACATATATTAATAGTGTGGATACACCTCTGTGCTCCTTCTCTAACTTAAAGGCCACTGAGTTGCAAACAAAAGGGACTTTTGGCACATGACCTTGACCTGTATCTGGTAAGAAGGTAAGAGTTGATGGAGTGGCTGATGAGCTCCTGAAAGTTTAGAGTCTGTCTCCTGAGAGCTGTTCATTTTGCACTTTCCACACAGAGAAGGAAGCGTGATAGTTGAGAAACACACTTCAGGGATACACACTCAGGCATGTCTGACTGAGGACACTTTTCAGGCCAATGCTTCTGAGCCTTCACTTGCAATAAATAGTGATGGAACCTTTAAGGAGGAGACACATGTCCCTGGGCTGGAGAAATAGGAAGATGAGGACCGTGCAGGAGCATCTGGCCACCAGGGCCTGAGTGATGCTTTGAATTGCACTAAGCAGGGTTGTCTGTGCTTCAAACTCATTACTGTGCTGTCATCCTCTGTTACAGTGGCCAGAATGATGGTGACAACACTCTGGCGTGGAAGTGACTATCAGTGACAACAAGACATCGTGTCCTGGTGCACAAAACAAAAGAGGACCTCCTTTCTCTTTTGCCACCTCTAAATCCATAAGAAAATCTAACTCTGGTAAATAGTCATATGATTTCTGGTTGGATACCAGTAATGGGGTGAAGGTAGAGCCTCCATCAGCTCCCTTACCTGCTGTGTGCCACTGTTTACCTTGCTGATTTATTATTAGTAGATGTATAATTTTCCCCATACTTACTGGTGTCTTTTCCATCAGGTCATTCCTTATTTGAGTATACCAGTTTGATGCCACTGTCAGCTGGCTGACATAAACAGTTACACCAGTATGAAACTGTTGTAAAGCCACAGAGAGTCACATTGTATGCCTTAAGTGTAGAAAAAAAATTTCCCTTTTCCTTGTTTCTCTAGTAATACAAAATTGCTTTTTCTTCAGAGCAATAGCTAGTTTCTGTGATCAGCTGTAAACAATTACTAAGCTGCCTGCCCAGATGATTTATAGCTTAGTTATAAAGGGGTGTACTTTCTCCCAGGCTGCTTGCTAAGCCCAGAGGAAGACCCTGAGTTGATGGTGATGATGCTGTTTTATCACCTGCTGTGAACTAATTCTAGGAACCAGTCAGATTTTTCTGAGGAAATTGCTTTGCAATGTGAAATCAATAAAGTCAATATTCTTTTCCTTTTTTTCCCCTCTGTGTGTGGGAATAGACCAATATGAAGAAGTGATTTTTGGGGAAAAGGTGCTTATCTCCAGGATGAAATTTCTGGTCCAAACCAGGGATGACAGTAACATAAGGACAATAGAACAGAGCATGGTCTGGTGAAGGCGGCACCTATGGGGAAAATATGAGAATCCGAACAGAGTTCATGTTTTGAATCTGCTGCTAATTTAAATCCAGTGTGAATTCCTTTGTAACCTGCTATTTGGGCAGATATTTACTTTTTCATTAAACACTGTGAAAGATCCTGGTTTTATCACATTGCAGAATGCATCATTTTTTAATTAAAAATTTGACTGGTTCTTCAAGATAGGAAAATTGCTTCCTACAGAGATGCAATAAGAAAAATCAGGTGACTATTTTCTCAGATTTTATTTTGGCTTAGTACTTGGTATCTTTTAAGGGTTAAAAAATTCAATGGCGAACAAATTGTGGCATGTTAGTAGTTATTCTAAAGCTTTTTTTTTTTTAAGCTACATGTATCAAGCACAGTGGAGTTTTAGTTTGTTTGCGATAGTTGTTTTGTGTGATCATCTGTTATTAATTACAGTATTGTTGGTCAACTGGCTGTTTCAGTGATTAGTGGTATTGTTATAAAAGTATGTACACTCCCTTAGTACGTGGGTGGTGGTGGCAGTTGTGTTGATATCGTTCCTGTCTTTTTCATGGGACAGAGCTTTAGGTCTTGTTTGGTTGCTTCATTTCTACCAGATCCCAGTTCTTTTTACTTCCCTTTTTGGAATGTTTGCAGCTTTACACTACAGGAATGGATCTTCTGAAGGTATATGGATTATCACCTCCTATAATAGATGCACAGTGCTCAGGAAGATGATATACATGTGCTCTCTAGAGATATCAGAAAAAGGTTATGTAGCATCTTATTAATTGACAGTTTTCTTTTTGTGTGACTACCCTCTAAAATATAAAATAAAAGAATGGATTTTAAATTAGATAGTGGCTTCTAAGAGAAAAATTTGGATGTCAGACGGTAAATAAAGGTTATGTGAGCCTCATTTCAGAAGGAATTCAGCCATCAATGTGGTATTTCTGTGCTACTTATGAGCAACCTGTGATTTTTTTTTTTGCTTCCTTTTTTTTTTTAATAACACTAGCATTTAAAAGGTTGGTGACTTCTTATGTTGGACAGCGTAACACAAAACTGGAACCACTGAGCTACCAATGAGAGCTGCCATGACAATAGACATACAGCTATTAACTGTGAAACTACTCCTGTAGTTAACAAGTATGACGGCAAAAAGATATTTCAGGGAAAGCTTTATGTTCTGCAGAATCGGAGGGCTAGTGAGAAGCACAGATTTTTGGATAGGGAGCCTTTAATATTGCTGCAGAGATGAGTGCTTTGAACCTAATCCTCCCATGCAAATACAACTTCACAAAAGAACTCTTACCCTGTTGCTTTACAAGAAAATCCCACAGGCAAACTGGCTCTTACTGCATTAGTTTAGCTAAAATACTGCTTTGGGCAGCCATGTCCTATACAACAGAGTCAATGAATTGCATCGCATCTAACCTGAATAACAATCTATAGTGATCCTAATGTTTACAACAAATGCCTTTGGTATGTTCCGGCTAAAGCTGCCAAAGAAAATTCAGGATTACTCATTAATTTTTAAACTTGATGCATTATGCTTTGTCTAATAGAATAATACAGTGATGTAAACCAGCATAATGTTGATTGGACTGTGGCCAAGAGATTGTGTATCGGGCTTTTCATTGAATTGTTGTGATGGAACTGGGTGAAACGTGCTTAATAGTACTGTACCTTCTCATTCAGGATGAAGACAGAAAGTAGATAAACACCTTCATCAAATACCAGTAAAAGCAATAATCATCTTTGTCCAAAACTCAGACCAGATACAGAACTAGAGCTAAAAGTTCAGTTGCACACTATGTATGTCTTTCTATGGTTATCTTTGTGAATTTAGGGACAGTGAGTTGATCGGGTGGCACACTTTGTGTGCATAAAATATTGTAGAAGAAGTAAGAGTAGAAATTCCTAAGGATGTAGCAAAAGAAAGATATCTGATACTTTTTGCCATGTTGCAGAGATGTCTTGTTGTCCTGGTTTTGGCTGGAATAGAGTTAATTTTCTTCCTAGTAGCTGGTATAGTGCTGTGTTTTGGGTTTAGTATGAGAATAATGTTGATAACACACTGACATTTTAGTTGTTGATATGTAGTGTTTATACAAGTCAAGGACTTTTCAGCTTCGCATGCTCTGCCAGGTGCACAAGAAGCTGGGAGGGAGCACAGCAAAGCCAGTTGTCCCAAACTGGCCAAAGGGATATTCCATACCATATGACATCATGCCCAGTATATAAACTGGGGAGAGTTGGCCAGGAGGCAGGTATCGCTGCTTGGGGATGGGCTGGGCATCGGTCAGCACGTGGTGAGCAATTGCATTGTGCATTACTTGTTTTGTATATTCTTTTATCATTATTGTTATTATTATTATTGTTGTTGTTGTTTTGTTGTTGTTGTTGTTATTGTTGTTGTTGTTGTTGTTGTTGTTGTTATTATTATTATTATTATTATTATTATTATTATTATTATTATTATTATTATTATTTTCTCTTCCTCTGCTGTCCTATTGAACTGTCTTTATCTCAACCCATGGGTTTTACTTTTTTTTTCCAATTCTCTCCCCTATCCCACTAGGGTGGCGGGAGGGTGAGCAAGCGGCTGTGTGATGCTTAGGTGCTGACTGGGGTTAAACCACAACACTTGTAGAGCTTGACTGTACAAAGTAGAAGGCCAGGGAAAGCAGTCCTTCCTGTGAACCACTGAAGCTGCCAGGATGAGAGTGGGCACAGCCAAAATGACTGTAAGTTGTTACACAGGCACTCATGGATGAAGCATTTGCTAAACTAATTTATTGGGATATTTGCACAGGATAACACTCACCTGAAAAATCAAATCTGTTGAACAAGATGGCCAGTCACTGCCTAGAAGGTGACGGGAGTCTCTGCTGTGAGGGTCCTTGCAATGACATCTTCAGCTGGACAGAGTGAGATTCCCTGAACCACTCTTCTGCTCAGTTCATGTGATCCTGCTGGGCTGTGGTCCTATGTGACCACTTCATTACAGGCATGAGCCAGCGCTATAGATTGTAGTAAAGTAGTTATAAATTCTGTCTTGGCTATGTACAAAAGACTGCCCTACATGACCCTTTCTGCACCTACAGGAATGGTTTCTATTGACTATTTACGAATATCTGTGTACACTTTGGTTAATTCTACAGCAAGAGCTGCCTGCAGGAGTCCCGGGTCTGGCCAGATTCTTCATCCTAGATGCTAACACATTGAAGCACACAAGTAGTGCCTGTCAAATGGTCTAGGCACAGCAGGAACTGTCTGATGAAGCCTCTGAGACTGCCCAAAATTCCCACCTGGACACCTCCTGCAGGAATTAGGCAAAGGCTTTGCTGTGAGGCTGGCTGAGAGCTCAGACAATCACCTTATCTCGGTTCAGTCCCTTGTGCTACCTCCGCAGAGACTAGCTGGGAGCTTTGGGACCACCCTGGGGAACTAATGCCTAAGTGTGCAGGGTGTGCACCCAAGCACAGCCCTGATACTAGCTACACCACAGCTGGAACTACAGGACAAACTTGAATTTCATCCTTATTTCATAAATTAAATTTGATAGTTCTTGCCACAAAGTGTGAAACAAAAAATGATAAACCTGATTTGATAGGGCTGATGATCTACTTCTGCAGATGTGAAAGGTGGACCATATATATTGTCTGGATTCAAAATGGTGGATGATGTTACTTCCTTTTGGCAGCTGTCTGGCCATTTAAAAAATGCATCCTGTGCTGAATGTGCACAGAATAATATGGTTCTTCACTGACATGCACTGAAAATAAGAAATACTCTACCAAGTAAAGTGCTTTGTGCTTACAGTCCTGGTTCTTGTTTGCACTAAGGCTCTTTTGTGTGAGTCTAGAAGTATATTGAGCACTTGAAGCAAGTGCTCATTTTGCTGAAGATCTCCTTAGGTCAGCGTGAAGAGCTGTAAGTTCAAGGGAGACTTGGTCACTAGAAGAAACACAAGCTAGCTCAGTGTCATCCGGGTTCTTGTTTTCCCTTGCTCATAGATCAGGACATGTTCCTGTTCTGGGCAGGAGAAGACAGCTCCCCAGTGTCCTCACTTATGTGTGCTCTGTAGAAAGCAGGAAAAGTAAATGGAACAGCTGGTACATTAAATTCATGCCTTCTAAATCACTTCACTGTGGTGATAACAGCACTATCAATATCCTCTTTCACTTGTCTGCTACATAGTCTTTTTTGTTTGAGTATTCACAGGTCCCTTTATGTCACAAGATTTCTCCAGCTGAAAGCACCACTGTCCATGTATTTTGAGTGAAAAGAGACATTTCTATTTTTATTTTAAGATTATGTTTCCACTGTTGACATGGAATATGTGTGGTAATGGAAGTGTTAAAGGGGACGTTTGCATTTCTGAAGTGATTCTGGATAGAGGAAGGAATTGTTACCACATGGCAAAGGTTTGTGCCTTACCCTTAGTTCAGGTCATGCAGAACTTGGATAGCATTTTGGGTACAGTGTTGGGTTTTTTTTAGCTTTGGGCCATTTATATCTGTCTAGACTATTGCTGCAAAAAGCATTTTCCTAAACCATAGCTTCGACCTCTCTTTCTGTCTTCTCTGCTGCTACCCCTCTGTCACATCGAATGCAATTTTGTCTTTGTTCTCAGAGTTTTTCTTGGCCTAATCTCCCCCACCTATCTGTATTCCAGTACTGAGAAGGTGCCTTCTGTCTCTGATCAACCCAGTTTGACTCATGTCATAGCACTGTCGCTTCACAGTCACTGGTCTATCTATCTCCATCTAATCCCATATCTCCTATTTAGCTCGTTAGAAGCTCTCTATGGAGAAGCTCTTGTTTTCTGTGTTGGCAGCTAATGCAGTTATACCCTGGGATCCCATTGGGAATCCTAGGCTCTTTGAAAATATAAATTAATAAAATATAAATTAGTAAAAACAGTGCCCTGCAGAGGGATGGGAAAGTGAGAGGAACAAAAGTAATACCCTGGGGCTCTCTGCATTAGCCAGTAGTGGTGCCTAGCAGGAGCTGATAAGCAGAGAAATGGTGCTGAGGATCTGCTGTATGAGGTGTGTATATTGTTTCCAGCTAGCTGTAGCCTGGTCCAACAGGCTGGAAGCTCATTAACAGCTGGAGCACACCTTCTGGTTTTATTTAATCTAAGGGGAATACAGTGTGTGCTCTCTGAGACTGCTCTGTGATGTGAAATAAGTGGTGGTGTTGGGGGGTATTGGGATGTTAACTTCAGAAGTGTGTTCCTGAGCCAAACTAAAGTGCTGATGTAGGCACACCCTCATTGTCTGCGTATCTTCAGTACAATTTGTCATTATGACATCGAACTAGCAAAATGCATAAATATTACTCCAAGGTAATATTTTTTTTTCTGATTGAGATCTGGATTATAAATTTATGTTCGTCAGCCTAGAGTGACTTGTCAGAAGAGACAAATGATTTCCTTCTAGATATGTGTTTGCACTGACAGGTGTAGCTTTATAGAACCCAGTGGATAGAGAATTATGGAAAAACTTATAGAATAACACTGGAGCCAGAGGTTTAGTTTAAACCTACAATAGAAGACACTAAAGTGTGCCAAGCAAGAGCACCCTGAATGTAACAGATTTCATAGGTCTGCCTAGTCTTCTTGAATCATAGGGTATTTTGTAGCAATCTGTCACTACAATATCTTATTCTTTTAAAATTTCACCATACTTTTCACCAAGGTAAATTCTGCAACTTACATAGCCAGCGGTGAATGGTGATGAAACTGGAGAGAAGAGAAGGGAAAAAAAGAGATATCTATGTAGGTGTCATCAAGAATTGTTACATATTTCTTATTTCATTATTTGACTTGTGCTGACATATGGATTAATAGTTATCCACACTGCCATTTATTTTTGACTATGACATGGTAAGTAAAGCAAAATGCAACACTTGCCTTGGTACTACCAGACTTGCAACTTGATATAACACAATGGAAGGATGAAATAAGATACACAAGCATTACTTTCCAATGCCTATAAGACTGCAGTGAGCTGCAGATTTAATTTGGTACCTGTATGGATTTAAACTTGGTTTAAAGTGAAAACTTTTAAAATCCTTTATTTTTCAGTATATTGCTCTCATTCCTCTGGGTTTTTTTGTTGTTTTTTTTTTTTTTTTTTTCCCCCAGAAGTGATTTGATTTCTTTGTTCTGCTAAGTTTAATAAAATCTACAAAGTAACTTAAGCCTTAAATATCTGCTTTGTGTGTTTCTTCTGCTAGTTAAAACATCAATTTCCATTTCTTACAAATACTAATTGCACAGAAGGTTGTGGGATTACACATGTGCATGTGTGTGTATGTAATATCTTGCTTCCTCTTTTCAAAGCATTGTCCAAACACCAGCTAATTGATTTGACATGCTAAAAGAGAAACCCAGTGCAACCAAGTCATTTTGGTATGAAAGACATTTCCAGTCATCTCCGTTCAATAATTGCAACCACAACTTCAAAGATGATACAGATGCAAATTGAAATGTGTGATCTTGTTCTATCTGGATTTGATTTCTTTCCCCTTTTGCTCTGAAATACTCATCCTCCCCTTCCTGCTGGGATCAATGATGGCTGGGACTGCCACGTACAATGAAGCTATACAAGTCTAGAGCGATTGAATTTTACTCCAGGGATATAACTCCAATTCCCTCTTCCTCCCTTTCAATGGGACTGGCCTTAATTTTATGCATATTCTGTGAGTTATATCCAAAATGCAGGTCTGAATAAAATCTCCCAGGAGGACAATGGGGAATCATGATCCTTATCTTCTAATAGGCCCCATTCAGAGATCATCCTTCTCTTATCTCTTTCCAAATTCTATTCTTCCATATGGGAGTATAATAAATTGTTGTTGACTAGTGAATACCCCCACAACTCTTGCAGAGGATAAATCATACTACACATCTTGAAATTCCAAAGCATATTCCACCAGTGAAAGACAGTGAGCATCAAGTCTGTACAGATGGAAGTTTTTAATACCTTAGCTAGTCCAAACATTCTGCTGACTATGTGAAGTCCACCAGGAACTTTGAAATTGCTGCTGATTTTACATGAAAGACTCTCAGACGCTATTGAAAAAACAGAAGACCCTTGTGACCCTGTCTTCTCATAGCTGTATGTAATAGTACGATTCATGCTAGAAAGTTTCAGCAATATTTTCTCCTGTGCTTGTGGAACACAATGTCATGGCAGCTAACCATCATGTGCACAGAAGATGATGACTCTGGAGCAGCTGTAAGCATCATTTTGTCTATTTGCCTCACCCATTTGCTGTCCATGTGGCTGACTCAGGAGCTGGCAGCAGACTGCTCTGAGTATGACCATGCATGGCAGTATGTGACACCACAGCTCTACCTCAGTGCATGACACCAGGGTAGAAGGTACTTGTTAGCACATGGATGCTGCAGGAGGGATAAGAGCACAGTATAGGGGAGAGAGGCAGAGTCTAGTCTTTGAGTGGACTTCAAGCATAATAAATAGGTGAGATGTAACCAAAATATGCAAGAAAAGAATTTGTAAAATTGTTCACAGTTTCTGATGTTCCTCCAGAGCTCACAGAATCAGAGAACATAAGCTTCCTAGGAGGAGATTTTCTGGTATTTCTTTCTCTCAGTTAGATCAAATTCAGAATTTGGGGTTTTCAGGCCTGGAATTGCCTGTTGCAGGTTATTTCGGAATGAAAAGGGCAATCGCTTCTGTAGTCCTTTGAGAGGCAAGAAAAGGAATATGGAAAAGCATTTCTTTTCCATGCTTGTAGTGTTATAATTTAGTCTGTATTTATATCTGAAAGGCTAACAACCAGCTTTACAGTGCTGCTCCCTGGCTAGCTGGAAAGTACACCGCAGGGATACTTCACATTGTTTGCTGTTAGTTGTGTCTCTTTTTGTTTTACCCTTCCTGAGGTAAAGATTACATTGGAAGGGATTTGCTTTTGTTGTTTCAGCAAGCAGAGCCAACTGGCAGCCAGTTTGTTGTTTATATCGCAGTTGTTTCTTCTCCAGGGCACAGATTTTAGCATTGCGCAAAATCATATTGTTATGTCCAGATCAGGAAAAATACTTTCGTCTCCACTGCAGATACAAAAGTGACAGCCTGTGGGAGCAGAGATGTGTCTCAGGTATGTGTTCCTGTAGGAAACACCTGGATGCTGTAGACACAGTTTAATGTTGCTGATGGTTTAAAAATGGGAAAAAATATGCAGAGAGGAGAGTGATATAAGCAGTATTTTGCAGCCTTGCTGATGATGTTCCAAAGGAAATGTACAAAATAAAAACTGAAAAAGAAAACCCCAAGAAAAATATTCTAAGCAACCTCACTCTCTCTATGATAAAACTAATTTGTGAGACTCACAGCCAGTTTCAACTTTTTTACTCCATGAATGGCTCCATAGAATAGGACTTAAGAATACCTGCAGCTCAGTGCATCTTCCAAGATGTATTCTGCAACCATGGAGCAGCTCCTGAGAAATGTCCCTTCCTGCATGGATAAACTTACTGTAAAGCAAAAAGTGTAGTGTGATGGTATTGATCATGGTCTAGAACACGGCCTTTGAACCACACTACCAAAAAGTACCAAAGTAACGAGGAAGCAGTTTATGGGGAACCTTGATAAGTGCAAAGATGTTAAAGTCGAGATGATATTCTAAGAAAAGGCAGCATAGAGAGGGGAATATATGTTAATGTGGCTGTGGTTGTCTGTGATGCTGATCAGCACTCTGAAATATTCCATTTTAGTTATATTTTTTAAGAGTTTCTGGCTTCAGGCACAAGTGTTCACAGTAATTAATCTTTCTAAAAAGAAAATAATCAAGAATTTAAGCTGATTTGAAGGAATAGAATGAAATCGTTCACCCTGGTGATCAGCGGGGCCAGAACGCAGTGGCTGTAAATTGGCACAGGTCCATGAAGCCTCACCCAGCTTTGCTGCAGTGTGACAACGAGCTGAATGATGCTTTCAGTTTGTTAACTGACTGGCGTAGATCGTGTATCCATCCAGGGAACATGATGTGCAGAAGTTGCAGCTTGGCTTTGGATGAATACCAGTGCTCTATGAATCACTGCTGAATCCCATGTACTCATGAGCCAAGTGGGCCTGGGAAAAGCCAGGTCAGTTTTGCTTAGTCCAGGTTTCCAAGGTGTTTTTGGAATGTGGAAGTTTCTGCCCTTTTTGGACTCCACAACCCTAAAGCCGGTGCTAAGTTGGGTATCTCCCTGTTCTTGATCAGCACTTTCAGCAGTTGTGTGCTGAATATATAAGGCAGACACTACTATCAGAAGATTTTCCCAAACATGTTCACTTTTATTAATAATTAAAGAAAAAGTGGTAGAGAAGTTACAGACCCCTTTCCTAGACTCCCCACTCCCCGCTCCAATTCTGACCTCATTCTTCCTGTGAGTCTTTCCTTGGAGAGTGTCCTAGGCTTGGCGGGTTTGCTTCTCATTTTTTCTTCCTCCAGGTTGGTCTTCTGGCATGTGGTCTGGATGCTCTCTTTTGTCAGTCAGATTTCCTTCTTGAATTTAACTCTCGTTTGCTGATATTTTTGCCAAACTTTTACATAGCTGAATTTCAGCCGTCAGACGGACCCATCCCAACAAATCACTGTCCTCAGAACTGGCCTGGTTTCTGAGTTAGTCAAAGTGGCCTTAAAAGGAATCGTGTTGATAATCCACTATTAGGTGTCCCACTCTCTTCTGTTCCCCCATGGTGGAATAGAAAAGATTGTTATTACTGAGGTCAAGCAATTGCCACACAAAATGGGGTTCACAACGCAAGCAGGCATTTACAATTTTTGTGCAGAGATGCTGCACTCCACCACACGCTCTTTTTAATGGCAAATGAGTAACAGATACGTATGTATTCATGTGCAGAAAAGCAGAGCCTCATTCTTTTAAACTTAGACACCTTTTCAAATCATATGAGCTTAAGTGTAGAGAGTATTGAAGTGAAACAGCTAATTTATAGTCCCTAGCATAGTACAGAGTTGTCGCCACTGAATGAGGTTTTTCACAACACAAAAAAAGACTTTCTTTCCAGGAAAATGTTAAAGGGTATGCCTAAACGATGTCCCCTTATAGAAAAATTTTATCACTTCAAGCAAAATATACTACTTCAGATTTATCCATACATATGAAAATTGAAACGAACTTGTTCTTAAAAATAAATGAAAAAAGGACACTTTGGAATATGATGCATTAGCTGTTACCTTATTAATTTATGATGTGATCTTGCTCTCTCTTTTAACTGAGTAGCAAACCTCTTACAGACACTGGTGATTGTAACATAGTACTTCAGCTGGTAATGAACAAAATGTAATCTTACAGTATTCCACACTTCACTCAGGAATAGAAAAGCTCTAGTGTAATATTCATTCCATCACCTTCCATAATAGGTAAAGATGTGTTTTGGCACAAGGTGCCTCTAGTCACTAGATACCTGGCCCTGAGCCCAGAGAAGTAAAATTTCTGGCCAAACGTGTTATGCACTGTTGTCTGTGGCTCAATCATGAGCATAATTGTTTGAAACTGCTTCTGCCTGTGCTCAAGCAGCTTAGAGCTACAAGTCAAAACTTAATCATATCCAGGGACCCAAACCACTGGGCCACTGGCAGTATCATTGAAAATATTCCCATTTGCCTCACTAGGCTTTGGATCTTGCCTTGGGTTACCATGGTGAAGTCTCACAGCATATCTTCTTGTGTGAGTAATGGGAGAGTATGCCAGGGGTTGATACTGAGGCACATGGTTGTTCAATATCATCAGCAACCTGGACAGCGAGGGCACCCTCAGCAAACCTGCGATGGCACTCAACTGAGGGGAGTGACTGACATGACCCCTCAGTCCAGCAACCTCAGTAAAGTTGGCTGCACTAGCAAAGCCCCCATGAGGATCTGTAAAAAAAATTGTACATCTAGAGGAATAACCCCCTGCTTTGCTGTAGCTTGGGAAGTGACCAGCTCAATGACAGATCATGGTGGTGGATGCCAGGTTGAACATGAGCCACTGCTGCACTCTCATTGCAAACAGAGCAAACTTCATACTGAGATACATTATGAGGATCTCGGTCAGTGGATCAAGGGAAGCTACTGTCCTCTTCTACTGGGAGGGTAGTGCAGAAGTGGAACAGGTTTTCCAGGGAGGTTATGAAGTCTGTCCTAGGGGGGTTTCAATGCTGTGTTAGGCAAAGCTACAGCTGATCTCATCTACTTGGCGATACCCGTGCTGTGGGTGGAAGGTCAGACCACAGACTTCAGAGGTCTTTTCCAACCAATGCTTCTATGATTCTGTGATTTTAACTACCATACCTATAATTATGTATCACAAAGCACT
Organism: Nipponia nippon; assembly: GCF_047370975.1. Classification (NCBI taxonomy): domain Eukaryota; kingdom Metazoa; phylum Chordata; class Aves; order Pelecaniformes; family Threskiornithidae; genus Nipponia; species Nipponia nippon. Next base: position 14,208,601 of record NW_028262290.1, on the reverse strand, counting down.
GGATAATAAGACAAAACTAAAAACATATTAAAAAAAGAAACAATCAGACCAAATACACAGCAGTACAGAGCTAAATAGAACTAACATTGGAAATTCATTCATACTGCAAACAAACCTGCCCCCTGGCTGCTAATGGGAAATCTTGAGAAATACATACAAAAGGAGATAAAACACAAGGCAGAGGGAGATAAAGTTACATCAAACAAGAGGAAGTATTCCAATAAGTCAAAGTTAATTAAGAACATCGATATCATCGCAGCAAACATTTTTCTCATGAAGGTCCCCATAATAGCTTGAACAGCATCTCTGGAAGTGAAAGGTAGAATACCTCCATTAATTTTCATGCCTTTGTGTATAAAATCCAGTGTGTTTATTTGGCCTTCAATACATTGGTCTTCACATAAATGTGCATAATGGAGTGGAAGACTCACTCCCTTTGAGGCCTAATCTCTCAACCTCACCTCTGTCTGAAATAGGCAGGAAACTGCACTGATGGCAAAGACGCCTGTAATGTAATATGTGGTAAGATAATGGAGACAGAAAGCAAAGGTTTCTTTCTGGACCTAGCCTGGTATGGCAATCTTCATGCACTTTAAGTCACTTAGGTGAACATGAGCACCTTTGTCCTGGCACACCGTAGAATCATAGAATCATAGAATAGTTTGGGTTGGAAGAGACCTTTAAAGGCCATCTAGTCCAACCCCTCTGCAATGAGCAGGGACATCTTCAACTAGATCAGATTGCTCAGAACCCCAACCAACCTCACCTTGAATGTTTCAAGGATGGGGCATCTACCACCTCTCCGGGCAACTTGGTCCAGTGTTTCATTACCCTCACAGTAAAGAATTTCTTCTTTATGTCCAGTCTAAACCTACCCTCTTTCAGTTTAAAACTATTGCCTCTTGTCCAGTCATTACAGGCCCTGGTAAAAAGTCTCTCTCTGTCTTTCTTATAAACCCCCTTTATTTATTGAAGGTTCACAATAAGGTCTCCTCAGAGCCTTCTCTTCTCCAGGCTGAAGAACCCCAACTCTCTCAGCCTTTCCTCACAGGAGAGGATCTGATCATTTTTGTGGCCCTCTTCTGGACCCGCTCCAACAGGTCCATGTCTTTCCTGTGCTGAGGACCTCAGAGCTGGATGCAGCACTCCAGGTGGGGTCTCACCAGAGAGGAGTAGAGGGGCAGAATCACCTCCCTCAATCTGCTGACCCAGGATACGGTTGGCCTTCTGGGCTGCAAGTACACATTGCCGTCTTGCATCCAGCTTTTCATCCACCGGTACCCCCAAGTCCTTCTCTGCAGGGCTGCTCTCAATCCTTTCATCCCCCAGCCTGTACTGATACTGGGGATTGCCCCAACCCAGGTGCAGGACCTTGCACTTGGCCTTGTTGAACCTCATGAGGTTCACATGGGCCCACTTCTTGAGCTTGTCTAGGTCCCTCTGGATGGCATCCCATCCCTCAGGCATGTTGACTGCACCACTCAGCTTGGTGTCATCTGCAAACTTGCTGAGGGTGCACTTGATCCCACTGTCTATGTCATTGATGAAGATATTAAACAGTACTGGTCCCAACACGGACCCCTGAGGGATACCACTTGTCACAGATCTCCATCTGAACACTGAGCCGTTGACCACTACCCTCTGGATGTGACCATCCAAACACTTCCTCATCCACCGAACAGTCCACCCATCAAATCCGTATCTCTCAACAATATCTCAACAAATCTGTGTCTCTCAACCAACATTTAACGGACAGAGTGCTAACGAGGTCCTTCGGTCTGTCATCTCAGCGGAGGTAGGGGATGGAGAGCCATGCAGCACTAAAAATGCAAGGGCTATGGATGTGTTAGAAACCATGGAAGTGCCTGAGAATGTTCACGTAGGAACTAGGCCTTCTCCCCCCAAAAAAGTGGCGGGAGCAATAGCCCAACTGAACTGCATCTACGCCAATGCACACAGCGTGGGCAACAAACAGGAGGAGCTGGAAGCCATTGTGCAGCAGGAAAGCTATGATATAGTGGCCATCACAGAAACATGGTGGGATGACTTGCACAACTGGAGTGCTGCGATGGATGGCTATAAACTCTTGAGAAGGGACAGGCAAGGAAGGAGAAGGGGTGGGGTAGCCCTGTATGTCAAGGAGTGTTTTGAATGTCTAGAGCTTAACGATGGTGACGATAGGGTCGAGTGGTTATGGGTAAGCATGAAGGGGAACACCAACAAGGCAGATATCATGGTGGGAGTCTCTTATAGACCACCCAACCAGGATGAAGAGGCAGACAAAATATCCTATAAGCAGCTGGGAGAAGTCTCACAATCGCTACCCCTTGTTCTCATGGGGGACTTCAGCTTACCAGATGTCTGCTGGAAATACAATACAGCGGAGAGTAAACAGTCTAGGAGATTCCTGGAGTGTGTGGGAGATAACTGCCTGACACAGCTGGTGAGGGAGCCAATGAGGGAAGGCGCCCCGCTGGACCGAACAGAGAAGGACTTGTGGGTGATGTGGCAGTTGGAGGCTGTCTGGGCATAGTGATCATAAAATGACAGAGTTTTCAATTCTTGGAGAAGTAAGGAGGGGAGTCAGCAGAACTGCTACCTTGGACTTCCAGAGGGCAGACTTTGGCCTGTTTAAGGACCTGGTTGACAGAGTCCCTTGGGAGGCAGTCCTGAAGGGCAAAGGAGTCCAGGAAGGCTGGACACTCTTCAAGAAGGAAATCTTAAAGGCGCAGGAGCAGGCCATCCCCATGTGCCAAAAGACGAGCCGGCAGGGGAGAAGACCAGCGTGGCTGAACAGAGAACTTTGGCTGGAACCCGGGAAAAAAAGGAGAGTTTATGACCTTTGGAAGAAGGGGCAGGCAACCCAGGAGGACTACAAGGATGTCATAAGGTTATGCAGGGAGAAAATCAGAAGGGCCAAAGCCCAACTAGAACTTGAACTGGCTACTGCTATAAAAGACAACAAAAAATGTTTCTACAAATACATTAGCAACAAAAATAGAGCTAAGGAGAATCTCCATCCTTTATTGGATGTGGGGGGCAAGCATAGTGATAAAGGATGAGGAAAAGACTGAGGTACTTAATGCCTTCTTTACCTCAGTCTTTAATAGTCGGACCAGATGTTCTCAGGGTACCCAGGCCCCTGAGACTGAAGACAGGGACAGGGAGCAGAATGAAGCCCCCATAATCCAAGGGGAAATGGTTAATGACCTGCTACACGACTTAGACACACGCAAGTCTATGGGGCCGGACGGGATCCAACCAAGGTACTGAGGGAGCTGGTGGAGGTGCTCACCAAGACCCTTTCCATCATCTATCAGCAGTCCTGGCTGACCCGGGAGGTCCCACTGGACTGGAAGTTAGCAAATGTGATGCCCATCTACAAGAAGGGCCGGAAGGAGGATTTGGGAAACTACAGGCCTGTCAATCTGACCTCGGTGCTGGGGAAGATTATGGAGCAGATCATCCTGAGTGCCATCACGCAGCACATATAGGACAACCAGGGGATCAGTCCCAGTCAGCATGGGTTTATGAAAGGGAGGTCCGGCTTGACTAACCTGGTCTCCTTCTATGACAAGGTGATCTGCTTGGTCAATGAGGGAAAGGCTGTGGATGTTGTCTACTTGGACTTTAGTAAAGCCTTTGACACCTTTTCCCACAGCATTCTCCTGGAGAAGCTGGCTGCTCATGGCTTAGACGAGTATACTCTTTGCTGGGTAAAAAACTGGCTGAATGGCCAGGCCCAAAGAGTTATGGTGAATGGAGTTAAATCCAGTTGGTGACTGGTCACTAGTGGTGTTCCTCAGAGCTCAGTATTGGGGCCAGTCCTGTTTAATATCTTTGTCAATGATCAGGATGAGGGGATCGAGTGCACGCTCAGTAAGTTTGCAGACGACACCAAGTTGGGCGGGAGCGTTGATCTGCTGGAGGGTAGGAAGACCCTACAGAGGGACCTGGACAGGCTGGATCAATGGGCTGAGGCCAACAGCATGAAGTTCAACAAGGCTAAGTGCCAGGTCCTGCACTTGGGTCACAACAACCCCATGCAATGCTACAGGCTTGGGGAGGAGTGGCTGGAGAGATGCCCAGTGAAAAAGGACCTGGGGGTGTTGGTTGACAGGCGACTCAATATGAGCCAGCAGTGTGCTCAGGTGGCCAAGAGGGACAATGGCATCCTGGCTTGTATCAGAAATAGCGTGGCCAGCAGGACTAGGGTGATCATTCCCCTGTCCTCTGCAGTGGTGAGGCCGCACCTTGAATACTGTGTTCAATTTTAGGCCCCTCACTACAAGAGGGACATTGAGGTGCTGGAGTGTGTCCAAAGAAGGGCAATGAAGGTGGTGAAGGGTCTAGAGAATAAGTCTTATGAGGAGCAGCTGAGGCAGCTGGGGTTGTTTAGCCTGGAGAAGAGGAGGCTGAGGGGAGACCTTATTGCTCTCTACAACTACCTGACAGGAGGCTGTAGCGAGGTGGGGGTCGGTCTCTTCTGCCAAGTAACAAGTGATAGGATGAGAGGAAACGGCCTCAAGTTGCACTAGGGAAGGTTTAGATTGGATATAGGAAAAATTTCTTCACTGAAAGGGTTGTCAAGCATTGGAACAGGCTGTCCAGGGAAGTGGTGGAGTCCCCATTCCTGGAGGTATTTAAAAACCGTGTAGATGTGGTGCTTAGGGACATGGTTTAGTGGTGGACTTGGCAGTGCTAGGTTACCGGTTGGACTCGATGATCTTAAAGGTCTTTTCCAACCTAACCAATTCTATGATTCTATGATTCACTCCAATTTAGAGATAAGGATATTGTGGGGGACCATGTCAAAGGCCTTACAGAAGTCCACATAGATGGCATCTGTATCTCTTTCCTTGTCCACTGATGTAGTCACTCCATCATAGAAGGCCACTAGGTTGGTCAGGCATGACGTGCCCTTGGTGAAGCCATGCTGGCTGTCTCAAATCAACTCCCTGTCCTCCATGTGCCTTAGCATAGCTTCTAGGAGGATCTGTTCTGTGGCCTTCCCAGGCACAGAGGTGAGGCTGATAGGTTGGTAGTTCCCAGGGTCCTCCCTTCTACCCTTTTTAAAAATGGGTGAAAAGTTTCCCTTTTGCCAGTCCCCAGGGACTTCACCTGACTGCCATGACTTTTCAAATATCATGGAGAGAGGCTTGGCAACTACATCAGCCAATTCCCTCAGGACTTTGGGATACATCTCATCAGGTCCCATAGACTTATGTATGTTCAGGTTCCTCAGGTGGTCATGAACCTGATCTTCTCTTACAGTGGAAGGGTCTTTGCTCCCCCAGTCCCTGCCTTGCTGTCCATCCACTCAAGAGGTGTGGGAAGAGAGGTTGCAGTGAAGACTGAGGCAAAAAGGTTGTTGAGTACCTCAGCCTTGTCCTCATTCGTTATTACCAGTTTGCCAGTCTTGCTCATCAGGGGGGTACGCTTTCTTTGACCTTCCTTTTCTGGCTGACATACCTGTAGAAGCCCTTCTTATTATTCTTTGCATCCCTTTCCAACTTCAGTTCCATCTGTGCTGTGGCCTTCCTGACCCCATCCCTACACAACTGGGCAGTGTCCCTATACTCTTCCCAGGATACCTGTCCCTGGTTCCACTGCCTGTGCATTTCCTTCTTACCCTTTAGTTTGACCAGCAGGTCTCAACTCATCCATGCCAGTCTCTTGCCTTCCTTTCCTGATTTCTTATACCTGAGTATTGAGAGCTCTTGCACTCATTGGAAAGCATCCTTAATGCTTGGGGACTGGTCTTCAGAGTGAAAAGTTGCATGGATAACATGTTCAAAAATGCCCCAGAGCCAGATCCTGAAAGAACCTGAGTGAAAATGCAAATGATGCAAATTAAAATGCAAAGTGAAAATGCAAATGACTGCCTAGTCAGGTTTCCAAAAGCAGCTAAGGAGATTAATCCCCATTTCTCAGTTCTGAACTGCACCTATGTATTATTTAGGTCGAAACATTATTTTAAAAAATGCACTGGAATGGTAGCCTAGATCCATGAAAGGGCATAGACTTTGGAGAACCTAGCTCCCAGGCACTTCCTACCCAGCTGAAGTCACAGTCCTAGCTTAAAGCTGCACAGATTTAATTTTATGGCAAACCATGATATACCTATTGGGCCAGAGAAAGAACAGGAGTGTGAGAAGCGGTCCAGGACCTCATGGCTCTTGGGGATGATGGCCCCTAGAGCAGGGACCTGTGCCGGTGCCTCGATGGGAGAGGCTGAGGTCAGCCAGTGGGAGTATTTCCTGTGCTCTGATGTTCTGCAGTTACTTGGAAAGTTGGTGAGTTATACAGGATTAAGGATTCACATTGCACCATTGAGTCAGATGTAGACTACGTGAATGGGGTGGCTGTTCTGCTCTTAACAGCATCATGTATTACAGAAGCAAGTATGCTAGTATGCTGTACTGGGTAGTGCTAACACTACAAGAATTTCTTTGTAGAGTAGGAGAAATGACAGTTCCTTTACTCCTGCTGATAAATCTTCCTATGTCTTAGCTGAGTGACCTGATTGCTGGGGTCAAGCAGAAGAAGGAGTGTAGCAACTTCTTATCTCTCTGCTTTGTGTTAGGCACTGACTGGCTGCGTGCACTCAGAAAACCCAGTGCTGTGCTGCTAGACACAGAGGAAAAGCTTAGATTATAAATTCTGACAAAATTCAGCCATGAATTCAGTGCCTGGTTTCTCAGCACTGTCAAGAATTAAGCAATTCTGGGTGTGACTGGAATAGACAGTGTGGTGTCTGGGGAATTTTACTGGGAGAAGCATCTGAAATTTCAAGCAATTCCAGAATTGGGGAGCTGCTGAGGAAGTGGGGTGGGAGGCTGAGGATCTAAATTTTGCACAACTGTGTCTTAAATAATAGGACACAGGGGTGTTCTTGTGAATTTGCCTCTTCAGAGATTTGAAAAGTCCTGAGGAGCTCATCAGTTCTTCAGTTAGAAAATGTTCTCTCCTGTTGTTAGAAGTGTCCTGTCAAAAGACCATGAATCTTTCCCATGGAGGGGCCAGGGAGCGGGAAGCATGGCTAGGGATAGTGTGGGGACAAGGTGGTGGTGGGGTTTTGCAATGTTGCAGGACCCCGGGCAAGAAGGAGGACAAGGGCCAACTGGGAGCAAGATGGGGGCAGGAGAGGAAGACTAAGATGAGTCTTCCTCTGAGCTGAACCCAGCAACACAGCTCCTTGGAGGGAGGGCAGAGAGCTGCAGACCACTGCCCTGCTTTTTAGCAACTGGTTCAGCAGCTGGGTTGACTTCAGCAGTTAGTTTTTCAGGGGGCTGAACACCTCCTTCACAAACTTGTCTTCCTCGAAGTTGTCCCAGATATGAAGAAGGCACAGTTGAGGCTCCAACTCTACCAGTTTATGTTCTTTGTAGGTTCTGAACTTTTTTAAAAGCCCGTTTTGTAAATGCTAAATGATTTGGGCACGTGTTTATATCTTTTTTTTTTTTTTCCTAAATGAATGTTGCCAAAAATCAGTTAAAGAAAAAAAAAAGACCACAAAAACATTTGACAAAAATTGCTTTTTCTGGCAGCTTTTCTTTGTGCTGAACAATTGTGCACAAATGATAGTCTCTTGCTACAAAATGAATAAGTATTCCAGCCAGAATTATACACAGAGTATTTTCCCCAATTAAACTTATATATTTTCCCTGTCAACTTGCTGTACCTGATTCTGTTATTTTTTAAAAAGGAAGTTTGATTAAGGTCCATTTGTTCACGACAAATCATTTAAAACTGCCAGCCTTAAATAGGTGGTAACTGAGAAATATCACCAAAACAAATTACATCACCTCCTCTGAGTTGCTAACTGAGCTTTGAAATTCTTCCTTTCTCCAAGTGGGGTTCAAGGAAAGTGCATGCCAGTCCACGTTCATTGTGAAGCAAACTCTGTGTGCTGGATATTCCCCCTTGATCCTGTATGGATACCATTTGTGTGCATATCTGCATGGAAGAAAATGTTTAGCCTGTTCTAGGTCCTTCAGCAATGTCCCTCTGGAGGGAGCAGTGGCTTGGTGAACCGGTATAGAAAAGGCAAGTAGACTGGGAAATCTCTCTAATCTTGCAGAAGCTAAGCATAACACATTGCACCAGCTTCTCCAGTTGACTCTCAACATGCAGGTCTCAGAAAGTCTTTCTTTATCAATGGACTAAATTGGAGTTGCAATGTTGGGGAGACAAAGATGGACTTCACTGGTCATGGGTAGAAGATGCCCCGTAGTTAGCTCATGCCATCTGTTCCTTAGAAAGAGAAAAATGTTTAAATATACAAACTTCAAGAGAATCTCTGGTGCTTTATGACAAGCAGGGATGGTCTGTGCTGTTACAGCAGTTGCTTTTCTAAGCTTCGCAGTAGGAGAAATTCTGGCCCTAGCTGATCACCAAATTAATGGGACAATATTTTACATATTGTACTTACCTGTGTGTAATTTGGCATTGGATATCCACTGAACTGTGTTTATATGAAAATACTCTCAGGATAATATAATGCTTCATGTGCATAAACATCATCTGACTGGAACGTTAGGCTATATGGGTGAAGTTATGATCTGTTACCTGTGAGGAGAATATATCACTCTTATTTTACCTTCTTGAAAGTAAAATTCCTTACCATTTTTTCTTTACATTATTAGTCCTGAAGAACAGTTACAAGGAAATAATTAATAGAAAATTACATTCATAATAACATAACACCTGTTCATTAATTAATAGAACAAAAAGCAGTCAAAAATAATTAACTGAAAGGGAAAGGAGAAACAATTATATAAAATAAGAAAATGATGAAACATCAGGTATAGCAAAATAGAATTAAATAATAGCTATTATACAGCAATTTGAGTTGAAGGTCTGGTTTTCAGGCTACTTCTATGTCTCAGTGGTGCTCATTCTCTCTGAATGCGAAGTCCTGCTTGTCTCAAGCAGCATGGCAGCTCTTTCCATTAATTTTCAGTTTTATGATTATACAAAAGTTTTAGGAAGTGGGATAGGACAGTCAAACCCAAAGCTAAGTGTAAAAATCTGCAAAACGATCTTACAATTTAAGTGTTTGCAAGCAGAGGGAATGTCAAACCAAAGTAACCTGCATTTAGAAAAATACCACTGATGTTCAGAGATGGGACCATCAAATATTACTTGGCAAAGAAGTTGAAAAGCCATTGTTGATCATTTTTTGAAAGCATAACCAATTGTGAAAGCAAATAGACTTCAAAAATCATATAAGAATGGATGGCAAAAGAACTGAAATTGTTGTATCATTCTGCAAGTCTATAACAGATTGGGATTTTGAATTCAGAACATGGTTCTAATTATTCTGTCCCCAGGAAAGACACAGAGGTTTAAGAGATACTGAGAAAGGTAGCAAAGATGGGCAGGCATATAGACTGTTTTCCAACCCAGGAGAACTGAAATAAGCAGCTAAGCTAAAATCTTCAGCTTAGAAAAGAGATGATGGGGGTGGTTTTCATAGAAGTCTCTAAAAATCCTGAATTCTAGGGAGAAATTGAGTAGGGCAAGGTATTCACTGCTTTTGTAGTGCAATACCTTATTCACTGACTTGGTGTTGAGGACTTAATTGGTTTCTCATTGAAAACATCACAGTATTTAATTACATGAGAAAAAAAGAGAAAAACGTTGCAATTAGTTAAAATGGTTTAGAGTTGCAGCTCTTTTCAATATCTGAGAAAAATGATTCCAGGTAAGTAAAAGGAAGATGCCACTAAAAATTATATGTAAAGCATATAATAATAATAATAAAAAAAAATTAGGTGTGAAAGAGGTGTGGAAGACCTTCTAGGAGATTGGAGGATTCACCCTAGAACCAGGTGTAGGACAGCGAGAGAAGATCAAGTGAGTCTTGAAATTGATAGCTTCAGATCTACTGGAGTGCAAACACATAGTGAAAAACATTATTTACCAGAGGACACCCTCTGTCTGGCTACTGAAAAGTGGGAAGCCAGCATCAGAGCAAGTGGTGATGATTCAACTGATGTAACTGAACAGTCACATGTAAAAAGAACAGAATTTGCTGGAGAAACAAGCCTGAAAAGTTGAGAAGATCAACACTGATGACAACGCCTAGGTAAAATAACCTTACAAATCTGACTAAAATCCTCCTTGTTTTCTTCCTTAAGAGATCTAAAAGACAGATTGTGATTCTATTCGAGGAGCAAGCTGATTTGTAGAAAGACAGAGATGCTGCAGAAGATACTCTCCAGATGTGACCAAGTCACAGAAGTTGAGAAAAACTTCTACATTTTGTTGTCAGCTTCTGAGGGGGACTCACTTCCTACTGAAACATTTGATGTTTTATTGTACAAAGTTGAAAGCCTCATGCAAATGTTTTAAATATAGATTTTAATTTCACTGATAAAATTTGTTGTCCCAAGTTGTTTGATATCAGTAGGAATTTCCTTGTTAAGAAAAGATAAGCATTAAATAAGCACTGTGCACATCTAAATATCCATATCCACTTACTTTTTTTGGAGTGCACTTTTCACTTTTTTGGAGTGCTGTGAAGTCCCTTATCTCCTGAGTGCTCAAGGGTTCCTTTGCTTCCTTCTCTGGAACTGACCTTTCAAGGTCCTTGATCAAGATTTCTCCCTCTGCCAGTGTTTACAGCCTTCTGTCATCTCATTGGTCAAGTAGGACATCCTTCACTGAAGTGTTCCCAGGAAGGATGTCTCTACCAGACACATTCGTTATGCTGCACAGCAAACAGGAAAGCTCTTATGTACATATGGAAACATGCTCACAGGCCACAGCGTTAGGAGAGGGGACATAAATTCCACTGGTGTCCCTTTTTGGGTCAGAGACCTGGCTTATGCACTTTTGGTCAGAGACCCGACTGATGCACATGGATGCTAAAAGGACTCACTGTAGCAAGGCGTTCAGCCATACCTGGATGGTCTCAGGTAGCACTCCACCTGGCGGCCTATCCACTTACTCTTTCAATTCTGCCCTGTGATAGGGAAAAAAGGCTGAAGAACTGAGAAACAAAGCAGTCCCACAAAGGCCCAACAGTGCAGCTAAGAGTTTACGTGCTCTGCTGTGCTGTAGCAGCTTTACTAACAGCGCTAGGGCAGAAGTGATCCCCAGCTAATGTGCCAGTAAGACTAACTGACCTGGCTTACTGCTGTGTTCCATGGCTTCCACTTCGGAGCTCACACTTATCCATCTGCGTGTAAAGGTAGAGTCAATTGCCATGTAGATATACCCTTAACCTGCTCAGAGGAGCATCACGCTACCTTATGCAAGACAGACAATAGGATTAAAAGTAACATTATGTCTGCTTTCATACAGTTATTGCCCTCTGGCAGAGCATACGTTGGCAGGAACCTTTGCAGCTCCACCAGGTAGCTGTGAAGCTGAAATTGCAGATACTGCACATGGGCAGGTACCCGCATTGCTCCTTAGGACCAGTTGCAGTCTCCACCCTTGCAGGGAAGCATTGCTGGCACAGCCTGCAGCGCGTGGGGAGGGCAGGCAGAGAATGCACCCACATCTGCAGCCCTCTGCAGAGGTGCCAGATCTGGTTTAGCCCTTGCCTAGTGGCTTTTTAAGTGCTGCACCTTCAAAGTTATATAGCATGGCTTTATTTCTCCTCTGTTCACAGCAGGAGGTATAGCTGGGTATTTGTAATTATCTATGGCACATTAACATCTCACCCAGAACATAAACACTTGTTGCTTGCTGCGAGATTTCCATCGTGCTGTATCACTCTGGGATGAACAACATGCAAGACATGTTTATTACAGTTGGGACTGGGAGAGGGCAAGGGGGAAACCAATGACATTAAAGGTAGCAGGTTTGGTTCTATTATCTTTGATGCGGAAGGACTTTTTATCCCAATTGACTTATTTTTTTCCTAAAATATTTTAGTATAATTTGGCGGGACAGGGGTTATAGTCCTATTGTAAACAATGAAAACTCCATTCAAGTCAATCCCAGCTTGTGCAGCATCTAAATGAGCTCTTCTGCCTGGAATTCAGGACAGAAGTTGTTTGCCTAAACACATGAACGTTGTATTATTTATCCAAGAAGACTTTGTTTTAATAAACACAAGATTTGAATTCAGAACAGACCACTCCTATGCTCACTGGCACATGTCAGAGTCAAAATTTTATTTTGTTTCAAGCTGGAAACTCTTCTGTTTTGTGTGTTCACATGTGTTTTTTTAAATCAGAGAATAATGATGTCTCATAATCTTTTCTGATTTGGGCTATTACCAAGTCAAATCTCAATTTGTCAGGTTCTTTTAGTGTCTGCTTCAGGAAGAATCATTAAAAAGACAGTCTTAATCTCCTCCTATTTGAATTTAAAAAGATGTTAACTTTTATCTATTTTAACTGTTATTTTTAACTAATAGCAACCCTCGTTTGACAAGCCTGACTTATCAGTCCTGTCAAATTGCAGTTGCTTTGGAGGGGAGACTGCTCTGAGCTTAAAGAAGTTTCCAAGAGAAGCCCATGAGGCTGGCTATGTATGACGGGGCTGTTGTTTTTTCTCTTTACTTTCCTCCTTTCTTTTAACAATACTGTTGAGAAGTGCAGAGACCTGGAACTGGGCTGGACCTCTGGGCTGTCACGTCCAGGCCACTGTGGCACCGTGTCATTCAAATGCTGTGAAATAAATGTGTCGTGTATCACAGGTGAGGTGTGAAATCTACAGGAGGAATGGGAAACATCAGAACAGGTTTGAAACAGCACTTTTGACCGGCAGCTGGCCTCGTTCTGACTTGTCCTGGTATAAATCAGTAATAATTTCATGGAATCAGGTGGAGTTGCTCCAGTATGACACCACTTTAAGTGAGAAGAGCAAATTTTGAAAGGAGAGTTTGCTTCCCTCTTCCTCCGCAGCCTTACACGTTTTAACCATTAAGGATGATGACACAAGAGAGAAAACTCCCTTCATGACCATCAGCGAGCACTCCAAATTGAAACAAACCACTCAGAGCCAGATATCATGAAATAAGACAGCCACGAGTTCAGCAGGACACTTCCCTCGCACTCCCACAACCTGCCTCCGGCCGAGGCACTCCCTACGCTCAGCCACACTCGGCAGCTTTCACGGTTATTCGAGTCAGCTGTTTTTTTGCTGTTCTCCCAGCGTGTGAGGCATCTCTCCCAGGAATACAGAAACTCCCTAAAACAAATGCTGCATGGGGGGGTCTGGTGAGCAGGAGGGGGGCACTTCTGCTTCTCCCAATACCCACCAGAGAATACCCCAAGGCGATGGATACTACGTCTAGCAATCGCCTTCCACATGTGTTCTCATCTTTGCTGATTACCGTAACGTCTGTGTATAAATAGTAGCTCTCCCTTTTTATATCCTTCTCCTGCCTGATTCACTCGATGATGCAGCATCAGTGACGTTTGACTCGCTGCCATGGCAATTGCAAAACGAGGGTTTCATAAACATTGGATTGTGGCATCTGAATGAATCAGGCGGGAGGTGGAGAATGGGCAAGCCCTGCAAGAGACCTGCACCTGAGCCAGCCTTGGCCCCTGTCCCCAGATGAAGGAAATGAACACAGGGATGATGTGACACTCATAAGGAGCAAATCCATTGGGAATAATAGAGCGGGGGGAGGGGGGGGGGCAGGTCTGCCAGGAAAAACTTCAGTATCAGGGGTGTGAGTCAAAGATAGGGTTGGAAGGTCTGTTAATGAGCACGGAGAAAACACTCTAAACAAGACTTTTACTTTCTGTTGTGGAGAAAAATGAAATGGAAGCTGAAGCAGAACTGGGAGCCAGATTAAGCCTAAGTAAAAGCTTATTTCAAGACACAAACAGAGGGAACCAGAGAAGTCAATAAAAAAAGGAGAATGTGAAAGGCTGACCTCCAGCTTGAAAGGATTTTTTGTTGCTGTGCTGTGAACATGCTTCTGCTCTGAGTCCGATTACACCAATTTTTAGCCATCTAGTTGCAATGGGAGAATCTGGAACTGCGTCTGGATGGTATGGGGGGGTGCATGGTGGGCCTCAGAGCGTGACCCACAGACATGGTGCAGCCGGTAGAAAGACCTGCTGGCTATAGGAAGACCAAGGACAAGGACAAGGATTCAATTCCTCCTCCTTGCTGGATTTGGGGCACTCTGAATAGCTCATGCCTCTCTCTAGCTGTACACCCCACACCCCAGCCCATGGCTTTTCATTCAAAACTTCATGCGGAGTGATGAGGAGGCCTCACTTTTAACAGAAGATGGTTAAGTGTGTGGTGATAGTGTGCTGACATTCAGTGGTTGGGATATTCAGCCATGACGTGGGAGAACTTTCTTCAGTGAGGACACACTGACAGCCATTCCCCACTTCTTGGCAAGGCTGAGCTGGAGACGGGGCGTGTTTTCCTCCCAGTCTCCTGCAGTTCCATGCACAACTTTGCTGGGTATGAGACAACTATTCCTAGAGTCTTTCCACATTTCAAGGATATTTGTATATTTTACATGAAGCAACCTTTGAGTAAAAATACAGAGCAGGCCTTAAAGCAGGGATTTCCCATTTTTAGGGGAGGAATGTCTAAAATCACTAGCATAGACTAAATTATTCTTTGTTTTGTTTCTGGCTGGGTAAATCAATTCATTTTATATACAGTTGAGAGATTCCTAAGGAAGACTCACACCTGCCAGACCTGCCCGAGAAGAGTCTGAGTCCAGTGGTTGAGGCTCTGTGGCAGACTGGGGGACACTGGCTCACCTCCTTTTAGGCGAAGGAGAGAAGTGACTTGGAGGAGGAACACTCCAGCTTCTGAGCTATGCCATGAGAGCAGAGCTCACTGGCTGTGACATTTTCCAAGAAACTTATAGACATGGAGTGTAAGTACCAGGGCTGTTTCTCACCCTAGGTCACAGATGAAGAGAAAATGTTCAGAATAGAGAAGAGTGAGAAAATAGCACAAGTTGCACAGATTTAGTGTTCAGAGGGCCCCTGTTCATTTTGTAATGAGCATATGGAGTCATGGTCAGCCTTAGCACAAGCCTCCAGACTGAATTTTGCTCTTGTTACACAGTATACTAAAAAAATAGTCTGAAGCAGTCTCTGCACCATTGTTATTAACCTTTAAGAATTTGTGATAGCTGGGGAAGGAAACAGAAGTCTGGGAAAAGGCATCTACTTTTTTAAAAAGGAACTTAAAAACAAAAAGAAAAAGAAAGAGGGAACCTACCAGTCTAATTTCATTTCTTGGAGAAAGAATTTCATAAACAGTCAAACAAGCTGAGAACCCTTGAAAAAGCTGAAAAACTAATAAATATCAGAGATGAATGTACAAATGCTCAAAGAGATGACTATTAGCCAGCATATCTTTGTCAATAAAGTTTCATGTCAAAACAGTCACGTTTTTATGTGATATGAAACAGACTTTGTGAATAGGAGAAAAGCAGTAAGTGTCATAAAAGCAGTAAGAGGGATTTGAAACGGTTTCAAATGCCACTCTCAGTAGTAACTAGGAGGATATGATTTTTATGGCACTTGCGTGAAACACAGAACTGTTTGAAAAATGCCCTCACAGAGCTGTTATCAATGGTTCAGTGTTAAAAAAAAGAAGCTGATATTGAATATTCATCTGTTTTTTCCACTAGGTCTGATTCTGTTCAATATTATTCATTCCTGTCTCTGTGATTGAATATTGAGTATGCTTATTAATTTTCATATGATATGAACTCTACAGGTACACTAGAGGACAGGGTTGAAATCCAAAATGGTCTTGACAAGCTGCAGAGATAATGAGGTAAGTGATAGGGCAAAACTCAAAGGAACAATAACAAAGTATTTCTCTTTGGTAGGAACATTCACCTATACAAGTAGAGGACAGGAAACAATGATGAAGTAATAACTTGGGGAAGGATCTGCATTCTGTATGTGCATCACAAGCTGAGCATTTCATGCTGTTGCAAAACAAAGTGGCTGAAATACGTAGTTATAAGTAAAATGATGAACTGATCTTTCCACTTCACTTTGCGATGATGAGATATTGTTGTCCCCAGTCATGGCACTGTATTTCCAGAATAATGCAGGCCAGCTGGAAGAAAACACCAACAGTGATCAAAGGACCAGACAGCATAACCCATGAGGAAGGATAAACAGAACGAAGGTTATCAAGCTAAAGAAGAGAAGCTTGGGGGTAGGAGGGACAAGGAAGGACAAGTCTTAGAAGCTTGTTTCCAAAAGAAAGGGACTAATCTATTCTTCATGACTGTACAGGATACAACAACATATAAAGGGCTTAAAATACAATACACAAGATTCTGGTTACATCTTAGGAGACATTTTCTAATGTTAAGAAAAGTCTAATAGTAGAGGCTTGTCTAGGAAGGATGTTGAGTCTTCATCATTAGAGGTTTTAATAACTAGTGAGATGACAATATAACTACCATAAATATAGTTGTTTCTCCCTTGGGGCAGATGACTACTAGAAGGTTTCCATCCTCTATGATTCTATGTTAATTATGATTCAGAGTTTTCAGCCTGCTTTTCTTCACTACTGAACCACTTCAAAAAAGAGGAAATAAAGATTGAGTGAATGTAAACCTATTTGAGGCAACCTTTCATTTGTTTCTTTGCTTCTTTCCAGCATGCAAGGGTATGTCCAGCTTTCTAGATAATGCAAAGGCTGGGGGGGCATTCCAGTAGCTAGAGAGGATGGGACTTTCTGACAATCTTAATCTGACTTAAGATCAAGATATAAATAACCCTTGTCAAATTATCTGCATGCAGAGTTAATATACAACCACACTACACGGCACAGGAGTGGCTGGAATTAGAGTAATTAGTGTGAGACAACTGTCTGTAAATCTACATGGAAATGGGAGGACTGGAAATCAAAATATAGGTTCTGCCACCTTGTAAGCTTATTTTGGTGTCTTATAAGATAACTTAGACATAAATTGTTGCCAGAAACACGGAAGTTCTGTTCTTCTGGATCTTCTTCAATGGTTGCTAAACTTGCCATATGTACCCATTTAACTCTTGTTGGGAATATGGGTCTTATCCTAAAGCAAATGAGAGAAGTCTTTCTCTTTTTCCCCTCTAAACATGAGAGTAGAGTTCAGCTCTCTGTATGTGATAGCCCCCTGTAAACAAGAGCTGGACTGTGGCTAAAACCCAAGATTTGGATTTCTCTGTTATTTTTAAATGTTTGAATTTTGCAAATGGTCCCTTGACTCATAATAAATAAACTATGAATATACACTCACTTGTCTACTGAACCAATGATATTTCAATCAATTCATAATCTATAAAAAGGTGCAGTTGTTCAAACTGGAAGTCCATGCTAGAACAACCCCCAAAACAAAATCTGTTAGAGTAAACACAGCAGTCAGTGAGGAGATTGCCACTGACTAAAACGGGCTTTTATTCAGACCCTCAGCATTTTCAAAAAAGAAGTCCTGTTTCAAATATTCCACGTTCCATATACTTCATCTGTATCTATCTGAAGGAGAAATTTCTTAAGTAAATTAAGCAGTAGTTTTTGAAAATATCATCTATGCATATTTATCTTATTCATGTTTGGTTAGTTAGCATTGTGGAAGAAATTGTTGAACTGTCAATACAGTTGCCATCTGCTTTCTCTTTATAGATTTTTGCTAGCACAAACACAGCAAGAACACAGTGTGTTTTTTCTCCTTTGGAGCTGGTGTTACATGGCCTTTAGTATACCATGCAGCACTCTTGAAGAAATTGTAGCCATACTATTGTAGGGTATGGGGAAGCATTTGACATTACATGTCATGCTCTAATAGCAATCACAAAATCCCACCCAAGATACTCACCTGCTCTTGCTGGACTATAAGAGTTTTTCCCAGGTCTGCCATTGTGTTAGGTCTACTGAGTGTCAGGCTAGCTTCCTAAAAATAGGGCAGTATTTCCTTCAAGACAGTGGTTATTCTGTGTGGTCCGTGAAAAGTAACTCAGAAACCCACTGCTCTAAGGGATAAGCTCTGTGCTTTACTACTCAAAAGCTATGGCTTAGTTTTTCTGAACATTGGGAGTCACTGCAGCTAGTGCTGGGAATTCCCATCAATCTCTTACAGTCACCCATGAACACATGTATTAATTTTTTCCTTTAATTCAAAGAAAAGTTAAGCATTGTGGCCACCATATGCTCTCCTTCAACAAGGGATTAAAGGATTTTAGGATCACTAACATTGCGTCAAGGTCCTGACACTTCTTTTTATTGGAATAAGGTTGATTTAGTCCATAGACCTTGTATACTTGCTCCCCTACAAGGACTGCTGAGATTAATTTGTCATTAGTAAGACTATCTGAACAGAAAATTGGGAAATAAGCAAATAGAGAAATTGGAAACACAGTCCTTAAAGTGAAATGCTTCACATCGTAGTGTGTGTCACCATGGCAAATGATGACAGAAGTAAACACTCATGGGAATGGATGTAAGGAGAACAAATAAATGCTTTATCAGCCAGACTATTTTTCCTGAAAAATAGTTATGACCACTGCTTTTCTTACTTGTTGCTAACTAGGTGAGTTAATTAAATTAATTTGCGGTGAGTTTTGGCGTACATACATAGGCCGATGTTTGGTGCTATTGGTCTTGTGTACAGTGTACCAACTGGGGCTGGGACTCTGACCCAGACAAGCCAGGACATCCAGACACAGCTCATGTCTTGAATGGTCACCTTCCGTCTCTGTCCTGTCACATTACACCCGGAAAGAGAACTGTGTTGTCTTGTAGCTTCTCTGAATGTGATGAAGGCAGCAGAAAGTGATCCTCAAACATTGCATAACAGGAAAAAGCTGAGCTGAAGTGCTTAAGATAGCCTAGCAGAAGTCATACAACTTTCTTTGAAAGACTTAGAGCACTTCTTCCTGGAAAAACAAAGATTATTCAAGAACACTAATAAGCATCTTGCTTTGCTGTGATGACCAAAGGATTCAAATGAAGATTTGTACAGAGAGCTACTATCTTTCATCACAGCATTGGATACAGCTGGAAAAATAGATAAGTTTTTGTATACGCGGGCCCTTCTTCAGATCTAAAATACAAGCCAGATAGAGTATATAAATCTTCTGTATTTGTCTGATCATGCAGAGGGGTAATGTGAGTCTTATCAGTTAGAGCTATGAGCTCAGAGGCTTTTTTAGTTCATAAAATTTTACCTTGATGAAAATATTCTGCTTTCCCAAGAGAAGTAGGCAGTGCTATGTATGTGCAGCTAATGTCTGAGATTGGAAGATTCAATTTTTGTATCCATTCGGAGAAAGGGGAAAAAAAGCAGCTTTTGAACAAGCAATTATTGTAAAGGCTATTGCATAGGCTAGTATGCAGCAATTTGGTTTGGAAGAATTTAACAAATGTGGGTAAAGCTTCACTGTACCTTATAGACTGGATTCTGTAATAGTCTTTTTTGATAAATTTGTTACGTGATACAACTTGATTCCAGTGCTTTCTGAAGACCAACCATCCTGAAGAGAAATGTGGACGTTAAATCAGTTTTCCAGACCACCTCTGATTTCTCATAAGGGAGATGAAGATCAGTCCAAGGATTACAGCACCATGCTGTTTCTGATCACCCCACACCTGGTCCTGAGCCCCACCTCTCTGACTCACCAGCTGAACACCAGCTTAATCAATGAATTCCTGCCAGGCTTGCCACCCCTTTGGAGACTGTCCTTTTCCCAGCTGGAGGCTTGTGCCCTCGTTTGAGCACATCTGGGTTACAGCAACTGGATAATAACCAGGAAGATTCAATCTCCCAATTATTTCTGGGTGCCAGCCAAAACTTCAAAAGATACAGGTATTTGGCCAGATTCTCACTTGCATTCACATCCCTTTGTTCTGCTGTCATTTCACTTTATACTGTTGGGTGATGTAAACGAGAATCAGGCCCTTGGCCATTATAAATCTATGGTATACATAAAAACATGGAGAATGGTAACCGGAGGCCTTGGCAATTAGTGTTGTGAGTCTGTAATCTGTTTCTTTGTTCATACATCACAGTGTGTGATTCTTCAGATCCTGTCCAACCAACACCTGAGCCAAGCATTTCGCTTGACATATGCTTGTATATGGGATCCAAAATCTGTAAGGAAGCTGCTGAGTTTCAATGTGACTCTTCTGCAGACACTCTTTAATCTCAATTTTATTCTTTCTTCTTCCAAAAATACCTAAAGCTGGAGTATATCCACGTAAGGGATCGCATTTATATATATTGTGCTTAACTCCCTACTCCTCTTTCCCAAAGCCCTGAATACACAGGTCTGACTTAACACCTGGCATTATTAAAAATTCTTGCTTTAATTACCCTAACCTTGTGAACATGCAATGTGGCATCTTTCCACTCTTTTTTTAATATGATATCTTTGTCTTTTCAATACTTTCAAAGACACTAGAGTCCATGGGATAGTACCAGAAATCCTCTTACCATAGCTGGAAAAAGTAGTATTTTTTCATCTTAGAGAATAATATGTCTTTGGGCCACAATGCCATCAAATCCAAAAGTATTAAAATATAATTTAAATTAAAGTTGTCCTGGCCTGTTAGCGAGGAAAACAGCTGACATGTCTTAACATTATATTTCAATCCAGTATCACCTTGACTTTGTAGTTATTCATATCTTACATACTATTAAGTTATGCTGAAAATTAAAAGTCATATTCTTTCCCATCTTTAGCACCTCTCTAGGGTCAGCGAAGGAGAGTACTGCTTGCTTTTCTAGTGATGTTTGTGCCCAAGCACAATTCAGAGCAGCTGGCAGGCTGTTCCAGATGTTCTCATATGGTCCCTGACACAGCCATGGGCGGTTTCCTGGTGCCTGCGGTGCTCTGGCAGCTCACCCTGCTCACTCTCTTTACCACTGAAATGACTCCATAGCATAATCAAGGAAAAACAATGTAAGAATGAGCTAAGACAATTTTATATTTATTGAATTCTTTTTACAATGGGGAGTATAACCCTTATCTTTCTGTACATCTTGGAGAGGGGCAGGAGATCTTCTAAAGTAGAAAGATTTCGGCCCTTCAGTCTTGAGGCCACAGATACCTAGGTAAGCAGCCATCTGCAGCTGCCTTTGCAACCTGTCCCAGTGCTGCAATGTTTGGATCACCTGGGATGTGCTGATGTTGCTCTTCCTTCTGCAACTGGCATTTTTTGAGTCCTAAACTGTGGATTCCTCCCTATCCAAATGGGAGGATTGCACAGTGGCAGCCATGACTTGTACATTGTGTCCTGTGATGCTTAAACCCCCAAACTCCTTTCAGGACACTGTCTTGACCAGCTGAGAGCAGTTTCACTTCATGCCGTGAATGTAATGCCATTCTCGGGCAGAGCAAAGCATAATCCAGATGGCATGGGACAGCATACATAGAATCATAGAATGTCCTGAGTTGTAAGGGACCCACAAGGATCATCGAGTCCAACTCCTGTCCCTGCATAGGACAACACCAAAATTCACACCACATGTCTGAGGGCATTGTCCAAATGCTTCTTGAATATTGTCAGGCTTGGCACCATGACTACCTCCCTGGGGAGCCTGTTCCAGTGCTCCACCACCCTCTGGGTGAAGAATCTTTTCCTAATATCCAACCTAAACCTCCCCTGGCATATCTTCCTGCTGTTCCCTCGAGTTCTATCATTGGTCACCAGGGAAAAGAGATCAGTGCCTGCCCTCCTCTTCCCCTTGTGAGGAAGAAGGTACATCCTTCTGGATCCCCCTAAGCACATGTTTACTAACATGCAGCTCTCCCCACATCAATAGGAATTAGGTCTTGGAAGGCTTCATACATGGTGCTGGCAAATATCTGATTACAGGCCAAACTGCTATGGTTCCTGAAGGCAGGCTTGTGTGCTCTGAGGAGGCAGGAACATGTTACAGACAGGAGAGAGTGGTGGAAGAAAATTTTGGGGAGCTCACACCTGCAGTGCATGTGAATAAAACCTTTGCTGGAGTTTGAGTAGGAGTACCGAGCCCCAGGCGAGTGGAATTCAACAGCATTAGGATCCTGGGCTGAACCCCATTGAAATCAATGGTAATCTTTGCTGTATCTTGTTTTTTTTTTAAGCATTTGGATCAATTCTCTATGTTAACTCTTATCCAGGAGTAACCTTCCCATCTCCTCACAGAAGGAAGGTTTTCTTTTTTGCAGCTCCCCTTTGTTGCCAGATGAAAACAGATTGGATTTATGGCTCTCACTAAAGGTGGCAGAGAAGCCAAGTGATTTGAAAGGGAAAAGCAGAATAACTTGCACAAAGAAATGCTTTTAATTAAAAAAATGTTTTGAAGTATTGCAGAAAGAACCATTACTTGTTGCCCCAGCAATTATGTGATATTATATCCGTATGGAAGTTATTTGCTGTCACTTCAAGTCTATGGTAGGCTATTTGCTCTAGGCTCTTTCTTTTTCATTTTTTTTCCCCTCTTTTTTTTAGGAGTAAATTAAACTACCTCAAGAAGAGGAATTTTTCTATTTCCTGTTAATTTTCTTCTTCCTTTTTTCTCTCCTTTTTTTTTCCTTTTAGGACAGAGGTTTCTAATGATCGCATTTGGCTCCATACATCCTCCCACCTGTTCCCTTACAAAGCTTCTGCCAAAAAAACTGGTTTATAACCCCAAGTAGTAACTCATCATGAAGTAAGTCAGAGCAGAACTTGTGGTGTCTCTACCTTCGCTGATTTGGACCATGTTTTCCTAAGTATAACACTTTTTCTCCCAGAAGACACAGCAGAAGCTCACGTTGCTCTAGGGAGAGCAGGCTGCTCCACACTGCAGCTGCAAGGAAGTGCAAAATGGTGATACATGGCAAAACCTTCTTGATTCTTCCTCTCTGTCTGGAGGCTAAAACAGATAAATGATAAATCTTCTATAGGCCGTGCTTGTCCCAGGAGAAAAATTCCTAAGGGAATTTACAGACTCTCACATTTTATGTGCAGGGTTAATCGCATGGGGTTTTTATCCCTACCAGCCAAAAAAGCAACTTTCAAAGGTGGGAATCCCAAGGGCAGTAACACCTAATGGAAGAAATGGATGGGTTTGCTAGTATGTAAATTGACCTTTAAGCTTTGAAGTGTCCTCTAAAACACTCACATTTATTTTTGACCTACAGGTGTATTCACATATGGAGAATGCTACAAGGGGACACAGGGAGCAGATACTTGAGGAAAGCATCTAGTTGCATTTAAACACTTTTAAAATTGAAAATTGACTGAATGGCCCCAAAGCATTTCAGAAATCAGCCAACTGGACGCTTTTATGTTTCTTCCTCCACCTGGCTCAACGCAAGCAATACTGGTTTTATTTTTCATTGGGAACTTCTGATCCCTGTAAGACGTATATGCATTCTTTCATTAGAGATGGCTGCACAGGACTGACAAGGGGCATAACCTGACTGCGATCTCCAGCTTCTTATTTGGGTTTGTGCCTGTCTGAAGGGCTGAATATCTCCCAAGAGCTCTGCATAGCCATTACTGAGAGTGGTGATGCCTAATGTGTTCCTGGCAGAGACCCTTAAATGGCAGCAACCTTGTAAGACCATCTCCTCTTTTCATCTGGGGCAGATCGGATTCTGTAGAGAAGAAGGAAGATTTAGAAAATCAGGGAGGGTTTGCTTTTTTTTTCATTGTTCTTAGAAGTGAACCCGAGTTTTACCCAATTCAAATCTTCCTGCACTTCTGCACTGTAGTTCTCTGGGTTCCAATTTTCTGGGAAATTTGTCATCACTTTTATTCATCAGCTAGGTTAAAAATTTATCTATATCTCAAGTGCAAAGGTGATTCCTGTTCCAAATGCCCTCCCTTGCATCAAACAGTAGAGCCATTGTCAAGATGAAGGTGGGTGTAAGGTACTCATCACAAACACAGTCCCACCAGTATGTAAACTAGAGTGTTTTCAGCACAGGTCAGTAGTGCAAATCTTTCTGAATACTATGTACATGTCTGATCCAAGCTGACTGAAATATGTAAACACAGCACTTCTCTGAAAGCAGAAAGGAAGGGATACTTAGTTTCAATATGGCTTTGTCAAATTGTAACAAATGAATTAAGATTGGTTTGATAGCAGGCTTTAAGGAAAAAACTAAGCAGTGAATATTGAACATCTTGCTTTTTTAATAAAAAAAGTATTATATAGCACCAAGCAAGCTGGAGAAACTTGGTCTGGGCAAAACCAGAGTATGTCTTTAGATAAAAATATATACTCAGAAAATGACCAGCAATAGCTTGCTGTCAATGTGCCTTCAGTGGGGCTCCAAACTTTTGTCTGTCCTGGATCTGGGACTATTCAGCGTTTTCATAGACTATTGTACTCTGCGTGGAAGTCACCTACTGAATTCGTAATTTATTAATAATAACCATATTGTTGCACAAACAGCTGTTAACCAGCAAACAGCTGTGTTGCTGGCTGGGAAGCAAATCTGCTATGTTGAAGGTTCTGTCCCGCATATGCTGGCATAAATCCAGAGGAGTCCCTGAGGTGCAAACTCTCTCTGGGAGAGTGTGGCAGCAGAAAACTTCATGAAAATGACTTGGAAATTCTGTGATCCTGGAACGGATCTTGCTCTCTCTTATTGCTCTTCCAAAGATGCTCTGTTGGTAGGAACGATGGTGATTGCCCAGCACTCCGATGCCCTGCAACCTTGCATCCTGAAGCCTTTTGTCCTTCCAAAGAAACCCTCCCTCTGCCCTTTTCTTCCATCATGTATTATTCTCTTCCCTCAGAATATCAGTTTTCTTCTACTTTGTCATTCCCTGTCTTAAGCAGTATCTAAATTACATAGTTATTTTGGCTTATTTTTTCTTTTTTTTTTTTCCCTTTTCGCTATTACATGTTGCTTTTTGTTCAGACCTCTGAAATAGCTGACAAAAACTTCTCTCTGTGGGCTTTTCATGCTGACATAAGGCAGAAAAAGCCAATTAGAACCAGTCTGCCTTATGAGAGGTGCAGTTTTGTGCTAAATTTCTTCACTACTTGGTAGCAGAAGTTTTAAAGAGATAGGACTAGACTCTGAAGAGGATTTAGGCATTGCAGTTCAATAACATCTAATTTTAGGTACCCCATTACATTTAAGGTGGGTAATACACAGTAAAGGCAGTTTCAGTGATTTCTACATATGCATGGGGAAATTTCCGAGATCAAAAATGAGAGTACAGAAGCCTAATTGATTTTGGAAGGATATTGTTGGAATGGCTAACATGGAACACGTTTAGCCGATTGCAAGAATTCATAATTGCTTGCTCTCCACTGTCTTCTCAGTCCAGTGCTCGGGCCTCTCACTTACAGGGAATCATAGAATCATAGAATCGTTAAGGTTGGAAAAGACCCTTAAGATCATCGAGTCCAACCGGTAACCTAGCACTGCCAAGTCCACCAATAAACCATGTCCTCGAGCACCATGTCTACCCGTCTTTTAAATACCTCCAGCGATGGACACTCAACCACTTCCCTGGGCAGCCTGTTCCAGTGCCTGACCACCCTTTCAGTGAAGAAATTTTTCCTAATATCCAACCTAAACCTCCCCTGGTGCAACCTGAGGCCGTTTCCTCTTGTCCTATCACTTGTTACTTGGGAGAAGGACCGACACCCACCTTGCTACAACCTCCTTTCAGGTAGTTGTAGAGAGCAATAAGGTCTCCCCTCAGCCTCCTCTTCTCCAGGCTAAACAACCCCAGCTGCCTCAGCTGCTCCTCAGAAGACTTGTTCTCTAGACCCTTCACCAACTTCGTTGCCCTCCTCTGGACACGCTCCAGCACCTCGATGTCCTTCTTGTAGTGAGGGGCCCAAAACTGAACACAGTACTCAAGGTGCGGCCTCACCAGTGCAGAGGACAGGGACACTATCACCTCCCTGGTCCTGCTGGCCACACTATTCCTGATGCAAGCCAGGATGCTGTTGGCCCTCTGGGCCACCTGAGCACACTGCTGGCTCATGTTCAGGCAGCTGTGAACCAACAACCCCAGGTCCTTTTCTGCCAGGCAGCTCTCCAGCCACTCCTCCCCAAGCCTGTAGCGTTGCATGGGGTTGTCGTGACCCAAGTGCAGGACCCGTCACTTAGCCTTGTTGAACCTCATGTAGTTGGCCCCGGCCCATCGATCCAGGCCTGTCCAGGTCCCTCTGCAGGGCCTTCCTACCCTCCAGCAGATCAACACTTCCACCCAACTTAGTGTCGTCTACCATATGAATACAATACCAGCAGCTAAGTCCTGCCATAAACAATCATCTCAAATTAGGTGCCTAAATCCTTTCTTACAAGGATCAAAACTTTGATCTCCCTTCATAGCTGGAAGTGGACTACTTGACTTATTGAGGTCATTTCCGTTTCTGTAAGCATGTAGGCAACTGGGAAGAGCATCAAGTTTCCTAAATAATCATTAGATGTAGAAATGTCCCCTTCCCCCTTCTTTTGTCCAACCTCCTCATTTCAGGAAATTCTCCTATCTTCCTGAAATACTCTGTAAATATGAGGTTACAGACACTCAAATAATTCTGGTAAAGTTGTTCCAACTTTGTGTGAGATGCTTAGCTGTTTGGGGAACCAGAAAGTGAGGTATTGTGATTTTGTATCTGTCCTAACAAATTTGGCTGAATTTTTTCCTGAATATTCACCAGGAAGGGGACAGAAGTCCTGTTTATGCACAAACCTTACAATATTATACCAAGTGGGTCACAAGTTATGGGAAATGAGGCATTTGGCATACTTAAATGGAAGACAAATAAGGAAAGAAGGCTGAAAACAGAGTGTAAAATTTGTGGGGGTGGGGGTGGATGGTGTTACTGGCCATTAGCATACTTAAGGGAAATGCTGGGAGCTCAGTTCTTTGGTCCTTTTACAAGCACACAGGCAAAGCAGTGCTAAGTGTTCATTAGAGAACCCTACTGGCTGGCATAGGAGAGGAAGGAGGTGGAAAAAAGGCCTTTTCCATCATTAGTGTCCACTATGACATTAATTTTACAGTAAAACTTCACTTCGCAAAGCCAACCATTATAAGTGATGCTCTCCCAAAGGAGTGATCTCTCTGTCCTCTTCTTGATTGCTTTAAGTTAAGAGTTCAACCAATGTTTCATGGCTATAGGATGAGAGCTGGACATGTCACCCATGTCCTTCCCATGCTGGCAAATGAGGTATAAGCCAAGAGTGATGACTTTCACCCCATCTCTCTGCCTGGATGCCTTTTCCTTCCTCCTCGTAACCCAGGGAACAAGGGCTGTGCTTCATACTTCTACTTCTGGCTATTTTTTACTCCTCTGAGCCCAGATTTGCAGCTTTCCTCCCTTTGTTCAAGTAAAGGAGAAGTGGAATCTAGCAGTGGTAAAGCTCATCACAAATTTGATATATTTTTCATAGTTTCTTTCACTGTAGTATTTAGTTCAACGTGGGGGAACTTAGTTACCTTTGAAGCCTCTCCCTTTCTATTAAATTTACTTGAAATTGGCAATGGGTTCAAAATTGAGGAGAGACAGAAAGGGAGTGTGATAGTATCAGCCTTTTTCCCTTAGGAAACTGCCCTTAGAAAAGTATAGCTAATGGAAAGAGGGAGAAGTAATCTAATTTGTTTTTTCCTAGTACTTGTGCTGCTACAGACAGCTGGCAATGGCTGCATATTGTTTAAAAAGTCTCTTATTTTATAAAGTACATGTCATTTATATGGTGAACAAAATTATGTGTTAACATACTTGTGTGTCATTTTCTGTTCTCTTTTAAAAAATCACAAAAAATAGCATGTATTTAAAATACTTGAATTAAAAAAAACATGAGAGAGCAGATAAAAACCAACATAAAGAAACTTTAATGAAAAGTTTCTTATAATTTTTATAGGATTTTCTAATAACTAGGAAGACAGGAAATAACTTGAGACAGAGCTTTCTCCTTCTGTGCCTGACTCCTCCCAGGGTTCGAATCCCTCGTAACATCTCTGGAGCTCACCCATATGAGAAACAGCTGCAGTTTAACTGTGCAAATGCTGCACTCTCTAGCTGGGAAGTGAGTTTTGATTAACTGTTAGGGGAAAAGGAAAGAGAAAATTCACCATTTTGACTACTGCTATTAAAAGCCAATATGGGGAAATATTATAGCAGAATAGCTTAACTCATGGAAATAGGAGGAAGTATGTCAAATTTCATATTTAATTGCTTTCTGTGCTGATTATAGACAAGGTACACTAGCGGTTTTTTAAATGTTCAGTATACAGAGTATTAATGGGCAAGTATGAGCAGGCTGTGCCTTGGTTAGGAATGCAGAAGATGGCAATGAAAACCTAACTCACAAATTCTATGGTTTCACAGCTTACCTTGTAAGTAACACTTAAATAAAGTAAGAGGCACTTTAACAATGCTTGACCAGAAAAGGCTTTATTATCCAGGAAAGGCAGTTCTACACCATTGCTGGTAATAAGGCGCTGCAAGGAAGACTAAAAAAAAAGTACATGGAGTCTAAAGATGTATGTCATCTTAAAAGCAGAGATATCATACCTACAGTATTTTTAGTGATACAACAGTGTGTGTTATCTGCCTGCAAGCTCTGTAAAACATGCACATGTTGGGGGTTGTACAACAGTAGTTCTTTATGGAGATTCAAACAATTTTAGCTACACATAGGTAGGGATTTAGAGGGCTAGATGCTTAGATAGGATTTAGTTGGGCTCCCTCAACAGCTTTAAAAGCATGTCCCTATAATAATTCATCTCAAGGAATTTGTCTGAAACAAGCTATTATTGAAACGCTGAAAGGTTTCCTTAAAATATATTGGTTTGGTGGACTGACCAATGAATAACTGCTATCATTGAGCTCATGTGCAATGAGTATACCAATGATATTTTTTGTGAGAGAGTCCTGAAACAGGGAGCTGAAGACTGTGGAAATTGGTCCACAGTTTAAAAACTGCGGAAGCATGGAAAAGAGGTAGGTTGGACATTTTATGTACTTCGTGCCCTTTCTAGGGACACAAGGGTCCTATTTTTTTCTAGACTACAACTGTAATGTACTGTCAATTCCACTGTTTTTATCATAAATAAGAAAACTTTCAAATTGTTGTATTTATTTCTATACTTACAGTTTTAAAAAGACCTATTTATAATCTACAGCTACCAATTAATAATAAGCCCTGTAGGTTTTCTATTTTATAAATAGTGTATTGGTGACTCACATAATTTGCTAATATGATTTTATATCCTCATCTATTTCATGCAATCATAGAATTGTTTAGATCAGAAAAGGCCTTTAAGATCATCAAGTCCAGCCGTTAACCTAACACTGCCCAGTCCCACTTGGTGCCATCCCACTAAACCATGTCCCTAAGCACCACATCTACATGTCTTTTAAATACCTCCAGGGATGGGAACTCCACTACTTCCCTAGGCAGCCTGTTCCAATGCTTGACAACCCTTTCAGTGAAGAAATTTTTCCTAATATCCAGTCTAAACTTCCCCTGGCACAACTTGAGATCATTTCCTCTTGTCCTATCGCTTGTTACTTGGGAGAAGAGACTGACACCTACCTTGCTACAACCTCCTTTCAGGTAGTTGTAGAGAGGGATAAGGTCTCCCCTCAGCCTCCTCTTCTCCAGGCTAAACAACCCCAGCTGCCTCAGCTGCTCCTCAGAAGACTTGAGCTCCAGACCCTTCACCAGCTTCATCGCCCTTCTTTGGACACGCTCCAGCACCTCGATGTCCTTCTTTGAGTGAGGGGCCCAAAACTGACCACAGGATTCGAGGTGTGGCTTCACCAGTGCCGAGTACAGGGGGATGATCACATCCCTAGTCCTGCTGGCCACATTGTTCCTGATACAAGCCAGGATGCTATTGGCCTTCTTGGCCACCTGGGCACACTGCTGGCTCATGTTCAGGTGGCTGTCAACCAACACCCCTAGGTCCTTTTCTGCCAGGCAATTCTCCAGCCACTCTTCCCCAAGCCTGTAGCATTGCATGGGGTTGTTGTGACCAAAGTGCAGGACCTGGCACTTAGCCTTGTTGAACCTCATACAATTGGCCTCAGCCAACCTCCATAACCTCACGACATCCTTGTAGTCCTCCTGGGTTGCCTGCCCCTTCTTCCAAAGGTCATAAACTCTCCTTTTTTTCCCGGGTTCCAGCCAAAGTTCTCTGTTCAGCCACGCTGGTCTTCTCCCCTGCCGGCTCGTCTTTTGGCACATGGGGACGGCCTGCTCCTGCGCCTTTAAGATTTCCTTCTTGAAGAGTGTCCAGCCTTCCTGGACTCCTTTGCCCTTCAGGACTGCCTCCCAAGGGACTCTGTCAACCAGGTCCTTAAACAGGCCAAAGTCTGCCCTCTGGAAGTCCAAGGTAGCAGTTCTGCTGACTCCCCTCCTTACTTCTCCAAGAATTGAAAACTCTGTCATTTTATGATCACTATGCCCAGACAGCCTCCAACTGCCACATCACCCACAAGTCCTTCTCTGTTCGGTCCAGCGGGGCGCCTTCCCTCATTGGCTCCCTCACCAGCTGTGTCAGGCAGTTATCTCCCACACACTCCAGGAATCTCCTAGACTGTTTCCTCTCCGCTGTATTGTATTTCCAGCAGACATCTGGTAAGCTGAAGTCCCCCATGAGAACAAGGGGTAGCGATTGTGAGACTTCTCCCAGCTGCTTATAGGATATTTTGTCTGCCTCTTCATCCTGGTTGGGTGGTCTATAAGAGACTCCCACCATGATATCTGCCTTGTTGGTGTTCCCCTTCATGCTTACCCATAACCACTCGACCCTATCGTCACCATTGTTAAGCTCTAGACATTCAAAACACTCCTTGACATACAGGGCTACCCCACCCTTTCTCCTTCCTTGCCTGTCCCTTCTCAAGAGTTTATAGCCATCCATTGCAGCACTCCAGTTGTGCAAGTCATCCCACCATGTTTCCGTGATGGCCACTACATCATAGCTTTCCTGCTGCACAATGGCTTCCAGCTCCTCCTGTTTGTTGCCCACGCTGTGTGCATTGGCGTAGATGCAGTTCAGTTGGGCTATTGCTCCCGCCACTTTTTTAGGGGGAGAAGGTCTAGTTCCTACGTGAACATTCTCAAGCACTTCCATGGTTTCTAACACATCCATAGCCCTTGCATTTTTAGTGCTGCATGGAACTCCATTCCCCCTCGATTGAGACGGCAGACCAAAGGACCTCGCTAACACACCGTCCCTCAGACATTGGTGTGCCACCCTCACGTTTCTCTCTTGTGAGCCTAGTTTTATCCCTTTCCCCCTTCAAATTTAGTTTAAAGCTCTTTCCATGAGCCCTTGCTAGCTCCTGTGCGAGGACCCTTTCCCCTCTTTGAGACAAGTGTGCCCCATCTGTCACCAGCAGGCCTGGTGTCACATAGACCAACCCATGATCAAAAACCCTGAAATTCTGCTGGTGACGTCAGGCTCGGAGCCAAGTATTGATCTGCTGGCTCTTCTTGTTTCTTTCCTCATCATTCCCTGCAACTGGGAGGATACAGGAGAACACTACTTGTGCTCCTGATCCCTTAACCAGTCGTCCCAAGGCCCTGAAGTCTCTCTTGATTGCCCTTGGACTTTTAGTTGCAACTTCATTGCTGCCTACCTGAAAAATCAGTAATGTATAATTTGAGGGCCAGATTCATATCAAAACATTTGATATGTTTTTCTCTGTACTTCCTAGGTCTTGATCTTGCAACCATTTCTGCACTCATTTCAAGAGTCAGCTTGCCACAGGAAAAAGGCTCCATCTCTACCCTTCAATGCAGCGGGAAAACACCCTATTCCTGAGCAGTTCAGAAACTCCCTGAGGAAAAGGGTGGTACTGATTTTGGGTTGTTTCAGCCAGCTAACTGCCATGGTTTGGTTCTTCCGCTGCGTGTGTCATCCAAAGGTTTCTGGGCTGTGGGTGACTGCACTTGGCTAGTGCCGCTGGATCATCATAAACCAAATTATTAGCAAGCCTGTTACAGTGTCCCAGATTTAGACCCTGTAAACATCTGAAAATGTTGTTGAGGTTTGTGCCTGCCTTTGATGGTTTGTAGGGTGTTCCAGGCTAATACCAGATACCAGCAGCATGCATTTCTGTATCTTGAAACCATTTTTTCAAAGGGCAAAGGGGCACTAGATACTTAACTGCTTGATAAAAAGAAGGCAACTGAAATGTTTTCCTGAGAAATGAAAAGAGAGATGGGAAAGGGGAAATCAAGAGGCTGAAAGTTCCCTAATTAACCCTGGCACAAATATATATGGCAAAGGATACATGAAAAGATAATAATAGCTAACTGGATCTACCATAACGAGGGCTCAGGATGAGAGCCTGTATTTATAAGAGAAACTGGGATTAGACAAAAAGTTAAATAGAAGCAACTAAGAGACTGTTAATTTTTTCCCACTATTGGCAGTAATCCCCCAAGTGAAGGATATAAATACAAATCATCCCAAAGTGGAGGGAGAATTGGAAGCATATTATGTGACCAATTTGGCTAAATCATGAGCTCTTTGTTGACCTCAATTACAAGACAGAAGCATACAAAACCCAGAAACTTGGTCAGGCAAAAAATAAACTAAAAGGGGAGGGAGGGATAAAACCAGAAAGGCACAAAACTGAGATGCAACTAGCGAGGGATATAAGGGGTCATTCTGTATACACATTGGGAGCAGAAGAAAGAGAAAGCAAAGGGCAATTCTGCTGTCCTACACAGGGAAGTACAGAAACGGCTCAGATATTTAATGCCTTATGGTCTCAGTCACCACTGAAAGGTCAGCTGTAAGCAGACAGCTGGGAGAACAGCAAATAATAACAAATGTTGGAGCCTATAGCAAAGCAGTAGCAGGAGAGAAAATACTAGGCCTGGAGGTGATTGGAAATGGTATCAGAATGGTTAAGAAAACCCAGAAAAAAAAACCAAACCATGCAGCCAAATATGAAGCTTATCTTCAAAACAGAAAAGAGAGAAGACTATGGAATTGTGAACCAGTCAACTGAAGTTCAATTTCTAGAAAAATTATGGCAAAAAATGATCCAACCATTTGTAAAAATTTATAAATCTGAAGGAAGAAAGATTGAAGACAAAACAGATTTGTTGGGAACTAAACATTTCAAGCACAGTATTTCACTTTTCTTTCCTCAACAAACAGGCCTGGTAATAAGGAGAAGCTGATAGTCCCACATATCTTGACTTTAGTAAAGTTCTTCAATTTTTTCAAAAGCTAGGTAAAAATGTGTTCTTTGTGAGACAGCTAAAGGATGGATGCCAAACTGGGTATAAATTACACCATAGAAAAAATTGCAAATTGTTCATTAGGATGTAAGGCTGTTATTAAATAGTACGTGCAGCAGTCTGTCCTGGGTCTATGTCTGTTTGATATTTTCATTAATGACATAGGTGACAGAATAGAGATTAACCTCAATAAATCTGCAGAGGACATGATGCTACAATGATCCAAGAAAACCAAAAATCAAAAAAATGAGGGGCAATTTCCATGCAGTATATTTAAGTTGAAATGATCAATTACATAAAAAGCTGATGGGAACTATTCATTAGCTGGTGGCTCTTCAGAAAAGGATCTGAGGTTATAGAAGGTCACATACCTTCTATAATTAAAAAATCTCATGCTATTGCAAAGCCTTTCAAACACTACATTAGGCTATACAAACAGCATAAACAGCCTGTAGACACATGTAGTAATCCTTCTGCTGTACTCAGGACCGTTAAGGCCTTGGCTGGATCATTGTGCTCAGTTTGGGGCTTCTCACTTTAATAATTTGAGCAGTCCAGAATCATTAAAGGTCTAAAGAACATAATTTATGAGGGCAATGGAAAAAAAAAAACATATTGTTAAGCCTGAAGAAGACAAGATTGTGGGGGAGCATCCAAATATTTTCAAGTATGCAAGGAAAGGAAAATTCAGACTTCTGAGATAAAGATAATAAAACACTGAGATAATGTGCCTAAAGAGATAGTGGAGTTTCCATCATGAAGGGATTTTAAGTATGCTTAGACAGACATGTCAGGAAAGCCAAAGAGAGAACTGATGCAATTATTACAAGGGAAAATGGACTAGGTGGCCTATTGGAATCCCTTCCACAATGAAGTTTCAGGTAAACTTGGAAACTTGCTGATGATGTCCTTTTATTTTATAGATATGGAAACCGAACATTGAAAACAAGGGTAAAATCTTTGTCACTGAGTTAGTCATCAGGAGAAAGTAACCTGATTTTTTTTGGATGTGTTGATGGCTCCCAATTGCCTGTCATGTCAAATGAAACCTGTTCAGTAAGCTGGAGAGTCACCATTCTGCAACCAGCCTCTAATGCATCAGTGACTGCCAATGTATCAGAGAGTGAGCTGGTGAAGGAGCTAATGTTAGGATTTGTTACTGTAAATGTTTTGGTCTTTATTGTTCTCCAGTTCTCTAGGATTTTTTTTTTTTTTTTAAATAAAGTGTTTTTTTCAAAATTTTTGAGCAACTTTTTTTTATCTTGAATAGATAACGTTGAGTTGAAAAAGTTACCCAGCTGATGTAATGGTGCAGTAATTCCGTTATGTCTTTTCATGCACATAAAAATGTAATTTAGAACACAATCACAGAAAAATCACACTTATGTTAGCCAAATTATCCTACTTCTATTCCCTCCCTTACAAAACTTCCTGGCCAGTTCACTCTCATTTGGGAGCCTGAAAGCATGGCAAATGCAAGACTCGAGTACTGAAGGGGTCAGTAAACTTGGCCTCTCGCTCCAGTGCCCTTTGCATTTCTGGAAGGATACAGTATGGGGACCACTGCAACCTTGTCCAGCCTTTCTCTCTCTTAGAAAACACAAACACAGGAAATTTGTGATCTTATTTCTAGGCTTCCCAGGTGTACTCTTTTATGAAAAGGCCGTCCTTAGGGTGCATCCAGAGCTAGTTACTTCTCAAGTAAATGAAGTGAAATTCTGGCTTTATTGAAAGAAAAGGCAATTTTTTCTTGACACTTATGGAGTCAGGATAAAATAATTCCTTCTCTTCTATAATTGAAATACCCTTTTTAATGTTCTTTCTACAGAGGGGACAATCTTTTTTATTAAATTCTGTGGGATTATTCATTTTACATTCCTCTAACATACCCCAGGGTTTTCAGTCAGAATTGAGATGATGGCTTCTGTTCCAAAGATTTTTCAGTTACAAATGACAGAAATACACAAGCGGGAAAAGAACGGTGGGCAGAAAAAAAAAGAGAGTGACTCACAAGCAAAAGAACCAGAGCAGAGGTGGGCGAACATCTAACTGATTGTATCTCTAGAATTATTAATTATTATTGTTTTTTAATTAATTCTCTAATTGCATTTAATACTCGTAATATTCTTACTTCATTTCACCTAATTTCTGCTACAATGAGATTCATTGAATTTGCTTATTTAATTCCAGAAATCCTAATTCATCCTTAGATTTTATCAGTCCCGCCTTGCAATTTCTGTTCAATATGTTTTGTCCCTTTCTCTTTAATATGTTTTGTCCCTTACCTACTGCCTGCAGGGATTTTTCCTGACTAGCTGTGAGGAATTTCCATTTTCCCAACTTCCCTATTGCCACAAAATCACCCTTAATCCAGAGCAACTTACATGGGGAATGTATTTACAAATTCAAATAGAAATGACATGGTTGCATTTTCTTGGGAGGAGTGAAAGTAAATTAAGAGAAAATTATGTACCCTACATGCCCTAACACTTAGATTAGCTTAGAATTCTCTTCCTGTGGTATCCAGCTGAAAAGTTATTAAGATATTTTTTTGCTTTCTAGCTGAGGAGCTACTTCTTGACTAACTCCTTCATCTTTGCTTTCTTGGAAGATGATGTCACCTTGGATCCAATGTTTTCTTCTAAGCGCCATGTTTGGGGATCTCTTCAGATTCAGAATTTCTTCCCTCCTCCTTGTTCATCATTTCTTCATTCCTGATTCAGTCAGGAAGCACTGAAGCACTGTGTGTCCCACCTCCAGCATTGAAAATGCAATGTCCCTTTCACTAGGGATTACTCCCTGGGCTACAATATGAATCACTTGTCAATTTGTTGTGAGGTCAACCTCTCTGTTAGGTGCGGCAATGTTAAAATCCCAAGATAGTATTTTTTTTTTTCCAGACAGAGCAAACTGTAGTTTGCATATAAAGGTAGAACTTGCTAATTATGCTTTGTGAAATGTTATAACTGTGATGACAGCATGCAGAACTTTACTGCCTCTTGTTTCAGACCAGCCTTCATGTCAAGAAGACTGGTTTAAATCAATAATAATTTTGGCATAATTGGCCTTTTGCTCTATCTGTGACAGGTTTGCTCTCTGTCCTATTTCTTCAACTTCTACTTTTGATGGCAGAACCTCCTCAAAACATCCACCCCCCTTCCTCTTCTATATAGTGCTCCACAAATGAGCACTCATGGCCCCAAGACATATGGTTTCCTCTGTGCCTGGCATATCTTTACAGGCTGCCTACAGGATCCCATATATTTGGAAGTGCCTTACGTAGATGGAAAATATATCAAAGATGAAGTGACAGGTAATGGAGCTGTCTGGGTAAAATCCTTCCTCTGACAGGATCCATGAGCATCAGTGTATCTCATTGGGAGTTTTTCAAAGTATTTGCACCAAGCGTCGTGAGCACAGAGAAGATGCAGGGAACTCACTGTAATCTTCATAATTCACCCCAATATCCACTGTCATTACTCCAAAGTCTCTTGAATAATGTTTAATGTCCGTGGCTTTATCAGGCAGAGCCTATTTAAACATAAATCTCCCATCTTTCAGTGGAGTACATTTTGTTAAACAATTCATTAGAAAAGAATCATATTCCTGGGCAAAGGATCTGGTCCCTTCTTTGTACAGGCACATCTTCAAGAAAGGGGATGGGACTTGCCTTTCCCTAGGCTTCCCTTTAGCCCAGGGGTTAGTGCACTTTTTTGGGAGAGTGAAGCAGTGAATTCTGAACCCCAAAAGAACATATTGCTGAGGTGTCATGCTGCCTGAGTGAGATTGCTACCTACAAAAGGCGAACAAAATCTGTCTTCATGGCAGAAAGGGTTGTCTGTGGATGTGGGGTTTTGTGCTGAATACACTAAATGCCTATACAACTTTGGAGGCAAAATTTTAGATGCCTCTTGCTTTTGAATATACCTAGAATATAAGTGAGGCCTTTGTGCATTATGCTCCTAGGTGTCAGTGCCAAAATATTTTTTACATCACACTTTATTTTCTTCAGGAGGTAGATTTTCCTTTGGCTGTGGTAATTTCCCAAGCTGCCCCATGATAAGTCAGTATGCTGCAACCATTTGGTCCTTGTGTTCATTATTTACTTGCATGCTCAATTTTCTGGACAAAAATGATCTTAATAAGGTAGGAGCAGAGAATATAATGTGCTTGGTTCAAAGTATTGAGAGGAAAATATTTTAGCTACTATGGCTAACCATAATTATGACTAGTACTAAATTACGTGTAATGAACTGGCCCTTGACTAATCAGTTCAGAAGGAAAAAGCCTAATGACACTTTCAAGTTACCATATGCACATTCATTTCTATTACACTTTATTCTTCCATTATTTGAGTGTTGGCTGGCTGACAAAGGAATATTTTTCAGAAAGTGCATAAATTTTCACATTTCCTTCCATATTATATGTATGAGTTTAATCACACACATTACATGCTTTCTCTATAGCTTTTTAACACATCAGCTCAGCAATAAAGGTCCAAATTACCTGCGCTAAATTAATCTTAGTAACATGGCTCCAAACCTGCCAAAGCTGCTTAGAGGAGCTACACATTAGCAAGTGGGGAAGTGCACTGTAGCAGTTCTACCATCAGCCATTTGCAGTGTTACTAATGATCTCTACTGCAAAGTATTTAACCTTTGGAAAAAACAGTGATAACAAGGAGGAAGAGAGTCCCTAAACTGGAAAGTATATACTTGCAAGCACATATATCTATGTTATTTATTGTATGTCATTGTGACTTATTAGTCCTGTAACCATGATACAGACATATCCTATCATGATACATGGCAAAAGTTGATTTTTTTTTAACACATAACATGAAAAAAAAAGTACCCTACTTTAACTAACAGATGCTTCCTAAAGATGCATCATGGTGTTACAAGTTCTGTAATAGGCAATTGCAATGAGTAGGGCTGTGGAATCGAGTAGACTGGGCATCAGAAGCAAACATCCATAGATTAAATGTCTACACAGACTAGATCTAGACAATAATGTATACATTTCCAAGACACCTCCACAGCCATCACAATGAACACCCAAGACAAGACAACTACCAGTATCTGCGCATACTCTATTTGCACTTTTTTGAATGTGTTGTATTTTGTCCAGGCCATCCAACGGTCTCATGGAAACCACATGGCTAGAACTGAGCAACCGCAGTGCCCCAGAATTATGTCACCCAGACAACCAAAAAAGGCTAGAAATGCCCATACAAGAGTGGGGAAACATTCCTTAAAAACACCTATCTTGTCTCTGATATCTGAACCCATATCTTCACAGGAGATCCTAAAAAACAGACTGAAAGATAAATCTCCAAACTAGATTTCGTAACTGTACTAAGAATACTAAAAATCATCTGCTTCATGTGGAGAAACAATATGGTAAGTTAATAAGGCTGCCTGTTCCTAACAGCATAAGCTAAGCTTAAAACCCTAGAAAACCAAAAGTAAGAATAGAATGTTTCACAAACAGCAGAAAACATCATTGTTTGGAAACTGGCAAATACTACATGATTTTTTGTATGTGTTGCAAAATAATAGGACAAAAATTCCTTCCTTTTATCTTTTCTTCAGCCTAGGTATGTGTTAATAGCTAATAAGTCTGTTATGCTTGATGGAGAAAACTATTTCTATGTTTTGAATGACAAAAGATGTCCAAGTTTGTAATATTGGTTTAAAATTGCTTTATTTATTAACTGACTTATTTATTTGTTTTACCTTTAATAGCAGAAGAATAAGCACCAAGAACAAAAAAATTTAACAGCAGCTTTTCCCAAAATTCTGCTTAGGTTTGGAGTTTTTGCAGCATTCTTCATTGAAAGAAGTAAAATCAAGGAAAAAGGGGAAAAGTGATCTCAGGTCATGGTTAAAGGTTGTGTTCTTGGTGCTCCTCCAGGACTGCTTGGTTCTGACTCAGACAGAGAGATTAATGCTCTCAAAGTTACGATATAGAGAGTTGCGGTTCTGTGATTCCACATTCATGATTTATAATGTCTGTTGACTCTTTTGTAAAATGGCCTCTGTGGAAATTGGGATAAGAAAGAAACTCAAGTGACCACTGTTGTTTGCCTCCCTTTTTGAAATGAGACTTCATTGTTGTGTTTTTTTGCAGGAAACCATTTGAAAGGGGAGCTTTGGTTTGGGAACACTGAAGTGGAGTGCAATTATCACTGACATGTTTCATAGCACAGTGCAGTTCACTGCTTCACTTTATGTCAAGACTGGCTAATCACACAGGATTCCAGAAAAAATGTAAAATTCAAAAGAACCTGGAGTTAGACTCCAAATACAGGAAAAATATCTAACAACAAATTTAACAAATACTCAAATCCTAGCCCCCTCTCCCCCCATCTGAGAGAGAAGAGGTGTTCATTTAGTATGTTTTCTGATTTCTAGGTTAGCTTTAAGTATGAGTATGCGTAACAGATTTCATACCTTTTATTTTAGTAATTATATCATGGGCTATTGAATCTACAGGAAGTCTTTATTACTGTTAAGGGGCTTTTCCAATGTGATTTCATGCTAATAGAAATAGCCAGCACTGAGCTATATAGCTGGACACCAATGTTAGCAATGTTAGGTTATTTCTACACCAGCGCTCCTGTTGGGAAAGAAACTTTCCCAAGAAGAAATGTAGAGGTCAAACCTAGAAAGTATAAAATATTTTAAAGACAAGGGGTGGGGAAAAGGATAGCGATATTCAATGCAAGCAGTAGGTGAAAATAATACCTGCACCTTTAAAATTTGAAAGCAAAGGAGCTGAAGTGAGTCTGGGCCAAGAGAGGGGAGCAAACAAGCCCAGAGGATGGGAAGGCTGAGCAGGTTGTAGGGGAAAGAAATATAAAGGGCAGAGGAAACTCCCATTTTTATACTTGGAGCTTTCTGAAGCTTCGTTTGTGCATATAGCCCACTTAGGATCTCAGCTGTGATTGGGGCATCTGAGACCCCCTGTGCACAAATGAAATCTGCAGTAATAAACCTCATTATTATGACCCATTAAAACTCAACTTGGGAAATCATGACGAACATATCCTGATGTCTCTGTTAGCCAAAAATAGCCCTCAGCACAACTTTCTTCCCTTATTCGTAATTTTATTCAAAACGTGACCCTGCATATGGTACAATGAACATTAAGAAAACAAGGAAAATGACGGAGTTTAAATTACCATTTGTAAAGTACTATGTGTATATATTCTATTATGTGAATCTTTTACTATAGGCATGTTTTATTATTACATAATAAAATAATTATAAAAATATGTCCTCCGTGAAAGAGATACTCCCATGTGGTAACTTAGACATATTTGACTTTCCATTATAAATTGATAATTGTAGTTTAAAATGATAAATGGCAACCTCTGAATTGATCTGATGTAGCAAATGACTATTTTTACATAATTATGACCCACTTATGGTTTTCCTCTTTGAATGGTGAAACATTCTGGTCATTAACACCAGATTGCCTGAAAGAGTTGCCCTTTCTGTGAGGACTAGAGGGTCCTTTGCATAGAGTAAGTTGAAATCTCAGACTTCTCTCCTTTTTACTGAAGAATGTCCTGTTTTATTGTTTCTGACAAATTTTAGGTACATAAATCCAGATTCATAAAGGGATTTGGACATAATAACCTTAGCACTGCTACATTAGCATTGCTTTGGTGATGGAATTTACAATCCCACACTAGAGGCATAAATTCTCTGGAACAGTATTTTTCCAGCTTTTGAAAGTGTTGCCCTCTTTTGGCTCATGTGTCTTCATACAGTTTTCCCCACATCCTCATGTTTAAATTAAAAACCATCTCAGGTCAGGCATAATTGCTGGAAGACCTTGGCTCCTCCAGGGTAGCAGAGGGCAAAAACCAGCTACAATGACTAACTCTTAATGCAAATTTTGGTGACCCCCCCAGCTGAGCTGCTGCTGCCAGTTAAAACTAATTAGCAGTTCCCTTGCTAATATGAACACTTGGAGCCACTAATGACTGTTGGTTTTTACACTCTTATGTAGAAAGAACTGCTGCTGTCTCATGAGAATAGAAAAAAAAAAAAAAATCTATGTGGTAGCATGGTAAAGCATTGTGTAGGACTTCCTCACACCTCTTCGGTGCAAAGGTGAGCTCCTTGGTGGGCAGGACACAGAGTGTGAAAAATGCAGGGACTTGGGAGTCTGATGAGTTTGTGTAACCCAAATGTTCCTGGACAGAAGCTATTCACCAAGACAATAGCATCTCTGGGAATGTGCCACAGTATAACTGTTGGCACCAGAAACCTTCCCAGGGAAGGTTTAAGGTCCTAGCTGGCAGGCAGAACTTTTGTGGATTACTCCTTGTGGTTCACTTGTGCTTCAGCCCCAATCTTGTACAGATTGGTTGAGCTGCTGATCTTAGATTACTGAAGAAACTGGTGTTCAAATATTAAGCTTGCTATTGGCCTGAGCAGATGTTTTGCCTGTTGCTTAAAGCACCATCTTTCATGGAGCAGTGCAGGCTCCGTTTGCAATATGCTAGCATGTCCTCAGACATGTACCAGGAAGCACCAGTATTCAAGGAAAAATCTGTCTTTGCCCTCTCTCTCATCATTTGCGGTCACTTATCCATCCCAGGAGAGGTTTCTAAGGGAATCACCAGCAACTCTTCTTGCCAGAGATTCCAGGCATTGAAGCGATGATTCAGACGACATTTGTGTGATTGCACTGAAGAACGCCAAATCTGTATGTTTAGTGACAGCTTTCAGTGCTGGAA
Organism: Nipponia nippon; assembly: GCF_047370975.1. Classification (NCBI taxonomy): domain Eukaryota; kingdom Metazoa; phylum Chordata; class Aves; order Pelecaniformes; family Threskiornithidae; genus Nipponia; species Nipponia nippon. The sequence continues at coordinate 14,166,724 of NW_028262290.1, read as the reverse complement.
AGGAGAACCATATAGCAGAATGGGTGAGCCAATCCATGGTGATGTGCTCCATTCAGTGACTCAGGATTTTTCACTCTGGAAATATTGCATTACCCACGTATGTTACATTGCACTAAAAGCAGCCTTGGAAAGACGAGAACGTTTATCTTGTCTACACAAAAATGTTTTGTCATTTTAATGATGCGACTGAAATTTTTCCGCAATAAAAAATCCCTATACCATTTGAGATCTATTTGGAGCTATCTTGTGATCACTTATGTGTAGTGTCAGCTGACTTGATTATCGGGATGCCAGTGTATGAATATATTGGATTATTGAAGAAATGGTTCAGTACTAGACCTGTTATTGTGGGACACCATCAGTCATCTCAGAAATCCTACAGAGCTTGCCCAATTGAGCATCAATATTTGTGAGTATATATTAAAAATCTGTTTGTTGGTGTGGTTTTTGTGTTCTTTTTTTAATTAAGAAAAAAAAAAAGTAGGTTTTAAAGGTGATGCCCAGAAACATTGATTCTGAGACCAAAATCAGTTTATCAGTTATAAATACAGTAATTCTCCTCATTTTCTAAAATGTCTGACTAAAGGCCTGGACTACATAAGAGGATGCTGAAGACTTCTGATGAATATCTACAAGACTGCATGCAGTACAGAGCATGTGACACCATGACCTATGCAAAGTCTCCATCCCTGTTAGAGCTGCAGTCAGTCCTTGGAGAGTCTGTTTATTCCTTGAGGCAGGAGAGGAGCCATTGCCCTTCCTCAGTTTTTTTCAACCAGAATTCCCTTTTTTCTGTTCTTTTGCCTGGGATCTTACAATACCCACAACATACAATACTTTTGGGGGGGTAAGGAGGAGCACCTGGATCAGAATAATCTCAGAACTCTTGTAATACTGTATGCAACTTACTGTATGTATAAAAAAAGCTAAGCTTACAGTCTTAGTTATGTGTTACTCTAGAAAATAGAACTCCAGTTACTACAAATAAGCAATCTCGATTAAAATAATTACAACCCAAACTCTAAGTATAACCATATCACTCTTTCTGGTAGGATTGCAATTTAAAGTCTGCCAAAAGTGTTAACCAGGAGATGAGGGATAAAGCATTTTTTGTGATTCAAGTCATTCTACATCAAACATACCTGTAATTTCAGTTTTCAGAGGCTGAAACAAAAAAGGTTTATTTTTCAGTGACCATTATACTCAAATGTTAATATAAAATGAACCATTCAATGCGCAGTAATAAGATACTGGTCCTCTGAAGTTAGTGGAGGTCTGCAACACCAATGATTCTCATTTCATTTCTTATTTTGGGAGAGTTTTTGGAGAAAACTGCAGTCTTGGGAAAGAAGAAATTACTCCCAGGGGAAAAGATGTTTTTTTAGAAGTAGAAAAAACCTTTTGTTCCTTTAATGCCTCAGGATCAGGAGTCTTGAAAAAGGCTTCCCTCTTCCCTGTTGGCCCAAAGAAACTTTTTGGAGGAGCTAGCTCACCTGGGACAGATTAAGGGTGTTGAGTGGGTGGGTGATTCTTCAGGAAAAATCTGAGCTTAGTCTGAGAGTTGCTGGGGGGAAAAAAGACTTTAGCCAGGATACAGGCCTCAGGGGAAGGGCTGAGAAGATCCTTATCTTTGGTGAGGGGGGTTAAAAGGTGGAGAGGTTAGGGTTGGAAATGTTCAGCCCAAGTAGGAAGACTATGAAGATCTCAAGGTGGACAACTCAGAAAGGTAATTGTATAGCTTGAGGAAAGGGCTATAAAAATCTTGAAAGGAGGATAATTATAATTTAAGAGTTGAGTGGCTTTGAAGATAAGATGATAGCGGAATATTTCCTGGAGCACAAAAGGAGCTGTGGCAGGAAGCTGGACTATAATGCATGGTGGGATCCCCCGAGTTCTTTTCTCTATTCCCTGCTGTCCTCAATTCCATTTGATAAATGTGATGAATCCTATATCAAAAGCAGATAATGTATATATTATAACTTTTCATTTTTATTTTTACTATGATCCCTTTACTATCTTGCTAAAAATTCCCTTTTCTAACTGCTGGGAACCACCTTGTAGCTGATTTCTAACCAAAATTTTCTCTCTGCCAGTTCTCTACTAGTCTATATGCCCTTGTTCTTAAACTGAAACTGCCTTTAATACAAGTAGGTCTTTTCACCCAAGGGGAGGAAAAGCTTTTAGCCCAAGCTTGACTGGGCCTTTCATTTACAAGAGCAAACTAGCTAAGCTCTTTAGCTGCTGCTTGCCATGCAAGCTATATGTTCCCTGTATCCCTCAAGTGATCCTGGTTCTGCTTTTGTTTTTCACTAAATCTTTCTTAAAATAGGAGGATTATAGTTACCTCTAGTCTGCTAAATGAAATGTCATCAGCAACTTAACCGCTTTTGTTAATACTCCCCTATGTGTGCCTAAATTAGTTCCTCCATTCGTCCTAGGGTTGCATGGCCACAGCAGTGCCCCGCCAGCTCATTGTCATCCGGTGATAAAAAACTGTAAGTAGTTCCTCATCTTCAACTCTTTCCAAATGATGCATTTTGTGCTAATTGATTTGATTTCAATCCCTATCTGTGATTCTTATTCTCAACCAGCTTTTGGTGTGATGTTTGTCATGTCTGTGTTGATACAAAACTTAGAGGTGTCACAAGCAGATTTTATCAAAATTCCTATTTTTCATTTGTGAAAATATCAATTCATTCTGGGATTAAGCAAACTTGTCTTGAGGTGGCTGAACTCAAACTATGCTCCTTTCAGATTACATTTCCTGGCTTTCAAAACTGTTTCTTGCTTTCCCCTAGCACTTTCCTTTACAATCCTCAGTTACTATTGTCACTAGTAATTTCTCATAACAAGCAGCATACTGATATCCATGTAGATGAAGTATGTCCAGTTCTGTATCAAAAATCAATTATCCAAAAAATACTTAACACATTTTTCTTTCTTTCTTTCTTTTTTTGTTTTTTAATCTCCCCATGAAATTGAACACCAAGGATAACTCATTACCAAGAGTATTAGTTGTCAGGTTGTATCAGAGAGGTTTAGAGTTTCCCATGATAAATCATGACTCTACAAAGGTCTGAATCTGGCCTTGGGCTCCATAGCATGACCACCAGAAGAACTTCTACTTAGCCATTTTCCTCATAAACAGATCTTGTTACGTGTTCTTACTGTTTTCTCTGTATTCTTTCTTTTGTCTAATCTAATAATGACTTTGTCATCCCTAATATACAGTGACACTCCACCTCCTTTTATAACAGCTCCCATTTGCCATTATGTGCCTGCTTCTTGATTGAAAAACTGTAAAATTTATCAGCTGTTGCTGAATAGAACTGTTAAGGAAAATTTTGAGTTTTGCCATGCTTCTGAAAACATGCCTAATCATTACCATAGCCTAGTAGCTGCAAACACAACAGGACACACTCTCTTTCTAGGAGAGCTCACAGCTGAGACTGACGTAAAGAGGGAGGATTAGGACTTGCTGTACATGCAGAAAAGGTCAATAACAGAGCCAAGAGTTGAACTCTCAAATCCCTGATGAATGCTCTTTCTCCTCAAGTTTGTTGTGTATCAGGGGAAATATTAGTCACACCTGTACGGAGATGCTGAGACATCTGGCCCGAACAAGGCATTTCTGTTTCCAAGTTCTTTTACCAGTCTACCCCCAGACTGACTTCTTCAATACGACTCTGGCTTTTTTGACATTCGATCCTCCCTTCTTCTTCCTTTTGGCATTGCTTCAGTCACAATCCCTTGTACATTAGTTCAGTGCTGGATTTACCAAGCTTTAAATTGTGCAAGGAAACATTCCCTACAGACTTCTTATTCTTCAGCTATAGTCTTCCCCATCATTTTATATCTCTTTTTCCGTCAAAATCTGCAGGAAAGCAATTTTTTCTAAAAGGCCTCTGTTTTTGTCTGCTAAATCCCTTCATATAAATTTAACTCTACAATGCAACTAATCCAAAACTAACAGGCATCTTGTGAAAGTACACAGAGAGAAAACAAATCTAACACTGACTGCACTGAGTATTGCCGGGCCAAGAAGCATATGTTTCTTCTCCAATCAATAACGTTTTATATCTAAACTGATTTCAAAGTAATTAGAACAATAAAACACATTAACTTAAACTCGTAAGCAGTCTCCTTTCCTGCCTGTATTTTAAGAAAAAAGTAGCATACTTTTCTGTTGTTAAAAAATTATAATTAAAAAATAGGAAGGAAAATGTGCATTGGACATCTGGCTTTCGGTGAGGTCTTGCTCTCTCTTATTTTTTCCAGCTGTGTTGGCTATTTACTTTGATGGATCTTTGCTGAAGCATCCCTGAAGATCATTTTCCTACTGATTGGATGTCCCTTGGTCATCTTCCCATTTTGAGAAGAGAAAGTAGGAGCGGATACCACACATGAACTTGGCTTAAATTGGACTAAACTGTCCCCTCCACTTCCAGGGACAGCTGGAATGAAGAACTTGAAAATATTAAAAAAAAAAAAAAAAAAAAAAAACAACCAAAAAAACCAAACCAACCAAACACACAAAAAGCCCCAGTCAGACAGCTATGCCTACTTACTCTGGAGAAACAGAGCTGTCTGAGTACTCTCACCTGTTTTTCAGAGCTCTGCAGTCTCCTGATTGGGGCCAACCAGGAGGAAATAAAGCCAGGTTAAAGATTTGCCAATAAGAAGATTAAGAGAAATGTCATCTGCTGAGCAAGGGACTGGAAAGGAAGGTGGTTTGTTTGGGTTTTTAACCTAAGTGTTACCTCACTTCCCTGGTTTATGCTTATATAAATGACACCACGCTGTCCTTCAAATTTCTACACAGTTCATGAAGTATCTCCTTGTATTTCATTGCCCATGGCTGGCAGCAGTTTTTGCAGTCTCAGGAAAGTTTCTCCTTAAAGGGTAGGACTGAATTAAATATGTCAGTTACCTTAAGGTGGGAAGAGCTGTTATGATAAGATTTCCTATAACTTTGGGTGGGATTTTCTGGGCAGAAATATGCACTCTACAGCACATGTGCACATATACAGTGAATGTGACACATCTGGGAAGGATTGTATAAAAGTGCTGCTGACCTGGGGCTGCGCAGTCAGACTTCGGTAGGGTCTTTTGGGCTTATGTGGCATGCCCAGGTCATCAGCACAGTATGCATGCAGTCCTCTACACATGTGCAGTAGAGAGTTTCAGAAAAATGGCCCAAATCCTTTAATTCCAGATAGGATTTTACTTAAATTCTAGGTGGGAAATAGCACATATTTGGAAAATTTAGACATATGGTAATTGTATTTACTCTCCTTTAATCTGACTTCTGTAACAAAGGCCAAGAAAAATCACTGTTGCCTGTATGATAATTTCTGTTTGACCTACGGCATATCTTCTAAGAATAGCAGATTGTCTTGATCTGAATAGATGGATGATGCACCATCAGTATGTAAGCTGTTCCAATGGTTATTCTTGTTAAAAACATTTATATACTTCTAAAACTATATCTGCTGCATTAAATCTCATGGTAATTGTCTTTTGACATTGGTTTCTGCTAGCTGAGATTATTTTGGAGAGCAAGTTACAGAAAATGCTTTCTGACAGTATTAGAGGATGACAGCAGCATTCTCAGCCTTAGTAGTCCACTGGGAAGCATGTGTGTAATACAATACACCTCATGAAGTCAAGACTTCTTGTAGGGATGCCCTTAAAGTCCTCCCTTGGAAAAATGGCCTGGATAACAATGGCTGTTAAGGCAGGAGGGCCAAAATTGGTAACGTTCAAGAGGAAGCTGATTGTCAGGTGGATTAAATATTAACCAGGAAAATATGAAGAGATGTTTGGGTTTTTTTAAACAAAGGAGAAGTCAGCTCAAAAAGAAATAAGGATGAATATTTGTGATGTGGAGAGAGTCCTCGGAGAGGAAACTGCAGCAACAGTTGGTTTGACACCTTGTTTGACACTGCCATGGGTTGCCCTGCTGGTGTTACAGCACTGCCCTGGCCGGATGCAGCGTCCTCCTGTGGGACGCTGCAAGGAGTCTACGCCCAGCTGGTGGGGTGATGGGATGGGGCAGCATGTGGGGACCCACATGCATTAGCTCCTGGAGCTCTCCTGCCAGCTTGCGGGATCGGTGTGGGTGCACACAGTGTAAGAGCACCCACACCTCCAGCTGGAGGGGTGAACATGGTCAGAGGTGGGGGTGTGCATCTGTGTTGCTATTAGTTACTGCTAGTTAGAGAAGTGGTTAGCAATGTATAGGTGTTTGCTAACAACTGGTGGTAAGTATGTAATATTGTGATTTCTCTGTTGATTCTGAATGCACAGTTCATCGATTGCTGATTTCTGCCATTAATAAATCAATAGTCTATTTGATCTTGAGCTGGTTTTAAACCATGCCAAGCCATTTTTCTCTGCAACACTTCTCTACACTTATGAGAATAAAAAGTCAAGATGGAAAAGAGCTGACATAATTGAATAAAAGGTGAATATCACACAGGTGACAGACTTCAAATGACTCTAAACTGAATTTGGAGACTCTGAAGTATGCAGCATGTGGGAGTAATGCAGAGACAATAAACTTGCCTTTCCCTTCTACCGTCTGCTATTTAACTTGATTACACCATGCAGGGAGGAAAGTGTGCACTCAGCACTGTTGCTTTATTTTTCTGCAACTTTTATATTTGAAATAAAATTCCTTGGCCTATAGCCCTATTTTAATAACTTTGTTAATGAATGAATGTGAAGAAAAAAATAGAATGAAGAAAAAAATGTAAAGTAAGCACAACGGTGATCAACCAAGGACTCCTTTCCCTCTGTGACATCCTGTACAAATAAAGTGCGTACTCAATGTGAGCAATACTTCACTGTTGTTGCTATCAGCTCCAAAAATCACAAACTCTGTGAATGAATCCTGTGGCACTGCTGGAGGGATACGGGATGTGTGTTTATGCCTTGCAAGGGTTTCCTGGGGCTGATGAGAGGCTGGAGTCCTGCAGGGGTTGCAGGAGCCAGGGCAGCTCCCACAATGGCGGGGACCTCCAAGCACTTTCTTGCCCTTTTCCTATGGGAAAAGACAGGACTAGAAAGGGCAAATCTGAAATAGAGAGTGGAAAAACATTTCAAAAGCTGTGCACGTCGTGCCTACAGCAAGCCAATGAGTGTTGTTTTCTAGTAGAAAGCTTATATAGGGCTGATAAAATGTTTTCACCCTATATAGAGAAGGCCTATTCAATAATTTGTTGTTACAGAGTCTGTGATGGGTTTTACGTATAGCAATATAGCTGAGCAATGAACTCTAACATGATACTGTCCAATTAAAATAATGAAGCAAAAAAACCAAATCAGCTAAAATCAGTGTTCAACTTGGCTATGGACCAAGAATAAAGCAGAATTAATTCAAACCCAATGAAAGAAAAATGAGAGGGGAAATGTTTTATTCCACGTGGATCAGCTGTGTACTTTATCTTAGTGTTGCATGATGCAAATTAGTGATGGTTAAACTTCATCATATTTGACATTTTCAGCCTCATAATCATCACAAAATTTGGATGCATTTCCATATCCCATTATCTTGGCTTTGCACTGGATAATATTTTTCTGGTTTTACAATCTTGGCTTTAGCTGAGCTGGAAACACTGTACAGAGGTATACATGAGAAAGTGGTCAAGGAAATCTGATTTCTTGTTCCTTATGTGTAGAGACTGCTTTAAGTCAACATTTCTTCTTCCAGGAGAGCAACTTCATTTGTGATTATTCTAACATTATTCTAATATTGCCTATTTGTCTGTAAAAAGCTACCACTCTCTTAAAGATGGCTGTACCAAATTCACTTTTAAAATGCACAATGTAAGCTATAGAAAACAACTCGGCAAACTCAGCTGTATCATTACCTCCTTCCCCCTGCCCTCCTCAAAGATCCAAATGAAGTAGTTATCAATTTTTCTTGAAACTTCTTTGATTTATTGTTTACCTCGCTTGGCTTCATGGGTTTATAGTAGCTCTGGAAGGGGATGTGCCCTCTGAAAGCGCCAGCTGCAAATCAAAGGATTTGGATAATAGCCTGGGAACTGAAAAACTTGGACATATGGGTATGCCCGCATTACTTCAGACAAACACTGAAAGATGTAACAGGCTTCTTTGGAGGATCTGGGCAAGAATCTCTCCTCCACAGTTACAAGGTGATGAAATAAAAGAACAAGTTGGCACATCCCTCCTTTATAAGCATTTCATGTTTTAGGCACCACCTCATTCTGCTGTTACTGGTTTTGCTTTCCTGTCCACAGATAATATTGTGCATCAAACTGTGTCCTCTTCTCCGTACCAGATGGTCAGGTCCCACAGAGGGATTTGGGCTTGTAACCAATAATGACATTTCAGTGCAGCAGCAGCAGCAGCAGCAGTGTGTGTGTGTTGTATTGTTAGATGCAGTGTAATATAGAGGAGTTGTTTATTATAAACTGAGGTCCCTGATGCCTTTTTTCAGTGATTGTCCAGGAGGGAATGTTAAAGTTCTCATGTGTTCCCTGTCTACCCTGTACCTCCATGGTGTAAGAAAAGATTCATTTAGTCAGTGCTCCTTTTCCCAAGAGAGCCGCATTGTTGGCCAGTGTTATCTATTCTTCTGTAAAATGACCAATCTATTAGAGGTTTTGTTTGTAAAGTACACAACACAAGTTAGTCAGCAAACACAACTCTTAATTTTTCCCTCCTGAATTACCTAATCAGCTTTGCATGAAGTGTGTTTAATTATACAGTTTCTTCACTCAGGTTGCAAATTTTTGGGCGAGACTTGAGAGGGAACGTGCCTTGATGAATCAAATCTGGCCAAAGTGTGGATGGGAGAGGCTTATATACACATATTACACTTGCTTTAGTTCAGAAACCAGTGCCCCTGCGGTCAGTGAAAAGGCTTTAGATAATGCTCCAAGGTCATGCATGCATGGACTGAATGTGACCTCGGATGTTTATAAGCTACCAGCTGGTTAGCGAGTTGTATACGCAATATACAGCTTGAATGTTTCCTTGCAGAGGGTGCCCCACCCTCTGTCTTGCTCTGCTAGGACAAAAACCTGGTGAGAACATGGGAAAGCATTATGTACAATGAAGGGAAGGAAAAGAGGAGTCAGTGAAAAGGAAAATCACTCACTGATATTTTGGCATGTAATGAAGATCTTCTGCATAGGTTTTACATCTGTACAAAACAATAACTTCATTAATCCCTCTGAACTGTGTTCTCTATTGTTCTCATCTGTAGCTAAAACCTTTGCCTTTAGGAATTAGTCCAAAAGATCAGATGATTATTGTTGCATTATGGACTGTAGATTGTGCGAGTAGATTTATATGTTAAAATTGCCAAATTAACTGATGTATTATTATTTTTTTCAATCTTAAATCTGGTGTTTGGTCTATGGCTTGGCATAACATCATGAGGTCCCTAAACACAAAAGAGAATTCTTTGGAATGCAGAGTGCCCGAATACTGACGTCAGGTCATCGTGTTTCAGGTTGCAAACCAATACATCTTTTTGAATCAACCTGTGTTTGAAAAAGAAATGTTCAAAACTTTAATTGGTTTTAAATAAGTTTCTGTAACTGAGAGCAAATAACAATTTCATGACAGAAATTTCACCAAGTCCACACTGTTGGAAATGAAATGGTAAATATCAACGAAGATAAACTCTTTAATGTCTATGTAACACAGCAACACTAGGGACATTAATGTACTGAAAGCAAACAATGATATTGTTTCTTACCCTATCTGGTTAGGGTACTTGGGAGAAAGACCTCAATCATTTTGCTCTTCTGCTTGTAAACAGAGTGACTGCTTAGATAATAGTCTCTGGTTGTGACATCCCTTAGCAACACATTGTGAAAACACTGCTAAATGCTAAACACTAAATGCTGCTTTTTTAACTGTTCCACTTCAACTGTGTTTTAAGTGCATTTGGGGGATATATTCTCAGATAATTATGAAGGGGGAGATGCAAGATGCCACATCTGGCCATGAGGCACATGCTGCAGGAACTTGCCCTACTGGCATCATAATTGCAAAGTTTGGGAGATTTTGGGAACTACTCACCCAAGCGAGTGGGCTCTTTGGGTAGCATTTCATGTAAACCAGACAGAAATCTACTGGCAATTTTCTGTGGTGATAAAGGGTCTGGAGAAGTGGGTGCAGAAGGCCAGGTAGCATGGCTTGTGTGCTAGGAAATGTGGACAGATGAAGGTGTTGCCTTGAAGGGTTTTGAGCAAGAGATCAGGTAGCGGCCCCAGGTCGGTAAGGATGGCAATGGGCTGCCTGGGAAACCAGAGCCTCAACCAGACCTGCAGAGAGTCAGCAGTGCGTAAAAGCATCAGCAACCACACCAAAGGGACAGCAGTGGTTGCAGGTGCTGTTGACACCGTTCATTAATGTAAAGAATATTAGTATGTATTTTCATATACATGGAATTGAGGACACTGTTATTGCTGGAGAACAACTTTCCCTTCCTCCCCTCCTCTTACTATGTTTTGGTGTGAATGCTGAGCTCCCCTGAAGGAGATAAACTTCTCCTCTGTTGAAAAGTGTGGTCCCCATTCCTGCGGATATTTTCTGCCTTCCAAATTGGGTTTAATGGGGAACTAATCAGTTAACATATTTTAACTGAAAGGCAATAAGGAAGTGATATTTTTGATAGAAAGGTGGGCAAAATTCAGTTTGTTTTATGAGTGACTCCATTTCACTTTTCACAAATGGCAGCCCTGATAGTGATGTTGTAAAATGTTGTTTTGATGTAAATTGATGGGGAATGGCTGCACTGTGAATGTAGGAAGTTAAAATTGAAGGATTAGAGACATGGTACGTGTTTTATTTGACCCATTTATGGAGCAAAAGTCAAAGAATGAAAAGTTTGCTGGGGTTTAAAGAGAAATCTTTATGTTTTCTAAAGCTGGCCTACTTTCCTCTAATTCTTTGTAAGGAACAAATGAGACACACTAAAGGCAATATATATTTTTTTTTCCCTAGAAAAATTGAAATCACATAATACATACCAACTAGGCATAATCATAATTCTTTTTAGAATGCAAATCTTAAGATAGTACACAGATATGTTTAAGTCATTAATTTAGATGCAGTTTTCAGTGTAACAAACAAGGCAGATATTTGGTTTATACCAAATTGAGATCCATATTGTTCCAGCTATATTGCTAGCACCACTCGTTCATGTGGAATATCAGCAGAAACACCGATCAACCATCTACTTTTCTAAATCATAATGACTTCTTTCAACTTCTGATATTCATAGAGTATAGGGCTACAGTAATAAAAACACTAAGACGCATTTCTTTGTTTCCTTTCTCTTTATTTGAGATGTAGTAATAGGGTATTTTTTTACTTTGAAAAAGTCAGCTTTTGTTCTTTTTAAAAATTCTTTTTCTCTTCTCTAGTGACAGCATTGATTAGCCTTTGCTGTTTTCAAGAATCCTTTTTCTTATTACCTGCTTAAGGTCTAAATGATGAATATGCAAAATGACAACCTTAACTAGTGTCTAAAGCATGAGGCTGGGAACCAAGACAACATTTCTCTCTCTTATTGACAAATTCATTACTTTGGACTATCGTTATTCTTCATGGAAGGCTGAAAGGTGTAATTAGTGTTTGCAAAGTAATTGAGATCCTTGGATGAAAGGCACTATATACAATAAGTTGAAGTGTTTTAACTGAAGAAACATGAGCTGGCAAGTACAGTGGGACATGACATAACTGTGCAGCAGTCACAACAATATGTTCCCCCACTAAAATGCATCAGTGAAGTTATGATAGTCTGCTGTTTTCCTAGCTCATTTTGGTTTAAATCTGAACTTTGCTGTAGGTATTTGCTTTTTCTTCTCCTTTCCTTACATCACAGTGTTGGTACATATGACTAAGGAAAAGCTGTAGATGTTTCTTCTGTTTATCAAGAGAGAAAACCTTATAAGTGAAATTTAAGAAATTCCTTTTCAGACTGGCTGTACTTGATGGTAATAGTCAGTTTTCAGGTGAAGGAATTAACAAATACAAATCAATACTATTTGATCCCAGTTTTATTTCCTAGATGATGATGCTTGCACAGAGATCTTTAGGAACCTATACAGGGCCAGGATCACATGAACTGGTGCTTTTGACTAACCACAATACCAGTCTCTCTTTCCCACAGAATGATGAGCTATCCAGTGCATACAAAAGGCAATACTGCTACAACTCCACAAAAAGAAGCGGGTAAAGGGAGAAGGTACTGTCTTGTTCTGTGACAATTTAAAAAAAAAAAAACCAAACGTATCCTTGAGTCTTTTTTTAAAAAACAAATTGCAAAAAAGCCCCATCACCAATTTGGTGAAGAAGTACCAGTTTCTGTCCTCAGTCTCCCCAGAGGAGCAAGCTGCCCCTTGTACGACTTCTCCGTGCTACGGTCCCTTTCCTGGGGCAGGAGCAGCCAGTTCCCTCTTTCTTGAGGGAACGTGATTTAATTTTGCGTGCACTTTGGAGAGTACTTCAGTACCCAAGAGCCAAATTCTGTCCACTGCCATGTACAAAAAATGGGTAATGGAGAAGGTAGTTTCGGAAGGTCGTTTTCACTGTTAAGCTTATGGATGGTGCCCTATGGCCTCTGGCCTTTGGCCTCTCTACCCCAGGAAAAGGGTGCAATTGCTGTGATTGCTGATTTTGCTCTTGAATCAGATGTATAAACTGAAAAGGTTTAACTACTACTAAGTAGGTATATCAGTATTTCTCTTATTTTACAGTCTAAAATATATCCACCCAGTTGCTACTTCTGCCTCAATCCTGCATGCCGACCTTTACGAATGATTGCCCCTTTAGTAGACCTTAAACATAGCCCATTTCTTCAGCCTACTTGTCAAAGTTTGATGACATTTCTAAAATGTTTCAGACTTCTGTCTCCTTTGTCTTTTAAATCTGTCTGTACTGATGTTCATTTAGACAACATTATTGTTAGGCACATAGCGCTCTCCACTTCATTTCTACCTGTGACAGCAGAGAAACTTTTGACAGTTCAGGAACTGTTGATTGCCATTAGTAGTGCTGATGACTTTTCAAGGATATGTTCAGAAACGGGGTAAACTTTGATACTGGCCTCCAAGGAGTGGGAAGGAAAAGATAGCTGGAAAAATAAATACAGCGAATTTCTTTGTTTATTCATTTGTATCCATGTAGATGAAAATGAAAGAAATTCATGACAACCTGTGGTTTCCTTACTACTGTCAGGTACTCTGAAAAAAACAATTAATAAAAGCAAGCAGAATCAAATGAAATAAACCCACTCTTATTCTTACAATCTATGCATATGGTATAGTCATTGGAGGACTATCAGAGAAGAGGAGCTATGTTCACAGATGATGATCTCAGGCATTTTTACATCTACTACCTTTTATTGTAATTAATTCCCTGCAATTGCTAACATTGGAGGGAAAGTTGTATAGTATGGAAATGAATTCATCTATTCAGCATCTATAAATGCACACTTCATGAGTTTTGTTTGTACATACAAAAGATAATAAATGTCAAAGAGAACATGAACATGTTGGAGGACTAATAAGAGAATTAATTGCTGTATACATATATTCAGATGAAGGAGGTGAAATTCATTTAACCCAAGATCTGCAGAGGTTGTTTTAGCTGCTTATATTGCTTGGTAGTGTTTCATCTAACTCTTTTCCCCTCACCACAACACACATATGCACATATGTATGCACTCCAGACACCGAAGGAAGACCCCATTGAGATGCCCTGCTGTGCCTCCATTGCCTGCTTTGCTGAAAGGCCTCATCCATAGTGATGGTGGTGTAAGAATAGTAATCTGCTTATGGATGTCACATTTACTCATTTGCTGAATTGAGCCCATTATTTTCACTCATATCAGGACCTATTTATCACACCTGTGCATCCCTAAAATGACAACAAAGCTTCAATGCCTGAATAAAGTGTTGACTTCCCTTTCTCTCTTAGGTTGGTTCTTGATCTAGAAGAAGCAAAACCTGAGAGGAAGGGTAAGAACAGGCTTTTTGGGGGCATATTAGGTTACATTAGAACAGAGCTGCAATAGGAGAAGCTGTTAGATTCAGGATAGGTGTATCTGTGACCACCTAGCAAGCACCTTTGACCAGCAGAGTGAGGAATGGAAATAATTACTGTATAGTCTTTCCTTGACCAGGTACTTTCCTCTGGGGCAACTTTGCAATGCATTTCCTTGACCCTGAACTTCCACTCTGGTGCCACTCCCCAGGAGTGATGCTTGAACATGATGGACAAATGGGCCTGCACCTGTGGTAAAGCCAGCTAGAAGCTGTGGATAACCCAAGTCAAATCATGCCAATATCAATTCAAAAATGAATCACTGCGTCAGTCTGGAGTCTTCTGCACTGCAATTGCCCAGTGTCCTGTCTAATGTGACTGAGTCCACTATTTGTAGTGTAAAACTGCAAAAAAAAAAATTGTTTTAAGTAGTGCTGTGAAGTTATTTTTGCAGGGTTGGCCCTTGCTTTTATTTTAGATCCTTTTTTTTTTTTTTTCAGTACAAGGGTAACTAGAGCTTGTCCCTACTTGTAAGGCATGACTAAAGAAAAAGCTGAACATAACACATCTCCTAGCCTGAGTTTCTTGACAGTGTGTTTTTAACCCAGTATATAACTACTCTTTCTATGTAGTATGTAACAATGTTGCAGGGGAACTATGGGCTTACTTATTAATCAGATATTTATTTCACACTTGTCCCAAATTTAACTGTTGCAGATATTGACAGCCTCTATTTGAGATACTTTTAAATTTTTTTGGTCTTTTTTTTTTCCCTAAAAAAATACCTCCAAACTCCTGTAGATCTCACATAACCCATCTAGACATGATTTCAACTTCACGCCTACCAATTTGAAAGCGGACAACAGACTACTTGGAATGCGAAAAACAATTTTGTTCCTTATGAGCAAGAAACTCTTTTTTCTCTAATCTAAGGAGATTGCTTTCATTGACTTCAAACATATTCATATAGTAGGGCCTCCTAAGGCGAGAAATAGCTGATGCTGA
This sequence comes from Nipponia nippon, assembly GCF_047370975.1. NCBI lineage: Eukaryota > Metazoa > Chordata > Aves > Pelecaniformes > Threskiornithidae > Nipponia > Nipponia nippon. Next base: position 14,151,685 of record NW_028262290.1, on the reverse strand, counting down.
TGAATTATCTGCAATGTTTTAAGCAATAAATATAAAAAAGAAGTAAATTCTAGAAGACGTGCCAAGAAAACAAACCACAGAGAGCATTCACATTTATATGCTTAGTTATCTGTCCACATTTTTGAGGCCTCTACACCTGTGGTGTCATTCTCACTACAAATGTGTCTATATCTGCCTATTTTATATTCTTCCAATACCCTTTTGAATGCAGTCATTATTGCATCACCTCTGAAGTCTAGGCTTTGGGACTAACTTTATGGTCTCTTTAGACTACTTTATATTTGTTTCTGAACACATTTCTGATAATGTGTTGGCAAATGCCATGGCTGCCATTTTTGGCCAAGGTGACATGTCTTGCCACAAGGATACTGCCCCACCTTGGTCAAAAAAAGCCATGATGTTTTGGCAAGGTCTATAGTCTTCGCTATGTAGCAGTCACAAAACAGAACCTGGAAGAGATTTTCCAGGGTGATGGTTTACCTGAACCCCTGTTTCTTCAGCCTGACTGAAGTTGCAGCCAGGGTCTCCATAGATCCACTCATGATGGTCAGGAGCTGGACACTCATCCTGCAGCTACTGAAGGATTGTGTACATGGGGAAATTGAGTGGCAACTGCAGAGTGGAATAAGCTTCATCACTTGTATAATAAATACATCAAAGCACTCCCTGCTTTATCCCTATCTACAAAACCCTTGGAATGGAAGTTACGTGCTGTGTTTTGTACTTCCCTTGCCAAAAGTAGGAGCCTTGCATCTCCCCACAACAATGGCAAATTACAGAACAGATATTTCATCACATACATGCTGCTTTTCTGCCTTTATTATCCCATTTCATCCTTCACTCTTTATAAAGAGGAAAGAGGAATTAGCAACAAAGTAGTTGTAGACTGCCTTGGGAGAAATGTCTCCAAATAAATTATTGCTTCAGAAACTACAGGAAATGGACTTCTTTCCAGTCACTGAGGATCTATGTGTAACTGTAAATATGCAATGTTGTTTTGGGTTAGTTAGTGACTCTGCGTATTTATAAGATCTCTGCAACAACTTCCATCTGAACGTCAACAATCTAACCATTTTAAGTGTTACCTGCAAATATTTTAGCAAATCCTTCAATAATTTCTCAAACCAGTGATTATATAATGTACACACATTCCTGTGTTTAACTCCATGTTTAATCTAAGCAAAGAATCATCAAAACACTTCTTGAAACTCTTCAGTATCAGCTCATTACGAGCACAGGTAAAAGGAACAGTGTCAGTGCCTCAGCTGGCATCCCTAATTTAACCTCAAAAGAGGATTACAGTGCATTACTGATATTTTTAATCATCTTTGTCTAAAAATTTAATTCATGTAAATAATTGTTTTGACTATCAATTTCACAAAAAAACTGGGGAAAAACAGGGACTTTTTTTCCTTTATTTTTTTGCCATGGCTTTTGATAATTCTATTCTGGGTTTGGATAGCTTGTCGAAATAGACCTTGAGCCAAAGCATAACAGTTTCAAAGCCTAACAAGTATGAAATGAATACAGCAATATCAACCCAACTACCTTATTGTAAGTTAGATGTTTTGAGAGTGTTCAGTATTTTCAGTTCCCAATAAAAAAAATGTTACCCTCTCATTTGAGATCTGTGACTATAAATGATAATATTGTGAACAATATGTCCTAAGCCTTATAAACTGAGCTGAGAACCTTCATTTTCAGCAAACATGGTAAAAAAAAAAAAAGTAATGTTTCCCTTCTCTCAAAATTTGTCCTCCCAAAGCTATATGTTCCAATTTATGGTTGGCTTATATTCATACCCATGCAGAGTATGATCTGGGAAAGAATTTAAATACCACGAAGGACATTTATGTGCAGCAGATGAATTTCCTCTTGTATCTTTGCTCCACTGATCAGAGAAGCCAATTTAAAAGGGGAAAAGGAGGCAGATACATATGTGGTTTGTGTCAATGTAAAAGTGATCAATAAGGAGAGGTAGGTCTGAGCTCAAATGTTCAGATGTGAGTCCAGAATGGCCATGTGGTTTGGAGAGTTAGATCCCATACAGCCTTTCCCATAAGGAAACAGAGAATTCATGTGAGCTTAATGTTTTGATGACTGTATCTTCTCTCTGTCATACATTGGGCTTTGACTGTATGCTCTTTTAAAAAAGTCCATGGCTTCTACATAAAAGGGTAGCTGAAAGATCTCTCAGATATGTCATGAATTGACGAGATCACAGTACATGGACTATGGGCGAGTATAGGGGTGTTGTCATATATGTTTCCCTGACTTTAACACAGTTTTGGGGGAAAGCTGAGATTATGTTCTGGGACAATAACAGAGCTTTTTGCTGCTTTGGCTTGCAGCTGGTTAAGATGAGGCCTGCCTTTCCATATTGAATGTTATGCATTTACTGGGTTTACTGGCTAGTAATGAGAGTATTGTGCAAGTTCAGCTGACTCAGCACCTTTAGAGAGGTTTTTTTTTTACAGACACTCTTAGTTGTTCAATATCAATACTTGTGGAAATAAACGAAGACTTGTCATGTTCTGCTATATTATTCTATCCATTGCCCGCTCTCTGCGGAAAGCAACTAGCTACTCTGCATTTCCCAAAATCATGATGGTTTTAGGGCACCTGGTTTTGGTTTTAATATGGCTCAAAATTAAGGCTTTTGCTGCTTCTATGAACTGAGGGCCGCAGGAGAGGACAAAACACTGGATCGATCCACAGGAAGCAGATTAAAAATTTTATGTCTGATGTACTTCACTAGCTGACCCTGTGGAAGAAAAGGATTGCAGGAGGAATAGTGGGAGAGATAGTAAAAGCTTGAGACACTGGAGAAGTAGCATCTTGCTTGAAAAAGAAAATGTGTAGTGGTAGCTACTATAGGAGTGCTCAAAACCATAGCCAAGCAATGGTAATGGTTTCCCTGAACTGCACAGCAGATCCCATAATGCAGATAGGGCCATAGTGCAAACCCATGGCAGATATCCTCTTCCATGGGTCTGGATTCCAAAGGCTCATCGCCATCCTGCTCCAGGCAGTCCTGCATGTGTAAGATCTGTGAAGGTACTGGTTGTCTGAGTGCTCTCAAAGATGGGAAAGTGTTGGGGGTTGTAAGGCCTCCATCAGTTACAACTGCAGCTAAAAAGAGCAACGGCCAGTGCTTACAGAGCAGCCTACTAGTGCTTAAACTTAAAGTGTGAATTTCCTCATGTCCAGCACCTATTTTGCACAAATTAATGCAGAAAGTTTATGGTGAATCATGGAATTAAGTCTTACCTTTTCTTTGGTCCTGGTTCAACATCTAGCAACAGGCCTTTTGTGGCTTTATCTATATGGCACAATGCAATTTGTATATGCAGAGACACCTAAGCTTGGGCTGAACTAACTGAGCTGCATTAGCTATGTCTGCCAGAGAAAAATGCTGTTCTAAACCAGCTAAAGCTAAGATAGCTTTTAATACCTGTATTTGGTATCTCTGAATGTCACCTGCACTGTGCTTTCTCCACACACCTGTTTGGATTTTCAAGCTTTCCTCTTCAGTGACCTGAGGAGCTCCCCACTGCTTCCAGTTTGTCATTTCCATCATCTCCATTTCCTTACAGTGGTGCTTCCAGGTCTTCTTAGCACCTAAAACATCTAAGAAGAAATCCTAATGGCTAAGAGGGATGAAATCACACTTTAATTATTCCAAACTATGGAGTTATAATAGGCAACCTGGAAGGAGGAGGGAAAAGGTCAAGTGGGAGACATTGTCTATAGTAAGAAAATATTATAGCAATATTTCAGACATTTGGCTAGCTTTTCTAGTTATTTTAGGATGATGGAGAGAGTCTGCATTATATTAAAACAAATAAATTTCACTTCCACCTGGTCTGACAAAATATGCCATTTTCTTTCCACACATCAGCCACAGATTGCAACACCACTGCTTGGAAACTGAAATAACGTCTGTATAAAAACAAGCGTTTCTCTCCAAAGATGCTCAGGATGAGGCCCTTAGAATATGTGCACTTTGTATGGTTAGATCATGTGGGTACTCAAGCAGCTCTTAGCCTTGAACATGTTTGCTGTTGCTCAATGCAGGTCCTTCAGGAAACATAACTTTCTTGCACGGGTGGTCCTCTGTGTACACCGTTAGTTCTGTAAAAACCCCATATCACTGGGTTTTCTATTGGTGTAGGAGGCTGGTGAGGGTTTCTACCATTGTACAAAATTGAAACAAAATTCAACTTTCAACACAAAAAGTGCAACAGAAACAGGACAACACAAAAGATTTCCCTCCTGCAAACTATTACCAGTGCAGTGGTGCAGTTTATTGCCTCTTTGAGAACAGGGACATGGGGTACTTCCTTGGCTCTGTCTTCTCTGACCATAAAATCAGATATTAGAGAGCATAGACTATAAATGTGTTTGTATTTGCACCCTGCAAAGATTTGAGGGTGATTTGTAGTTAGTTAGATGACTGGTTTTCCAAGTGGTAAACTGACAGTAACCAGACTAACTGTGACTGTTACTGTGGCTGTGGCATGCTATTTTTTATTAAGGGATTTCTAAAACCTATACTAATTTGGCAAAGTACTAGAGAAGTAGGGCTGAAAACCAATAATTTCCTTAGCTTTTTGTTGAAACTGTCATTAAAATGCAGAGGATAAATGAACTCCTGCCTTCAGGCTAAAAAGTCTGGATTGCTGTCTGCCTGCGTTCTCTTTAAATCTGAAAGTAATTCTTCTACTTGAACTTCTGTTTGATTTGATTAGTCATAGGATTGGGGATTTTTTTTGGTTGATTTTGTTTTAGTAAACTGCTGTAGAGATTTTTTTAAGTGTGCTTGAGAGAGTCTTGGGACCAAATTCAGAGTTTGCATAAGTGGACACTTCGCTCTGGGTCTGACCCTGGCCTGGGCAGCAGCAGCATGAATCTCTGTCAGGCACTGAAAGATGTTCATCTCATGCATAACTATTTGGAGAGGTTTTTCCTCAAGCTGTCTAGAGCACTCAAATGCAGAGGGCAATGTCCCCAGTGCATTGGCGTCATTTACCAGAACCACAATTTAGATACTAAAGGATTTCCTATGAAATATTCTTAATATTTAGAATATCAGAAATTGTTATAATATTTGTATTCTTAATAATGATTATATTTTTAACATTTAGGATATTGGAATTTGTTATAAATACCCACTTGGCTGGAGAGAAAATAAACCATTCTGGTGGGAGAGGGGTCTGTATTTGTGAAGGTTATCCATAACAGCACTTCCTAAGAACATGCATGGTTCCTGCTAATCCTGTTGGGGCATGAGCTTCTTAAGGTATAAATGTTGATAGAAATCCTACTCGTTTTGGCTAGAAATACAATCGTCTAGGATCATAAACATGACAGGCAAATTTATCATTTGAAAATATCATGTTGAATCAGCAACTCAGTGTAATAGAGTTAAGAAATGTTAATATGGTATGGTTTAGAATCACCTCACAAAGACAATTTCTAGGGTAAGGGTCAAGAATGAAAATATATGTATTGCACTGGTATGGTTCCTGGAACAGGTCACACATACTATATTTTTTGAAGTGTTCAGGTGACTGCCCTAAAATTGTGTATATTTAAAAAAGGGATATCAGCCTGGTGACACTCTCAGAAAGTGGCTCTTTCTTTTTGTCCTGCAATTTCCCATCTAAGGAATGAAGATTGCACTTTTCCACCTCTCTGTAAAACTACTTTAGGAAGCGCTCACATACTCGTGTGGTAGAAGCTGCGAGATTATCTAGATTGTAATTTCAGAAGACAACCTCATTTTTCAATAGCATAAATCCAGATTCACCCAGATGGATTATTTGGCTTCTGACGTGCCTACAAATACTGTCATGATAAAATCTTAACTTCTTTTGCTATTCTGTCCTAAATTATGGAGAAAAATGGTTTTTAAATATAATTTGCTACTTATAATGTATGCTACTCATTTCATTTTGCATTCTACTTAAAATAATCCAGAAAAAAAAATTGGTCAACAATCAGTGGCTAAAACTACTGTCAGGAGGGCTTTAGACACTGCAGATCTGCTTAGGGCAGAAAGGCGACCTCTGATGACAGCTCTGTTTCTCCTCCAACAGCATTCTCTTTCATTCTATGGCTGCTGTAACATGCTGATTAACTTATTTTTACTGGGCAGTTGACCATAAATGATAATTAATGTGAAAAGTTTTATCTGCAGCTTTCATTTTCTGTTGTTGTTGTTGTTGTTTTTTTTAATAACATACTGTAGGCCTGTATGAAATTAAATGTCTCTTTAAGCTGATCAAGAATTCAGATTCTAATGTGCCAAAGAAGATGATCTGTTGTCTTGAATATAGAGTAAAAACCAGGCAAACATCCCTTGTTAATGTCTGCCTGCTGTGGCGTAGTTTTGGCATAACAGGGCTGTGTGGAAATTGATAACAAACATGAGCTGCCTGGGGCTGGTGCCCTGGTAAGGCCTGATCTTCTGATACAGAGCACAGAAGCAGCATCTTCCTACTTTGGCAGGAAACACATCTGCAGTGCTTGGATTATTAACATGTGTTATAATCACAGAAATTTTAAATTACCTTGAAACAGAGATAATCCAGACACTATCGCTGCATTCTTGGAAGATTCTGTTGAAGAGCTTTCATTTCTTCTGTAACCTCGCAGTGTCCCCACATCAACCCCTGGAAGAACATCACACTCAGCATCTTTGTGTGGTATGTGAGACTTACCAACACCGTCCACCCCCATTAACAGAGCTCAGAGTCCATTTCGATAAAATATAGAGAGTACTAATGAACTAATTTGATCTCATTTGATCAGCAAGTGCTACTTTTTGTTTCTCTTATTATATTGGCTTACTACTGTGAAAAACCATAGTTGATTTTTTACACAAGGTTAACATTTCCAAATTATCCTAGAGATTAATCACAGCCCAGAAATTATCACAATGTCTTGATTACTCATTATTACTTCTTAATATATGAGGAACCAACATTTTATGAACAAAGCTAACACATGAAGTAGAAAATAGCATTACTTAATGATACATTTTTCTAGTTTACCTTAGACAACATCTTTTCATTCTTAGTGAGAAAAAATATTTTATTGAATAAAGCCATTGTTTCATCTACCTCAAAAGTCTGTCTTCAACAATGACAAATACCAGGTAATCAGCAGTGGTAATTGTAAATGAAGGAACATTATCTTCTAGCAAAGTTCCTCTCCAGCCAAGCAATAATTTAGGTTGGGGAAGAGAAAGTCTTTACCAGGCTGGGCCCTTAAACAACTCCATCTGAAGCCACTGGATATATTCTCAATGAATTAAGAGATGGTTTTACCGAACCACTTAATTTATGCCCTAAAGTAGAGGGTTTGTTAAGCCTCATAATAATTATTATGGTTATCAAAAATGCAGATACTGGCCTCAAGTGTATAAACATTTTATCTTTGCCTGGATCTCAACAAATAATCTTTCATACTAAAAAAAGTGGCAGAACATTTTGTAGAGTTTCATTAGCTTGGAAAAAAAAAAATGAAACCCTCTCAAGGAAGGGTACAAGGAAGTTCATGTGTAGATATTCTACTGGTTCTTCTACAGCAAGTATAAAAGTTTAAGAAATGAACACATGCCTAGTACTTGCTTTGCTCCAAGGGCTCATACATATAACACAATTACTCTCTGAAAAGAGCTATTAAAAATAATTAAACTCATCTAAGAGGGCCCTTATGATCCTTACAAGTGACTCTGGAAAGAGAACCACTTCTTAAATATTAACTGTTACATGACAGCCCAACCACTTCAGTTAGTATTTTGCTTACTTTTCTATGCGTATGCACCACTGAATCCTCCTCTGAATCTGTGATAACAGGGATTGTGTTGGCACTTCTCTGATAACAGGCTGCACACAGAAGCTGCAGTTGGAAAGGGAAATTGCACAATATGGCTGTTTAATCAGGGCAAGTAAATGTGTCCTAGAATAGTTCAATTTCTAATGAAAATCTTTCTAGGTACAAAGGCCTGGCTTGGCTGCCCCTTTGCTGCAGCTCCCAGTGTATACAGGTGTCTCTAATTCAATTGCTTGGCACAGGACTTATTAATAATGGTTGGAAACTTTTGTATTTGGAAGATGAATAGTATCTCAAAAGCAGAGTGCCACCACTGATGAGCACCAGAACTTTCCTGGCCAAATGTAGGGGACTGTCTTGATTTCAGAAATGCACACTTACTGCTTTTTCTGCCTCTCTGCAGTTCTCACCCAGAGAAGGACTAAAGCAGTATGATAGCTAGTTTGGGGGACCCTGATTTTTAGATGCTAAGTAAAAGCCATGCTGCTGGCTCAGGTATCAATTCCTTTAAACATTTGGTTACATTGTGTCTGCCCCTAAAGAAATCTGATTTGTACTCTGGTATTTTTTTTACTCTGCCACAGCCATTAGAAGTAAAAGGAAGCCTAAACCTCAGAATTTCACCTGGAAACTTTTAGAAAAGGAAATTTGGGTTTATTCCACTGGAATTAGGACAAAACCAGGTACTGAGATCAGTTGGACTGAAAATCAGCCAAAGTTAGGGTGTGTTGAGAATGGTAGTTTGGGCTCAGACAAGTTTCTTATAATGATTTTTTCATGAGACTGGACTATTAAGAAGATTCTGATTCTTTTCTTTAAGACATGTAACTTCAAGAATGAAATTACAGAAACTTTCAGTGCTTACAAGTTCTCACTCTCCCTCAGACAAGATTTTTTCTTTTCTTTTAAAGCTTAAGTTAATGAAGTCTTTTGAGAATCTGGTGGCTTTTAATGGTACTTAAATGGAAGCTGATGCTTTTGTAAAAGGTCTTTTACAGCGAGACAAAATACACAGAATATGGAGCAAGAAATGGATATGTTCTGATTTTAACCGTGTCCTAAAATGTATGAAGTCTCTGGGCTGGTCTAAAATGAAACTAGAAATCTAGGATGGGATCTGCCCCTAAGGTACATGATTTTAGGCACCTAAGTTTGGCAGACGGCCTCCCTGTGGAGGCTGGCAGACCTTTCCTCCTCTGCTGGCTATAAAGGTCACATAGGTACTCACTTCAGACCTAACTTTCAGATAGCTGAGACAGACTTTCAGTTAATTTACAGCAATAGCCCTTGAAACCTTCCAGATACTGACTTTATGTCTTCCCTATTATTTTTTGATCTGCAAGCAAAGTAATGTATATAGAAATACATATGGAAGCACACATGTTCTGTCCAAAGGCACGTTTCCTGTGTCAGAGACAATGCCAACTCTACAAAAAAACATTTGCAGATTAATGTGTCAGTGTTATAAACCTTAAAGCGAGATTTGCATTCCTGATCTCATAGGTAGGAAGCTTTATGTCACTGGTGTCCAGGCTGCAGAAACTTTGTTCTGAAGTGGGGGAAGAACAAACATTGATGTGTTTTTTGTTTTTGTTTTTTTTTTTTTTTGTTTTTGTTTTTTGTTTTTGTTTTTGTTTTTTTCACAAAAAAGAAAAAGAAGGAAAAAAAGAACTGAACATGCATAAAAGACTTCTTCTGCAAAGTCTTATACTGACTCTGAGTACTTACACACTTCTGTCCTGTATTTGAAAGAGCCCTGTGCTGAAGGAGGTACCAGATCCTCGTACATGCAAACTCTATTTACAGGCTTTTTCTAAGCAAGTAGTCTGCTTTGTGAAAAGTGGTCGGTCAGTGGTTAACTTTCTCATTATCTTTGAAAGAGTGCAGATCTGCTGAATTAAACTCAGACCTGCTGAGATAATCGCGTTGAACTGGAAGGGGACTGTACCCTTAAAAACCCTCCTGCAGCTAAAGGAACAGCTCTTGAGTGAGGTGGTGGCTGGCAACCAAAGTGGGGGGTGCCCTCAGTAAACCAGGAGGGCCAGTAATTGTGGAGCAGTTGCATTATGCTTAGATGGCCTGTAACTTACTCCTGCAGCATGCAACAGATGTGTACAATATTCCCCTGTAATAACACATAGTGTTGTGGGCTACTCACGCATGCACAATAACAAGACATATTGTGGATATCTGCAATCCATAGGTGGATCATATCACTAATTTTGAGACTGCTCATCCACTCTTTTTTTCATCAAACATCGTTTCTGGACTTGCCTCCTGCCGTCTTTCCTTTCTCTTTTGGACCTTCAGCTCTAGTAGCTTCATTTAAGGAGCATTTCACCAGAGGAAGAAGTATTAGGTTTCTGTGTAAGCTATTAGAAATCAGCTTTAGCTGAAGCTGTGAGAGGAATGTGGAAAGTACGTGTTGTGGAAGCTGACTGCAATGATTCCCTCGTGGCGGTGAAGAGGTGATAACAACAGACAAAAAGTGGTCCAGAAACAATGAGCAATGGACTGGGAGGTGCCTTCAGAACTGGAGAGCAAACAGCTGCTCATTTAATTCACTGCACTTGTGTTTTTGTATCCTTTTCCTGCGCAGAAGAAACCAAGTTATTAGCATAGGTCTCCTGAAAACTACCAAGAAGATCTAGAATATTCCTTTCCACATGCGTCAGGTGAATTCCCCTTCTGCAGGGAACAAAGTGGGAATAAAATGTCCCCCTCTTCTCCTCCTCTAGTTAAGAAGGGCCAAGGAGCAATTGTGATATCTGAAATATGTTCCCTCAGTTGACAAAAATATGGGGATGAGATGCGAAAGCAGGAGACATCTTACTGAACTCAAAACTGACCAGAACGTGTGTGCATTTGTGTTTAGTTCTTCAGATGTTCCTCTGGAAAAATCATGCAAGACTCTTGCAAAACAAAGAGGATTGCTCATTTAAATTAATATTCTCTCAGTTCTTGACACTTCATGAATACCCAGGGGAGGAGGCGTATTGTCCTGGCCACCTCTCTGGCACAGTCACACATTGCCTTGGCAGGAGTCCACCCGTCAATGCAGACACTGAAGGACCGCCTGTACCACCTCGCCTTCTGAGGGCTTTCCTCATGAACTGCCCTCAGGGGATCCCCATGGCAGCTGCTGCACAGAAGTCACCAGTGCACTCCATTTTTATCACTACTAAGGGCAAATTCCGCTGAAGGTTTGTGCTTGGCAGGGTGCCACTGGTTGACTCAACACCGCTGTTTCAGCACATGGTTCTGCTGCTGTTTCTTTACAGCATGTATGTGAACAGTGTACATATTTGGATCCTTTCTGTTCCTTCACTTTTGATCATGTAAATCATGATTTTGTACTTGTTGAGACTTTCAACTTCCATCAGTAATTGCAGTGGTATAATGAGATAATCGATAGCCGGATCTCTTTTGTTTTAACTCAAATTTATCGCTAGTTATCTACAGCTTCTCTCAATTCCTTTTCAGTACAAATCCCTTTCCTTAGACTTGGGCCAAAAGTATTTTTTTTTCTGGAAAGCATTGAAAGAAATAGTCCTGGCTTCCTCCTTTTGACAAAAGATAATTGGAAGATATAAGATTTCTCACTTTACTAAAAGGTATCCAACTTTTTCATAACTCTTTTTGATTCTGATGAACTTTGAAAGGATAATCTTTATTCAACTTCATTCATATCCAGTCGTTGCCATTGTTTGCACTCTGAGATACCCGCTTGCTTGGTCAGGTCCAAAAGTGGGTATTGTGAGGAAATGTTTTTGTGGAACATACACATTACCTTATTTCTTTTAGTTACAAGTGAATGTTTCATGAATACTGGAGTTTTCTTGATTTTTTTTTTTCCTTTTCTCCCCTCCCAGTTTTTCTTTTTGGAAAAAAAAAAAAGGTATTTTTAAATTTTTTTAATTTTGCAACACTAGAGTAAAATTTGGGGGGGGGGCAGGAATTTTCACTTCATACAGAAAGATATTTCTTTGAAAATCAAATTCTAATTTGGCTTCAGCCCCTGCAGAAACCCTGACCAAATTCCCATATGAAATGTTTTGATCAGATTTTAAAATTCCCCCTAAGAATATAACTTTTACACATCAATACTCACGTTTCAAGAAACATCACCTTGTCTACCTCATTTCAAAACAGAAAGCTGTATGCAGACACCTGGAAAATATTATTTGCAATACGACACAGAACTGGAAAAACTCATCATTCTGTACTCAGAGAACTTCTTTTTGTCTTAAGTGGACAACAAATTTTGTTCCCATTACCATTAAATTATACCTGTGTGATGAGCAAACATAATTGTTCCAAAATAAATCATCAGAATAAAAGAGGAGATTAGAACAATAGCTAACAAGACAAAAACAAATCTGGTTTTTACCTCCCGTATTCTCTCATTCCTGCCGCATACCATTGTCTGCTGTCATCACTTACCACCTTGTGTGTTTTTTGGATTGTGAAGTACATAGGACTGGGACCTGTCTTTAAAATTTTGAAGGCTGACATGGATATCAGTGGTTCTGTATAAATATTGGAAAATATTTGTGGCTGCTTGTACCTTCACAGTTGTTACTATGGTACACCCAGGCTATCTCCATATACCCTGTGACTTTAAAAGCACAGCATCTAACAACAGTAACAGCCAAGGAAAACAATCCCTATTGACTCACCTGTCAAGGCTGACCTTGCCATCTGAACAAATCCAGTCCCATCCAGTAGAGATATTTGTATACGCATAGCAGTTATTAAAATATTATACAATAAAAAAGTATCCTTACATTGTAATTCCTATATATAGTAGCCATACGTTTGAGTGAAAATATAAAATGGGCAATTTCAAGTCATGAACAAAAAAGCCAGTAGTGCTAAATACATGAAACTGAACTACAAGGCCTGGGAATATAACCTAATAAATGAATAATAAAACACCCAGACATATAAGAAGGGCTTCTTCTCAGAGCTCTGCAACTCACACAATTTAATCTCTGTAAGGGAGGGAAGTGTTGCAAATGCTGCCTAATATTTTTCTGAGGCTCATGTCCTCTGCAAAAAACCTAGCAACCATGCTGAAATGATTAGAGTGGTTGTACCATGAAATGGCTTGGATTTGCTCATCTGGCTTCAAGTTCAGAGGAATGACCAACAAGCTGACTTATGTTCTTAACAGTGTAGACCCAGAAGGGTTCAAGCAGATGTTGCAGGCTTACTCCAGGCAAATACATGAAGTTTTGTGGTTTCTCTTAAGTGTTTGCTAATATCTACCACATTGCAAAGTCAAATGTCCTTTCTCAACAGAGCTGACTATTCATAATACAATACAGATGATTTAATCTGTGGTTAGGACTTTCCATTTCTATTAGAGCTGTGTAGTCTGAACTGCTCAAACCTATATTATATTGACATACAAAACAAAAAAAGGCCAAAAATCCCAGTCAGTTCCAAACCCTCAAACTCTAACAGTTCACACCTCTGTGGCTGGTTGTGTTGTGATGCTGTCTATGATCCTGTGCATGTCCGTGTGCTACTATGGCATTGCTCCTTCAGGTCCATAACCGAATGAAGTGGGAGGTTTTTTAGGGAAGTTTTTGAAGCAATTAGAGGCAAGTATATTTTCAGAATTAGAGGCACCAGGATCTTCACTGTGCTTGATACTGCCACTTAAATCAAAAAGTTCATCCACACTACTCTCTTATTTGTGACTTGCTTACACAAAAAATAAATGGTAACTTTTCATGTTGAAAATATGATTTGAAATTCACTACCAGGTAAAATAGTTTTAATATGATCATTATTTCTTTCACAGCTAATTTAAATTCTCTTTGCCGTCTTGACCACACTGAAATTCTGAAGAGATTTGTGGTGTTTGGTTTTGGATTTTTTTTCCCAGAAAAGGGTTTTATTCCAAAAACATGAAGTTCCTGAAGAACTTAAACGAGTCCCTTTTGAGTTTGGTTAGTGCTTTTGGACAAAAGCATTGGGTGACAGAAGATTTAGACAGCTAAACAATTTGTTCTGACATCTTTAAACAAAGACATTTAATTGTTTTTGCTTGAAAAACTGTTTTCATTAATAAATGAAGACAGAAGCCTGAGAGGTTTGAGACTCACAAACAATACACTTTATGTCAGAAGAAATACCTCTGCTGACAAAAAATATATTCTGAGTTTTTGTTGGTTTAGCAAGACAAACAATGGGTTTCGGTTGACTGGAGATTATTTTTTGTTTTTTCTCGGTTTGGACAGAGAAGCAAAAACAACAAAAAAAATCAATTTCATGCATAGCACTACTCCTGAGAAACTCCCAGATCAAGACAGGATGAAACAAAGTTTATATCTTGGTTGAAACGCTGGCCCCTTTGAAATCAATGGCAGAATTCCCATTAATTTCACTGGGGTCAGGCTTTCACCTTCATTTTTAACTTACAGCTCAGTTTTCCTTCATTATACATTGCAGAAGTGAAGGAGGCTTCTTTCTGGTCAAATCACTGCTAGTGAATCTGTCCCCAGAGAAAAATGCAATACACACTTCTCCTTTCTGTCCTAAAAGAGCACTGGAAAAAACACATTTCTCCAGCTTTTATAATGTATATGGGCGTTTTCAAATGTATCGTAATGTCTTTGTCTATAGTAAACCCTGTTTAAGATGTTAATAATTTTTGACAAGCACTTCCCTTGTGTCTGGATTTTGAAAGGAAAACCTAGAGCATAAAATGGCCTTGTTCTAGTCATGCAGTGGATTGAAACCAGCAGAAGCTGATAGCAAACAGCTTTTCTCAAAATGTAAGTTCAGTTTTCTTTCCCATGGATTTTTACTTTGCCTTTTGCTGCAAGCTGGCAACACTATTTAAAAAGACAGAACAAAAATCAAACTCAGAAATCTCCCTTAAATACTAATGCATTGTCCATTTTTTTTTTTTTCCGTCAGCTGTACTTTCTCCCTGACATCCAAACAGCAAGGAAAGAAAATTTGTCTTGTAAAAAGAGTCTTCAGAGAGCTTTGTTTAGAGCATGGGCAAAACAGAGGACTCCCAAAGCAGGAGTCTGCACCCTGGAGGGTCAGAGCAACTATTTCTCGTTCTAGGGCAGCCCAGCATCACACACCTCCAGTTCCTTCTGTTTATTGAGTTAATGGCAAGTCATAGGAAATATGCACTTTTCACCCATATATGAGAATAAAGCAGCATTAATTGTATCACAGTTTTATTTATATGCAGCTCCAAGGCTGTGGCCTATCGGAAAGCTTTTGAAAATTCAGCTACTTTTATGACAGAGTTGGGGATGCAATGAATGACCTAGGGCTAACAAGTCATCATATATCAGCAAGCCATGGTAGCTGAGCACGTGCTCTTTGTTACTGGAACTTGACTGCATATCTGAGTCCTCGGATGCCTAAAAACTAAGTGTTAGTGTTGTATGTCTTCCTATCTTACAAAACAGATTGTTGTGGGAAAGCAAAACACTTCACATTCACCTGATTAAGAAAGGGCATCTCCAATGTGGCAGGTACGTTTGAGAGAGTCGCTTGAGTCTTTTGTAAACAGTGGAGAGTTAGTCAGTGTGGTCAATGGGGGCAGAGTGGGATTCATCTCATCCTAACCTAAACACCTGCAAATGGCAAGGCATCCTGTCCTAGTCTGCAGTGACAATGTTGAGATCTTCATTGACAGTCATGAAAGCTGAGACTCCTTGCACTCATCTGGACACCTGCCTCTCGGTACCCTCCGAACTTGGGGAAGATTTCTTCACTTTCATTTTGTTTGCTGGTGTTCTCCAAGGTAAAACTTAAATTAGGTCCAGACAGTTAATTTGTTTTGAATGTGTTATCTATACAATCATTGATTTCACCAATTTTCTACTGCTGTTATATGTAAATTGTTCAGGTTTTGCCTGTACTGAATTTGTTTTTCATTTACTCATGGTAATATGTGTTTATGTTTTTAAGTAAAATCTTTTGCTGCTTATGATTGGAGACTCCCCAGGGAGGCAAAGCTGATAACAGCTCTCACCTTAAACCAAATTAGGAACATAAGTTTCTAACATGTTGTTAAAAAAAACAAGAAAGCAATTAAGAAAAAACTGTGAAGAGGAAGTGAAATTCTAACTTCATGTGGAATGACAAAGATCATGAATTTATTGATGAAAACACAAGGATCATGCTCAGGCATGGTTCTATAAATGCTAAGAGGGCATAAGACATCCTGCAATGAGAGAGAAAACTGTTACAGGACTGAGCAGAACATTTCTTTAATATGGCATATTAAAGGAACAATTTTAGTTTTGCTAAAAGTCACAAATTTAAAAGTATATATATCTCCTCTACCATGTATTTCCTCCTCCCTTCCTGCTGGACCAGCCTATCCCTTCTTCCCATTTTCTGCTGCAGCAGTGGCCAGGCTTTTCCTTTTCACTTGCTTTGGGAGCTGCAGTCCCACCCTCGTCTCGGCACTGAGCACACACAGTGACTACATACATCTATTGCAAATGATCATTTTCCCTTCTGCCTCCCAGCTACAAATTCCCATCTCAGTATACCCCTGTTTAAATCTCTTCTTTATTGAGTTTCATCAGCATAAGGCCATTGTTAATACATCTGTTTGAAATAAAAAATAATTTCCCTGTGTCTGCCACCTCCTCTCCACTACACAGTCTCACCCGATCCCAGGTTCCAGCCGTGATTAACCAGCACACATGTGTTTCAAATAAAAGCTATCTTCTCTTCACAGACACCCCCTCCCTCTCCCAGCTGTAGACTTCCCTACTGTGTTATCCTCATTTGTAACTCTTCTGCCTTGTTTTCAGCCATGCTATCTCATTGGTGTCTTCCCTGTTCTTAACATTTGCTTATGGATGGGTTTAGCATCTTTCTTTCAAAGAAGAAGCTCTGAAAAAGATAAATAAATATCACAATCTTCATTTTAGATGGGGAAACTAAAGTCTGCAGAGTTGGAGAAATTTGCCACATGCTCCAAGAGGGGCCACAGCAGGTTTGGGAATGGCACCTGGGACCAGATTCCCAACTGGTGTAAACTGGATCTGGAAATCAAGATCTTTGGGCTAATGGGCATGTGCCCTTGTGCTGGATTGTTCTTCCTCCCTTTTCAAAGATTTTACTCTTTTCAGAGACAGGTGTCTTTGGGAAGTATTACTTACCTGTGGTTTATATATTAGAGTTATGGTGGTTTAGGGAAGCCATGGGTTTCAGACCTGCAGGCGTATCCTTTCAGCTGTGCCTGTTATTCAATGGCCAGAGATAGTCTTAAATTTGTGGAAGATTAGGGCATGGGCCCATCCTTGCTCCCATCTGCATAGCAGATGCCTTGTGCACGTCCCTAGTTTAACCCAGTGGGGCTCTGGGTAATTACCCTGGCTGCTCGTGCCTGTTACTGCAATTATTCACACCCAAACTATGTTTCGGTCTACTATGCAAAAGCTCTCAGTGCTGAGCTACTTTCCCTTCCTTTGGCTGTGCTGCTATGAACATAACCAGAACATAACGGTGCAGACAGTCCTTATGCTTCCCCATGTTTATATTGTAACCCATAGCTGGTATTGCCAGCTACTTAAAAATTATGAGTTATCCTCCAAAGCATTACCAACACAAAAGAATTAATTAGCAAGCATTTGTGCGTGTTTGTCTGACTTCTTGCTTCTTGACTCAAGATTTTCAGCTTTCCTCTGTGACTTTAGTGCCTAGAAATGTAATTTTTTAAAAATCTTTTTGTAAATGAAAGCTAGAATTCCCATTTAATCTCTTCTTTTGGGAAGGTGGTGCTTTAGGAAGGAAGCACACCCATTGCCATGGGTCTCTCTAAATACTCAGAAGACTTGGGAACATGTTGCAAGACTTAACTCCAACGGAAAAAATGCATATATACCAGATAACATTCCACTAAAGGTAAAAGTTGCTGGTCATTTTTGTCACTTGCTAAATGTCACTTCCTAAATGACAGCAAAAACAGTGAAGAAAACCAGTCAGAGCTTGGTGCTATTTTCTTTCTAAAACATTATTTTGAGTAAAAATGTCCACAGTATTTACAAGTGTTTTATGTCTTAAATCATTTCTCTATTGTGAAATAAGTGTATTTAATTTTAAAATATTTTCCCATAACAGAAAAAGGACTGTGGGGAGGACAGTTAACATGAAGTGGATAGACAGCTAGAAGCACAGTATCAGAAAAAGATCTTTCTGACTATATTAGTAGAAATGTGTGTGGGTTTCCTGATTTTGCTTTTATTTTGTTTACGACCTTTGTGGTTGACAGACTCACAAGAATTAAACTATTTAAATATTAAAGAGTTGAATTTAGAGACAGTTTATCTGACCTCACAAAAACCTGGAGCAACTCAGAAAACCTGTTCAAAAATTACAGCAATACTAATGCAAAATATTGTCTTGATCCTCTGCAAAAATATAGTAGCACAGATATTTTACAATGCTGAAATCATAAACCAGAATTGAGGGAATGTTTGAATGAAGATACCTAATTTTCTGGTTAAGACTCCAAACTAAAAGGACACTTAGGGAGCTATATTAAATGTTGAAGCCTGTATATGTTTTCATAGACAGCTTCTGTGTCTAACATTTGATTTCTGTAAACATGATAAACCATGAAGTGAAAGAATATGGAAGGAGATTTTGGATACAACTCCCATACTTGGAGAAGTTAAAACCAGATAATTAGTCCAGCTTTCATATAAAGCTGCAATCTCCAGCCTATGACATACTGGCCATTTGTTTCCTGTAAGACCATCTTGACATTGCTTGTTCACCAAGAAGTAGAAAAGTTAAAGCAAGGGAGAGTAAGGTGAGATGCATCTGCCCAGCCCAGACTTCTCAAACCTGTTTTACTGAAAGCCTGAGACAATCCTGGGCAGCAGTGATAAATGTCTGGCACCATTACTGCATGTGAACTGGTGTAGAGTGACGGTCTAGAGAAATGGAAACAGCCATTGTCTTTATGGCAACGACTTGGAAAACAAAAAAAAAGGAACAACAGTCGGCTCCCTCCCTCTTTTAAAAAAAAGAGAAGGTGCTGTTGGGAAAGTGGAACTTCACTTCCACAAATGATTATTATAAAAAAGGAGTATCTTAAATGTGGGACCTAATTTGAACACTTCTTAGGCTGGATCTGTCCCTATGGCCTGAACCAAACTGGATACTGGTACACTGTATTTGTCTGAAGCAGCAGAACTTGACTTAACCCCTCTCACTCCTCCACACTCTCTGGCTCAATTGACCTAAAAGGCCAAAGGTGTCTCCAAGGGCACATTATGATGGAAGAGAGACCAAATCAAAACCTGAGATATGTTGTTGTTGTTGTTCTTGCTTCTATTAAAAGGGGTAGACGAGAACAAATGATAGATGATCTCTACACTACTGATGAGTTTACAAGAGACAATCCACTCCTGGATAACTTGTGATTTTCCAGGTGTTG
Source organism: Nipponia nippon (assembly GCF_047370975.1). Classification (NCBI taxonomy): domain Eukaryota; kingdom Metazoa; phylum Chordata; class Aves; order Pelecaniformes; family Threskiornithidae; genus Nipponia; species Nipponia nippon. The sequence goes on along the minus strand of NW_028262290.1, from coordinate 14,132,400 downwards.
GCCAAGATGGACAGTTTAGTCTTAGGTGTGAACTGAGAAATAAGGGCCAAGTTAATACTGACTTTTCCCTTTGCTGCTGTAAAGTAAGCGAAAGTGTCATTTTCCTTTTGTGCCTTGTTTTCTGCAGATTCTTGAAGTTTTTTGCAGGCACAATGAAGGTTGTGAGGGTGTCTTCCACAAACAAGCATCTTTTTTGGATCTTGCTCTGATGTACAAATTTCTCACACAATTAGGAAAAGCATTCAGCCCTGGTATTGGCTCTTGGAGCACTGTCCATCCATCCTTCCAGGGGCAGAGATGTAGGCAGAAGGCTGTGCAGTCAGCAGCACAGGTTCCTACCTTCCGGGCCCTGAAAAGTTTGTGATAACACAGATGCAAACACATGAGCTTGCTGAGCTGTGGCTTTAGAGGAAAATGTGACTGGAAATGTTACACTTCCATGCCAAACACGTATTCCTCTGCATGTGCATGCATGTGTGTTTCCTCAGCTTTACTTATGAAACCAGCACTCATGAGTGAGCTCCTCAGAGCTCTCTTTATGACACTATAGAAAAGAAAATTGTGGGTTTGGCTTATTTGTTGTTTAAAGAATTCTTAACTGAGTTGCAGCTGCAAGGCCGAATACTTTTCTGACTTGTACCTCTGCAAGGACAGAAGGCTTCTTGGGATGTGATCAAAAGGCAAGAAAGCAAAGCAAGACTTGCAGAAGTTAGAAATTGCCTCCAACCATCTTTTATTTTTTACTGCTGGAAGTGACACATCAGCAGGAACCAAAAATAACATGACCATAGAGTCTGACTTTCAAACCCCAGCGGAATTTGCAGGCCTGATGGTAGAAGTGCTTTATCTCAAATCACTACTCATAACATTCTCTCGTTGGTTCTGCAGTAGAATTATGAGAAGTAAATATGTGCACGCACGCACATGTGTGCACCACGTAGGATGTGCACTACAGGCTTTGCAAGATCAGCAAACATTTGGCAGCTATCAGCCATAACAGCTTCCTCTTCACAAGTCTAATGACGGCCTTGTCTTTTGTATTCCAACCATAATTGTTAACGTATTAAAGAGCTATGCCTTTAAGCTCAAAGGCATGAATATTTTCATATTAAGCCCTATATTTGATTCATCTCCAGTTAGTCCACATACATACAGCTGGTTTCATGGCTGGATTCTCTGCTCTCCAGTGAAGTGGAAATATTTTATAGAATTTTTCTCACCATTGAGCTGTTCATGTGTGTCCTTCCAAATGTGTGCTCTCTGTCTGGATCTACTGATAACTAATGTGGGTTGAAGTGTTGCTGAAGCCTTTCTGCAACTGGAATTCCTCTACCAATCTGTCTATTTTCTTTGAACTAGTACTTCGTTGCCAATTTTTCTTAAAATTGACCACTGATTCAAAAATTAGCTGTGAGGATAGACACGCACACAGTGTATGATGAGGTAAGTCTTGTTCCTTTGGGAGACTGGACTAAAATCACATGATACCTCAGTATGCTACATACACATCCTTCTTCCTACATGGGAGCAGCTATCCTACTTTCTTCACCAGGATCATTCAAGATATGTGCACATAGCTGTTAACAACACAACCATGTGGAGGGAACATTTTATGCAATATGGTGCGGGATTTCCCCATACTGACAGGTCTTATTGCTATTTGTCTGTGCAATACACCCATTTTACCAGTTTCAAGTCTTCTGCGGTCAAAAGCTAGGCAATTCTCACTCATGCTTGGTACAAGGTGTCTTTGGGCCATTTCACACCCAGGAGATTTAATGAGCCTTAGAAATCACTTCACCTTTCTCAATCTGTTTAAAAGTTAGACTTCTAATCCAAGGTAATAATCAAGGTTTACTCTATAGTCAGTAAATAAATACCTCCAGGGGAGTCGCTCATCCTAAGATAAACAAGTAGTGCTATCAGCATACAGTGGTACATTTTCAGATAGGTTAGTCCTGTCTTTCTTTTCCCACTGGCTGGAGAGGAAACTTACATAGGCAGAATTAGTTGAGATGAAATTTGGACCTTGCTGACTTCACTGGGAATTACTCACATCCTGTCCCTAGGTAGCTAGAGAGTCCACAATGATGAACTGCCTGGTGGTTGAGTGATGCAGATATGTATCCACTAGAGGCTATGATATGACTGCAGCAAATTCCTTTCTGTTAGTGAGACAAGTGGGCTTTTAAAATAGATAGAAACCAAATATTCTTTTCATGTGGTCTAGTCATTTGTCTTCCAGTCAGAAAATTAGGGGGTTTATGGTGTTGCTTCATTGCTGCAATCACGGAGGCTTCCTTTGGTCTTCACTGGTGCTCTCCAAACCACTACCAGAGATGGGCCAATAACATCATCTTAACAGCAGGAATTATTGCGTCAAAACTGATCTTGCCTTATTTCTCTGTAAGTTGCTATGCACTGACGAGTGACAAACTGCACAGAAAACATTGTCTCAATGTTCTCTGAAAAGGACTTCTGAAATATTTGACAAGCTTCAGTCAAACCAAGCTGTTTTCTTCATTTTGAAGCCAACTTGCCAAGCAATCTTTCAACACTTTGTAGTATTTTATGTAGGATTCCTCAGTGCAAGAAAGTGTACAGTTCAGTGTTAAGTTGTACCATACAGATAGGCCAGGCAGTGCCGTGTAGTGTACTTTGCATACATTTATCAGGCACCTTTTAATAACTCACCTGTGCTCCAGTGATTCATTTTTTCCAAATACTTTCAAACTACTGTAATGGTTTAGATTTTGTTCTTATTTTTCTGAAAAATCTTCTTCTTTTCCCTAAGATTCAATTGGCTCGGTCATATATAGTTTTGTGATCTGATATCTGTTGCATCTTGAAACACTGTGAGAAATTTCCAAACACTCCTAAGAGCACAAATGAAAGGTCCCAGCTCCAGTGAGAAGGATGAGTTATTGCTGTGTTCAGTTTATCAAAACTAGGGTTCATGTCACCTTTTACTTCAAAATTTTCAGACTTCCAGGACCTCAGCCTACCTGCCCTGCAGGCAGTCCCCAAATCCTCTATGTCCCCCACACTCCCTCATTTCCCCTTCCTTCACTAAATTTCTACCCTCTTTTGTCCCATGTGGTACCCCAGCAGCCCCTTTCCACCACAATCCCAGAGGTCTCCCAATGCCACTTGCCCACTTTTTCTGAAGGTAGCCATCCTTTTCCAGAGGATGCAATATAATATCGTATGTGGAACAGCTGTTTCTAGAGAATAAACTAGCTGTCTAGCTCCCACTCTTCTTATAAAAAGTACATAGATTTAAAAATTGACTTTAAGGAAAATAGGGTTACGCCAATAGTTTGTACCTTCGCAAATAACTTTTGTACCACCCAGGACAAGAGAAAAGAGAGCCCAGGCTTTCTAGCACATCACTACATCACTCCTCTCGTCCTCACAGGACCCTTTAGCTTCTATCCAAAAATTGTGTTTCGTAAGGGAAAACAAATGCCTTTCACTGCCCACCTCTAAGGTTATAATTTTCTCTTTCACATTTTTCTGCTGTGATGTTGCCATCAATTCTCTTATTCTCCAAAACGAGGTGAAAAGAATTACCAGCAAAGCTGTCGAAATCTAAGATTTCTGAAATTGCTTCTTAATATTGTTTCTGCTTCCAAAACACACCCATGCTATGTTTTATTAGCTTGAATTTAGAAATAGCAGATGGCTTGCTCTTAGTCTCATCCCTTGCAAATCAGGCAATCCTCCAGCACTCAAACCAGCAAGCTCCCTAAATCCTGACCCTAGTTGCACAGGTGGGATAATGTGGCCATGTCACACTGAGCAGAGCTGTGTGAAGATCTTGTTGGGCTTTGGAATTTGCCTGAACCCAGATGTCGTTTCTTGCCCTTTACTCAGTCTTGCTTTGGGGGTGGGGAACAGGGGGTGGTGTTAAGGATTATCCTTTTTGATCCATTTCTATAGCATCTGTCATCACATGGCCCAGAGCTGCAACTGAGGGGCAACTTAATTGTGTGGCTCCATTAGGTTAGAAATCCAGAAATCCAAGTCCCTTTGAGCTCTTTTCTGTGCAGTAAGTTCTCACCAAATGGTTATAGGCTATGTTCTTTTTTGACATGAGTTCAAGTGGGGCAGGATGAGGGGATGGGTGGTGCTGAGACAAAGCCCATGACTGCTTAGCAACAGGAATAAAAAGGACCTTCTCCTTGTGATCCTGGTTGCTACAGCTACTCTCAGCTTCTTAGAGCTCAGTGGAGACTTTTTTTTTTTTTTTTAATCACAAAAGTTGGATTGGCTTTCACTGGTGTCACAGGAGGTGTCCTCCAAAGTGTCCCAAAGATCTCCCTGCTGCAGAAACAGGAACGTCACTTTTGTCCAGCCGTGGCCCAACCGCTGCCATGTGCTACGAATACCTTCTCTCTGCTCTGCCAGCCTTTCCAACAAATACAAAGTGAATTTCCACTCCAGGCAGCATTTACTGTTTTAACTGTTGACAAGATTTGCCTACTGTAGTTTCCGAGGCATCCAAAGGGCTTGTCTGAGCTGGCTGTGTCTGTGTGGCCTGGATGCCAGCTAAAGTCAGTATACTTTGAGGCTTCAAATGGTGATTAGTCCATGGTATAATCCTTTATTGCAGCATCCACTCCTGTATCATCTGCTCTTGTGCTCTTAGATGCTTGCCTACCACAGATTTTGTCCATGCACACTCAGAGCGTCTTAAGAGAGACTCTTATTCCCCTACTCCTCCACTGTACAAGACTTGTTAGCAAAACTGAAGCATGTAGATAAATGTTTATCTACTGCATGATACAATACTCACAGTTCAGTGTACTGCATAAATATGTTTGTTGGTTCATGCTGGAGTTAAAGAGAAGCTGCGAACACAGGAGATATTCCTGAGTTACATTACCACTAACGTGAACACTCTTTCCATCACCATTCATAATTCTTGCTGGTAATTCTTAAATGATTCTGACCTGTGATAAAAATACCACACTTGAGGAAGCTCTAATACTTCCATATTTTCAAAACATCTGACTGCATTGTTCTGCTGTCAGAAATTAGTCTGTTACCACTAACCAATCCAGAGATCTTACAGAATAAAAGCTACTTATTAATTTCAGTGGTGTACCAAAACACCAAGTCCTAAGACCTGATGTTCAGTCCCAAGGTCTTAAATGGTACCTGTTTTTCTGAACTGCAAAATGACATGTATTGGCTGCCATGGAAACTCTTAAATGAAGCCATTGTAATTGAGAACGCAGAAGAGCTTGCAATTTGTCAATAGGCAACATGGAAGATGAAACGGACTGGAAGGAAAGGAGATACAGCTTTTTTTTTTCATATGGCACAGTCCTAAAATGTTTTTAAAGTCATGTCCAATGCTAAGAAAAAAGCTAAAAGCCCAAGTCCTGAACTTCTAGCTTGTTACTACTTTAAGCACATCTGAACATGTGCTAATTGCTCTCATATTAGTTCTGCAGCTAAAGGGATGAATTTTGTAGTCTTTGCTCAGGAATAACAGCTATTAAGTGCATATGGGCCCAATGGCCTTCCAAAACACCTTTAGAAATGATGAAGACTAAACACCTGCAGAACAGTTATTTCTATCTACGGAGTACCCTGGAAATAGATGTTTTTCTTTATATGAAGCTATGATTTATGTAAAACTGAGGAATTGACTAATGTAAAAACAGGATGCAAAGCCTATTAAAAGTGGAGGTTGTAGAAGGCAGAAAGCAGCCGTGTGGTGCACTGGGGAAGAGGAACAAACCATTATATTCAAAGAACACAAAAATGACCCATTCATATCTACTTGCCGCAGCAGGGAGACTTTTACTTTCCAGTGGAGCCTAGAAATAACAGTGTTCAAACCACTGAAGCACCAGCATGAATCCTTACAGACCAGTGAAATGCCTCCACAGACAAGGAGGAACCATTAGTGTGTTTAATATATCCATTAGCTGCTGATACTGATGCTGCATTGAGAGCAGAGATGGAGCACTGTAGATTTGCTTTCCAAACAAAAATATTTTAATATATATTTTACTGAGGCATTTTCTAGCAAGTTAGCTCATGTTTGGGCCAAAAACGAGAAGGTTGCCTTTTCCTCTGCTTCTTCCTTTTGGAGTATAGAGTTGCAATGGTTACCCTGAAGCTATTTGAAAGGACTATATTCTAGGTAAGAGACAGCTGTGAGGCAAGATGCTCAGCAGCCAAGTCTGGTATTGAATTTGGCTCATGGGTAAACAGGAGCCTAGATCAGAAATAATACTAATTTGTGGGCAGATGGTTCTTTATCTGCAGTGTTTTGCAATGGAGAGCGAACGTTCTGACTTCACAAAGGAAGCTGAAAGGCAGAGGCGCTGTGTGGGCCACAGTCTGTGCCCCTGTTACAAATGCATGCAGATGCCATGAAGAATCTGAGCAGAATTACTGAGCTTGAAGCAGCAGCATGGTGCTGTCAGCCTGTACCTTGCACACACAGAAGGTGGTGACAAATGCCAGGACGTTGTCTTCCCTCTCTTTCCCCTTCAAGGGCAGAAGATATTTTTAGGATTGTGTGAGGGAGGTAGCTGACTGTGCCAGCGCTGCACACTGTTGTACCTGCATAGTTGAGAAGACAGCAAGCCACAGTGTGGGCATTTGCAATAGGGTTGCTTGTGAAGCCAAAAACTCTTCATCAGCTTTGCCAGCTCTGTGTCATCTAGCGAAACTGCACTCAGATGCCACTCATCTCTTTAGGTCCTCATTCTGCAAGGCACGGAGCACTCATCATGCCAGCTGGTGTCCTTGAAGACATGACTTGGAAGGACACTAGTGTCCAAATGAGAAAATGTAGGTGGAGTACAAGATTAGTGTGCTATAGCTAAGCTGCTTATTGACTTATCATGCGGCCTTATTGTGCCTCGGTTTCTCCTGCTTTTTCCAGGGGGGGAAGACTGTTTCTTGCGATGTTTCTGTACAATATGGTCCTTGGTTACAAGTAAAAATATTTATTGAAATGGATTAATGCTGTAAATTGGTGTGAAAAATGCTAGAGATGCTAAAAAATTTGCAAGGCGGCATCTAGAGAGCATGAAGGCAGCATCTAGACAGCTTGGTGTATAGGGTCATCCTAAGTTTATCTGGACATATAACTACAAGAGTCTACTAAAAACACCCCAAGATTTCTCAGGTAGAAAGCATAAAGGCTCAGGAGAAGAAAAAAAAAAACAAAAAACAGCAACCAAAATCCTTAGAAAATCAACAATAAAAAAGAAGAAGAAAATACTTCAGTCTTCAGCAGTTTTGTGTCCTGGAAAAGTGCAGATGTTTGCTGAACTGGATGATAAACAGAAAATTTGTGTAGCTGGAGTGGGGACTGAGAGGGAGTAAGAGAGATACAGAACCAGTTCCTCCTCACCTCAGTTTATCTCCTCAGCCCCAGAAGACTCTTTTTGATGTATTTTGTCATATATTATTTTATCTGATATAAATCAATGGGGAATGAGACAGACATGTGGGCCTAAAAGTCTGTTCATTTAATCATCCCCTGGACACAATCCCAGGTTGTGAACCAAATGGGATAAGTACAAGGAAGATGAGAGCTGCTGAGCATATCTGTTAAAAAATTAAGTCTTTGTCTGTGGGTTGCTAATGTAAACAGAGTGGACTCAAGGAGAAAGAAACAATCACAACTTGCAAAGAGTTCAGAGAAGGTCTGTTGTGCACAACCCCCCCAAAGATTAATCATGTTGGAGTAGCTGGTGTCTGTCTACTGAGCTCTGACAGTGAATGAGCAGCCTTGTTTGGACACATATTTGCTTTTATTTATAGGTAGCTAGATCTTCTTGTCTGGTTCATGGCTGTAATTCTGTCATGTTAAAAAGCAAGATATTTTTAGATTGTGGAATTTTTTTTCCCCACCATGAAGTGACTCTCTTTAATAGATCTTTTTTGTGTATTTTAAATGGAGCTGTGAACCCTCTTGGTTAAGTCTTCTCTACCAAATGCATGTGCCCTGGAGAGTGATGGCGTAAACCAAAGGTGTTGCAAGGTCTGAAGTGCAGCAGGAGGAGCACATAGCGTAATGAGGGTGCCCAGTTTTCTCAGACAGTACTGGAAGCGCTATCTATTGCTGCATGGAGACAGGGAAGACAAACTTGATGCAAACTCATCTACACTGTCTTCTGTGCATGCATATTACTCACTCACATGAAATATCATCCAGAAATGCATCTAGGATTTTTCGTCAGAGGCCATGTCTGCATTAGCAGACAGTGCCCATCAATAAAATGGACCTGTGCAGTGAAGCAGTTGGTCCTGCAGACCTGATCTCCACCCTGCACAACTTTCAGGGGGTTTTCTTGAGATTAGTTCTGGACTGAACACCTATTTGCAGTGGTGGTGCCTGACACACACACTTCCAGTCCAGTTTCACCCAAAAGAAGACTGTGCATTGGGAGGCTGCTCAACAATGTGAACCAAAGCACAGTAAATGGGAACAACTTGCTTCAAAAGTGCACTTCTGATCTAAAGTAAAATGACAGTGTAGATGAACTGCAAAATTGATTGGTTCATTCCTAAAGTGAACTTGGCACACACACCAGCCATACAGCACAGATGACTGGGGGATCCCAACCTTGGAGTGAACTGGAAAGCTACAGTTTCTGGCTGTGTGAACCATAAATACATATCCATGGGGGCTGAAATGCTGTATCATTAGCATCATGGGTGGTGGTACCATGCTCTGTAAGTGGAGTAAGACATAAGTACTGTATTTGAAATACGGAGCAGTAATTGTAATTTTAATTTTCAGCATCTGGATGTTTAATCCTAGAAATAATAGAAGAAGATCTATATGTCTACCTTGTGAAGTCCAAGAAGGCCAAGTACAAGGTCCTCCACCCAATATCAGTACAGACTAGGTGATGAATTGACTGAGGACAGCCCTGCAGAGAAGGACTTGGGGATACTGGTGGATGAAAAATTGGATATGAGCTGGCAATGTGCACTTGTAGCCCACAAAGCCAACCGTATCCCGGGCTGCATCAAAAGAAGCGTGGCGAACAGGTCAAGGGAGGTGATTCTCCCCCTCTACTCTGCACTGGTGAGACCCCACCTGGAGTACTCCGGAGTGTCCAGCTCTGGAGCCCTCAGCACAGCAAAGACATGGACCTGTTGGAGTGGGTCCAGAGGAGGGCCACAAAAATGATTGGAGGGATGGAACAGCTCTCCTGTGAGGAAAGGCTGAGAGTTGGGGTTGTTCAGCCTGGAGAAGAGAAGGCTCTGGGGAGACCTTATTGCGAATCTTCAATGTATAAAGGGAGTTTGTAAGAAAGACGGAGAGAGACTTTTTACCAGGGCCTGTAATGACTGGACAAGGGGCAACAGTTTTAAACTGAAAGAGGGTAGGTTTAGATTGGACATGAGGAAGATTTTTTTTTATGATGAGGGTGGTGAGACACTGGAACATGTTACCCAGAGAAGTTGTGGATGCGCCATCATTGGAAGTGTTCATGGTCAGGGTGGACAGGGCTCTGAGCAGCCTGATCTAGTGGAAGATGTCCCTGCCCATGGCAGGGGGGTTGGACTAGATGATCTTTGAAGGTCCCTTCCAATCCAAACCATTCTATGGTTTTATGTCTCCTTTTATCAGGAAAAGCTTGGCCGTGACCCAGTAAGTTGAGCATTTACTTAACTTGAAGCATACCAGTGGTGCAGCCACCAGTGAAGCCATCCACATTTTTTCATCTACAAGGTAAGTGCCATGGCCTTAGCAGCACTCTTTCCCTTTATAGCTAATTCAGGAAATCCCACACCAGCTAATGGAAGTTGTGTTCTTCTGCTTTCTGTAGCTGATATACACCTTAAATACCTTGACTGGCAGCTACCAGAGAGCTTTGGTATCAGGTATATGGTTAGCTTGAGTTTTGTGAGAATGTAACCATTCTTTTTGCTAAAATAAATATTATTCTTTATCTACACACTTTCCTATGTCAAAAAAGAAGTTGGGGAAACTGACAGATTTAGAGTTTTGTTACTCTTTCTGTACACAATGAATCCATTCAAGTGATATGTGGAGGTCACTTCTCAAGCTGAACTTGGCAGTCTCAGGCACTTGGGTTTCTCCCCTGCCCATCTCCAGGAGTCAGTCTGTTGCCAGATCCTGGGGAGAAGTCTCCCCTGGGGAACACAGAGCCCTGTCCTCTTGGGTGGGGGTGTGCCAGCTGTTGTCCAGATCATAAACTCTGGACTGTGTTTCTTTTTAAGAAGAACCTTAATTTGTTTATGAAAGAGACAGTCTTGCATGGCTTCTTGTTACAGCAGAAGACTAGACGTGACCCACAGGGTGACCTTAATGCCTGTGTTCTTGTATACGAGAATATCTTACTGCTCCTGGTTGTAACTGAGCAGACAGTGATCACAAAAACAGCCTGTATTGCTTCGGGGTTATTTGTGCCTTTCAGGTGCTATGATTGCTATGTTAGAGCCACAAAGGAATGTCCTAATTTCAGCTAATATCTGTGTTACTAGACTCTGTGCAAATGCACAGATGTAAAGCGTCATTTATCCTTGTAGTCCAGCAGCTTTACCCACTGGTGTTGTTTTATTTCTCTGTGCATGCCTTCCTTTCATATGACTTCATATGAGCTCAAGTTTTCTATTGGAACTTTTCACTTTGGTTTGTGGTCTCACTACTAGTGTGCTATACAAAAAACCCTTCCCCCCAAAATCTCCAGCTCCTAAAGACAGTCAGTTTATAATCTGTTTCAGAAATAATTTCTGCTGTTTTCCTGATTCAGTCAGCAAGAATTCTCAGATATTGGTGATAAAGTTTAAGCATTTAAAAACATATTTAAGCTCTGAGAATAAATGATCTGGATGCCATACAGATTTCTCACTAAAATCAACAGCGTTATCATGATTAGGCTACTTGTGTTGAGAACCTCATACTTCTAATCTTAAATGTAGGAGTTTGGCCATAAAGTTCAGCTTTATGTGTTATTTCAAGTCTACTTGACATAGGGACTTCTAATGTGATGATCAGAATTGGAGGAAGAAGATCACTTTTAGGAGACCTTCACTCCAAGAACTTCAAAGGTCATTAAACACATTCACTTATTTGTATGACTGACTCTCATCAGTTTCCACAAATCTTTGAGGACCTACACATGAGCGCCTTGGGTTCAGTCATGACTTCTTCCAATTAAGGAAGAACCTGAGCTGTGTTCTATCTTTTCTTCAACTCTTTCTGCCACACAGACCACCTCCTGATAGTTCAGAACTCTTCCAAACCCTCTGCTTTTGTCTTTTCGTTGAACATTTGAGGAAGGGATGGAAGGAAGGAGGGGAGTGACTGATGTGATCAATTCTCCATGGAAATCATGACTATTTCTATTGAAATAAGTCCCTCACAACTTCTTCCAAAATTGTTCCATGTGTTAGTGAGTACAACCTTAGCAGGTTCAACTTATTGTGCTTCATGACAGAACAGATAAGGTGTTAACACTGAGCTTTTGGAGTAGCATTTGTTAGCTCTACTGATAAATTTCAGAAATTTAGGTCTTGGGTTTCAAAAACATGGCTTTGAACTTGTAGGAATGACCACAAGGTTAAAGAAATGAGAGTTTTACAGAAGTGTATGTATATTTTTGGTACCCAAGGAGAAAACAACCGAACACGGAATACAAGTACAGTGAATTTACTGCAATTTCACTCTAATTTCCTAACCAGCTGTGGACTTTTATATCATCTTTGGGATTTTTCAAGAAACATCTTGCTTTTTAACAAGTCATTTGCAAAGAAAAACAGTCAGATAATTTTTCCATCTCTTTTCATTTCTACTATTGTGTTGAAGTTTGAGGAATAAGCAAAAAGAAAAAAAAAATAAAGAATTAAAAATGTGCCAGCAAGTTATTAATCTGTCTATTGCATGTTGCCAGCAAATGGGGAGTGTCATAACTTTTTCTAATTTGGTCACCCACACTTTCTCTTTGCAGAAAGCAGAACCGGAAAGGAAACCCCTCTGAACCTTGTCAACCTCCCAGGGCTCCTCCAGGCTCTGGAGGAGGATCTGAAGGGCTCTGCTGCACTTCTGCCAAGCTGCCAAAGTACAAAGGTCACTTTGCTCTCCCTTGGGACTCATCTGTTTCTATCACGTATACAGACAAGGCAGAGGAGTCTTTCAGCTTCAGAGAAGCGGAGGGAGGCCTGCGGAAAAGAAACATTAAAAAAAAAAGCCTGAGGCCCTCTTCAGAAATGGGTGCACCGGTTCAGAGGCGCACAGGCAGCCCGCATTATCAAAGTGTGTCTGGTTGTGCATCTGGCAGGGTGTTCATATGGGCCATGGTGCTGTGTGTGCTCTCTGTGCACCACGCTTGCAAAAATGGCTTCTTTGTCTTGTCCCTTTCTGCTCCTTTCATTGAGGAAAGCTCATTGCTCTTTGCAATTCTCCTACCCTTAAATGCTCCTGGCAGCCTGTTCTCACCGTGCCAGAGGCTGTGATTGCAGGCAGTGTCCAAACAGGGGTAGGTTTAGCCTGGAGTGCTGTCATGGGCAGTGCAGAGTCTTGCATGGATCAGAAATGCCTTGGCTGGATATTGTTATCTGAATGGGGATGTTAGTGCAGGCACTAGAAAGACATTTCCTGACTGACAAAGTGACGGAAAGTGCTGACGTTCTTCTCCCTTCTCCTGAATGCCAGAGCCAGAAGACATTCTGGGCTACTTTAGTCTGTTTGAATAGATCTGTCATTTTTTTTCCCAATATAAGCTTTCACACAGTAGGCACGATAATTGTGGGTTTTTTTAATTGTGTTGTTTTTTTTTAAAATTTATTTTTCTTGTTTTGCAGAAAATACAGAGATTCCTATCCCAAGTCTAAGACTTACAGACCATCTTCAAAATATAGCATTGGGTTTTGTCTGAAATTGTATGACTGCTTTTTCTATCAATCTCTCTTCAAGCTCTGGAGTTAGAGTTGAAGTTTTATGAAACTCAGGTTTCCCCTAATCCCTGACTGGAAGACCTAAACATACACCCATAATGTCCTCGCCAGGAAGGACTATTTTCCTAGCAGGACACACAAGACAAGTCAATAAGCTTGATGTGAGCTGCCAGCATGGGCATCATATAGGACTGCAAAAGCAAAAAGGTGGACTTGGCTTGTGGCTTAAATATATCCTCACTGTGTGGTCTCCAGGATGTTTACATTCATAAATGGCCATATAAATCACAGAGCTACAAATGCCATGTGCCATTGTTCTCAATCCTTGGAAAAGGACACTGGATCAACTAATAAAACATATTTTTAGTTTCAATAAACTTTACTCCCTTATTTATCATGTCCTGCAGCAAAATTTCTTGCTGTTTGAAGGAAAAAGCACTGATTTCTTCAAAAGAAGGTCAAAGGCTATTCAGGCAGTTTGAATCTCTTCTTATTGTTTAAATACAGACAAAAATAAATGGCTGCTTGCACTTATAAGTTGTGCAAGACTTCTGGCTAATAAAAGGCTATGGATCTGTTCACAGCTATCAAAAATACACTTATTAGTTCCCCACTTGGAAAATAGCAAGGAAAATACCCTGTTCCTCTTTTTGGTAAGCCACATCCTTTTGCTAAAAAAAAACTGCTGACAAGATGTTTGTTTGAGATGCGTCTGAAATCAGAGAACAACGGTCTTGAGGAATACTTTTATGTTTGTAATAGAAGGTCTCTTCCAAAACCAAAAAGTGACTTAAACATGCTCCAAACCTAGAAGATTATTCTCTAGCCATCCCAAACAATGAATTAGTTATAATTTCTGCCTCTATAATTTTTTTTCTATTCAATACATAGCTTGTTTCTTCCCACCAATGCACTTGATTTATTGAATGTTTCGTAAATTAGATATTATAAGTTATGAACTATAAAGATCCCATATTAGCCTTGAAGAAGCCAGCTGGGATACCAGAAGCAGCCTAGCTCTGACAGCACAGAGCTCAGTGCAGGGTGAATTAGTTTCCCAAGAAACAAGACAAATTATTCAAAGAGAAAAGATATGTTGTGTATCACATCTGGTACCTAAACAAACTATTAAAAGCAAGCAGAGGCAACTCTATGTTGCTGTCAAGCATGTGGGTTAGGGAAGTTTGCTTTCTTATTCTTTCACTAAATCACTTTGTTATCTTGAGGAAAACTCTGCCTCCATTCTCTTCTGTAAAAACATTAAACTCCTTTGCAATGATCAGCAATATAAGGAGCATTTTTCTTTAGTAGGAACTATTATTGCTTGATTATTTTACATGCTAAAGGTTTTGAAAAGACAGATCTGAGGTACACCTGCAATTGGTCAGCCTCCTTTCCTATGTTCATCTAACATCTGCTCTAAAAGCATGGACAGGGAGAGTGAGAAGACAACTCGTTCTGTTACTGCATGCCAGGAGATTCTTTTCCCTACGTAAAGAGGTTTTGCAAAGAAGTTGGAGCCAGTATCTTCTCAGAGGGGCAAGTAAAAAGATGGGAGGCAACAGTCACAAGTTGCAAGAGGGAAATTCAAAGTGGGCATAAGGGAAAAGTTTTTCACCATGATCGTGGTGCAGCACTGGAGCAGGTGCCCAGAAAATCCTGCCCTTGGGGTTTGCAATGGTGTCCTGGGCGTCAGGCCCTGGGCAACCTGACAGAGCTTGGAGGTCAGCTGTGCTCTGGAGAGGGTACTGGACTAGATGACCTGCAGAGGTCTCTTCCAACTAAATTTTGCTAAGAATTTATAATAATAAAGCTGTAGGAGGAACTGAATTGCTAATTTGAAACTCAGTGATGCTAAAAAATTCTGAATATTGTAAACTGTGTTTTGAGGGGAGGCCTTTTCTTTATTTCCCTCACCTCAGTCCTTCACCTAACTTCTCTGTTAAGTTTAACTTCTAAGTCTAATAATACCACATATTATCTTTTATGATCCTATAATACAATTTCTGACAGGATGTAGACAGATAATGGGGGAGCAGCTGCCACACTCTGTTGGCCTTGGCCGACTGCTACGTTTGTGCTCAGACAGGTAGAAATTCCCTGGGGTTCATCAAATATCCAGGGCAAAGGCTGATGTGTTGAGAGAGCTGGCTGATGTCATTGTGGGGCCACTCTCTATAATCTTCAAGAAGTCATGGAGACTGGGGGATGTCCCAGAGGACTGGAGGAAGGCAAATGTTACCCTTATCTACAAGAAGGGCTCAAGGGAGGATCCGGGTAATTATAGGCCCATCAGTCTTACTTCAATCCCCAGGAAAGTCATGGAACGGATCCTCCTGGGGGCCATCACGCGTCAAATGAAGCACATGATTGGGAAAAGACAACACGGCTTCACAAAAGGCAGATCACGCCTGACAAATCTGGTGGCCTTCTATGATAAAGTGACCTGCTCGGTTGACATGGGGCGAGCGGTCAACATTGTCTACTTGGACTTCTCCAAGGCCTTCTATACGGTTCCACATGGCCTCCTCCTGGAGAAACTGATGCGTTATGGCCTGGACAAGTGGTCTGTGCAGTGGGTGAGGAATTGGCTGACAGGCTGCACCCAAAGGGTGGTGGTAAATGGCTCTTTTTCAAACCGGCAACCCGTCACAAGTGGGGTCCCCCAGGGATTGATATTGGGCCAACGCCATTCAATATCTTCATAAGTGATCTGGATGATGGAATCAAGTGTATGCTAATGAAGTTTGCAGATGACACCAAATTGAGTGGGGAAGTAGACATTCTGGAAGGGAGAGCCACCCTGCAGGAAGAGCTGGATAGGCTGGAAGAGTGGGCTAACAAGAACCTTAGGAAGTTTAACAAGGACAAGTGTAAGGTCTTGCACCTGGGAAAACATAATCCAGGAGTGCAGCTCAGACTGGGATCCACCTGGCTAGAGAGCAGCTCCATGGAAAGGGACCTGGGGGTCCTGGTGGGCAGGAAGCTCAACATGAGTGAACAGTGTGCTGCTGCGGCCAAGAAGGCCAATAGGATGCTGGGTTGCATCAAAAAGGGCATCACCAGCAGAGATAAAGAAGTCATTATCCCTCTCTACTCAGTGCTTGTCAGGCCACCCCTGGAATACTGTGTACAGTTCTGATCCCTGTTACACAAAAAAGACGTGGACAGGCTGGAGGGGTCCAGAGAAGGGCCACCAAGATGATCAAGGGTCTGGGAAGCCTGCCGTATGAGGATAGGCTGAGAGAGCTGGGCTTGTTCAGCCTTGAGAAAAGGAGGCTTAGAGGTGATCTCATCACCATGTACCAGTGCTTAAAGGGGAGCTACAAAGAAGATGGAGACTCCCTTTTTACAAGGAGTCACATGGTGAGGACAAGAGGTAACAGGTACAAGTTACTCCCGGGGAGATTCTGATTGGACACGAGAGGTAAATTTTTCACAATGAGAACAGTCAATCATTGGAACAATCTCCTCAGGGAAGTGGTTGACTCTGCTACGCTGAACATGTTTAAGACTCAGCTGGACATGGTGCTGGCGCATCTCATCTAGATTGTGCTAGAAAGGTTGGACCAGATGATCCTTGAGGTCCCTTCCAACCTGGTATTCTATGGTTCTATGATTCTATGAACTAGTATTCAGGCAACAGCTTTTTTTTTTAATCTGCCCACTGAAGTCAATGGAGTTTTTGCCCCACACAGGGTGCCTGGAACAGACTTGGCATCACACCATAGTGTTTATCTCTGCACCGCCATGTCCGTGGAAGCTGATACAGTGTGATGGAAGAGGCTGGCAATATCCTGAGCCTTTTGTCTTCAGATTTTCCTTTGTTCTGCGATCTGCTTTTTGAACAGGTATCCACCCTCTTAGAGAGATTTGTTCCTCTTGCAAACTTGGTTTTCACACAGCTTTACCATGAGAAAACAAACAGTAAGCACTCCAATAAATACGTTGGTGTAACTAAATGGGAGTTTCTCAAAACATTTGATGATGCAACACGAAAAACCCTCACTGTCTGACAGTGCTCTGAGTGAATTACTTCGACTCCTTTCCTCAATGTCCACCCTCAATACCTGGTGCACTTTAGTGCCCGCTGCCATGGGAAGCGAAGCGCGATGCAGTGAGGCATGGGGAGTGGGGCCGCTCTGGCTGCGGAGCCACAGCGGGGCGCGGTTGCGCGCAGAACCACGGCTTGGCGCTCCCCACGCCCACCCCTCTCCGAGGGGGAGGCATGTGATCCTTCTTTTTTTTTTATTGCTATGGTAACAGACCAAAGCAAAGGGTAAATACACAGACAATAGCAAAAGACAATTTTAATTTTCATCCCTGCTTAAATGTCACACGTTTTTTAATGCGCTGCCGCTGTAACCGGAGCTTGCATCTGCACCCGATGCGGCGAGCCGGTCTCTGAAGACTGAGGAATACAAGTCCCTCATTATTGCCAAGTGGGATCAGAGCACGTAGGTCTGTTTAGACACTGCGATGCATTGTAAGAGGCCTCTCTTCAGGGACAGCCATAAAAGCCTCCTTTTTCCCCCCTGTTAAAAAAGAGCAGCTGTATTCTTCTAATGTGGACAACGCTGAAGACTGCCTGTCTCTGCCGCACAGAGACTCTCTGGGTCAGGCGTGGAAAAGCAAACTTCATTTCAGAGTCTGAACAGGATTTCCCGGTGCAGCCTTATGCTTTGGTGGGAGTTGCGCTCGCTCCTGTGCATGTAGCTCGGGAAAACTGGTAGGGAAGGTTTCTGAGGCTGTGTATTACTTGCTGACACTCAAGGTGTCTGACAAGTATTTTGGCAGCTCTAAGGTAGCTTTACAGTATAAGCCTGTACAGTCTCATAGATTAATGTATTTCAGACTATTAATTACGTAGTAATGGCCGCTGCAAATACCTTTGATGTTAAATTCAGATTGTGGCCATATAGCCTGTTAAACAGGAGAGCTAGGTCACCTTTAGGTGCCAGCACTCCCTAATTTTGTAGCTGTGGCTCAGCTTAGTTTTCCCTCTTCAAAGCCAGTGAGAAAGTGCTCAATCAGTGATATAAGCAGGACCAAATTGGTTATTTTATAGGTACATGAGCAGCGTCTCGTTAATCATTGAGTGTTACAGATGTGAACGGGGTGCTCTAAATTGTTTACCAGCTGGGTCTTGGAAACAAGACTTCCTGGATGACTTTCCTATTGAGATATGCTGCCCCTCCTTATAAATCCCTTGGCTGTTCCTGCTTCCCAGCAAGAGCAAACTCCTCATTCACACACAGGATCATTCCTAGAATTGCCACCGGAGTTGCTAGAAGAGCTCTGGTTGGGCGGGTGGAAGATATCAATTGCTCTGTGCAATTTCCTAGCACAAGCCTGTTCATGACGCGCACAGCATCTAGAAATGCAAGCCATGCTGTCGGTGACAGGGCAAACCCCAGGAGCACGTGGACTGCTCTGCTGCATCTGGAGCCGGGGGTGACCTTTCCTGAAAGCAGGGATCAGCTTTGAGTCTGGCTGGGAGTCAGTGTGCTGCTGGATTTCTGTTAATTTTATTAATTGCAGCAGTCTCTCTGTGGCACTGCTTTACTTGGAAACCTCTCTGTGTGTAGTTTTTGAAGTTAAAAAATCTTGGCATGTGAAGGCTGAATCTTCTGGTTGGATTTGGGAAGGGGGAGGAACAGGACAGGAGGGACTGACCAGCTGGGCTCCTTTTGGCGCAGTCAGAAAATCCAGAGTCGCTTCTTATGCTTTCCAGTATTGCAGTGCTGTGTTTCACAGACATTCTTGCTGCTTATTAAATATTTCACATACATCTGAACTAAGACAAAAGGAGGAAGAAAAAAACCAACAACCCAGATGTGATTGTATATCGAGGAGCACTCTTGTATTGGCATGGAGAGGAACTAGATGGTTGAAGCAGTCTTTTTGTCTTCAAAATTTTCAAACACTTGCACTAATGTGCAAGGGCACATTTTAGATATACAGTAAGCAAATCTGGTGCTATGCGCTAACACCCCTCTTACACTGTATTTATGTGAATGTGAGTGCACATTCTGACTATTACTTATCATAATTCCTTAAAAGTTTGGCCAAATGCCTTCTTCGTTTATGATTTCCTGGTTTGGAAACCATGCAGTTATTCCCAGACATTCCCAGTAGGAAAAATCATATGGAAAGTTACTGTAAAAAGAGGTTCTGGATTAAAAGACCCAACTAGTTCTCCAGTATTACATTGTGAGGCAGCATTTTCTCCCTCACAGACGCACTTATGAGAAAAAATATCGAAGGATATTTTGCTATCAAGGGATAGCAACTTCTCTCCAGGATCATGAGGATTTTAGGAGATCATCCAGGAGCCATGTTTGCAACTAATATTAGTAAGAATAGCAGTTGATTTTGATGCCTCAATATAGAATCAGAAATCTTTATTGTAGTCTGTTATATTTTTTGTGTGTTTGGTTTGTTTTTCCAGAAAATCATATTACAGTATTTACTGTGAATTAAAAAAAAAAAAAATTCATCTAGCATTGCTCTCCTGGTTATATACGATTTGAATACCTGGTTAAATACCAGATGCAACCAACTGTTTCAAAGCACTATAATCCACTTTTGACCAAGATCCTCACATCTTAACTGCATATACTGAATGAATGAAAGAGTTGAATTTAGCAGGGGCAGACCGATGTTCCCTTTTCCCTCGGGGAATCTCCACCTCTTTGTGTATGTACCATGAATGCAGGTTCTTTAGATATTTATTTAGATCTCTCATACGAAACGTCCTTCTCTCCTGCTCCCTCAAACAAACAAATCTCTGCTTTTAGGGCATAAAAATATATGTCTGTAGATGAAACCTTGGTTTCCTGAGAAAAGAAACTGTGTGTATACCTCGGAAAGGTTTTGGCAAGTAACTGAAATCTTTCAAATAAGGAAATTGAGCACAATCCCTTGTTAAGGTAACCTGAGCTCTCTGGAGGCCAGTAGAAGAACAGGGACCTCCTGCAGCTGAGAGTTTGTGCAGTGCTCCCAAGACCTCTGAAAACTCAGTCAGGCAAATGGAAAAAATCTTCCCTGAAAGTGCTCCTCACTCTTCAGCTCCTTGCTTTGATCAGGAGCTCTGGCAGCATGGGAACCTCAAGCTGGTGGAAGCAGAGAACCTCAAGCTGGTAGAAGCAGAACATTTGAAGGGCCTTTATCAGCCTCCCTATCTCTAGGGGGTCACACCAGCTGCCCCTTCACTCTGTGCTCATCTCTAAGACAGCAGGATCAGATTTGATAAATCATAAGGAGAAAGGCATACCCTTCAGTTTGACTTGGTTTAGGCTTCTGGGAGATATTTGACTATCACAGACATACTCCGCAGTATTTCTCTTAGCCCAATCATTGCCATATCAGCATCACATTGTCTCATTCACATAGTTGTGCTTGTAGTGATTATCGGTTTTCATTTATTTCCTTTTAAACCCCTTTAATTCTTCTAATTTCTCCTGAAGTGACCATTTGAATAATTACCCAAGACAGACATATAGACTTACTGGTTCACCTTAGCTCTACTCCATTTTGTATTTCTAGGTATTTTTTTCTCATGGAAATGACTACATCCTAATGAATTACCAAATATTTTCAGCACGACAGTGCTGTGTCTATCTTGAGTTTACCCTCTGTGTCTTGAGGAATGCAGGGGTGCAAGGATGCTGTTGCTGCTGGTACGTGCTTTCCCCTTCCCTGGCTCTTCCCAAGCAATTAGGTTTGTAAAGGGCTTTTTATTTTTAATTTGCATCGACAGGTATTTTGTACTCCTCTGCCATGGCAAGTTAAAACAGATCATTCCTCCAGTAGTCTGTCAATTTGTTTCCAAAAGTTTGGCTCTGTCTCTACAAAGTAATTATTTTTGCTGGCATCCAGCTACCTTTGCTAGTTTTCAGATGGACTTGATGTCTCTTTCTCTCAGCATGGGGGCTTTTGAATGCCTGCCATTGCAAGATTTTGTTGTTGTTGTTGTTGCTACTTCTGCCTTTCATCTGGTGCAGCATCCTTGCAAACCTCTGAAATCTCACGCTTCCAAAATCCCAGCAATTGACCCTCTTGTGTTTCCCGCTTTTGTGAATCGTGGCTTTGTAGATGGCAATTTCACAGATTGTTTTTGCCACTTTTGATGTTTTTGTGTCTGGAGGGTAGTATCAACTACCAGGAATCTTCTATGACAAATCGAAATCAGTGTCCTCTCAGAATTTGTCACAGATAATGAACAAGTATGCTTTTGCATTGGTCCCTGTGTTTGCCTGCTCCAAAAAGCTTTAGTCTGTGTGTGTACCATAACACATCATCCTCTTTGAGGATCAAACTGGTATCAGCTGCCATCAGGTCTAGTTTTCAGTTACTAAAAAGCTGCTACCATATATATACATAGACGGAATATATATATACACAGATTAAAAAGCAAATATTTCATCTCTCTTGCTGCAGTGATCTGTCTTTTCCCATTTAGCAAAGCTCCCTCATACCACCTGCAATCTTTGCTGAATGCAGGAGGGTGAGACACCTAATTTCAGGGACATTTAGAAAGGTTTTTTGTGCACCACCATGTTAACTTCATTCTTCCGCTTGTTGAAATTTTCAGCCTCTCAGCGTTTGCAATTTTGAAGCACCAGCAGGCTCAGCCACATATGATGACACACAGACTGAATTTTAATCAGTGTTTCATTCAGGCTGAGGTGATCTACGGCTACTTTGCCATGGGCATCTGCCATGCTATGCTGGAGGCAGTTTTCTTCAGTCCTTTCAAGTCTGTTGATTAAATGACAGCCAGCTTTTAAGAGCTACATCTATATAAGAAAATAAAGCAATGCTAGTGAACACTCCCAGGCACTGGAGCTTGACTGTCTATACCACTAAATTCCACGTTTAATTCACTAGGATGGACACAGTGGCTCTGCAAGCCCACCCCGGTAGTCCTGCCACCCCTGGCTCCAACCTCTGCTCTTCCTCCCTCGGCCCCTTCAGCAGACATTGCTGCTCTTCATCAGCGTGCCCTTGGTCCAGCACAGCTGCTGGTGTCCTCACTGCAGCTACCCTGGCTTTTGTTAATCAGACAGCTGAAAATTTAACACCCGTCCTGCTGAAAGTAGCCTGCTGATTTCAGAGGGAGCAGGATGTTGCCCTAACTGTTTGATTATTCACTTCATGTAATATTTTTATTTTTTAACAAAGATGTTTCCTTTTCAAACGAAGATCATTGGCTGAGCCATGGCAACTATAGTGTCTGTGTAGCCAGCAAACACTTAATATGTGGGTGGGTGGTTTGGATGGCCTTGAATACATAATTAAATTTGTTTTTCCTTTCAGCTCCCTGTGGTGTGTTATTTTTTTATATTTAAAAGTTATCCCATCTTGAAGACAACTGTTTTTTATTATTAAAAGAACAGCTTAAATGCACTTAGCAAAAGCAAGTCTCATTCCTTTTATGTCTCAATCTTTTTTTCAATTAAAAGAAAAGTCCTTTAGTGTCTATGATCAACTTCCTGTAGCCAAAATGTTTTTCTAAACATTTTCTAAAGGTCTAGATGCTTTGTATACTAATGGATAAGCTCCACATTTCCTGATTCTTAAAATGTTCAGCGTTAGCTTGTATGTTTTATACTGCATCAGCAAAATTGAGGATTTTGAGTGTTTCCCCAGCTGTAGAAAGAAGAAGCTCCTGCATGCTGCTTCTGGTGCAGGTGAAAGGGAACAATAAATAAGGGACCACCCTTGGGATAAGTCGAACCTCTGCAGTCCCTGTGGGATGCACCAGTGCTTTTGAACCATGGCTTGTCAGCAAGAATGGAGCCCTGCGAGTTTTAGCAGCGGCAGCCCAGTGGACTGTGTGGGAATTCAAAGTCTGTCAAATTGGTAGCTCAAAACAGACAGGTAGAAATTCTGCAAGAACAAGTGTGATATGGATACTTCAGGGTGATAATCAAACCCACAAATGCAGAGCTGGAATAACTGGCAATGAAAGCAGCACAGCAAAGTGAGCTTGGAGATTATGACAGAGCTAAAATTAAAAAAGAATAGAAAATGTCATTTGCTTGAGAAACAACACCTTTCTTGTTCTAATTACTTCTCTCTGTTACTGTCATGGTTTAACCCCAGCCGGCAACTAAGCCCCACACAGCTGCTCACTCTCTCCCTCCCAGTGGGATGGGGGAGAGAATCGGAAGAGTAAAAGTGAGAAAACTCGTGGGTTGAGATAAAGACAGTTTAATAGGTAAAGCAAAAGCCGCACATGCAAGCAAAGCAAAGCAAGGAATTCATTCACTACTTCCCATTGACAGGCAGGTGTTCAGCCATGTCCAGGAAAGCAGAGCTCCATCACACGTAATGGTTACTTGGGAAGACAAATGCCATCACTCCGAACATTCCCGCCTTCCTTCTTCTTCCCCCAGCTTTATATGCTGAGCTTGAATTCATATGATATGGACAGTTGGGGTCAGCTGTCCCAGCTGTGTCCCCTCCCAGCTTCTTGTGCACCCCCAGCCTGCTCGCTGGTGGGGTGGTGTGAGAAGCAGAAAAGGCCTTGACTCTGTGTAAACACTGCTCAGCAGTAACTAAAACATCCTTGTATTATCAACACTGTTTTCAGCACAAATCCAAAACACAGCCCCATACTAGCTACTATGAAGAGAATTCACTCTACCCCAGCCACAACCAGCACAGTTACCTAGGTTTCATTAGAATCATAGAATCACAAAATTGTTTGGGTTGGAAAGGACCTTCAAAGATCACCTAGCGCCACCCTTCTGCCATAGTCAGGGACATCTTGCACTAGTTCAGGTTGCTCAAAGCCCTGTCTACCCTGACTTTGAACATTGCCAATGATGGGGCATCTATAACTTCTCTGAGCAACCTGTTCCAGTGTCTCACCACCCTCACTGTAACAAATTTCTTCCTTATGTCCAATCTAAACCCCTTTCAGTTTAAAACCATTGTCCCTTGTCCTGTCACTACAGGCCTTGGTAAAAAGTTTTTCTCTGCCTTTCTTAGAAGCCCCCTTTATATATTGAAGGTTTGCAATAAGGTCTCCCCAGAGCCTTCTCTTCTCCAGGCTGAAGAACCCCAACTCTCTCAGCCTTTCGTCATAGGAGAGGTGTTCCAGGAGTGTTAGGAGTGTTACAGCAAGGTTTAGATAGTGTACCTAAGCTGGTGAAGCTCAAGCTTGGTGCCTGGGTGATAAGGGATATAGAACATGTATATGGAAAGTCTGAAGAAATCGAGTTTGTTTAATATCTAAAAAAAGAAGGTTAAGGAGAACACGGCAGGCTTCTTATATGTTAATGTTATAGGGAGGACAGGGAATCATTGTTCTCTGTGTTCAATAGTAGAGAGAATAAATCTATTTATATTACAGAGTTTTATATTGGAAGAGAAGAGAACTTTAAATATATAAAGCCTCCGAAACACTGTCTGGCAAGTTATGTGTGAAAACATTTCACTAAATGTTTTCAAAAACAGTCGGATGACTCTCTCTACTGAGGAGGGTTTAGTCTGCTTGATCCTGCCTCGGTGAAAGTTACTGGGCTAGATTTTTTGGTGTGTGTTTCTTTTTAGCCACACAGTTCTGTAATGTACGTGCTCCATGGACAATCTGGGAGAAATTAGGGTTGAATCCAAACAATCAGGCTGGAACTGATAATCACGTCTAGATGAAACAACCTAAACATGAAGGCGGAAACTCAACTAAGTAGCTACTATTAAAAAAGGACTATAAATAAATTGCCTAGCATTTCAGACAGTCCCATTACTGTGGGAAACCATGAAAGAATAGTTATTTTTAACTCTCCTGTTGGCTTTGCCATGGTAGTTGATCTGGTGATTTATTGAACCGCGTTTGTAATGATTTCACTAATATACACACGACATGATGAAAAATGCCATGTTTAATGAGTTTTATGTGATTCATAACAAACTGCAGACAGTAAAAGCCTGGTGACATTTTTAAATTCTATGGAACAAGAAAAATTTCAATTTTAAAAGCAGGAAGCTAAATTCTGAGAAGTGTTCCCTCTTTAATTTCCCATTAAATCAAGGGAGACATAATCATTTTAAAAGGTTCTATAATTAAATGTTAGTCTATTGTAGTCAAAGGAATTGAAAGTCAGTTGGGATAAAATAAAACCAGGCAACTATCTGGAATCTGTTGTTCACTGTCTCTTGGTCTTTGCCAAGCATGCTTTGCTTTTACATGGCTTTTGTGTTTGGACAAAATTAGTTCTCACATAATCAAATAATATTATAACAGAAAGGAATAAAATCAGCAACTCTAATGTTCTCTTTCTGGAATGTCATATTACGCTGTGAGAGGTATTTAGTTTTAAATTTTAAGAGCAAGTTACAGTTGTTCAAAAAACTCCATTAATTTTTCCTTTGCACTCAGAGTCTTTGCCCACTTTGGTCCAAGCTATAAGTCTACACAACTAGCTATAAGTCTACACAACTAACTTACTCTGCTAATTGCCCAGCCATTTTCTCATCTCCATTAAAATGGCTCAATACTCAGATAAAAATAGATACAAGTGGGCAAACCTTTTAAGGTTTGGAGTTTTTTTTCTTTGCATGCTTAACAGTGGGCTTTTGAGCTTTTCCAAGTAAGAAGAAAAGAAGCTTGAATCTCCAGCGACTAGCTTACTATAGCTTTAATTCAAATCTGAATCTTCCATTAAGGTCATCTCTGTAGTGGTTTGAAGTTTTCCTATTCGTTAACCTCTGCATTGAACTGAATATTCCTCAGATTCCCTAATTAGTTACAGTTGAAGCTTTAGTGACTTTCAAGACTTTCCTCTTTGAGCTAGAAAGAAAAAGGTTCAAACAATGGTCAGGAAACCCTAAAACCTCTTATCTCTCAGCAGTTCGATTAGACAAGAAGAGTACTGTCTTGATGGATTGAAAGTGCTCTGTACCAGATAAGAACAGGAATGATAAGAACATTAGAGATCTCTTTTTTTTTTTTTTTACGGAAGAAAAGACCGCTTTCCTTTTAAGCGCTATCTTTTCTTCATTTACACATTGCAGGACAAACAGAATGTGTTTGCAATTAATATTTCTGCTTACATGCTCATTGTGCCTCCATTTTTTAACAGATACAACAGAAAGATATAAGATTAAATGATTACCGAAGCAGCTGAAGCTTACTAAACTCCTTATTATATGTTGTGCAGCCCTAGCCATGCTGGAAAAGAAGGTAGAAAAGATGATGCCATGAAAATAAGCAAAAAATGTATTTGTTCAATGTATTCACTTTCAGATAGCATTAAAATGTAAATATAGGTGTGAGAAAGACATTAGCTGCCCTGGAAAGATGGTTGTGTAAATGTTCTGCTTATTTTGCTCCATTCAGTGGGTTGGTTCTTGCTTTTCTTCCAGTTGCTTTCCATTAATCACTTTGGTTCTAAAAGGCCTTAGAAGGAAATTGTTTACAGATATTTTCCTTTGCTCTGACAGAAATATGAAGCCATTTTCAATCAGCTCCCTCCCGTCCTGCGTTTGTGGCCCAGCCATTTCCCTGTTTAAGTCAATCAGGACGTAGCCATCGACTTAAACTGGAGCAGATGAAGTTCTTTACCTAGCAGTGGCTAAAAAGCCAGAGCACTGAATGTTTTCTATAAGCCAAAGGGTATTTTAATAGCTTAGCTTTTTTTGTAGCTGATTAACTTTGTCTTCCAGTGCCAATATAATGAAAGAAACCTTATAGGACTCCTTTTAAGGAGTCTCGGGGTTGCATTTGTTCCCAGGCACACTTTGGACACTTTGAATTAAACAGTTCCACTCAGAATTTTCCTAAGATCTCATAGTCATAGCCCAATGTACACCATGTAAAAGGCAATAACATCCTGATACAATATAGAATGTTTTTAGCCGTATGAGGGTTTTTTTTTTTTCTGGTCATTGTTTAAGAGCTACTCTCTGGAGATTTCTGTAACAGTTTTTATGGGAATCTATTTATCATGACATGATGTTAATTTAGATGTTTTCATTGAGCCGACATACTTCTTGCATCTACATTTATAATTGCACAAATTTATGATGCTGTAAAGGTCAGAAACTCAGGCAATCTAGTACAGATGATATTTGGGCCAAAGCAGCAGATTGTAGCCATCATTTCTCGTAGCTGTTCCTATAACTTTAAACAAACTAACCCAAACAGCTGAGAATATCTGGGTTCCATAATATCAAACTATTTACGCAGGAACAAAGTCAACTTGAAAGCTCAGAAAGATAGGCCTATTTAGAGGAAATGGACTAAACTGTAAGTTTGATTCTATAATCACATCTTAATTACATTTCACTCATCAGCTACTGCTGGTCTTTGATGAATTCTACGGAGGAGCTGGTTTGCATACATGTCTTTCTTTGCTTGCAGAAGAACTAGCGGGAAATCATCAAAACTTTTCAGGGGAAATCTGGCTCCATTGAAGTCAATGGCAAGACTCCCATGTGCTTCAGCACACTCAAGTCTTCAGTCTGGGATGATGCCAACAGGCCATTAGAACAAAAAAACAGGAATAATGGTCTGGCTACTGAGAGATGATGAGGAAGGAGCTGGAGAAGATTTCTGGGAGGTGGTGGAAGAGAAGTGGGAGCAATGAGGATGAGGAGGCAGGAGAGCTCAGGAGAAGGAGGATGCAGCGCATGGAAAAGAGGCAACAGGAGACCAGTAAGAGGAGGCAGAGGTGTGAATAATCGAGAGTGGAGCTGAAATAAGGGGTGCTGCTTTTCAGACCAAAGAAGAGAGTGTGTTTTAAATCAGTTTCTTAAAGGGAGGCAATGTCTGCAGTGTGATGATGGGTGATCTCAAAAGCTTTCAGAAAGAAAACAGGCATCAAAGGCCTTACACTGTATTTATGTCCACATCAGCCCTGCCAGAACAGTTCATCCCACCTCTGGCCTACTCCCAGGGAACCCTTTCCTTCATAACCCTCACAGGTGGACTGGGGTTGGGCCACAAGGCAGATGAATAGAAAAGGACAATCTGTAGAACAGTGCCTGCAGGCCTCTTTCCTGAGGACCCCACAGCCTATGGCACATGGTCCACCACGTCCTGTGACCAGAATGTTGGCTTGTCATATAAAGAGGCAAGAGAAGAGTGGAATTGGGGGCCCAGATGTCTGCGATACAACTGTTGTAAGACAAAGAGCATCTGACTGGTGGATGTGAAATAGATGCATCTCTGATCATATGAGAGAAGATGTTCTTCTCTGCAAGCTGCTGTGAGGCTTCCTGCAACAGCAACAAGTACCACAGCACTGCACTGGTCTTTGAAACCCGACATTTAGGTTACGTCACACTGAGTGACATCGGCTTGGGACTGTCCTTGGGCACTGAGGCCAGCTGGTGTGCAATGGCTTGCACACATACTTTTCTATCTTCCAAAACCTACATACAAACTTACAAAAGAGAGCCAAAGAGATTTTTCTGTCTCCCAAAGCAAAGAAAGGTCTGCACCCAGACTGGGTCAGCAGTGCTCCCAGGCCTGTGCTAGCTTCTCTGGTTATTTCTCACCTTGGAAAAAGCTAGCTAGCCAGGTCAAAACCTTGCCAGGATCTAGTCTACTGGCTGAACAACACAAATGGTTGAATCACTAAGCCTGAGAGCACTACTTGGTGCTATTTAACTTGCCATTATAGAAACATTGATGTTGTTTTTCTATGAGGTACTCTTACTGATTTACTTTGGCACATGAGAAGGCTCATTCACAGGTTATTTTAAGTACTTGTAGCTTCAGTAATAATAAGAGTCTGGGCAGTTAGTTCAGAAACAGCATCTTTTGTATAATGATCCCAAACCAGAGTGTGAGAAAGAACTGCATTTCCAAAAGACATAGAGGGAACCTGATGAGTTCTCCGGAGCCTGGAGAGAGAACCACTGCATAGGTCCCAAGGCTGGAGAGCTTGCCACAGTGATACGCTTTACTGGAGTCACCAGGACACACGTACTGTTGGTTCTGTGTGTGGTGTTAGCTTAGACCTGCACGGTCGCCAGGATGCAGCAATCAGCTCCGAAGGTGACTTCAGGAACACAAAGATTCCCCATCACTTCCACCGGGTGCCAGAGAAATCCTTGGTTTAGCATGGCCCCATGTTCACAGCTGGAGAGCTGGCAATTACTTTCCTTCCTTGGCTTCTATCCAACACTAAGTCAGATGGGGGACTAAGAAATAGCACTTCATACACACTCCTGTTACTGCCTTTCCATTCACAAATGTAAAAACATCCTTGATTTTTTCTGACAAAAATGTAAACAAGGAGACTAGCTGGCCCAGGGGATGTGTAATAGGATATAGGGCCTTTCACCTCTGTCTTAAGAACAAAACACCATTCCCCTCTGATGCATGTTTGGTGGCTTGTGAGAAGAGAGCTGGTGGTCTGAATCCAGTGTCATGTGTCTGCATCAGGAAGCCACTAGACTTGGGACTAATTAGCCTCTTTGTTGGCAGCCCCCACAGAGGCACCAGTGATGAACTGGTACCTCCTGCGCAAAGATAAGACAAGCTGACTGTGTGAGGCAAACTGGTGTAGCTGATGCTGGTCCTGCATTTGTCTGTTGACTCGTAGCCGGTCTTTGGACATCTGTAGGAAAGCTAATCACAAGCATGGATTCACTTACAAGACTGTAATGAAAGACAGCACTGTAAATTATACATATGCTGACAAATAACTTTTTATAAGAGGGTGCTTGGTGAGTTAGATATGCAATGCAGTATCTGGCAATGCATGTTTTGATGAGTAAAAAAGGAGCTCTAACATAATGGACTTTAAAATTTGATGTTGCATCACCTGGCTGTGAACAGTCCTTTGCTGGCTCTGACTGCAGCACTTGGAGACCCTCTGACTGCCAGTCCCTGAGCCCACGTGAGGGAATCAAACCTGCCTTGTGTTCACGTGTGTGCGAGAGGAAGGACGTGTGTCTGCCCTCTGCAAACAGCAAGGCAAGCCCCTTCCACATTGCACAGGAGGACTACCTCCAGCCACAGTGTTTCTGTTCAAGGGCTCGGAGGCTTAACATATCCATCATCTGAGGAGGGGGAATTTCCAAACCCAGCACTACTGGTAGGTTACATGGAAGCCCTTTGCTTCCAGCTGTTAAGTACATTAATAATATCTGTAAATGCTTCTCTTTGTGTTATTCTGTTCAAACTGAGTACTCAGCCTCAGACTCCCGTGGATGCAGCAGTGCCTGTGAATACTCTCTGAGCTCTGGCTTGCCTTCACACTGCTTCCACCTGGGTGCAACAGCACTAAATTTTGTTGAATTCTGGGATGATATACAAGTAAATATCTAAATTTAAACTGGATGTGTGACTGGCCATTTAAACTTGTCCTTGTCCACACTGGGCTCTACAGTGCCCCTTGACATATGCAAATGCATTGAAGTAGGGCCAGGTGTATTTCTATGGGCACTTTTCACTAATATTAAGGGCCTCACCACCTCCAAAGAAACGAAACAAAAAAGAATTTTAGGAGAAAATACTTAGAGACAAATTTTCCATTAGCTGTGATGGTAGGTCAGGTCAGCAGCTCTTTTGCTGCTCAGTTCTGCTCTTCTGTTGGAGACTGCTGCCTTGAGGATAGAGTCCAAAGAACAGAACATGCAAAAGGTCCTCAGCTACTTCAGCAGAGGATTTGGTGGCTTAGCTCCAACCACCTCCTGCAGAAGCTCAAACTGAGCTCTCAGGGTTGAACAAGCTGTGGGGGAGAGTGGAGTAATATCTTGAGCTACATTATCTGTTCACTAAACAAATGTATCTAGACCCTGAATTCATCGGGAACTCAAAGAAGAACATTGTGCTAAGAAGGAAGCAAAAATAGACTGACTATTCTGAGGAAGTCTGGGATTGCAGCTCCTCTGTGGGTCCAGTTATTATCCTCCCATTATTCCCCTCCCTCCTTCCCTGGTCACAGCAGGAATTTGCCCTCATTTATTCAGATGTCAGGTCTTCTGTTGCATGCAAGAAAACAGCAAAGACAATGTAGCACTGGGCACAGTAACATGCAAAAGTAAGCAAGACCTGTCATCAAACCCCGAAAAAGGTTGGTAACGAAAAGTGGCTGACATAGGAGTATTCAGACTGTGGCTCATCAGACACAGGACAAATAGCTGTTTTCTGCTTTTAGTGGTGGGAGTGAGCACTGGGTGGATGCATTGCATGATTCCTGATGGACCAAATGCACTGATAAAAGTCAGCTAACCATATGCTCATATAAGCTGATTCAACTGAATTCCTCTGGAACCTTGAAATGGTGCAGCCAAAGGATCTCCCAAGGCATCAACATCCTCTCTGCAGGCTCTGCAAGTTCTTCTGATTTTCCTGGTCTGATGGAAGTAGACAATCCAAAACACTGTGAAAAGAGCACCACTGGGCTGCCAGCTGCCTGGCTGGGAACATGGGATGTCAAAACCCCCTAAAAATCCCAGCCCTCTAGAGATTTCTATCTCATTTTTTTTTAGATAAGTCATTCAAGTCAATTAGATTCCTAACCATTTTCTTCTCTTAACAAGCCTGAATTCAGACTCTTTCATATTTATTTAGTCTGAACTCTTTCTTGCTACTGCTCTGCCCACACTACAGACATCAGGAACTTGATTTAAGCCAGTAAAATAAACATTTGTGGATATTTTAATTGCAGTAAAAATCCCTGGGTTCATGATCATTCTTGAGAAAGCAACAAAGCCAGAAGACTAAGGATCAGATCTGAGAAAGTTCTTAACAAGTCAAGTCACCTTTCAGTGGTCAGTTATGCATGGCAATACTTAAAACTCACTGAGGACCTCCCTGTTCAGCTTGAATGTGGAACATTTAATACCAAACACTCTGGGAAAGAACGTTGTCTCTTTGCAGGCCCTGAAGTCCTGTATTCTTGTTTGCATCAGGTCACAGATCCAACTGAAAAGTGCAGAGGACCTTACCTAGCCAGATGGTTTAGGTACTTTCTTGTAGACAAAGCCACGGATTTGAGTCCCTTCAACCTAAACTACTTAATGGGTCAGTGCCCTATTGACATATCTGTGATATAAAAGATGGATGTTAACACCAAGGTTGAAAATTTCCTTGCCATGATCCTTCAGACTTAGTGGGAGAACCACCTGACCTGGTTCAGGTGTCAGTCTTGATTTTTAGCAAGGGGTGAGGATTCAGTCATGCTTTTTGCATGGTGTTTCATACTAGTTACCTACAGGTGCTGGTTGAACCTCACTCTGCTGAAATGCCTCTGTGCTGAAGGGCACTGAAGATGTATTCAAGGGAAGTGGTTTAGGATGTTACCATTCTCTGCCACTACTGTTCCTCTCTGCCAATGCTTAATGAGCAAAGGAAAACTGGAAAAACAGTATCTGCTCAGATCTCAGCCATTTCAGTGAAAATTGTTTAATTTATCCTAAATTGTTTAATTTATTTGAACATACCTTTCTGTCAAAGGAGTGGATTGTTAATTCCAGGAATGGGATAGAGTGGAGGACTTGTTCTTAAACTGCAATAGCTGGAGTTGTTAACCTATTATTATCTGTTCCTTATCTCTCTCCAGGTGTCTTCAAGTTTAGACTCTGAGGGCCTAGTGCCTAAATATGATATTGTAGTGCCTACTTTGGTACTCCCTGCAGCAAGATCAGATAATCACCAATGTACTCCTTAATATTTCACCATCAAAATTTTCCAGTAATGCAGAAAACAAGATAAGCACCATCGCTAAATTACTTGAAATGCTAGGAGAGGACATAAACAAAATTTCATTCTCCTTCCCAACAGACTCCAGAAATCTGACTGACCTTAGGTTTGTTTTGCTCCAGTAAGAAAGTTTCCACCATGTCTCCTTATCTGCCGTTTCAGTTGGTGCCGTTAATGACTCAAAGTCAAGACTCAAATCCCCTTACTGCAAACAAGGAACAATGTCTGACAAATCAATGATGAATGCTTGAGTGTGGGTCTCATGACCATGAGGGCAGAATATTCTGCAAAAACCAGAGAGAGTGGACACACAAGTCTGTGCCCTGCAGGATAGATTTGCCCTTGTACAGCTTGGTGTGAGTGTCACAATAGTCATGATCTCCTGCTGCTCTTCGGGAGATGTGAAGGGTCACTTTATTAAGGCATTCATAAGTTTGGAGGTGTTAATTGATTGCCCAAGCACTGCAGTACTTTGAGCCCTGTATGTATCTGCCACCCATCTGTTTCGCCTCCTGTTAACACAGCTGGAAAAATTGATATGCAGGAACCCACCTCATCCCAGAAGTCTTTAAAATCTAATCGCTACTCCTGGATGTCCAGCTAAATCAATCTAAAACAATTAGGGAATGCGCAGTTAAAGCAACAAAAGCTGTAAAGCATCCTTTGGAAAGGCAATGCTCACTGGTGTGTTTTTGTGAAACACAGGGATTTATTTGGATATACAGTGATGATAAGATAAAATTGTAATGGGCTTGGCGGGGACCCAGAGGTCATGATCCCTAAAGTGTCACTGGATTTAGGTGATATTATCGTGAGGGCTTAACGGTAACTCTTGTTTTTTTAAACAATACCTTTTGTTCTCAGTTAATGTACTTCTTGTTGGCTCTGGGCAGCAATCTAAACAGTCACAGCCACCTGATGATAAGTGTTGGCAAGGTGATAATCAGTTTGTTTGCCTTTTAATCCCTAAAGTAACAGATGGATTAAAAAAATCTTAAAGTCTGTTATAAATTACAGTTGGAGTAATAATGTTAGTTCAATTGTTTGTGATGAGAGAGAAGGGAGAAACAATTTTTTACCAGACTAACTAACTGGTATACCTGCAAACAACAGAGAAGTTTTTTGCCTCACAGCCTTGTGTCTTTTGTCCCTTTTCAGCTGGAAGTATGGAACTTTTTCTTTGTTCCCTCTAAAACCCCAAATGGGGACACAAAATGCTGACGCAAAAAGACTGAAGTCCTTGCAGGACCTTACACGTATCCCAGAGTGGACATGTTTGCTCTGCCCTACCAGTGAGAGGCTTGGTGGAAGGGGGCTGGGGACATGGAACCTTTCAGCAGCAGAGGGGGCTAAGGGAGCTCAGCCATGGACAAGCTGTACTCAAATGCCAGGAGCAGAAAGAACGTTTTTTCTGTCTCTATGATGAGCATTTTGAGCCTTCTGGCCATCAGCCAGTCCCTCACAGGTTGCCAAATCTATTGTTGGCATAAGTTTGGTTTTCTCATGGGGGAGTTTGTTACTCTCACTATTTCACATGAACATTTCATAGAAATTAAACCTTAAGGTGGCACTGTGGTTGGTTGGTTCTTCTGAATGAAGGATTTCCTGTTGATGACAGTCTGGTGCTCTTCTTCTCATGGGTCCAGTCCTTGAGAATGAAAGGCTTTGATCCTGGCATGAAGGCTTCAGCAGTTTTTTCCTCTACTCTGCCATGGCCAATTCTCATGCCGGAACCTCATGTATGTCCCTCTGATCCTAGTTTAGAAGATGTTGGCTCCTAGGTTTACTTTCTATGTTAATTAGCAAAAGCAATTTTTGCTTATTTCTTTATTGCAAGTGTACTGGATGATTGAAACATAGAGTGCTAGACAGCTGTGTGTGGTAGCTCCTGCCATGTATGCTGGCCATTTAGAAAGTGAAGCAGGGTTTCATGGCCCACGACTGGTTGGATACATGATATTCGGGAAGCTGGAGAATGAGAGACAGCAAATGACTTGTTAAGTTCCACTGACCATCTAATCCTTCCAAGTCCTTCCAAGCTACAAACCTGTATTTGAACGTGACTGAATTTCCTGTGACTACAGTTTAAACATCTGTACCTCACTGGTCACTCACAACCCCAGCACAGCCAAGGGAGATCCAGTCAGTATAATCAGATGATGTAGTGCATTACTGTCACATCCTAAAGAAGATGCCTCTCTGTGACTATGAAGATTGTAGGACAATGCTGACACCCTAAATCATCTCTTTCACAGGTTCAAGCTTCTCACTGTACATCATCTTTCCTCATACAGGAGTTATTTCAGGTCTTTCATCTTCTATCTTGCCCTCTCTGTATCTTTTCCATTACACCATATCCTTTTTCTGAGATGAGGGGACCTTCTCTGAGATAAGCACAATTTTCATGATATGGATTAATAGTGGATTTACAAAGTAGCATAATGACATTTTCTGCTTTGATTCCTATTCCTTCTGACAATTTCTAACTTCTGATCTGCTTTTTGACTTCTACTGAGGTCTACCAAAATGTTTCTGCAGAATTACCAATCATAACCCAGAATCCCACTGCTCAGTAATAAGTCAGTTTATTTTACATGCAAAGTTAGGATTGTTTTACCCCGCATTGGTTACTTGATCTTTTGGCTGCCTTGACTTTATTTTGATATTTTATCACTCAGTCACTGAAGGCTCAGTGCAGTTGGTCACAAGCAGACAACCTGCTCCAGCGTCAGTACTGGAGGCCTTCCCAGCCTCTAGCCTCTGCTCCAGAAAGGCTGCTGGAGCTCCCGGGTCATATCTGTCAGCACTGTGTGGGCATCTCAGATCCTCAGGTCTCTCAAGTAACACTGTGCCACTCTATTCAGGCAACTGAATTACACCTTCAGTCTCTTAAGCTTTTCCCAAAATTATCCGCAGTCAGCCTACTTTGAAAAATACTGAGTTATCATCAAACTTTCTCACTGCCCTGCTCAACCAGGTCACTTATGAATATGTCCAAATTGCAAGTATTTGCTTTAGGCATCAGTCTGGAGAGGCCTGGCTATTCTGTTTGTTTGACCATTTTTAAAGATAACAGTATTGTTTTCAACATTTCAAGTCCTTTAAAACAAAGTAACCTCTATGCATTTTAATCAGTGAATAAAGTTAATTCTCATAGATTCAATCCAGATTACCCCTTGATAGCGGTGTTAGTGTCTTTTATTATATCATACATCAGAATACATTCATACTTCTGCCTAGATCCCCTCTTCATTTCTTTAGGTCAACAAAACACATCAGTGCAGGGAAGGTGTGAAACTTAATTCCTATCAGTTGTATGGACAGAAATATTTGGCAATTCAGCAACATGAGCTGGAGTTCCCTCACACTAAATTTTCTAATACACAAAGATCTCTGGCCTGTTAAGGACACAGTGGTGTCACTCACAGTTTAAGACATTGGTATGTAAGACCTACATGTTTTCACAGTCTTGACAGAGAACTAGTTGTACAATGAGGTTTGCAGTATCAAAGAATCCCTTCAATAGAAGGAAGAGCATAATTTTCGGGTTTCTGGAAACAAGAACAGCTTTTGTAAGTGAAAGCTTGTGTTTACCAAAGCACTGGAATGCTTTAGAGAAATGAAATTTAGGTGACTCAGGAAGAAAGTAATTCACTAGGCTGCCTTCCTTTATTTCTTATAAATTCTCAGTTCAAATTCAGCCCTGGAGCAGGAGGCTGGATTAAATGACTTCCTGAGATGCCTTTACATTTATTTCCTGTTATGACTTTTCAAAGCTTATGAGAAATGAAGGTAGAATGAAAGGAACATTCCCCCCAGTTGTGGTTCTTCCAGACAGTCCCTGAAATGTTTTTTTCCATTGACCTATTAGTCTCCAGGTGAGGAACTGGTGGAGTAGATACAGGTAATGATTTAATAAAAAAACCCCACTATTGAATCCAAAATAATAATCACAGAAATAGCCTGAATTGCAAAAACAATTAATTTTGTTATCACAGCTATAAAAAATGGCATAGGCAGCCTATATAATGTGCTTCTCTAGTTACTTTGCTAAACAATAATATGCAGCAAATTGCACTATTTATGTGAAATGTGAATAAGCATGTTGAGTGATGTACCTGGTACAGACATAATAACTGTACCCACAAAGAAATTAACTAAAGAAATTATCTTTTCACCAAAACCATTTGAGTTGACAGGAAGCAATGAGCCTAAACTGCAGATTGACAGCAGCAGTGATTTTCTAACAGTGAGGATAATTAAGAACTGGAATAGACTGCTTAGAAAAAACGGAGAGGGATTCACTATCAGAGAGGAGGAATGTATGTAAGGAAGTACATATATATTTGAAGTTACATTGACACAGAAGGGTGGTCTAGATGACTTCTTCAAGCCCATTTAGTAGTATTTCCTGTGATGGCAGCTCAGCCTTCCAGTCTTCCCTCCTTACCTCCAAACTATGATCTGTGAGGCTTCTTCATCTGGAAAACCTAACTGCAAAAGTTGCAGGAAAATCTGATGTTACTGAAGTCTGCTGTTGGATGATAGACCATAAGCACAAAAAACATGGTCTCAGACTCCCATGCAGCCTCCAGTGAGCCTCCAGTGGTTCTTCATGGGAGTGAACATCATCAGCCAAGGTCAGATGCAGTGGGTATAAAAGGTTGCATGTGCCCTCTACATGCTTAACATTTCTTGTGATTTATTTTCAAATGGTGTTCAGTGTTTCTGCTGACTCTGGCAGGCATAGGCATGGACCCAGCCCTTGATGATGATGCTGGCTGTCTGCAGTGGAGTCTGTTTCTGTGTGCGAGAAGTCATCTATCCTGGGAAGAACTTGCTATGACCCCTTATAGAGTTGAGAAGGTAAACTCAGGGCACAAAACAGGCTGTTCAGGTTGGCATAAGACATTGTGTCTGGGCTCTGTTTCTGACTCTGTAGCTAGTTTACTGAATTACTTTGAGCTGATCTCTAAGCTCTCTGTACCTTGACTTTACCACCTGTAAGTTGAGGCTGGAAGTTGTGGTGATCTGTCTTATCGGTTTGCAGTCTAGGAAGAGAAATTACTATGAGCTAATTCCTGCATTGCAGCAATGCTTTGAGCTCCCATACTATTACCTAAGCATTGTCTGCTGGCAGTCTGTGGAGTATATCTGGCCCATGGACCAGCACTACCTCCCAGCAAACTGGGAGCACGTTCCCCTGATTGGCTGGTTTTCAGCAGGGACAGTGAAATGTGCTCCAGCAAGACTGCTATGGTAGCAGAAAGGAAAAGGCATTGGCCGTGACATCTTGCTACTCAGCTGTCCATTATGCCAGCAGCAACTTTGAGAGGATTGTAGATTAAAGAACTCTACTCCCAAGGTCTGTTACCTCTGGGGACATGAGTTCTTCTCTGTCCTGTTATTACATTTTTAGGTGTCTCTAGCACATGGGAATACATGTCCTGAGACTGGCATCTGGCTCCTAACTTCAAAAAGTTGGATCGCTTTGAAAGTCCAGAGGAACAGAAAGATGAACCACTAATGACAGCAGAAATGGCATTACCTAAATGCTATTCCAGGCTGGAAGAGAGGCAAACTAACAGAGATCTAATAGAGATACATGTCTGTTTCTCTCCTGAGGAAAAATGAAGGTGTAGACTCAGATTGTAACTTCAGTATATGAGACCAATTCAGACAGCAGGTCAGGAACACTGAGAAAAAACTCATTTTACAGGATGATAGCTAGCAACACAAAAATACCCTTTTCGTGCTAAACAGTTAAAGCCAAATTAAATACATACTATATTAAATGTCTGCAGCAGTAATGGATGTTGTCTCAAATTTCAGCTATATCATAACAAAACAGAAGCAAATCTTTTGTTCTCGGAATCAAACCCAGTTTATTTACTTTACTGAAAGCGTCTGTTTGGAAAACCCTTTAAAAAGTGATATATAACAACATAAACTGCATTTGGCCACCATGTCAAGAGCAGACCCAAGCACCCCAGGTGGCTTCACAGAGCAGAATTTTCTCTCCGCCAATTGAAAGCAAAACACTTCATTCATGAGGTTCAAGGGAAGGAAACAAAATTTATACAGGGTTGTGTTTAAAACAGGCAGTACATCTCTGAGAGAGAAAAGCACAACCGAACTCAGCTGAACATGTGTCAGAAACCAGAGACCACCTGAGGAGGAGCTGCTGCTGTCTGGATATATGTGAAATCTATATCTGCTTTGGGACTCCAACTGGGTACTGGGGGAATCCCCAGGCAAGGTTTGGCTGTGGTTTAAGCTTTGGCCATCCCCTCCTGTATTCTCTGCTTGTGGGACTCTCTGAAATGCTCTTTCCTTAGTAGCAGTACTAACTCTTTTGAAGGTTAGCCTGAGTGATACTGCCTAGCCAAGCTCTGCAGGACAGCTGCGAAGGGTGTAAGTGGAGAAAGGCAGCAGAAATGGACAACAGGATTGTTCATTCGTGACATCCAGCCTTTTCATTCTGCAGAATAAAATAAGAGAGCCCAGAACTCCTCTGCAGGAGGGAACTTTGGGCTGGAGGAGACCCATACCGATGATTCAAAGTCTTCCTACCTCTCCCCAGTAGCAAGTACAGACCAGGGACAGTGAAAGTGCAGATGAAGCTTGTTTCTGTTTGCAACCCTATACCAGAAGCATGGCCATGAGGTAAGGGAAATAGAGCTATTTTAATTCACAGTATGGGGTGAATCTGGGCCTACCACCTTAAGATCACAAGAGTTCAAAGGTGAGCAGTACAGCTTGTCTGGACCCAAGGGTTTAATCATAGTATGCCAATTGATGAAGGTATGAGGAATGAAAGACCAGCGGCCAACATTTCCTAAGCAATTCTTGTTATGTTCCCTCAGGGTTTGCAAAGCACATGTGTTTCCTGTGGCTGCAATGGGTGGGGGGGAGATGTCGGGGCAGGGAGTCCCCTCTGCCCAAGCACCTTCCCGAGGAAGGTGGCTCTCGTGCTGCACTGGAGCTCAACCCGAGGACGGCGGTTGCCTGGAAGCCCTGAGCGGTTCCAGATGTGGTGCCGTGGGACAGTGTGGGGCCAGCACACAGGCTGCTGCTTCTGGCATTTGGCAAAATCCAGGAGGGCGAAGCTGGCCTAGCTGCATGTAAATGTTCTCTCAT
Source organism: Nipponia nippon (assembly GCF_047370975.1). Lineage (NCBI taxonomy): Eukaryota > Metazoa > Chordata > Aves > Pelecaniformes > Threskiornithidae > Nipponia > Nipponia nippon. The sequence continues at coordinate 14,092,679 of NW_028262290.1, read as the reverse complement.
GCTGCAGTAAAACTTGCTAATGAGCAGCCCGGCTTCCCTTGGCTTTCACCAGGTTAATTCTCTGACATTTTTTTTAGGTCTTACTGTCTTCTTAATCCATGTATTGTGAATATCAGTGGGTTGTGCGTTATCTCTGTTAGCTCTGAAAAGCCTCATTGCGAGCCTCATTGCTCTCTGCGGTGGGCCAGCCATCACAGTGGTGACCAGAGTCAGCACTCTGATGTGTGGTTTGGTCCTAGCTGGCTTTCAGCCATGGCATTAGCTTGAGACCTGGGAAACATGCAGCCTCTCCAAGATCAAGGTGATCTTGCTTTAGCGAGCTCCAAGTGGGCATTTAGGAGGGAGGATGAGTCAGTGGCCCATTCCCAACAGAGATACTTCCAGAAGTGCAAGTGATGAAGTGCCTAATTGCTGCCAAAAATGTTTCCAGTTTTACCTCTGAATATCTGGGCTTCTGTCCCCTTGTACCATGGCTCTATCTCCCATTGCCTGCAGATGAGGCTTTTGGACAAGCTGTTCTTGCGGCAGTAAGTGCACGTGTGTGTGCTGCATGCAGTGCACTGTTACGCATCGTAGTGGCTGCACCGTCCCGCGCTGGGTTAATGCGCTACCTCAGGCAGAGAGCAATACTCATGTCTGACCCTGATCCTCTTAGCCTGACATTTTAGCTGGTCCAACTGGCTCCAGTGTGTAAAAGAGGTTCGCACTCGTGCCATTTACTGCATATGCATAAACTGAGCTTCTAAGCTTTCTGTGTAACATTTTTTTTGAAAAATCAACTGCCTGGAAGATCATTTGAGCTCTGCTCACAGCTCCTCAATTTCACGTCAGGTATGGCTGTAAGTGGTAGCTGCAGAATTTATAAACAGAGCAAATTCATCACCGAATGCATAATGAGCCAGGCCTTGGAAATGAAGGACACCAGTTTCTTTCTTCAGCATCCTGTCTGGTCTGCATCTGACATGTTCAAGCCAAATAGACACCATCATGAGCATTCACACGCTGGGCAGCAGTGGAAAAAAGCAACAAAGTGGCATTTCACAGCCTGAGCTGCTGCTATTGTTCTACGCAAGATCTATAAATTAAATAAGGTCTCAAAGCTTCTCATTAAATAAAGGCTTCTAAATAAATGCAGTTAATAAAAGAGGGTCTCGGAAATGAGCAAGTTTAGCTTTCTGTGAGAGTCCTACTGTATGTTGGCCATGAAAAATATCTTTGTCTCAGTCCTTACCGGTTTACAGATTGATCTCTATGTGGAAACTCATGCCAAAGAGTATTTGAGATGTTCTATTTTGGGAAATCTTTAGGGGAGGTCAATTTAGGTAAATCAGGGAATCCTCTTGAGATCTCAGAGAAAGAAAATCTGGAGGGGCTTACAGACGAAGAACATTGGCCTGTGCTCTTTTTCTGAAACAACTTCAGCTGTGGCTAGACTTGAGAAAATTTAAATGAGGTCTGTAGTTGGGATGAGTCCAGGATGACAAGTTTTGGCTCCTCCAGTTCGGTACAGCGGGAAGAGGTGGGAAAGGTGTTGATAAACAGAAATGAACAGAAATGAAAAGGCTGCCACAGCTGGCTGACATTTAAAAGCTGTGAGACACTCTTTTTTTACTTCAGACTCCCAGTGATGAGGATTTTCATGCTGGCCATACCAAACTAAATGGGGAGTAACTCCCAGACTGCTCCTTGTTTACACCAAAATACAGATATGAATCTGGATCTAAAAGGAAAGCTAGACAGGCCATCGTGCTGGGTAATGATGCAATATATCAGAGCTGGAAATCAGGCTCCAGGAATTGCAGTGAGGACTAGAGGCACCCTGCTCTCACATGTACTCCCTGCACGTCTTCAGGCTCTGCTGATTTTGCTCTACATGACCTAAAAGGTTTTTACATTTATTCACTTCAGCTTTTTCCTCGAAGTAATTCCTTATCTCTCCTTCTGTGGGGACAGATGGTCATGGCCGTCTCGTGTTTGGTGGTTATAACCACGTGGCAAGAGAGGGTCGCCTCCAAGGCCTCCGCCTCCCACCCACTGGTTTGAGCATCTTGAATCTGTATAAAGGGAAGATAAAGCCGTGAGGACCTGGCAAAGGAGTCATTGAATTGCAGCTGTGGGAAGACATCCTCTTGGATTTATAAACAGCGTCACAAATCTCCTGACTGGCACCAGAGATAACTATAGCTTCATTTGGGTTTGTTTCCTTGCCTGTTGAGGAAATCCTCCCCCCTTACCCCTTTTCCCATTTACATTAGGCTGGGCTGCACACCCACTGCCTCTCCTGTGCTGAGCTGGCTCTGCAGCCTCCATGCGTGGGAACAGATTTGTGAACTGTCTAGAAATAAACAGGCAAGCTATCGTACCCACACAGGCAAATCTGACACTATATGCCCAACATCATTGCATTCTTTGGGCTGGAAGTCCTCATTTATTCCTTCATAATTTTATTGCATGCATTTTTTTTTTCAACTAAAGCAGTCTATTGCTTCTCCCCATAGAACCATTAGGTATGTGACATTTCCACCAAAACAATAATGTTTTCAAATGGTGCCAGTAAAATGCTGGAGGTTTGTTTTAAAATGAGAAAAGAGAGATGTGAGCAACTAACAGGTGATTTTTCCAGCCCCAGAAAACTAAACTAGCCTCTCAAGGACAAAAGCTTGCAAACAAAGGTTTGAATTTCTTTACAAATACTCCTTGAAATACTCCTAAATTAATATACCTATATTCATTACTGTATTTTATGAACTATTGTGCCCAGCTTCACACTGAAAATAATAAGCTGATGCACCAGCCTAACAGGAATCAACCGAAAGACCTTGTTTTCTGCATGTGTGGGAATGTGTAATGCAAATATAAATAGTTTCTTCTTGGTGGATTGCTCATTTTCCTAGGGCTCATTCTCGCAGCAAAAGAACATGATCTTTTGTGTCCTAGTGGCTCTCTTTGTGATATTATGGACTTAAGAGGAAAAGCCCAGACACAATAACTGCTCTGTGTGTGAGCTATAGCGAAATGGCCAAAATAGTACAAAATAAAACTAACAAAAAATGTAAGTTGCTGGTTTGCCAGAGCTAGGGATTTAAACCTCATAGCCTAGCTTATTTCCTAAGTATGATTATTATGGCAACAGCCAAAGACTTGAGCAGCGCTGGAGCCATCTCTTTATAGCTCCTGTGCAGAGCAGAAATAAGAGTGTATCATCACTTGCAAGTGAGGAACGCCACTGATGTATTCCTGCTTGTCTTTTGGGGCAGGAAGGCATAAGCTTTTCTGAGCACATTTTAGACCCTGAAGGCTTGATTTGCCAGACTGTAGATGTCTAGAGTCATATGAAATGTCCTATTGCGCAGAGCTGGAAGATACAACAGCAGCTACAGGGCATTTGGCTGTCCTGGAGCAGCTGATGGGGCCAGCAGTTCACCCTGTGGCATTTCAGGCTCAGGCAGTTGAATCCCATCAATTGCCCCATTCTCCTGCAGGTGGTCAGATGAAATCAGCCTTAGCAGTTTTATGGAGATTTCATTAATGCTGATGATACCAAGCAGAACATATTCCAACAAACAAAAGTTCAAAAAATAAAAATAAAAATCATACATGTACAATTATACCTAAGTTCTAGGATCCCCTCATCCGAAATCCATTATACAAGCCACAGAGTTCCAAAGCAATTGTATGAAGCCCCTAAATTTGTGTTTAGCTAAGAGATGTCCACTGGTCAGGCACCAGACACCATCTGAAGACTTGAAGTGTTGGAAGATCTACCACTTCCTCTGCTAATTTGCTCCAGTAATTAATCACGTTCACTGTTAAAAAAAAAAAAAAAAAAAAAAAGAAAAAAAAAGCTCATTTGAATCTCATTTACCTATTATCTAAAATAAGGTCATGCCTCTGGCTTGTCTGGTGAAATGTTGAAAATTGCTTCAGTTATCCTTGCTTATCTGAGTGTAATCCCTAAAATATCAGATAAGAGGAGCTGCAAGGTAGTGCTGTTGGCACTAAGCCTGCAAAATGAATGATCTTTTTCCCTAGTCCAGGGTAGAATCTTTCCTTCTTACTTATTTACTGCTAAGTCATCAGTGTTTTGTTTCATTCATTCACCTTGATATAGAAGGAGATGTGCTAGAAACAGAGAAAAAATGTCATTAGACAAGGGAGGCAGAAATGACGGGGATATTGTGTATTCATTAAAATTTATAGGTATACATCTCAGATGGCATGATTTACTGTCTCCGAAGAATTATGCTGTGTAGAAATAATTCATGCAGCCTAGGGGCGTGTGAGATTTCAAAACTGTTATGTGTAAAAATGTCCTGGATTAATGCCATGTAAAAAAGAAAAAATAAACCCAACAGTAAAAAACACCTTAATAAGATGTTGGTTGGAATTCAGATGTGAACCCCAGAATATCTATATTGATGTTATTTCTCTCTTGCTTCCAGCTCGTCCAGAAAATATACTTACTAGTAAAGACTTGCTCTGGACCCCCCGTTTTAACCAGGAAGGAAACGTCTCATTGCTCTCAGCAGTGCTGTGCTGAGCCCCTTCAAGGGCTCATGCTTTTATCCTCACCACACTTCTCTGAGGTTGGCAAATAACGTTATCTCAAGTGAGCTAACGGCAGAGTGGGGGCACGGAAAGGTTGGAGGGTCAGTCCTCCCAGCTGCAGGAAGTCTGGGCAGGAACGTGAGCAGGGACCACACGCCCCACACACGGATCTGATGCAGCCATTGCCCTCTCCTGCCCTTTGCTGCAGTTCCTCCAGCCAGCCCCTCGGAGGGGAAAATGGGCATATTGCAGGATATACTATATTTTTCTTTATTAAAATATAAAAAGTTGCCATCTGCTTGTTAAAGACAGTTTGCTAAATCTGGGGTCTCGTGGATTCCTCTTGCACATTATAATTCATAGCTCCCTGACAAACTAAACGTAATTTTATCTGATTTTTTACAATTTACTCACAGTCATTTTAGATTAATAAGTCTGTGCTGAAAAACCAAATCTCCAGCCCTAAAGGCAAATGATCAAGCAGGAAAACTGCCAGTGATTCAGTAACATTTCTTTTGCATTTGTTGTGGAGTTTAATTAATTGCACGCAACTTGGATTTGCGCGTCCACCATGCTGGATTTTACCTACGCCTTGGCCTCAGCTGAGTGGGTTGTACTAAACCTTTTTCGGATGAAAGCTCTCCTTTCTTCCCCAGCCGCCCTGTTTCCTGCTCTGGGGCCCCAGGGACTTCACTGCCTGCTATTTTTGTGGTGAGTGTTATAGGTGGAAACAAAAAAATCTCAAAGGAGACAGAGGGGAAACAAAAATCCCTGCTAAAGCCCCAGTACAGGCAGGCCAGGGCGGCTGCAGGGCTGTGCGTGGCGACAGGGAGGGCTGACGCCTCGGGAGCTTTTCTATCAGCATCCTGCCGCGTATTAGCTTCCTACAGTCGAGCCTCCGCACAAAAGAGTTAATCACAAACTCATCATCCTGAAAAAGATCAACACAAACGACTCTTGCTTATACATTGCCGGGGTTGTGCTAACATACATTTCCAGGCTGGGCTCCCCAGGGTTGAATCCAGCTGTGTTAATCTGCTTCTATCCAATGCAGCCAGAAGCAAGTTAATCTTTTCTGTCAGTCTTGCTTTTAAAGGCAATGTGAAAGAAAAGGAAGAGAAGCTCTGAGACAAGAGCTAAACAGCTTTTAAAGGAGCTGAAAGGAGCCTGTTTTATACGATTGCTAATTTGAATTGCCCACTTTTAAAAGCTCAGCTCTCTGTGCTCACGGTAAGGGAAGCAGAAGGCAGTGCTGCCATGGGAGGCTGTGGGATCCTGGGGACAGACCAGGCAGAAAGGCAGCAATTGAGTCTGCAGAAAGAAATAGTGTAAATATTTTGGCTGCCACAGTAAAGACCATTTAATGGAAGTTAAGGGATTGGGGGGTGGCTCAGGTGGCTGTGGGATGTTTTCATAGACCCTCAGAGGAAGAAAGACAGGACATATTTGACATAAGAGTCCCACCAACTTGAAGTAGCCATGCATGTGTGGAAAAACGCATTTAGATCCTCCTGTTTCTATGCAGAAACAAAGCACTGTTCCCCCTTTTCAAAATAAATGAAGAAAGAAGATAGGAGCTGTCAGGCAAGATGGGGGAAGAAGGCGATGGGGCAAGATGTCACTGAAGCTCTCCTTCCAGTGAGAGATGGTTCAGGGCTCCTATGGGCCTGATCTGGTGTCAGAATGTCGCACAGCTTAAACTGACGGTGTGACATGATCCCTATACATACTCCAAGGAAAATGAAAAAAGAAATCCTGCAAAAGAAAACATCCCACAGGCAAGCTGCAGTCCCAGCCCCTTCAAAGCTGAGAGAGGTAAAGCTGCCTGCTCAGCCTGTATACTCTCTGTCCCAGTGCACAGTGATGAAACCTTAATTTGCA